>NW_027183479.1:0-600000 GCF_041296385.1 Aphelocoma coerulescens
TACCACTTTCTTCAAGGTCTGCTGGCTCTGGCTCTGAAGCTTCACCCATGCTAGAAGCCATCAGCCTCCTCCATTTCTGAGCTTGACCGGAATCATCTACTCCTCGACGGCGCTTTCGCTGATTCTAAGAGGAAGCAAAGCCTTAGCATTTTCTGTGGGAGTAAGGGTAACATGGCCCTCATTTTTGCAACAGCAATGAAAGCATGAGGGTACAGAAAACACTCATGCAAAGGCTAGAATAAGCATCAAATTGTGCTACAGGTCATTCCTCCCTGAGTGCATTGTATCACATCAAGGAAAAGGCATCCCCTGATCTCTTACGAGCTGTCTCACCAAGAAAAAGCCCAGCTCAAAGGCTTGAAAATGAGGAGACCAGTTTACAATTTTATCAGGTCATTGTTCGCACTGTAAGCATTTCTGAAATATTGTTAGCACCCAGGGAGATTCAAAATCTTCAGTCTCCCAAAATGTGAAGTTACATAAAGTCTTAATGGGCTTCTGTTCCGGTGAATTTGCTACAAACTCTTTAAATCCTTTCTGGAAGCACCCCAGACAACGTGTTTTAGGAATCAGATCTGCATTGAAAAGTAAAGTACTCACTGTGCTCATGGTGTTTTGTGACCTAAAACCACTGCAAGAGTAAGCGGGACAGGCACCAGAGGAGGAATGTCAGAGAAGCTACAGCGATTGATCCCTTAGATTCCTTTAGGGAGCACACTGCTACAAAGCCCTGATTTCCAGAGGTCAGAGAACGATGTTCTTCCAAACCTACCAGTAGAGAAGAGAGGAGATTACCTATCTGGAATACCTGTTCTCTTAAATACTACCCCTGCTCCAGGATTCCCATCCCCGAGTCACCAGTTTCTGTACCAGTTCAGTACTGGAGCCTCAGACACCTGCAGCTGGGCCAGCAGCCCAGAACAGCCCCTCAGCATCAGAAACCTCTTAAAAAATAATCTACACTTACGTGTGCAGCCAGTCAAGAGTTTTTCTCACAAATGTCAGCAAATCACCTTCTGTTCCCACTGGGGATGGAGAAGATGGACACAATGCAGAGGAGACGGACACTGTGTGTCTGCTTCCCGGCAGAGGATCCATCAACTGACTCAACGGACCCCCGGTTACCTGGGTGCCCTGGGATGGAATCCTCGTGGCAACAGTTTGGTGGTGGCAACATTCTATTAACTGTAGCAGAAGCACCCGCATGGTTTCCCAGAATGCTTTGGCTTGGAAGGGGCCTTAAATATCAGCTGGTTCCAATCTCCTGCCATGGGCAGGGGCACCATCCACCACATCAGGGTGCACAGGACCCTGGCCAGCCTGGCCTTCCAGGGACAGGCATCCACAGCTTCTCTTCTCCTCCATGTTTTTAGTCTGTGGCTGAAAACTCTCATGAAGCTGTTTTAACTTTAATCCCCAGTAAATAGAAATTAAAATTAAAACAAAAGATTTTGGTGCTGGGTTGGGTTTATTTCTAAACTGGTGAAAGTCTAGCAATTTATATTCTTATTTAAAGCCTCTGAAGTCTTGAAGTTTTCAGGTGTTCAACTATTCCTCTGCTGAGCATTTCGCAAGAGGATTGGGAAGAGATTTGCTCTGCTCCTGGGGATAGCACCTTCCTCTTGAGGCCTGCTCTACTATGAAAGGCAACACAGCAAGAAGAGTGAAATCAAAATTCAGTTTTTCTTCTAGCCAGTCTGCCACTGGATCTGCATTCAAAGGGTTTGGCTGGCGCTCCTGAGAGCAGCAGCAAACCCCTGCCAGCTCTGCTGGATACAGGGATGCTCTTCATCCCCTGGTCCTGTGGGTGCTTTTGGGTGTGGGGAGGATGGTGCAAATTCATCAGTGCTATGGATAGCATACGGATATTTTCAGCTCATACTCTACATGAGTAGGATCATTTCTTAAAATAATTTCTCATTGATACAACTGTTGCTTTTAGGTAATTGGCAAAGTGTTGAGTGTTTAAAGATGGATGGGGATGACTTTCCCATTTTTCTCAGTCCTGTGTCTGGAAATTGAAGCAAAGGCTGGTTTGGGTCATCGTACTCACACCCTTCATTTGTCATATTCAGTGCCTGGCACAAGGTACTTATTCATATATTAAATACATATTTGGAGTTGCTCTAGCACCTTAGCACTTTTATTTCAAGCATTAAATCTCCTTTAGGATTTTTATTATCTAAAACTCTGCCCTTTGGACCCAACAATTTTGGAAAGCAGGAGTGTTTAAGCTGAGATGAAGCACAAGTGGATTTACTGGCATATGAAATATCCCATGTGTTAAGGCAGGGAGCTTGTTCACTCACTCTACATGTACAGCTGAGGTTGGCTGAGTGGACTCAGCCCCACTTGTATTTTGGGGAGAAATTGTATGGCTTTTAACAGGAATGTGTCAATGGGGATAAGGGAGGAGGGAGCAGTGAGGAAAAGGAGGGTCAGTTTTTAGTAAGCCAAACATTTGAAGTCTGTCAGGCTTGATCTTCCTCATCACTGCTGGACAATGGCAACAGGGGGCTGGAAGACTTTATTGTAAGGCCCAACACTTTTTAATTAAAGGCACTATTGAAAATATTCATCACTTAGTGGTGGGAGGGAGATACAGCTCCTGCCCCTTCTCTGCCCATTGCAGGGAAGCTGAAAAGGCCACATACCTATTTTATCTCCTCCCATGCAGGCCAGCTTTGAAGCAAGGTGTAAGATCTCTGAAACACCCCTTGCCATTCCATTTCATGACAGAAGTTCGTATCTATCAACTTCCCAAACTTAAAAGATTAATTATAGCTAGCAGCCTAAGATGAACCCAGACTGACTGGCTTGGTATATTAATCACCTGGAAGAATGGCATCAGGATTTTCACACGATGGCTACAGTTTGCCAGGATTTTTTGGCAGGAGAGTTTTTTTCCAGAGAACCTCAGGAAGTGAGAAACCCACATTTCACTGGCCAGGGATTGTCAGCTCTGTACTCTCCCAAGTCAAGGGCACCCTGATGATCAGAGCAAGGCCCATAAAGTAATTCAAGGAGAGTGAATGTAGGTAGGATGCCATACACCCAAGTATCCAACTGCAGGGCAATTGCTCCCCAAACAACCCTGCAGACCAGTCCCTCTAAATCCACTATGAGGATGCAGGGAAATAGGCAAGGATTACCAAAAGAGGTCCCAAACAGATTATAAGAGCAGCTAATAATATTTTTTACTAATCTCACTGAGATTTGCATTTCACTCCATGTGTCAAAATGTGCCTTTGCTTGGTTATAGTAATGGTTGTGACTTCAGAGCATGTTTCCCAAAATGTTTAGAGAGAAGTGCTGGTGGATGGTCTATTAGAGACTGTTCAGAGTAAGTGAAAACATTTTTGAAGCCCCCTGATGGTCGGCAGTACTGTGTGGCTTCTTCTGCAGAAGAAAAACCCAGGTAAGTTTCTTATTGCCGGGGCTGCTTCGCACCCTCCTCAATGTCAATAAGTGCTTCTCTAGGCAATGGATTGAGGCTTCCGGGTATCTTCCATCCTCCAAAAACCTGGATGTGCTCAGGCCCTCTCCAGTTGCCCAGCCTTGGCTGCCAGCTTAGGAGCAGGAAGGCTGAGCACTGGGAGGAGGGGTTTTCTGGGGGTGTGCACAGTATTTCAGTCCCTCTCAATCCCTGGTCTTTGGTGTGGGATGAAGATGGGTCTCACTGAGTAACTACAGCAGGTGAGGAGGAAAATCATTACTGCCCTGTAGCTGTGCTCCTTCTCTTTCGAGAGATGCTGCTTTCAGCTGCTCCCTCTGTCTGCTTTTGCCCCCTTCTGAAAAACCATGATGCTACAACAGGGAAGACACCCTTGTCTCTCTGGGCTGTGCCCGCTGCTGCCACACTGTGAAAGAATCTGAGAAGAGTTATTTGTGATGGGCAACGCCTGCCCCCTCCATACAGCCAGCATCGAGCTCTGTACCTGAAAACATACCATTCAAAACGTCATTTGAATGGGTCCTCAAAGCTCCTCATTGGTTTTTAGACTTCTTTCAAAAAGCATTTCAGCACTTCTTTGCAACCTCGCTGGCCTGAAGAAGCAGTGTGTACCCATACTTGCCTGGCCACATGCCCACAATTAGCATTCATAAGAGTAGCTGGGATTGTTAGGGGCAATTTATTTTTTGTTCTGTACCCTCAGAAGGTACATATCACTCTTCACTTGGGTTCACTAACTTACAGGGTGGGATGAAAGACCCTAAATCCCTTCAGCAGCAGCCTCTGCTGTCTCAGTGTGAAGAAACACCTGTAGATAAATCACTGTTGCCCTTGATTAAAAAACAAAGACCAACAGAAACAGAACAGAAAATAAATGTATACTTATTAAAAGTCTAAATTAAATCTTCAAAAACACACAGCTCAGCAGAGCCAAAGAGCAAAGGGCCACAGAGGAACACCTCCCAGACCTGGTGACTACCTCTAACCCAGCTGTAAGCTTGCTGTGGGTGTTTAAGCATGAGGGGTGGGCAGTGTCACCCTGCCAACTCCCACCCTGACAGCCCTCATCTGCTCACCCTTCACTGCAAGGAGAGACCAGCTCCCCGCTTCGCTCCAATACTCTGGGAAAACCCTTTCCTAGAGAAACTTGCAGTTTTTTGTTCAGTGGCCACTTGTGCGATTTGGCAGGTGAGTTTTGCAAGAGCAGAGCCAGGCACCATTGTGGTGCTGAGCAGGGGGCTTGGGATGAGCATCCCAAAATACCATATCATCCCAGATGTAGAGCCAGAATCACAGCACAAAAATTCCAGGTGCTTTAGCAGCAACTGTGCAAGGAAGTAATGCTGGTTTACAAATGTATGCCATTTACACCTGAACTAGCCAGTTTTACACCTGACCTTGCCGTTCAGGCAGGGCTCCCTAGGACCTCGGGGAAGCAGTGGGACAAGAGGGCAGCAGTGCCCACGCCAGCATTAGGCAAAGCTGGGCATCATTCAACAGGCACAAAAGATTCCCAGCAACAGGCTTTTTACTCCACTAGATGGTGCCCAGCCCTTGCTTAAGGATGTTGCTTAATCGTTTGGACAAGGGCGTGGTCAGGATTGAGGATGGAGGTACCTGGGCACTATGCCGAGGCTGCAAACTCCTTAGCTCCAACCCTGCTAGTGGCGAGACCCCAAAACCACCCTCTTCATTTGCCAGGCAATCATGCCGAGCCCTAGATCCCCAGAGCACCGCCAGAGTCCATCAGTCTTGGGGTGTGATATGCCGTGGCAATTCTAGGGGTGAGACACCCAGCCCAGATGGGCAGCAGCCCTGCAGCACCTTTCAGTCTGAGCCAGATGGACCAGCACAGGAGGTCCGTGAGCCTTCTGCATGCTGCCCCGAGCCTGGGAAACTGCAGGCAAATCCTTGCCACAGGCTGCCTAAATCTCTGTGTCCCTGCAGCACTGGGACCAAGCTACACAGAGCAGCTTCCTGGGAGACACTAGGGCCTGATGCCCTGGCGGGGGCATAGTGGGCTCATGTAGTTGTTGACCTTTTCTGCTGGAGAGCATGAGCAGTAGCAAAGCAGAGTCCCGAGAGCTGGTGCTAACTGATAGCACCAGTGAGACACACAGTGTTATTCTGATCCTGGTGCTCCAGCATGAATCAACCATGTATGATCCCTAAGTACCAAGCTGCCATGAGAAGCTGTGGGTGTCCCATCCCTGGAAGTGTTCAAGGCCAGGTTGGATGGGACTTTGAGCAACCTGGTCTAGTGGGTGGCATCTCTGCCCATGTCAGGGGAGTCAGAATTAGATGATCTTTATGGTCCCTTCCAACCCAAACCATCCTGTGATTCTATGGCCTGTAACGGGATCTGCCACCTCCCTGTGTGCAGGTGTGCAGAGGGCAGTGAAGAAGGCACTCTGGGGATACTTCACTGACATCGTGGCTGCTCCTGGCTGCTCCCACCTGCTCCCTGCATGGACACAGCCCTGGTGGTAAGCCCCCACAGCATGTGCTGAGGCAGCACCCCTCCCCTTGAGGCTTGACACCTCTCCCACTGTGCCGTTCTCTCTAGCACACTGCTGAACATGCCTGTTTTAGCAGCTTCTCAGACAGAAAAAGCAACCTGCAATTGCATAAACAGTGATTAACTTGGGGCATCACCGACACCATGGCTCCAGCATGTCGAAGCCCAGTCTGGCCCACGTGCAGGGGCCAGCAGCAGGAATGGCAGTGGCATAGACAGGGTCTTACGGTGCTCCTGGAAAGATGGTGTGGCCAGGAAATGTACCATCAGGAGGGCACGATGGGGACCTCTCACTGGATGAAGTGGATGAGCCAAGGGGGAGAATGCTCTGTGGGCCTCCCCAGCAAGCCCAGGGAGGCTGGTGGGCCTGAGCAGGAGCTATTAGGGTTTGATACCCCAAGGGAGGGATGTGTGGGGGTTGTTGGCCAAATTGCAGCCCCACAGATGGCTGGGCCAGGGAAGTGCTGGGGCCAGAAATCCCCTTATACCCAGGGGCCAGCCCACCCCCAGCACACTGCTTGTGGCAGAGACTGCCTGAAGTCCCGTTACAAACACCAGAGTCAGCAGATCCTCAGATACAGAAATGCCTTTATTTCTCCAGTAGCTGGAAGTGAAACCGTGAGGACAGAGGCTTTTTCTCACTGCTTCTTTACTTGTTTCGCATCAATGCACAAACACCGCTACCCTATGCCGTGTAGCATGGCTGCTGTTCCCTGGCTGTCTAGCACAGCACACCCACGCATCCCTGCTGCTGCGCCATGTGCAGCCTCCCCCAAATTAACAGCAGATCGCATGAACCAGCGATTTTTGGCTCCTGGGCTGTGAAGCACCGTGTGCCCCCCAGCAACCTGCCCCTCACCCAGGTGAGAGCAGAGCCCGTGGCGGGGATGCCAAGGGGGAAAACGCGGCATGTGGGACCCCCCAACTCCACCGCTGGAGCCTGCCGGGGTGGATACCGGCCGCGCCTCAGAGGGGCCCCTGGATCCAGCGGCCTTGGGGGTACCCTGGGGATTCCCACCCTGAGGGCTGCAGTCCCATCTGTCCGCTCTCACTCTGACTGCCCCGGTCCCCCTCGGAGGACTGGCTGCTGTCGGCGCTCCCGGGGCCGGGGTAGGGGCCGTGGGGGCCGCCCGCCCCGCCGAGGCTGTAAAAGGCCCGCTCGCGGACGTGGAGCTCGTCAGCGCGTTTCACCTGGTCCAGCTGCCTGCTGCGCCCCAGCGTCGCGAGCGTGCCCGGCGCCCCAGCCCCCAGCCTCCTGCCGTGGTGCCCGGGAATGCGGCCGCCCCCGGCCCCTGGCACTGCTGCCCCGCTCTCGCCGCCTCGGCCCCGCTCCCGGCCCCTGCCTGCTGCCGTGCTGCCCATGTCTTGCCCTGCCTGTGGAGTGGGGCTAGCCCCTGCTTTGATGGCCTGCGACCTGCCCCCAGCATTGCCATCATAGCCGCCAACACTGGTCTGGGCTCCGCTCGACGCCCAGCTGCTGGGTTTCCCACCTGGGGATGGTGCTTTGTCCGTCCTGGGTGTCTTGTCCAGCCCTGCTCCCCCCGGACGGACCCTCACCCCTGCCCCGGGCCGTCCCTTCACACGGGGGGGTTGGGAGGTGGCTGTCCCCACTTCCCCGCTCCCTCCCCTGCCCAGCACAGTGCTCACGCCTGCCTTGCGGCTGCTGGCTGTCACCGACAGGGTGGTGCGGTCCGCCTCGGTAGTGGCCAGGAGGATGCTGGCCCCTCCGGCTGGGACAGTGACAGCGGCCTCCGTGTTACCCCACTGGCGGGGGGTCGTGGTAGCCACATGTCCTGGCTTCCCCTTGAGCCTCTGCCCCTCTCCTCCCACCTCATCATCGTCTTTCCTACGGATGCTGGACACTGCGGGGCTGGTAATGTCACCACTAGTGACTCTCCAGGGGACAGGGGTTACCAGTCCTCCATCAACACCCATGGTGGTGGCACCTTTCTCATCCTCTCCAGTAGGACGGCCATCTCTGGGGCTGCTGGTGACACTGTCCCCACGGGTTGGGGTGGCTGTGGTGGCCGGTCGTTCAGGCTGGCTGTGAGCAGGGATGCTGTCATCGTCACCACCACTGGGTGTCGCAGTGACGCCCAGCCTGGGCAGGGGGCTGCCGTCATCCTCGTTACCCACTGTGGCACCGGCCTGGGTGGTTTCCTGCTCCCCCACGTGGATTTTGGCCCTCCCAATGAAGATGTTGACTTCGTCATCTTTGTCCGGAGAGACCTGGGTGAAGCTGGTTGCCCCGTCTGTGCTGCCCAGGCTCCCACGGGTGATGGTGACACTGCCCGAGTCAGGGATGTAAGCATATTCATTCACACCTGCGGTATCCACTTCGATATCCTCAGTCTTCTCAGTGACAGAGGACAAAGCGATGCCTCCTGTCCCTGTACCTCGCCTGACACCCTCCTGCCCTTGGCCAGAAACAGTGGCCTCCCCGCTGCCCTCATCCCCTGCCACTCTGGTGGTAGGGGCCCTCCCCCTCCCGGCAGTCATGGCGCCCTCCGCTGGAACCACTCGGGGGGCACCGTCATCCTTGTCCTCACTCTTGACACTGGACCTATTCCCCACCACAACCTGACTGGGCCGTTCACCCTGAGGAAGAATGGGAACACCGCCATCAACTTCCACCACCAAATCCAGATCGCCACTGCCCTCTGAGCTGGACAGGGTGGGACCTGTGCCACCGCCACTGCCACGTGCTCGCGTGCCAGTGCCAGGATGAGGACTGGGACCGTCCCTGCCAATGCCCGGGGTGCTGTGGTTTTCAGCCTTGAGGACAATCCCATACTCAATTACTTCAGTGCTGCTGTTGTCACTGTGTTCTGGGGCTGTCCTGGCCTCTGGTGGCTCCCGCCGGGCATTGTCCTCATCCAACCGGTGGCTGGGGATGATACTCTGGTGGTCAGCCTCTTCTTTCTGTGCAGTACACACAATTGAGAGGTCAGGGCCAGCGTGGTGATGGATGGCTGCTGGGGGCACTGCAGCTGGGCCAGGGTCCCACAGTGTCCCCTGGCCACCTCCTCACCTTTATCTGTGTCTGGTTCCTCCGTGTTGAGAATAAGTAGACGTATTTGAAAATGTAGAAGCCATGCTTGGCGTTGCATCCTTTCAGAAGTATCTGGTGGGGAAGAAAAAAACGAAAGCCACAATTTTCTTATGAAATGCATTGGCAAGAGTTCCTCTGTCTGTGCCTGGGACTGCAGTAGGGTCCCACTGGTAACCACTGAGGTTGTGGCAGGATGTGGCAGAGGGATACCTACCCGGTGCTGTCCCACACAGTTCCCAGCAGCTCTCCCAGGCAGCGGCCGTGGCACCTGTGGGCAGCAAAACACAGGCAAGAGCTGAGGCATCAAACACTGCCCCAGAATCCAGGCAGCTGCCAGTGTCCACTGCTGGCCACCCAGTGTTCAGGGAAGGGTGGGAAAACTGCACTGATAAGCCAATACATTTGCAGGCACTACCTGGGGTACTGACTTAAAGACAGCCATAGTAGGAAAGGTCAAAACCCCATTTCCAGGGTCCAAAAAGTATTGTGAATTTTTCTGCAGCATGATTGTATTGCATGCTAGTTCTCATAGGGTATTTTTGGTCTGCAAATAACCTTTTCCTGGAGTCTGCTGCAGAGTATTTTACTGCAGAGCATTTTTAATACACAGCACCATTGCTCACACCAGAATGCTCCAACTTACTGCTTGGATCTGCCTGTGATGGGAATCCAGAGCTGGTTAACTGGTGGTGTTTCCCAGTATTTAGTGGGCAACTGAGCAGCAACCTCTGTGCCCGCACAGCCAGGTTTCTGTACATGCTTGCAGGCTTCCAGCTCTCCCTGATTATCCTGGCATCTTTTGAAGGGTATTGGCCAATGCATCCCTCAGGATTGGGGGACCTGCTGTTGGGAGCATCCTGTGAGTCCCACAAAGCCATTTCAGGCATTCCCTATGTGCCATAGAGAGAGATGACCCCATGGAGGGGAGTCCTCTTTGATTTCAGCAAAATTAATCACTGAAACATCCCAAGCCCAGCTGAAGGGTCAGAAACACACCCCAAAGTATGGAATATTCCTAGGTTGTTCCATTGTTTGTGAACAGTACCAAAGGTCGAATTACAGCTCTGGTTACACAGCATAGTATTAACTCTCTTCTGTGCCCCTATCTGAAAAGCAAATCTGTGCTGATTTATTGCCTTCCCCTGGGCTGCCCCGCTACAGACCAGGTTGTGAGAGCTTGCTCTGGGGGGTAGAAGACACACAGGAGGGGCCTATCCCTCAGGGAAATGGGATTTGGGAGAGGCCCATCCCTCAGGGAAATGGGATTTCCCTCTTCCATACCCTGACAAAAAAGCAAGCCTTTTCTAGGAGCAGACTTTCAGTCTACCTGTGTATTTAGTATGCTGAGCAACAGTTATGCAGGACAAAAATGGTTGCTAATATATTCATCTTAGTTTGACCATTTTTTAGTTAAATCTCTCAAAATTTCACATTAGGAGAGATGGAAAATAATTGAGGGTGCCTCTCTGACCGCTGTTACCCACACGGGTAAGATGAGCATCCTTCCCGCACCTCTTTTCCTGTGGCTTGGCTCAGCCTGTTTCTAGGCCAAAAGCACTGGGCAGAGCCCAGATCCACAGAAATCCAGGGAAAGAGGTACAGCCACCCAGACAGGCTCTTGTGCAATGTCCTGATTGCTAAACTGAAGGGACATGCTCAGCCACCTCGGGGCTAATATATATTTTTCCTGCTGGGCTCATCTCTGCTGTTGACCTTAATCCCCTTCCCAAGCACCAGTGGTGGTGTACACAGCTACAACCCGTAGTTGCTGAAAGCATGCAGGGATGCACCAGGTAGTACGCCTCACACTTCCAGCAGCATGTTGGGAATCCAGGAAAAGCCATACTTACAGGTGTGGCGAGGGCTGTGCTGAGCAGGCACAGGCACAGGCACAGGCAGACGAGGGATATTTGCATCTTGGGCTGCTCCTGGAGGCACAAAGTGAAGCATCGCTGGAGTTTGTCTTCCTGGGACTTGTGGTCCTCAATAGTCCTGGTTAGCAGCAACCTCAAAGCTCCCACTATCCCAAAGCTCCCATGGCAGTATGGTCCAGTGACCCCAGCTTTTCCCAGGCTTTGCGGTGGCCCTTGGCAGGGTCCTGCCTCTCTGCATGTCTTGCAGCAAGGCCAATGCTCTTGCCATGTGCTTAGGGCATGGCCAGCAGCTCCGAGTGGGCACTCTGACACCAGCCATTAAAGATACCTAACTCTTTCTGTCAAAGCAGCTTGGGTGGATATTTGCAATAAATGATCCCCCAAAGTTGCTGCAAGCTAAGCCATTCATAAATCCAAATTAAGGAAGTGGCAGGCTTTTACAGCATTGATAAATGGCAGGAGGCAATAGCTCCATTGGGCAATAATTCTCATTTCATCGGACCTCCCTGGCTTGGGCTTGCAGGTGCATCCCAGAGACTATTTTCAGCCATACCAGCATTTCTACAGGAAGCACCAGAAGGACATTCATGCACAAGGATCAGCACTACAAAGCAATGTAAGCTCAAGAGATGTGCACAGCCAAAGATCGGGATGTCTCCATCCCCACTGTGGCTTGCCTAGAGTGAAAGCAGGAGAATCCCTGCTCAGGGGTAGCAGAGCTGAAGGGTTAGAGAGATACAGGGCAGGAAGCTAGGTAAGAAGATTACCTTTCCCCGTTGGAGGCAGGTCCCAGTGGAAGACAGTGGAGCCTGTGCCCACTTTGCTGAAATTTAAAGTTGGCCCCGGGTGCGCAGAACCAATCAGCTCCTGCCCAAGGACATTTGTCAGCTCTGGCAGCACCCGCAGATAACCAGGGGGAGTAATTTCCAGCTAAAAATGTGTTTGTGGTGAAAGACAGCTATCAAATGTTCCACCTGGCTGGATAAACAGAAAGCACAGTTTATAAATATCTGTTCTGAAGGCAAAATTGCTCGATGATTAGTGCAGATCTTAGTGTGGCACATGTCCAGCTTGGTTATTGATAAGAGAGTGTGCAGTAGGTCTTGGCTTGCTCACTGTGACCAACATGGGAAAGCCGGCAGGGCTGCAGAAAGGGAAGGGCAATATCCAGAGCCAGGCCTGGTTCTGGCCCTTTGGCACAGAAGGGCAGTATTGGCCAAGCTGAGAGCCACCATCATGCTGTGTCTTCTGACAGTTGCTTTTTGGGTTTCAACCTCAACCCCTCCGAGCTAAACCTGTGCAAGTGCAAAGTAGAAGAGTGGCAAAAAAAGGAAAAAAAAAAATCTGTTTTTCCATGCACTGCTTGCACAGGTCCTTTTGAGCCCAACTTCATGATGAAGAAGTGCTACAGGGGTGTGCATGATGTACAAACCCTCCTCCCCCCCACCTCTAGTTTTGGTGTCATTGCTGATTACCGACGCCCTTGCCAAGAAGGGTTCCCACTGCTGCAGCCAGTCTGGCTCAGGCACTCACTGTGGTGGTGGTGACAGCAGCTGCCATCCCACTCCCCACTCTGTTCTAACCCAAACCCCAGGAGATGGCATGACTGCTGCATTATCACCAGAAACGCTTAAACCATCAGCATCCAGCCTTGAGCAGGAGCAATTCCCAGAGCCAGCAGGAAACTGACGCTTGCCCACCGGCCAGGGAGCAGCAGTCGGATGCCACCGCACAGGGCAGCCAGCCCATGTGCCTTGGCTCCTGGAGGAGAGCGTTTGCCAGGTGCCTGGGGGGCTGACGCACATGGGACTGGGCTACACGCCCTGTGGGAGCAGGACCCAGCTCCTGGCAGTTCCAGAGCCCTTTGTCCATGCTGGTTCCCTGACGTCTCTGGGCACCCCCTGGGGATGTGGATGATGGGAGACTTGAGTCCCCCCACCAGCCATGAGCGCATGCAGGGCTCCCCAGTGCCACCATAGGGATTTGTCCCCATGGGTGCCTATGCTGCAGGCAGCACATCCTGCCTCTCCAGCAACCGCAGCCTGGCTTTGGCACACAGAAGCAGTTTTGTACAATGGCCAGCAACTTGCTGTTGTGAGAATGGACTAGTTCTGCAGTTGGACCTGCAGCAGGAGCTGAACTCAGGTTCCCTTCCTAGGACTGCAAGAGCAGCACAGTACCTGCCATAAACTGTGCATAATGGCCATCACTATTCCCAAATGGTGGCATCTCTCTGGAACCCAGTGGGATTTATTCCATCCCTATCTGTAATGCAGATCTCCAGTTGGCCAGGAACACACTCCTGTTGAGGAGTGACCCTGACCAGGGATCTTGAGGACTCCCAGCCAGGCATCCCCATCAGTGATGTAGGAGGGAAGTAGCTGCACCACTGTCACTGTGACAGCCCTACCTTGTTTTGGGAATGAGGCTGTGTGACAGGGACATTTTGGGCTGAAGTTCTGGTGTTCA
The DNA here is from genome assembly GCF_041296385.1 of Aphelocoma coerulescens. Lineage (NCBI taxonomy): Eukaryota > Metazoa > Chordata > Aves > Passeriformes > Corvidae > Aphelocoma > Aphelocoma coerulescens. The sequence continues at coordinate 13,368 of NW_027183479.1, forward strand.
AACACACATCCAAGTTTACAGGAGTGTGCATCTATAGCTAGTGATGTCCAGAAAAAGAAATTAGTGTTTTTACCCTTATTGATATTGCCTGGCATGTGGTCAGGCCATGGGAGGCATGTTACCAAGGAATGCAAGATGTGGTAAAATTATCATTGCTCAAGTATTGGAAATTCACATCAACTCTACATAAAACATGTTTGTAATCCCACAGCAGTGTCCCTAAGAGCACCCTTTCATTTTTCAGAGGGGACTCTACAGAGGCTTTCCAAGTTAGCCTTGGTGTTCCTCCCTCCTTTCCTGTGCATCTGAGCTGGAATAATGAGATTCAGCCCTAAGCATCATGGACAACTGTAGCCCCTCAGCCCCTCACCAAGTGCTGTGCTGCCCAACTGACCCCAGCAAATTTGGCAGCAAACCTTTTGTCACCAGCAGGCTCAGTTCAGTTGCTTTATTTCATTTCATTTCACTTTGCAAGATACAAAATAAAAAAGCCTGGAACGGAGCCAGTGCACATGGCAAGCTGCCTGGCATCTCCTCTGGCATGCAGTGGCTGCAGGGAGCCTTCGGATGCACCTTCCTGAGTGGGCTGGGGCAGGCAGGAACAGCACCAGGGCTGCCCCCCTGCTCACTGGTTGTAGTAGTAATCCTGGCCATACACATCGTATCCGTGCCCTTTGTAGTAGCCGTACTCATCCTCGTAGGCCCGGTAGCTGTCCCCGCGTGCATACTCATCCTGTTCCTCATACCCGCCCTCCGTGGTGCCCTCGTCCCCCCGGCCGTAGTCCCTGGCCGTCACATCGTACTCCCACAGCTCCCCAGCTGTGGTAGCATCTGTGGTGGCATCTGTGGTGGCATCTGTGGGTCCCCCATCAACCATAGTTGTCCCCTGGGTCAGACCATCTTCACTGGTAGTGCTGGCAATGGTGGTGGCTTCGGTTTCCTCTTCCTCCTCCTCCTCTTCCTCTTCTTCTTCCTCCTCCTCCTCCTCTTCCTCCTCTTCCTCAGCTTCACCAGTGCCCTCCTCAGCCACTGCTGTGCCATTGCCATGAGGTCCAATACCCTCTGTGGTATTGGTGCTTGTGCCATTGACACCATTCTCGCTCTCATCTACTTCTTCTTCCTCCTCTTCCTCCTCTTCCTCCTCATTCTCATCACTGTCTTCATTTTCAGAGTCTTCCCCCTTGCTGGCAGTCCTCTGCCTGATCCCTTTCAGGGTCTCTTGGCAGCCCTTGCCCTGGCAGAGGGAAGACAGCACAGCATTACTGGGGTGTCAGGAGGCTGCACCTCCATGTGGCAAGGGGCAGGTATGGGCACAGCTGAGCATCCCCCCACACCTTGCATGGCAGTACTCTCTTTTTGGGGTACCCCTTCCAACCCCAAGTTAATGACCAGAGCCTGGTCCAGCTGTGGGTATTTCCACAGCAGCCCCCCAAGCAGAAACAGGGTGCAGGGCATCCCACGGGTGCAAGCAAACATGCAGTGAACAGATCCCTCCCCACAGGAGCTCCCCAAGCCACACCTGCTGGGGGGATGTGACGTCTCCTCCCAGTGCACCCTGGCAGTCCCCAGGGGCTGCTCTGGCGGGGTGTCCAGCTGCCTCAGTGCCAGCATGAAATGGCTCCTGCAGGGACAGAACAGGGCAGAGGGTCAGAAGCTGGAGTGGAGCGCAGGCCTCCCAGCAGCGAGAGGGGTACGCAGCATCCACACCCAGCATTTGGGCATTGCTCCGAGTTCCCTGCTTTCCCACAGGTCTTGTTCCAGGCTGAAATGGAGAAGCTGCAGCAGGGCAGCTGGAGCCGTGCAATTAAGTGGTGGTGGCTGGAGCTGGGTGTTCCCATTCTGGCTTTGTGTTTTGCTTTGCAAAGCATCTAAAGGTTTTCTTCTGAAGTTACCTCTCCCAGTTTCCAGTAAACAAAGAAAGCCACAGGCACACTACATGTGGACACGCTGCACATCATGTGTGGATGGTCAGTGAGAGTGTGATGGCTCAAAGGCAGGCGTGAGCCCAAACCCCACCAGCAATCAGCCATCAGCAATGCTTGGCCCCAGAGATCAGCAGCACAGCAGGGCTCTCAGTGGGATGCCTGGCTAAAAAAAGGTGAGGAATGAACCAAATGCAAACAGAGCCTGGAGCAGCCACTGAGGAACTGGTGGGGCAGTTCACCCAGTGCCCAGCCTGGGAGGAGGAGCATGTTGCTACCAGCAAATGAGCCCAGCCATGGCAGGGAGATGTAAGGTCAGTGTCATCACCACCTTGGGCAATCCTCACTGCTCACATGCCAAGACCAAGGACACCTACCCTGGCATTTTGGGCCACCTCAGACCTTGGAACACTGACAGGTGCACCTGATGGCAGAGAAAACCCAGGCTGCTCTCCTCTCCAAAAGGAGAGCCATCAAATTGCACGGTGCAGCCAGCTGTGCCAGTGGGAGCGATGTTCCCCATCCAGCAGCCACTATAGCAGTGCTCTTTACATACCTATAACTGACCTTGGGGCCTTTCAGCATGATTCCTCTTGCTGACCACCCTGACAGTGAAGGTACATCCCTGCCTAGGAACAGCCACTGCTCTGGTGCTCTCCAAACGAAAAGGGCAGACCCAAACAGTAGCTACATTCCTGCATATCACTTAATTTCTTCCTGAGACATGAAGTTCCACCTTCTGCTGCCCATCCCACTACTCAAATTTATCCCTAGAGATTGTAGTGGTAGGGGAGAGGAACAGGCAAAATGGGGCAAATTGCAGGGAGGTGCCAGGGTTGGCACAGGGGCCACCCCATACTGTATCCCAACCCTGGACTGGTCTCCAAAGGGGAATTTAAAACTAGAATCCCAGGTTTTCATTAAATAACTTTTGAAAAAGAAAAAAATAAAAGACTTGATTAGGTCTGATACACAGGTTTCCAAGCATACCTGAACCCTATTTCAAAATGTCTGTGTGCCTGAGACCACTGGATAATTTTTGAGCATTTGTAGCCCGAGGAGACACAAAAGATTTTTGCAACCCCTTGCATTTAATTTTGGACCTGGGTGACTCTCACAACTACAGAGGTGCCCAAGCTTATACTGATCCAGCAGACAGGAGCAGCTTTATCATCTGACTGGTAAAAAATGTGTCTTTCCCAATATAGCATCAGTTTGTGTCACTCCACAGACACACATGCAGAGCTTAACAGGACTTTCCATAGGAATTTTCTCAGGGCTGTAAGGGCAACAGACCCTGAAAGAGGGAGGTAAGAGGAGTCCCTAACAGCACCTTCTTCCTTGTATGAACCTCCTTGCTTCTGTTCTTTGACCCGTCCTGCTCCTTTCTGAGCCACTGAAAATGGAAACCCAGAGAGTTTGTCTCAGAGTTGTTTGGTGCAACCCCCGCCCAGGAAGAAAAAGGAAAGAAAAAGGAAAGAAAAAGGAAAAAATCGACAAAAAAAATAATAAAACAAGCCCCAGAGTAGAAAATCCAGTTGTATCCAGAGTGCAAGGCTGTGGGCGGTCAGTGACCACAAATGCTGATGAGCAGAGACTACAAAACCAAAGAAAGTTCCCAAATTCCCGTATTTGTTTTGCAGGCTGCTGGTTTGCCATACTCACCCCCCCTTCCTCCTCCTCTGAGCCATCCCCCTCTTCCTCGGATGAGTCACTGCCCTAAGAAGAGGGAAAACCAAGTTGGAGGCAGGTGGGTGGGTTTTCAATGGTGTCATGAGTGCAATGTTCTGTGCTCAGGCCCATGGGCCAGTGCAAACAGGGCACAGACTGTGCCCCCATCTCATTTGGGCCAAAATCTCTGCATTTGGAGGGCGGCGAAGCAGCAGCAACTCCTCAGAAGCACCCACCTGGTACCGCCGCTGCGGGGGATACACGTAGATATATCTGTACAGGTAATGCCGGTGCCGGCTCTTGAAAACCTACCAGGAGAAGGAGGGGGAAAATCCCATCAGTCTGGGGACCTGGGTACAGGAGCCACCAAAATGGGCCCTCCCTCAAGACCAGCCCGTGTGGGACAGGGCACGCAGGGTGGGGGAGACCCTACCGCGTTCTCTTCCGAGTCGTCCAGCTTGGGTCGCCGCAGCCAGCTCTTGACCTGGGGAAAAGGTGAGTTGGTACAAGCCCCACACCAGCCCCAGCGAGGCTGGGGGATCCCCCCTCACCTGGCACTCACCGAGAAGGCGCAGGCCATCCCCACCAGGCAGACGAAGACCAGGACACTCCTCATGGCTGCTTTCTCTGGGAACAGCGAAACACGTCGAGGGCTTGCTTTTCAGCTAGAAAGCACCGACACTACTCCAAACCATCCACATGTCTGTGTCCACGTGGGTGAGCGAGGAGAAGAAAGGCTGACCTCCAGCCACTTCTTGGTGCAGTCACCCAACCCCTCCATAGACCCAATTCCTTCTTTTCTTTTCTTTTCTTTTTCTCTTTTTTTTTTTTTTAAAGATCAGCCTCAATTTCCATGAATACACATTGTTTTTTCTAGAAGCCACAAAATACCAGAAAAGCAAGTTTCACCATGTAGTGGACTCATCCTTTCCTGGAGCAGGACTACTCACTCCTGCTTCCCCATTGCCTTTGAGGGAGGGGAGAAAGCCAAGCCCCACTGGAGATGTAACAGGAGCAGCTGGGAGCACTGCTCACGGAGGCCTCCCTCCCACAGCTCCAAGATCTGCTCAGGCTCTGCCCAGGGAGCAGTGCTCCTGGGAATCACACCACAAACAGTTTAGCCTCACTGAGGAAAAACAAACGAGCAAACAAATAATGGAAATAATTGGCTTCTACAGCCTGCCATTGGCAAAAATAGCAGTGGCAAGGCACCAATGCAAAGAGCCCCCACAGGCACACCTGGAGGGGACTTGCCTCTGGGCAAGTCTGAGCTGCACACCCGAAGCACCAAAACACAGCCTGCTCTCCCCCATCAAGGAGCAAGGAGCACACCCAAACCTTCCAGCAGCACCCCAGCCTTCCCCCAGGGAGGGATGCTCCCAGCATCCCCCCAAGCTCAGCCAGGCCCACTGACCTTCCTTTTTCCTACCCTTCCTCTGCCTAAACTCAGCATCAGTTGAACTTGTGAGGAGTTGTTGTTACATATGTCTGTGCTTGAAGTTTCCCTATTTTTGCTTAACTCAGGCTAGAAAACAAGTGGCCACAAGCTTCCCTGACCTCACAGCAAGGCTCTGGATGCTCATCCCCTCCACCCAAGCGCTTCATGAAGCCACAGACCCGGGCAAGGAATAAAAGCAGCACCCTGTCCTGCCAGCAAGCTGAGCCCCTCCATCTCCCTGCAAAAAGCAGACAGCAATGCACAACCCAGCTGGGAAAAGCAGCAGCAAGCTTACCCTGCCCCAGCACCGAGAGCTACCCACGGAGTCAGCTGGCACAGATTTCCTCCTGCTGCTGCCCTGCTGGGATATAAGGTCTGGCTTTGCCCCCCCCAAGCCAGTCACCGCCCTGCCCAGAGTGACGCCAGCCCTCCAGAGTGCACCAAAAACCCTCCAAAACTTAAACGCTGGCAGATTTGGTGCACAAACATAGCGCCCCGTGTCGCTGCCAAACCCAGCAAGGTTTGCACCGCGCCGCTTAATTGAGGGTCTGGCCTCAGATGAGCGGCCGGGAGGCTGAGGGTACAATAACACTCTGGGTTTTAATTAAAATAAATATTGGGAAATCTGTTCCTGGGGGGTGTCCACCTCCATTTTTGGGAAATTCTGTCACTGTTTTTTCAAGTAGACAAAATGACCAACCTCAAAGGCCCGGCTCCATAGCCAGTTGGACAGAGCCATTAGACTGAAAAGAAAGCTAAATCCAAACAAATCCCTCTCCAGGATGCCTGCAGAGGCCTTGGTAAAGGCAGGGAAAGAAAAGGGGACTCAGATACAGGCGACACCTTTGAGAGCCATTTCTTCCACAGTGTTGCTACAAACTGCAAGTCTGCTTTTTTTCTAATGCCCGTCTAACTATGCAGACCCACACAGGGGCCAGCCCAGTCCCCTGCTCTCCAAAATCAGGCGTTGCCCAGTTGAAATCTGTGTTTGTCCCCAGCAAAGCAGAATAACTGCCTGGGATGGGGGGAAAAGTGAAAAAAACCCCACCCACATGTCTGCTCAAATCTCACTGGGGACTTTGGTGGCAGGATACAGCAAGCGGATGCTGCCCCGACACCCACCTCTGCAGGGATGTCTTTTCTCCTTTACCTATATTTATCATTTCCTGCTTGGATTTCAGCCACCCAGCTCTCCAGTGCACCTCTGCTGTCTCTTTCCCAGATTTTTCTTGCACTCAGCAAAGGCCCCTGAGCTCTTGCACATCTGGGCTGCAGCAGTTCAGGGAATGACTCCTTGCCGAATGCAGCTTTGCTTCCCACAGTGGTGAGGAGAACTGCAAATCCCACCTGATGCACCTACAGCCCTAGGAAAGGGAACAGTGATGCTGAAAAATAAATGCCTTCAGGCAGGTCTGTAATGGTCAGCCTAGCCAGTGGTAAAATTGAGGTTATTTAGGACAAAAAAATCCACTTTGCCATGAAAGACCTGAATGTTGCTTCTCAAAACTAGGCGTACAAACAGCCTCACCCTCAAGCAGGGGAGCCCAGCATTGACAGGTACATGACGGGGAGTTGATAATTGCTGATGGAACACTATACACATAATTTGTTTCTGGGGAGGGAGGGGTCCCCTCCATAGCCCCCCGAGGGTCCAGCAGCCCTGGCAGCAGGCTATGCCACATGCCCACCGTGCAACCCTGGGGCTGCAGGGCACAGCTGCCCCTGCCCCATGGGCTTCAAAGCCCATTGTGTCACTGTGAGGAGTCCTAATTATAAGGGAGGTCTGGAGCTGGCCATGGCTTTCAGCTGATGCCTCATGCCAGGAAAACCCACACCAAAAAAAAAAAAAAGAAAAAAGAAAAAAAAAACCCAGCCATGCAGTTTTTTGGTGCCAACACAGCAGCCTCTGATAAAGAGAGAGATGAGCATTGAGAAGATTCCTGTGTCCCCCCAGCTCCATGGGGCTGGAGCAGCTGGAGGGCCTGCCCTGCTGGGGGTGATACAGGGGGTTCAGGACAGAGACAGCCCTGCTTCCCATTGTCCCCTGCTGTCCTAAGCTGCCTGGCCCAGGAAAGCAGTGAGCATGTGCCCAGCTTTGAGCTTAAAATTTCACCAGGGCTTGGGAACAGAGAGTCCTGGTGGGAGGCAATTTTTAATGTAATTAAAGGGCTTCTGCTCCAGGCTGCTTAAAAAAAATATATGGAAAACTGACTATAAAAATACATATTTCACCCAAGATCCCTAAAAAGCACCAGGATAATTAATGTGTGCCCAAGTGCCTTGTGCAGCCAGCACCTATGTTTAGCTCCTGGAGCGGGTGCTGCCCGGGCAGGCCACCAGCAGCAGCAACCTCACCGGCTCCATGCCGGGAGACCAGCAGGGAACTCAGCAAGCACATCCAAAACATTTCCATTTTAATTTTATTTTCTATTATTACTTTAAAAAGCATCACATCACAGGCTTGGAGCATTGGTCTCTTAATGCTTTTGCAAGAACTCTGTCTCTCCAAGGCAGCAGGGCTTGGAGGGATCACCCCTTTGTCTGAAAGGTATCTGGTATTAAAAGTGATTGCAGACTCTGAAAGCTTTATGAAAATGATTTCACCTTGCTGGAAATAAAACACAGAACAGCTTATCTGCCTCCAAGGGATGGGGCTTTGACCAGCGTGGTCTAGTGGAAGGAGGGGTTTGCACCGGCCTCCGGCCACAGCTCAGTTCTGCAGCTGGGTGGGCTTGCACCCAGCAAGGGCACCTCGTACAGTTTGGGTATACTTGCCTCAGCCCCTGGGGACCTCAGGGTCAGAGTGTCCCTGTCTGGCACAGGCTGACATGGCTCCTAGGTCCAAATTTAATTATTATTTTTGCAGGGTAGTAAATGAGCAGAGCAGAGTGCTCCTGTCCTGCCCGGGTGCACTGCAGGGCTGAGGCTGCACCATCCTATTTCCACGCCCTGGAGCTATTCTGAAAGGAAACCTCAGGGCCAAAAATAAGTAAAGAAAACAAAACCAGAAGGACACTTTGAGCACGGCGGGAAGGGACCAAGGTGCTGTTGCAGCCAGGGAAAGGGGCACCCCTGCTATGCAGCTCTGTGCCCAGGGCACCCCCAAAATATGTACAGGGGGCACCTGAGGCTGAGTTTGCCCTGGCCTCCACCTCTCTCCACATGCTGTCAGGGACAGGAGTGTGTGTGCCATGGTCACCAGCTGGGGAGAGAAGTGATGAGCAAGAAGAGGGAGCAACAGTATGAGAATAAGGAATGCCTTTCTTTCTCCTTACCTCTCAGAACACAAACACAAATGCAAACCAGCATCAGCTGCACACACAGCTCGTTATTCTTTTGGCAACATCCAATTTTAGGATAAAAGTGTGAGGGGAGAATATCTGAAATGCACCATGTGTCAGTCTCCGTTACCAGTACACAACCTTTATATATTGGCCCTCTGCAACTAAATGTTTAGTATGATTTTCCTTTTTCTTTGAGCAGAAATCAGGAAAAGGAAATTAATTCTATTTACATTCCTGGCAAAATGCAGGTCAGGAGTAGCTCTGTAATGCGAGCACTTTGAAGCACCCTGAACTCTGGGAAAAAACCGCAGCAAATCACCAAGGCAAGGTGGCAGCGTTATCACAAATCCCAGACTCGCCACCACCCAGGCCCTCACATGTTTGAGCAATATCTGTATATTGGATCTCCTCAGGTTTTTTGTTTGTTTTTTTTTTTTTCAGGAGCAAGAAACACCTCATCAGCCAGAGTAAGTTACCAGGTCTGGTCCCCCCACCTTTCTCTGCCTCCATCCACATGTGAGAGCTCTCAAACATATCCTCGGGAGAAAAAGCCAAATAAACCCCCCAAAATGCCCTATGTTCAGGAGCAGAGCAGGAAGACAGCCTGTGTTCATTGCAGAAGTAACAACCAACAGCCTGCACACGCAGCTCAGGAACTGAGCTCTCTAGCAAAGTTAAGTCAGTGTCCCTGGACCATCAGGCATCTGGATGGAGCGGAGGCACACTGCTTCAGTGCTGCACTAGTGATGGCTGCCTGCCTCCCAGGCTGCACACACTGCTCTAACCTGGGAAAAACCCTGAATCTGGGATTAAAAAGGTGCCACATGCAGCAGAGGCAGAGTGTGCTACGTGTGTCAGGAGGAACTGCTGCTCTTGTACATGTCATTTGTTATTGTGTACACCCAGGAGTTGCAGAAGAGTGATATATGTATCCACATATCATAGAATCACAGAATGCTTTGGATTGGAAGGGACCTTAAAGCTCATCTAGTCCCAAGCCCCTGCCGTGAGCAGGGACACCTCCCATTAGACCAGGTTACTCAAAGCCCCATCTGACCCGGCCTAAATACATAGAGAAGTATGTGTCTTCCACAAAAAGTACTCAGGCACTCATTTAATATTATAAAAAGGTGGCTTTGGAAGTTTTCACACTGTCATGAAACTCCTTTTTGCTCTGCAGGTGAAACAACATCCGGTCTAGGGCAGAAAGGGCAGGTGTTGCCTCTGCCCCCCACGTGCAGGTTCAGCCCCTGTGTTCAGTAACCTGATGCCTTCTGCTAAAACACAACAGCTCTTTGCAGCTTTGCATTTCAGGGTATAAAAATAGGAAAAAACTGAACTGCAAACCACTTGCTCACTCTGCAGCTTTAAGGTTTCTGTCATGAGTTTGGGGAGTGCAGTACAGGTGGATTTAAGGTTTCCATCATGAGTTGGAGGGTGCGGTACAGGTGGATGTTAACACTTGCACTTTATTTGTACCATCCTGTGGTGCCTGGCTCCTTGGGGCAGTGCTGAGGGGACCACAAAACTCCTGACATGGCTGAGCCAAGGCTGGGAAAGTTATTTGCCATCAAAGTGCATGGCAGTAAAGGGAGCTGGAAGAAAAATTTCCTGCGAGCATTTGAAAGGTTTGTAACATTTTGGGGTTTCACTGAGGTCAAAGGCTGTTTTCCCACGTCTGGGATATTCTTTTGTTCAGATTGATGGCCTCGGTGATTCCGTCAGAGGTTTTTTCTCCCCATTGAAAAGGGCAGAGAAACGCAATCAAATTCTCGTGGCCGCACTTTGTGCTTGGAGAGGAGTGGTTCCCACCACAGAATTCCATCACAGGGGGCACAGAAGAGACGAGCCCATCAGACCTGAAGGGAGCCTACAAGAAAGAGGAAGAGAAATTTCTTACAAGGGCATGTAGTGACAAGATAAGGGGGGATGGCTTCAAACTGAGAGAGAAAAGGTTTAGATTTGGTCTTAGGAGGAAATTCGTTGCTATGAAGGTGGTGAGGCACTGGCACAGGTTGTCCAGAGAAGTCATAGGTGCCCCATCCCTGGAAGTGTTCAAGACCAGGCTGGATGGGGCTCTGAGCAACCTGGTCTAGTGAAATGTGTCCCTGCCCATGGCAGGGAGGTTGGATTGAGATGGGGTTTAAGGTCCTTCCCAACCAAGACCATTCTGTGATTCTATCATTGTTTCTTCCACGGATATTCCCATTTCTCTAAAGACAAACACAGGCCAAGGAAAAGCCCTGCAGCCAGCTGTGGAACTCAGATCACCACAGGAAGCCCAGGACATGTGCCTGCACTGTCAAAAAAGTCACTGCTGGATGGAGAGGTGGTCTGGAGGTGCAGAGGTCTCTCTGTTGCTCCCACCAAAGCCAGGAAAATAAGGGGGTTGAATAAGTGCACCTTGTGTGCCGTGGCTGCCCCAAGTTCAGCTGCCACAGCCAGGCTCAGCACTGCTGCCTCCCACCACTTCAGCCACACCAGCTCCTTATTAAAAATAGATTTTTTTCTTCTTGGAAAGGACAAAAAAAAAAAAAAAAAAAAAAAAACCAAACAAAAAAAAAACAACACAAGAAACCTTTCTTTTAAGATGATGCAAACTCATGTTTTCACAAACCCAAATGGATCCAAAAATACCTGCTTTAAACCCCAATGCTGATTTCTGGGTAAATCACTACATTCAGCTCTGGAGCCACCCCCAATGCACAAAGAGTGTCATGTGGGTGGATACTAAAAGCATACATTGACGTGGGCATTTTTTATCCCTGCCTAACCCATCAGGAAAACTGACCCTGACAACTTCATGGCATAATCATCTCGAAACTGGAGGCAGGAACATCTCCAGTGATGGCAAAGCCTGTGGCTGACCTCCCAGCTGCTTTTCCTGCCAGCTCAACAGCAGAGAGCAAGAGCTCTCCCCTCCACTGCTCACAGTGCACAGACACATGGCACGAAAACCAAATACATAAACTCCTAAAAATGCCTTCAAGTCCTCCAAGAGAGCATCTTTTAGTCACTCTCTCTCTGTCCATCCAAAACCTCACCCTGTGAAGTGCTGCCCACCATCAAGCCCTTCCAGATGTCAAGCAGGGTGGCCCTGCTCACACACAGATTAACAGCATTTAATAGGGATAGTCCAGTGCCACCAGTGTCCCCCAAAACCTTGCAGATGTCCTTGCCAGGTTCTGGGCACATCCCTGCATGGGGCCAACACGAGCGGCTCCCTCCCTGCGGCCAGGCAGGAGGTTTTCCCAGAGAAGGGCAATGCCCAGGAGGGATGGTGCCGTGGGAAGCTGTCCTGGCAGGACCGGCAGGCAGCAGCCAGCTCTGGCACCGGCTCCGTGGCTTTTGGGGAGCAGCCAGCCAGCGGGAGGCAAGCTTTGGGCACTGCTGGCCAGGACACGAGGGCAGCGGCAGCACGTCCCCGGGAAGGCACGTGAAGGGCACCCACGTGCGGGGCAGCACAGCCGGACACCCTCAGCCCTGTTGGCAGGGCACTCGTGCCTCCCGCTCAGAATAAACCCAGATCTCTCCAGTTTTTCTCTCCATGCACGAACTGAGGAGGACGGGGACACGCGGTCCCCTGCCCAGCTGTGCCAGGCTGCTCTGCACCCCAGCACCGCTCCCACAAGGATGAGGATGGACACAGGGTCATGCGCCAACTTGCAAGAAGCGATTTCCCCCCACCCCTGCTACGTCTCGACCGTCCTGCTCGCAGGCTGGGCTCACTGCAGAGCTGCACTCCTCTTCCTGGAGGGATCCGAAAAAAGCTGCTCCATCCCCACCCCCGCCAGCTGTCGCTAGGCAAATATCACCTCTGGCGGCCCCAGTGATGTGACCCAGCCCCGCGGCAGAGGCGGCACCAGAACGTGGCCGCTGCCTGAGCAGCAGCACCGCTTGCTGGACACGGGAGAGCTCACGGCCCTGCCCTGCCCCGCAGCGGCGCACACGCCGCTGCTGCAGCTTTAAACCACAGCCACAGGGATGCGCAGACCCAGCCCTTTTGGCTGCAGCCAAACCCACGCTTGATGTCTTTCACCCCACTGGTGGGGCTGCACACCAGAATTTTGGTTCCCATGACCCCGACAGGCATCGCCGCTATCACAGCGTCCCCAGCTACTTACACAATTGATCCGAGGGGTCCAAAAAATAAGGGCCAGGTCACAGCTGAGGTATTCACCGTGAAGTGGGGACTAGTGGGATGGAGAGTCAGGAAAGAGGCTCATTCCCAAGGCAGCAGCGTGGGGAAGCTGCAACTTTCAGAGCTGATCTCAGAGAGAAGCAAAAAAAGGTTACACAGGGTGAAAAAACCATGATTTCCACAAAAATCAGGAGCTGTTCAGCTACCAGCCTTCATAGTGGTGGAAACAGGCTACAAATTAAGTGTGGTTCTGCTAAAAGTAGCAAAAAATAATTTCGTTTTTTTACTGGTTCTTGAATTTGGTACTGCAATGCTCAGCAGTGACACCCCTGAGCCCCGACAGCTGAAGGGCATGTACCCACTCACCCTGGCCCCTTGGGTACTGTCCCCTGCAGAGCCACAACCTCATGCTGTAAAAGTGACACAACAGCCCAAGGCTTCATCTGTCAGCATCGAAACCCACATTGTACAGCTTGTCCTGCCACGTGAACAAGGAAGAAGCGCCTGGGTGGGATTTAAAATAATGTGATTTTAAATAATATGTTGTTTATGTGCTTGCTGATAGGAGGAAAAACCCAACCAAATGGCACATAGGGTAAAACAGGCTTTACTCACAATAACACCTTTTGCCTGCTCACCTGCATCTCTGCTGCAGGGGACCTGGTACCAGAGGTCACCACTGGCACACAGAAACAGTGGCCCAGAAGAGTCCTCATGCCCTGGGACATCTTTCCAGCACCCCAGGAAGAGCAGCACAACCCTTGCTCACATTGCAGGAAGTGACGGCCATAGTAGAGCAAAGCCCCAGGCCCAGCTCACTGGGGTCATCAGCCACATTTTCCACCCCACTGCGGGTTCACCGAAGGGCAGGGATGGCCTTTGGGGTGCCTGGAAATAGAGTGGGTGGGAATACCCTCAGCTTTGGCTTTCCCCCTCCCCCTAGCATGCTGTGGTTCCCCACACAAATATCCTGCTTTCTGCTTCCCCCTCCCTGTAGTCCAGCCCCAAATTGCAGACCCTGCCACGCCCAGGAGGAAAAAACAGCAATACCTCAAACCACACTTCAGTGGAGTTTGGTCGCTTTAATGGTGATTAAAGAAATCAACAGGGTACATCTCATCTTTGAAATACAAGTGCAAAAAGGATACAGTATAATGTTTTCTGTACATTTCTTACAAAATATTAAAAATATTACATACATCCCATCCTGAAGTGGTACTTCACACCCTGCTGCGCCCATGCACCACGTGTGCACACCAGCTGTAGCTTTTCCTTGTTATGTGCGGGACATGGAGTTAATGGAAAGCTCCAGCTGGAGTCTGGGCAGATGTGTTTGGGGCAGTGGTAGGTAAATACAAGGGGTGAACACAGGGACCTTTCTGCCCAGCATGCCCAGGTGTGCCAAGCCACCACTGTGCCCCCGAGGCAAGTGGGCAGCATCACCCTGCTGGCACTCACAGCTCTCAGCTGCTCTCCAGTTTGATACAGAAAATGCCTTTTCTCGCTGTGGTTTGGCGTTCTCCCCGTGCCTGGCAACACCTACCCCTTCACTCCCTGTGTAGCCTAGCCCTGGCGAACCTGATTCCATTTTAACCACAGCATCTTCTTGAGAAGAAGTCAACCAGGCTATATGACAAATAAATTAACCCCTCCTCCCCCCACATCCCCCACGCCACTGAGGCCATGGGGCACAGGTCAGTACCCGTCCTGGCAGTCATTGTCATCGTAGTCAGCAGCAGGTCTGTGGCGGAGGGCGCCCAGCCGCCGCTTGCGGCCCCTGCTCTCCAGGCTCTGCTGGGAGCTGTCGTCCCCGTGGCTGCTGGACTCGCGGGTGGCATCCTCCTGGGAGCGGCTCTCCACGTCATCATCATCCTCCTGGGACTCGCTATTGTCACTCTCTGTGGACCTGCTGTCCTCACCTGTGTTGTCCTCTGGGCTGCTGTCATCCTCTGGGGACTCAGGGCTCTCAGCTGATGTGCTCGGCACAGAGTCATTCTCATCCTCCTCTGATTCCTCCACAGTGTCCTCTGTGGACTGGCTCTGGTCATCATCATCTTCCCTGGACCTGCTTGGTTCACCCTCTTCTTCCCTGGACTCACTGTCAGGTGTGGACAGCACACTCCTGTCCTCAGCAGAATCCCAGTCCTCCTGCCCTTCCCAGGTCCGGCTGCTGCTGTGCTCGTTCAAGGTTCTCACCACCTCCGGGGACTCCCCTGGCTCTTCATCTGACTGCTCATCAGTGCCCTCCCTGGAATCACTGTCCTCATTCTCCCTGGAGGGGCTGTCCTCTCCATCCACATCCCCATCCTCCCTGGAGCGACTGGAGCTTTTCTCCTCTGACTGGCTGTCAACAGGCTCTTCTGACTGACTGTTGTCCTCCACAGAGGGGCTGTCTTCTCCAGAGTCACCATCCTCCACCTCGGGGGACCTGCTGTCACCCTCCTCCCAGCGGTGGGAGCCAGCCCCCTGGGCACTCTCCCAGCTGTTCCCCAGGGCACGGGGGCCAGCGTGGCGCATCCTGTAGCTGCTGCCTGGACCGTCAAAGACAGAGGGGTCATCCCCCTGCATGGCTTCATCCTGGAAGTCATAGCTCTCCTCCTCCTGGCTGCTGCTGCTGGCCCCTCCGTGCCTAAAGCCGTAGTTCCTGTAGCGCCGGTGGTCTGCCCCGATGCTCTCGCTGCTGCTGCTGCTGCTGCTGCTGTCGCCATGCCCCCTGCCAGCCCCGGCATCCCCACGGCCAGCGTCGTGCTCGTGTTCCCCTGCCCCATCGGCACCAGCCACGTAGGTAGGGCCCTCGCCCCTCTCCTCTTCCCCGTTGGCATCAAAGGTGTCGTCCCCACTGTCATCCTCCTCGTCCAGGAACCCGCCGCCGTGGGACAGAAATCCATTGGCTCCGGTGCCGTAGTGGTCTTCATTGTCACCATCATCAGTGTCACGTGCATCCGCCTCCTATGGAGGTGACAAACAGAGATGAATGCTAAGCCAAGCACAACCTTGACCAATGCCAGGTTTGGGGCCAGGGAAGCTTTCCTGGCAGAACAAAACACTCCACTCACTCACTCACCAGGAAACCAAGGTCATTCCCATTGTGGGCGCCCATGTCCTCATGGTCCACCTGGTTCACATGCTGAGCCTGCCCAACTCGGCCTCCCATGTCTTGGCCACCGAGCTCACCCATCTCCCCATTCACGGCATTCCCACCCATCAGGTCCCTGGCAAGAGCATTTTCGCCTGGCTCCGGACTGCCAGGAGGATGAATGCCATCTCCTCCATCCAGGTGGTTGCCCAGCTTGCTGATGTAATCTTCATTTGCGGTATCCTGGAGGCAAAACATGACACAGTGCCTTGGTTTATTAAACACCAACCACAGCACACTTACTGCTGCTGCTGCAGGACCTCACTCCCAAGCCATGCAAGAGCTCAAGCCTTTTTATTTCTTGCACCTCAGCCCTTCAGTTAATTCTGCTGATACAAAAGAAAATCGTAGCCACCAACAAAAGGGCAGCCCAGAAAAGCCCAAACTGGGATAGTTCAGAGCACAGAAACTCCTTTCACAGGGCCAATACAGCAGAAGGTGTCAGGTGAACTGGGAACGTGCTCAGGGAGGCAAGTCAAAACAGGGTGAAACCAACCTAGCTTGAAAAGACTGAGCAGAGGGACAAAGCTCAAAGACCCACGGGAGCAGCAGATCCCTCCCAGGCTCCTGGTCCAAGGTTGCCTGCCCAGGGCTGGTTTCCCCTCCCAGAATTGCTCCCTGAGGGGCTGCTACCTGTGGGACAGGGGCACCTGTGCCTTACCTCCTGCAGGGCGCTGGAGTGGGTGGGTTCATGGCCAGGCACCTAAACACATCCAGGAGACATTTGATCAGTAATCAGTGTGCCTTGGCTGGGCAAAACGAACAGGTTTGGGGTGGGAGTGTCAGTCCAGGGTTACTTACGGGGTGAGCACAGGCCATGGCCCAGAGAAGCAGCACCAGGAATGCAGCCCTCATGTCAGTCATGGTCCCTGTGGCTGCAACAAGGAATGAAGTATTTGCACACTAGAGCAAAGCATTTGCATGTGCCTCTGGCTGGAACTTGGCCCCAAAAAGCCCTCCCAAATGATACAGCCTTGCCATGCTGGCACAGCGCTCAGCCTGGCATGTCATCAAACAGCCAGGGACTTGTCCTTGTGCCTCCTCCTGTCACCTCCTGTGCAGAAACCTCCCTTTAATTTGGGATTTGAAGTACCTAGCCATGCGCTGGCAGATTTTTTGTCTAAGCATCACTAAAGAGCAGGAAAGCTCTCTTGAATTTTCTGTTCCCATAGTAATGTCACCACCCAGCTGAGCTCAGTGCTTGTGACAGGAGCCTGCACCTCAGATGGGCAGCACTGTGAGAACACGGGCTGCAGAGCTGTACCCCATCTGGAGTCGTCCCCACAGCCACAAAAATCTTCCACCATTCCAAAGTGGAGCATCCCAATGAGATAACCCCATGGAGAGCTGCATCGCCAGGGCCCGCTGGGTCGGCACTCCAGCAGCACTGCTGTCTGGTAGGTGGATAAAGCAGTGGGGGCTTTCCTCCAGCTCTGCTCTCATTTTCCAAGCATTTTCTTTAACCAGCCCAGCACTTTGTCCCCATGGGACACACTGACCACACTGAACATCACCCTGCACCCAAAACACGATGGAACAAGCATGCTCCTGATTTCTTCCCTGACAAAGCAACGCCTACATCGCAGCTGACAAGTATCCTGCTTTCAGCCAAAACTTGTGAGGAAATCTACAACCCCTGTTCCCAAACGTTGCCATTTTCACTCCAGGCAATGCCGGATCAATCCAAAGAAACCAAACCCTTTACCTTAAGGTGCAATGCAAGCCCGTGTCTCCTCTGCTGGGGATGGGATGAGCTGGCTGCCCGTGTTGGGATGCTCCAGGCTGTGTGTCCCCGGGTGGCCGGGCAGGCATTTAACCGCTGGCCAGTACCAGCCCCGGGCCGGGGGCAGCCAATGGCACCGCCGGGCAGCGCTGCTGCGCCTGGAGGTGTCACCGGGAACTGGCCTCCCACGCTTCCTCTGGCCTCCGCCAGGACGCTGGCCCTAAAAAAGCTCCTTGTGGTTGCAGGATGACGAGACGGGCTGGCGGTTAATGACGGACTGCTCTGGCCCTCTGTTTTGACAGCTAAATCTATCCCATTCACACACTTCCCGCTGTGACACACACAAACAACTACGGCGTCACCCACGCTGAGCGCTGGACCCCATCCCAGGGATGACATCCGCCTAACCCGTGCACTTGGGAGCAGTGTTTGCCCTGTGCCATGGGCCAGGGTGCTGAAACCCACAGGGGACCATTTCCCTGCCAGGTCTCAGCCTTGCCCTGTACCTTGAGGCAGGAGCACAAAACCACGCTAGAAAGAGAGGGCTTGTCTTATTTTTGTGCCCACACAGGCACTTGTGCCAGGGAGCAGGGAAATACTAAATGGAGGTGTATAGGGAGCATCCCACACTCTGCACTGAGTGTAGCATTCCAGTGCTCCTTCCAGCTGCTGGACAGGGAGAGGATGAAACCTCTGCTCTGGAAAACTCAGGCCACAATATGTGCCATGGGGACATGGACAGGGCTGCAGCTTTGCAGGCATTTACAGGAGATGCTGGCACTGAGAAATAAATGACTGAAGGAAACTTGGGCAGGGTCAGGATTGAGACAGAGCTCTGTAAAATGCAGGTTCTCTGAATTTGCCCAGGCTATAGAAAACAGCATCCAGATGGCTTGCCTCGTGCTGGACAGAGCATCTTGTGAAACCAGACACGTCAGTCTGCTGCTGGGTTTAATTTCATTCTCACAATCTCCTGCTGTTTCCCCCCCTTCATTACCAGCCCACAGTCCATGTGTGTCTGCCCTGTGAGGACTGCAAGGTGCCGAATGTGATGAGCATCCTTTTTTCTCCTTCCTCCTGCCCCCCATGCAAGGAAGCCCCAGTGTAACTCGGCCCCACTATTTTCCCCACAGCCCCTTGGCCTCGAGATGGTCACCACCAAGCCACTCACTCTCATGCCCATACCTTCAGCAGATGTTTTCCCTCTTCTTCCCTACCTGATCCCTGCTGCAGATATTGTGGGATGTATTTTCCCTTTGACCTGCGACAAAATTATACCCCTGTCCCCAGCCAGATATGAGTTCATGTTGCCAACCTTTTTTAGGCACCTCCAACAATTACCATGTTTTGTTGTATTTTTTTTTTGTAATGTCAAACCTGCATTTAACTCAGCCCCCAAAGATCTGGTGCTGCCTCATGTCCAGGTGCTGTGGTGCAAAAAGGAGATAAACACCAAGCTCTACATGCCCAGCTCTTTTATAACACAGGTCACCCATTACCCCACCAGCCACCATCCAAAGGTCACTTCCCTCCTTTCCACTGGCCCTGAAATACCCACAGCACCAGCACACCCAAAAATGCTCACTGCCAGCACCCCAGCCTGACCCTCGTTCCTGTAATCTCCAATAGCCCTGGGTCAAACAACAAGGTCTGTTCCCCAAATCCCTTCCAGAGATCATCCTACAGCATTAGCCACACTGCCCAAGCAGATCTGCCTGTGTTTTGCAAGGAAAGGAAACCCCAGCCCACATATTGTAACCTTACAATTAACCTTATAAAGAAAAAAATTATTAATTATTATTTCTGTTGTTACGTCAGAGGTGAGAAATGGACTGAGGGTGGGAGCAGCAGCTGTCTGATGGGTGCTTTAAATGCCACTGGGCATTTCCCCAAGTCCTACCCTACCAAGATGCTCAGTCTCTGGAAGGAAGATGGGGGAAACCTGGCACCATCAGACTACCAGGGAGGAGGTGGCCAAGTGAGAAATGAGAAGACTGGCAGGGCTGGTAAGAAGATGCAGGAATATCACTTCTCTGTTTGACAATCTGGACTGCGTGGTGTCCATGAGAACAGAAGAAATAAATGAGTGCAGACAGCAGGAGGGATAAGAGATGCCAAAGCCAAGAGTAAAGCTTGCACTGCAGAGAACCAGCTGGCGGAGGAGGAATGTAACAGCTGCCCTCCCCCACTGATCAAGACAGCTCAGCATCAAAAACTCAAGAAAGTGATATTGTTCAAAAAATCACCATTCCCTCTCTTTTTTTTCAGTCCAGGGTATTTTAATAATATTAATGTTGCTGATGCACTTCTCTCCTGAACAGACCTATGGGTTTTGACAGCAGCATCAAAAGGAAAAGGATCAACGAATGAACTGGAACAAGGAAGACTAGGATGAGGGCAGGACCCAAGACACGTCCTCAGCACTCAACACCAGCTCCTACCTTACGGTCAGATTCAAATCCAAATCCCTTTGCCCTACACTTTCTGGTGACAGGTGTTATAATGCAGTTTCATTTTGCTACCTGAATAAACATTGTCTGTGTTTCACAGCATTAACGTGACACAGAACCCAGTAGATAATGATGACATTTTAGGTGTTTGAAAAGCAGCACTGATATTCCAACTCCTTCTGGGAGCAAGCCTCAAAGCTACAAATGCTGTGATAAGAAATTACCAGTGCGTTTGTCACAGCATGGAGGCGTGCACAAGTTTGGTTTCTGCTAACCCTCTAAAATATGTTACATCTTGCTGGTAAAAAACATCTCATGGGAGCCTGAGTCGTGGGGCCCTGAATTACAGACACACACAGGGCACCTGCTAATGCTAGACCTCTGCACAGGACTGACAGCCCTCTCCCCTGGCCTCCTGACAGCACAGGGGTAGGATCATTAACCCACCCTTCCATATTCACCATGGAGTTTCCTTTGCAGTCAGAGAAAACAGGCACTTTTAAGGCACCAATCATTTGCCCTATTTCAGGCATCACAGGCTGTTTGAAGTCTCTGTGACACTGTTGAGGGGAGGTGCCGACCTTATCCTACCAACAAGAAGCACCATGCCCTTTCCCAAAACACATGAAAGGCAAACTCCCAAAATGCCTCACTCCCCACCTCCTATGCCAGCCCCACACTCCCCTCACTTCTATTTCTAGCATTTTTCTACCATCCCACTCTGAGCAGTGGGCTCCAGCAACACCAGCACATCGCCCCTATGGTCTGTTGGGATGAAGGCTCACAGTGCTGTACCTGCTCTGTGCCACTTTTGCCAAAGCAAAATGCATGGAGCAATAACTGCTATCCACATCGTGCCCGCTGCAGCTGGAGCTCATGGCTGGACAGGTACCTTGTGTCATCCCTGCCAGATGTGTGTGACTGGATTGTCAGGTCCTATAAATCCATATTCATCAGTCAGCTTGGCTGAATTCACTCATTAGAGGCTGTGACTTCATCAGATGTGGATAAGGATGTCTCATTTCTGCCCGATCACTGTAAGATCCAACACGTCTTCCTGCACACAGGCACAACTGCATCTTGCTGCCCTCGGTCAAAATAAGGGCAGGGGAAGATGCTCAGCTCTGCCTCAGAGCAGAGACTGGTTTTGACAACGCTGGCACAGCTACCAGGTAGCTCCAGTGCCATGGGGCTGTCAATAGCTCAGCACTGACAGCAGTAATCTTAGAGACACCAGTGAGTAATTACAGCTCCTAACATCTCATTCAGAGTACAGGATCTTTCACAATCACTTCCTGCTCACAATTCAGCCCCTTGGGAGGTGAGAGAAATAAGTATTTGTAGATCACAAGGTGGAAGTGGAACAATAACACAGCCTTAACATGAAAAGCTCTCTGCACCTTTCACCCTGTGCTCGCTCCCACTCCAGCTGGAATTGCAGAGCTCTGGAAAGTCGTGCAGCATCAGTGCTCTCAAGAAGGAAAATACAGCAGTGATCAGGGGCCAGCCTTGCCCTCACATCAGTGAGCTCCTCAGGGTGACATAGGAGCAGCTGTGCTGTGTGTGTGGGTCAGGTGCATGTCTGTGTCCTGAGTCACAGCACCCTGATTTTTTGTTGGAGGGGAAAAAAACGTCAGGAGGAAATGGCTGATGGAAATGATTGTACGAAACAGGCACTGCACGAGTGCAAACGGGTAATGCGGAGGCACAGGCTGCCCAGAGTGGGCAGTGAGGTCAGGGCAGGGCTGGCAGCTCAAGGGATGAAGATGTCTGTATGGAGTGCCAGATCCTCCTAGAGAGTGGTCAGCACTCCTCTGATTCCTGTACTGTCATTATGGCTCACTTGGGCTAAATTTATTGCTGCTCAGTGTAGCTGGACAGGAAGCATTACCACAGTCCCCTGGGAGCCTGGAAAAACCGGACAGACACCATCAGTGCAGCTCTCAGCAAGAGACTGGCAGCAATTTGTCTCATACCTCCAAAGGACATTTGAATCCTCAAAATCCTGATAACACTAAAAAAAATACCAGAAGGAACAAAAAAAAACAACCCCCCCAAAAAAACCCCCCAAACTCCCCAGTACCAAAACCCAAGCAATGCCAAACAACTCACAAAAGCAGAGAAGTCTCAACCCAATACAACCACAGAAAATAAAAGCACACCACATCACACATTCAGTGACTTTCATTTGGTTCACAATCTAACTTTCTATTAACTATTATTATGTGAGTGATGTACCCACATCTTTCACAATATTCCATATAGCACAAGGGTCTATGTCATAGAAAAAATAAAAATCCCACAGAAGCTACTCTACATTATACAGGAATCTAAATGCTTATGATAAACCACTTTTCAGCAAGAAACAAGTATTAAATTCAAGGAGATGTTTCTTGGTTTTCTGTAGTTCTTAAAAAGGTGGTTAAATACTGGGGGGAGGGGTAGGCCAAGCTTAAGCATTATAGTAGTGTTCTGAATATCAGAGCAACAAAGAAAAATCTGCAGTTGCTTACTGAAAGTTATTTTTCTGAAAATAATACATGGGATTGTTGGTGACAAGCCTGTATGAGCACTCAGCCAGCAGCCAAAGTGCTCTGTAGGTGTGGGTGGGTAAGGGCAGGGAGTCTTTCCCTTCTGACATGCTCTTAAAGCACAGAGGCATTGGGGCTGATGTGAAGCTGTGCACAGCTGACTTCCAGCACCCAAAGATAGAGCTCAGGAACATCACCACAGCACCCACCTCTGATCCTGAGGCAGGGGTCTGCATTCCTGCTCCACTTTCACAGGGACTGCAGTAGGAATTGAAGCTGACTGCTTTTAAGACCTACATTTATAAGACCTTCAACTTATTCCCCCAGTAATCAGTTCACCCAATTCAGATACCAGTTATAAGGCTGGATCAAGTGTTCACTGTTAACACCATGATGACTTTAACACTCTTCCTTGTTTGATGAATAAAGCTTTTTGATGTTGATGAATGAAGCTTTTTCTTCTCCCCCTAGTTGTTCTTAATAATATTGTACCAATCACCAAATGAGCAGCTGTAAATGACTGATGGAGTCTTACACAACAGCCTAATTCTGCTGGGCAAGTGTATTCACACTCTGTTAAACTTCCAGCAGAATTCAATGGTACACCTCAAAGGAGTTGCATACGTGTGATTGCACATGCCCATCACTACCTTTTGACTCAGTCTAGTTCCTCTTCACTATTCTTGCTGGAAATTCCTCGTTACTCAGTGCTTTTTTTCTGAGTGCAGAATGCATACAAGAATATTGCACAGGAGATAAGAAGCAGGAATCAAAAAATGTTCATAAGAAATGAATATTGGATAAGCATTGACCCTTGTGCACAGAATTCGATTTTGCATAACACAAACAAAGATGTGAAAATATGTTTGATAGGCAAACAGGGCAGACTGATGCAAACAGATGAGAGCAAGGTGCTGTCTGGGGAAGCAGGGTGGAGAACAGGTGCTGCCTGTTCCCTACCTGCATGGTCCCACAGCAGGACCAGGAACGCAAAGCTCCCCTCCAACTGTTTTTAGGAACTTCAGAGCTCCAGTTATTGACAAAAGCTTTCCTGAGGGTTTCTAGTACTTGTGACTCCTGACATGTCTGCAAAGCCCGGCACTGCCTGCTCCAGTCACGTATGTAACTGTGCTGCAGGAGCAGCCCTGCTCTGCCCAGATGTAATTACATGGTACATGCTGTGGCTTTCTATGAGGAAGTGGCATCACCACCTCTGTCTTCTGCCAGGCTCTTCTCCAGAGGCAGCCCAAATGGGAATGCAAAGCCATGAAAGGACTTCCTTCGTCTGCCCAACCACACGGGAGCTGGAGGATCCCTGGAAAAGTCACCCCAGCTTATGTGCCAGGGCATCCTTTACCTTCAGCAGAGTCTTGGCACTCCTTACTGAAGAAATCAGGCCACAAAAGCTGATCTGTCTCACCCATAATCCCATCATCACTGTGGGTTTAAGAACTTCACTACCCAGCCCACGTTCAAATCTTGCCCATGCCCACAGCCATCATCTCTTCATGTGACTAATGTGCTCCAGCAGGTAAGCTCAAATCTTTCCATTCCCTCCAACCGAAAAATGAATGGAATAAAGGGAGGTCTCAGTTTGATTCACTTCCCCATTTTTTTTCCTTTCAATGAAACCAAAAAAAATAAAGCCAGTGTGAGCTGGCTGAGCATTAATGCAAACTGTGCACTCAAACAGGCGTCATTAAACCCCACTCAGTTTTGGGATCTTTTCCAGAAAAGCCCATAATTTTCCATTAACAAACCCAGCCCTTGCTGTGCTGTACCAGGACAGCCTCACAGCCAACAAGGGGCTAATGGCCATGATCCCAACACAGTGGTGCAGCACAGGGAAATGCTGCCATGATGCAGGTGTGGGATGCAGCACAGAGGGGCTGATGTGTGGGAGCAAGAGATGGGCATGGGCTGGGCACTGCAGATCCCTGAGTGATACACAGCTCACCAACATTTGGGCCAAAACTTCTGGCTTTAGGGGGTAACAAAGAAACTAGAAAATATATAGTATTATTGAGAATTCTACGTGTAGAAATATTCCAAATTATTATCCTTTCTTTCCTTTTCTGTAACGGTTAGGTCCTGAAGTGGTGGCCATGGAGATCTTGCTCTACACAATGTGGGGTGCTGTTGACAGGCTGTTCTTTAATGGCTGTGGACCTAAGGAGATGAATTTCTGGGGAAAAGCAGGCAACACAGATCTCTGAAAGATGGTTCTTCCACACAAGTGCTTTGCTTGCTCCCCGTTTGGGTCCTGCTTCCCTTTGAGCACAGAGAGAAAGGCACCCGTGCCCACACAGGGAGAAGGTACAGCATCCTTCCCCTTCCCACTATCTCATCCCATGGCAAAACTATAATTTGATTCCTCTCTCTTCAGATATTTTTGGATTTTTCAGCACTGAAATTAGCATAACTCATACAGACAGGAAGTTGTTGCTACAGCACTGGAGAAGGATGCTTGGAAATGAAAACCAGTCTTTGATCAGAAAGTGATCTCAAAAACCCTTTTGATGAAAAATACCAAAACAGGCATATAAAAAAAGGCCTATCAAAAGAATGCTCTACGCCTTTACTGTCACTTAATTTAGGCAAAAGACAATGGGAACACTTTTATAGCTGTACTGTGTAATTTACCAAGAGTTTCTGCAAAGGCAAAGAAATAAACTAAGTTCTTAAAATAAAAGAACAAGAAAATTAAACAAATAGAAATGGAAGTTTTACTACGTGAGGCACATCTTGAATACCCAGAGTATATAACCAGACATGACCATCTGGAATCATCCAGGAAGCCTTCACTCAAAAAGTAATTTGGCACCCCCACAAAAGATGTAAGATGGATCTCTATAAAAATCCAAGGAGTTCACTGAGGATGAGACACAAATCTTAAACCAGCTCAACTACATCAAGCTTTCTCTAACCCCAAACCTTGCCTAAAGAGGAAATGAGCTCGTGTAAATGCCTTCTGAGTTTCTAGTGCTGGGGAACAAGAGGAGTATCTTATGGAAAGAGTGTTTCTCTCTCCTCAGTCCTCCCTTCCTGACAGAAGGTCCCTGCCACCCCCTGGAAAGCAGGGCAGCGTCCTGCTTATTGCCCTCCCAGCTCACCCATCTCATTGCCCCTTTGCTCCCCTCTCCCCAGTAGAAATCCAGTGCCCTGAGCGACCCCAAACAGGCATTGGGACTGCAGTGAAAGCCACCAGCCACCCTACCAGTGATATTTATCTCCCCCCAGTGTCCTGTTCCCTTCTTGTTTAGTAAATTTTGTTTTGAAATAAACATCTCTTCAAATTCCTTTCCCATCAGAAAACTGAAATGTGCTGGGCGTGGATTGCCTTCTAAAACTGCTCCCATCAGGTCATTCACAAGTGGTATTTTTAAACTCCTGGCTGGCTGAACAGCAGACACTGCAGACATTACACCCACCCACCCCCAGCCCTGTCTTTGTCTTGTGAGAGGCTGCAAGACATCACACACGCAGATGGCAGGTTTGATAGGAACCTGACCTTCGTGCTGGCACCAATAACACACCCTCCTCGGTATTTATTTCTATTTGAGGAACAGGCAGTTGCACAAAGTTGAGGATGCATGCAGCAAGTGGAAAAACCTGAGGGAAGAGGGGAGCAGTCACCCAGGGCAGAAGCTGGGGACCAAAACCCTCCTGTTCCCTGCAAATCCTAAGAGCAGCTACCTGCTTCAGGGAAATGCCTCGTTGCCCCTAGCCAAGGCAAAATGCCCTGAGAGCTGTTGTCCCCAAGCTCCCAGGAGCAAGGGAAGCTCCCTGAAATGCTGGCTTGGAGGCAGGGTAAGAGAGGCCCAGGAGCAGGATGGGCTGGTTTAGCTCTACAAAATTACACTTGGGTTTTGCTGATTCCTGAGCAAGACAGAGCCAGCATTAGAGCTGAAATAAGTCGCTGACACACTATATGGAATACCAGCAGAACCAGGACCATGACAGGAGAGGGTGACCCTCCATGCTAAGACCATGCTGTTCCTGAAACAACAAGGAACATTAATTGCAATGTTGCACAATCCTTATGTCTCCTTATGGACAAAGGCTTTGCTGCTTGTCACAGAATCACAGAATCATTTAGGTTGGAAAAGACCTCAGAGATCATTGTGTCCAACCCATGGCCAAACACCACCACGTCAACCAGACCCTGGCACTGAGTGCCACGTCCAGTCTTTCCATGAACAGCCCCAGCGATGGTGACTCCACCACCTCCCTGGGCAGTCCATTCCAATGTCTAATCATCCTTTCTTGTGAAGAAATTCTTCCTAATTTCCAACCTAAACTTCCCGTGGCACAGCTTGAGGCTGTGTCCTCTTGTCCTGTTGCTGGTTGCCTGGGAGAAGAGACCAACCCCCACCTGGCTACAGCCTCCTTTCTGGCAGCTGTAGAGAGTGATAAGGTTCCCCTTGAGCCTGCTCTTCTCCAGGCTAAACGACCCCAGCTCCCTCAGCCATTCCTCATCAGACTTGTGCTCGACCCTTCACCAGCTTCATTGCCCTTCTGACATCACCAAAGATCACAGCACTTACTAAATAAACAGCCTTGACAAACTCTTTTGTGATTCTCAATGTGCTTTTTACATCAGATTCCCCATCACAAGTGAACCTGGCTTTTTTCCCCAGTTATATTTGCTTCATGGTGCTCCCAAATATCTGCAGAGTCACTTCACGTGGCAGTCAGGTTGGAAATGCAATGAAATGGCACCCATCCATAATATAAAACCTGGTTTTCCCCCTGCCCTAAGATTTAATTCCATCTACACAGGCAGTTTTAAGGCAAGAACATCAGAAATTAGGAAGCTGAGTCCCAATGAGCAGTCCCTGCTGTGTTACACGTCCGTGAAAGCCTCTGGCAGCAGTGTGTGTCTGAAATGATTAAGTGCAATAACCACCTCCTCTTGAGACACACATAGAGATTGTACAGCTTGTACAACACAAGTGTTTTCAGTAGAATTGCTCTTAAAATCCTCACGCTGAACTTCATCTCTTTGCCTCATTGTTAAAGCAAATGCACATCTGAATAATAAAAATAAAGCACATCTCTGCAGAACAGAAGGGTACAGATCTTTTCATGTTTGAGCCATGTCTACCTCTTGCTGGCTTAAGGACTCTTCCTGCTCTTTCTTCCTTCCTCTTTTTAAGAATTTGTTCAAGAAAAGGGTTTGAATAATATAGACCATTAGCTGAGTCTGTCTGGCTGACGGGCAAAAATAGCCATCCCTCAGTCTGAGCTTTAAAATAGCTCCTCCCCAACGGGACTCAAATGTTCCCCGGCTGGGCAAGATGTTTATTTCTCTCCCTCCTTTTTAAACATTTAATTTCAACCTATGCAGGCACTGTGGTCAAGCATGACACAGCCGAGAGCAGCAGCTCTCAGGAGACAGGATGAGAGTCTCTAACACCCTGACTGCATCACAGACAAAGCCTGATATAGCAGCAGCACAGGGGCAGCCATGCCGGAGCCTTGGTCCCATCTGGAGTCACTTCCCACACGCCATAAGTGCGGCTCATTCCATACATCCAGGCAACAGGAGTCCTGCCTGGCACTTCTTGTCTTCCCAGGCATCATGAAAATCACAGGCAAATTTACATCCAGTACAGCATTTAATGCAGGTAGAACAAGAAATAAAAAGCCACAATAGAGTTTTGACTAGCTGAGATTGCTGAAGTGTAATAAAGCAAAGGAATTGTGATGTGCAACTAGACAGAACTAGTGCTGTATGGAATAAAACGCTGATGATGGAGGGCTCCTGGGTTAGAGCAAAAGATAAACTGTGCAACCACATAGTCTGTATTCAAGGGAACCTGTTTTTAGATGCAGAACTGACCAAGTAACAGGCCAAAAAGATCACATAGGAAGAGTTTTAACTTTGTGTCTCTGTGATTTTTAAAATGTATTTAATGATAAGCTACACTTTAGTGAAAAATCTCAACAAAAACCTCTTGGGAGATAACTCAGTTTCAGTATACTCAGCCGCAGCTCATATGCATTTATTATTATGCTCCAGAAATGCTTGCCAGTCTCGAAAGGACTCCAGGCATTGCTGGTATCTAATTGAGAAGGGCAGCCTTTAGTGTCAAAAAAGCTGTGCCAAAATTTCGTTTTTCAGAGTATAGAAACTTCACTCCAAATTCAGCACAAAGAGCCTCCAGAAGGCAGTCAAGTTTTCTTCCTTTTGAGGAAAGAAGAAAGCAGTAATGCATTAATATTACTTAGTCCAGAGGTTATGACATATTTGTATATGAACACACCTATATATTGTATTTACTGTAATTATCAGTGGTTTATTTTCAGTATGTAAGTTAATTTAGAAAGAAATGCATGCAAAAATACTTGGAAAAACTTCCTGATCAGAATCTCTATCATAAGATACCTAAAGAGCTACAACTGATATTCTCCTGCCTCCCCCCAAATTAGGCACAGAAGGCCCCCCCACCCCCAGTATTCCTTTGGTGTGGCACAACTGAACAGAGCTGGTCAGAGGCACCAGTTCCCTCCTATCCCCAGCACTGTCTCCAACCACTTTTTCTACCTTTCTCAAGAAAACTGAACTCCCCATGAAATGCCTCTGTAGTCCACAGGAACCCTATCAATCATTTTGAGTAGGAAAGGACAAGCAGTACTTGCCAACATTTCCAGCGGGAGTAGCTACAGGCTGTGATCTTTTGAGAATCTAAATAATTTATACAGTTATCTAAATGAAGACCATTTCACAGGCTCATCAAAGGCTTCAGATGCATCTTTTGTTAAGGAAGTTACACCAAGACTTCCCTAAATTCCCTGATCAGCTGTTAATTAATGGCTAAGAGGCAAGCAGGGATGTGCCTAGAGCCCTCTCAACACCACCTGGCAGACTGTGATCTTCACCACTTGGGACTGCACAGCACACACACATCAGCACTGACTGCAATCAGACTCAGTTTCACGTCTGCTTGTTGTTTTGTGGTTCTTTTTGCTCTTTTTTTCCCTCTGCAGTAAAAGGAGAAAAAGCATAGATACATAGCTAGGTATTATATAATTTATATAATACCCAGTATAGGTGCACAGTTTCTTCATCTACACTAAAACACTTGAGTTCCAACTTGCTTAGGCATTTTCATTTTGGGGTAAAGCATATTTGATGGACCAGTCAAACTTTATTTGTAAATCAGAATGAGCACCAAGGTCAAAATTTACCTTACAGTTTAAAAGCCTGTAAGCTGAACCCTGGTACATGGTCTGGAAGTGGATGGCTCAACACCACTCTCTTGTGGGCAGAGACCTGAACCCTCTGGCTGGACTGAGCACGCAGAGGTGCCGACAGCTCCAATAAAAACAAATATTTTTTGAGCCCAACTCCATCTCCCCCACAGTCTGTCAGACCCACAGATCTTTGCTGCTAGAGAACACAATGCAAGACAGGCATATGAATAAATGTAACGCAAAATTCTCTGAGGTTTTGCTCTTCTTCCTTTGTTTAAAGTGTCCCATTTAAAGTGTCTATTTAGCAGCTGTCACAGTGAATCCGATAAAGCAAATTTTTTCACCGCCCTGTACTCATCTGTCTTCTTTCTTCTGTGTTTAATCTTTCTCTATTGTTTGCTGCATATCCTCCCTTTCACTTAGCTCAGCAACTACTTGGCTACCCTCTTCCCTTTACCTTGTTGGCACAGCACCTCTTTCTGGTAACAGAACTACTAATCCACCACTGAGAATGTTTCCAAAAAGCATACAGCCTGGCACACTGGGGCTGGCTGAGGGCTGGAGCACTAGGACTGATGGCCCCAAGTCAAGCTCAGGCCTCCTGGAGACATAGGAAAACAACCAGAGATCTTCTCAACCAAAGCATTTTGTCATCAAACATGAAGCTAGAAAATATTGTTTAATTAAATATTTAATAAATATGTAACAGCTCTGCTAAACAATGTATAATCCCTCAGTGTCCTCAAAACCCAAACATTTCCTCCCCCCTGCCCTGTAAGTCCCAAGAAAGCTGTTTAAACACAGAAACAGGCAAAGCCTACAAATCACATACAGTTTTCCAGTAATAACCCTCAAACACCTACAAATTTCAGCTTCAAGTTTCTGCACAGTTCTTCACAGTCTGGGGCTATTTTTTGTGAACTAAGAACTTCAAGGCAACGTTAATAGCCATTACCAGAAAATCTTATGACAAAAAGAGTTAATATTTAGCTACCTTAAAATTAACATTGGTGTACTTGTCCTAATTTCTGGGGAGCCACCTGAACAGTTTTCTTCTATCAGCTGAGAGTCCATCCCTATCTGGAATATTGAAAAATCACGGGAGAGCCACTTAATCTTTGATAACCCAGTAAAACTAATCTGATGGTACAGCACAGCACACAACAAAGTTTTGAATAGATAAAACCAATCATCTTTTCAGCATGCATAACAAAAGAAAAAACAAATGGGAAGTTCTGACATATCCCCACTCCTTTCAACACTGACTGGCTGACAGACCAGCACAATTTCAACTCCAATAGGCATGAATTAGTTTCCAGGCAGAGAAGCAGAGATAAAAGGGGAAAGGATTTAAAGAATTTCTCATGGGCTTTTGTCAAAGGGGTTTTTTTCTGCTTGGTCCACAGAACAAGGGCTCAGCTGTGATTTCAGGCTCTTTTTTTCTTGTTTTTTAAAATTAACTATGAACTTCACAGTTGGCCACATAAAACATGGTCAATTTTTGTACATTTCTCACTGCATCTTGTCTAATCAACACCCAACGTCTATTACCTTTTTGGGTGAAAAGAGCAGAAGCCACTAAAACTGAAACTTTAAAAAGAATCATATTAAAATATTATCTAAAGTGACTGAATTTTCAGCATTTGCATTACAGTTCTTACCATTCACACACTTCATTTCATTTTGCTTCAACCTCTCTTTCAGTCATGTCAACACAATATGTAAAGTGTCCTCCTTAGGAAGAGAGGATATTGGCAGAATGGGGAATTTGAGGCTGGAAGTGCCTCTGCTCTTACATTGGTGCATCCCCCCCCACTATTTCTGGACAACCTCCCAGAAAGTATTCCAGTTCAGGTAGAACATTTTACGGAATAATGAGATGAGAAAAAAATAAAGAATAAACTCATTAACGTTTGCAGAACCAAAAGCCACAAAGGCTCTGCTGCAGAGGCTCACAGAGGTTTCCACACTCCTCACCAGCTCACTCTGTGCCGTCGCTATGGCAGACAGGCAGCACAGCCATGGCAACAGCTTCCAAATAGCAAACTCCTCAGAGTTATGCAAGAGTCTCCAACCAATACTGGGTTTTACATATTTAATTCAGAGTTTCTATCTTTTTGCAGACTTACACACACCATATGCAGCATACTGAAACAACAGTGGGCAGTTTAGCAGGGACTTGCATCCCTTGTGCTCCGCTTTCCCCGGGCCCACAGTGTGGCTGCCCCAGCAGATCCCTTAGTTCAGCTCTTCTGGGAGGAGCTGATGCAGCAGGAAGTCTTGCACCCCCTCCCTTTGGCTCCCCTCCCTGCACAACACTAAATATGTCCTTCCCACACAGCCGCTGAGCTCCACTGGCCCGCAGCCCATGAGCACCAAATTGTCTTTCTGATTCAATTAATCCAGCAGAATTCCACTAGCCCATTGCCCCCACCTCATCCCATGGAAGCCTAGGATTCCTTGTTCCACCAAGACCCAAAGAGTACCATCTTCCTTCACTGAAGCTTGCAGCAGAAGGCATCTGCTGAGAGGATCTGTTTCAGACAAGTACATCTCAGGAAAAGCAGCAACGTTTTGCAAAGCTCAAGGATTTCCAGTACATCAGTGGCAGGCCAAGAAGGAGCACCTCTTCTACTGATATGGTACTATTTCGTCTTTATTCTTAATTAAAAATTTAGAATGCTTTGTATCTAACCCTCTGTTTTTTTTTTTCCACTTACTGCAAAATAGCTGAAGCTTTCATACGGTATAATCTATTTTAAGGATAACACATTTCAGATGTTTCTGTCTAGAACAGAAAGAAGTGTCCTTTGTAAGAGGAAACACTGTGTAGTTACTGTGTTGAGGAAGACAACTCTTATCTTACTACTGGGATAATTATTTTTCCAGTGATCTTGTGAAACAATAAAGCATTATGGCCAACAGGAGCCAAGAAAAGTACACACCTCCTTTGGAACTTTGCTCCAGCTGAAAGCCACAGTGCAACCTAATTTCCCAACACTTCAACGATCTCTTGAAATACCAGTTTAGGAACCTTAGTCCAATAGACAAGGCCAAAAAACCAGATTCATCCTTCTTTTCTCATACTGGAGAAGAGAGAGAGAAACTCTGGCTGGTCTTGAAGGAACATTTCAGAAATGTGTTAGTAGAGCTAGTGCAAACATGTACCAAACAGGGAGCCCCTGAAAGAAATGCAGATTCTGGGAGAGGACAAAACCCACCAACTAATATCAAAATAATCCTGCCTAATAAGTAAGTCTCATTTTCCTCTCCTCAAATTAAATCAAAGCAGCTCATTTTGACTTGATCTGATCTTAAATTACAGAGAGCTCTGGGTAAAAAGAATCCCAAAACTGTAAAAACTCAGATCTAAACAAGTAGAAAATAGAATGAAATGGTAGAAGGGAAACGTAAGAGATTAAACAATTAACATTGAGTTAATGTGAATTTTTGTTTAAAAATTGTTTTTAAAAGTTTGTTTAAAAATTGTTTTAAGATGTCCTGAAATACTTTTGGTTTGGTTTTGATTTGTTTGCACTCAGCCATCAAGGACTTATGCCTGATGGCTTTTGCAGCTGTAAAACTGGCAGCATCAGAGGGATCAAGTCTCATTAGCTGCTATTTGCTGGTAGAGAATGAGTGAAATAGTTTTATGCTTTAATATTTATTTTCTTATTGTGATCTCTTCTTTTACTCAGATCAAATACCTGCCTCAAACTCTGCCTTTTAGTTGTATGTGTGTATGCACATAAACCAGCTTCTACGTGTATAATGTACTCATGCTCTCACAGGGGCTTCTGAAACAGACCTACAAACAGGAATGTGCTGTACCAGTTGTAATTTAAGAGTATCACACTTATGTTTTTACTAAAAATCATGTCATTGATGAGTATTTCAAGTGACTGTTGACATTATTAGAATGGTAGCCCTGTAGCCTCCTGCCAACAAAACCTTGCCATGCAAACCCAGTACTCCTAGTTAGCATTGCTTGCTCAATAACCCATGCTGAAGTATTGTTAAATTCCTAATTTCTTGGTCAAAAACCCCACCATACTCAAGATATTTTCCTATTCCCATTTTGGCTAAGTTTTCCTACAGATTCTCCTGCAGAGTATAATGACTTCATTTTCCCAGGGAGATGTCTCCCTGCTTTTGAAAATAGCTTCTTGTGTAATCGTTCCTCTCTGACGGTTCTATTAAACTTACATGTTACAAAAGCTTGCTTTTAAGAATTCTCTTCCTTAGGACATATTTGGAAATTAAAGCAAGAATGAAGTGTCTTCCTACTTAGATTTCAGTGTAAAATAAAGAAAAAAAAAAATCTCACAATGCAT
This sequence comes from Aphelocoma coerulescens, assembly GCF_041296385.1. Taxonomy (NCBI): domain Eukaryota; kingdom Metazoa; phylum Chordata; class Aves; order Passeriformes; family Corvidae; genus Aphelocoma; species Aphelocoma coerulescens. The sequence continues at coordinate 47,198 of NW_027183479.1, forward strand.
CATATAACACTCCATTCAGTGTGGTCAGGCTTCCCTAATAATTCAATACTTATTCAAGACTTGTGCTTCCTGTGGGCTGCTGTGGGCTTGCTACTACTAAGAAAAGAAAATACAAAAGCCCTGTCCTGTCACCTTAACTCAGATTTGTTCCAACTGTTTTTTCATTATTTGGACAAAGGCAGGAGAGGCAACTTTTACAGACAGAGACACAAGCCAAATTAGAAAACTGCAATTATAAATAAAATACAACACGCAGAACTTTTCATTTATAACTCTTAAACTAGTTCACCAAAACAAATATGACAAATGGGAGTTTTTACAAAGGAAACTCAGTTAAGTGACATGCCCAGATCTGTGTTGCTCACCAGGAACAGAAAGAAACAGAAATCAAGCCTACCTGACATTCAGCTCCTTCTTTCCTCAGTCACTTGCCAGGCCTTCAAAAAGCAAAGTACACAGTTTTTAGGGCTTTACATGAAATGTGATTGTTTCCCTGCATTTCTGAGAAGTTGCCTGCATAACCCTCAGTCTAACAACACTTACCTTGATCTGAACTGACTGCCCATACCCAGCCCAGTGAGGCATTTTGTGTATGCTCATTAATGGCTTTTGTTGTATTCTGCCTTTCCCTCTGAAAACATCTTAGACGACTAACTGTGAATGCCAAAGAGATAATAGATAATTAGTCAAGAGGTCGTTTGGAGACTGAATGAGCTAACTGCAAGAAAAAATGGATTGCATACTAGATATGCCCCACTAATGAGTATTTTGATCCTCATTAACTGAAAGATGATGACATTAAACAATGTTTAACAGAGGGATCTTCCAAAAGATCTTCCTTCTCAAAGGATCTTCCAGATTGTCACTTTGGGTGACAATTGCTGAGAAAGCACAGAAGCAGGACTGCATCCAAAGCAGGACTGTACCCATTCTTCAAGCAGCCTGGGCAGCACTTCTGAGCTTGGAGACCTGCTGAGCAGAACTTCATCACTTAATTCTTCCTACCAGACACAGAGGGGAGCAGCCAGGAGACACCTCAGCCGTAGAGATGCCACAAGCAGACACTGCCTCAGAGTTCAATAAAAGGTGGTATCTCAGAGGAGTGGATAAATACAAGTATTTGTAAGCATTTAAATACTCAGCCGATGTCACAACTCTGCCTTTCAGTAACACCCACTGGAGTTTGTGAGCACAGCCTACAGCTTAATCCCTGTCAAAGAACTGAGACCAAAGTGTCCTCCAGTTAAGCTGGTGTAACATCTGAGTTTACAGGACACTGCATGGCAATTTTGTGGGTCTCCAGACTAAACAAGTTATGTCAGCCACTGCATTGCTTCTATCAGTCATTTCTAGGTCATTATACCAAATCCTAACTTTTTTTGTTTTCATGTTTCTTGCAGAAAGGAAACTTCTAAGCTTTACCCCTGTACCATTAACTGTTGTCCTCTAGAAGATCTGGAAAGCATGAAGGCTGTAGCTCTCTTCATTTTTCTTGTAGGACCAATTTTTGCTATTTCAGTAAGTCCTCATCATGCTACTATTACCAGGCACTTAATTTCCCATTCTGAGAATATTCTATGTTATCCCACTGACCTGTACAAGATTTTTATGGACATGCAGATATTCATATATTTGTCTTTTTCAGACCCATCCTGTAAACCACAAGCTCAGAACTCACAGACAGAAAACTCCAGAAAAGGTACTCTTCTTGTTCTTTAAATAGGAAGTAACATTATTCATCTCAAATATAAAAACACATTAGCACATACACACTGGTTGGCAAACTGATTTATGTTAAAAAACTTTAGGCCCTCTCACCCCAAGAATTAATGCCAAGTATCTCATGCCTTGCATATTAAACGATTGCAAACAGGACAAAATCAAAAGCTCAAAATGGAAGTTTCACTTATTGACAAAATTACCTTAAATGAATCCCCACATATCATCATTACCTATATTTGTACGAGCAATAAGCTCCAGTTACAGTCAAACTGTGGTACAAACAGCTCCAGTACAGGAGGAGGATGAAATCCTCAATTTATCACACCAGCTGATCACATGCAGTCTCAAACATACAAGAATTTTAGTCACTGTATGTTTCATTATTCACAGTGCAGAGCATTAGACACAGCTTGTGCTGGCAGAGCACTCTGTGGCTGACGAGCCAGATGCCCTGATGGCAATGAGACAGAGGATTTCACCAGCCCTCCCTACGCCACATATGTGTGCTAATGACAGAGCCCACAGTTTTGCATTCACGGCTGACCCAAATTAAAATGCCTTTTTATTGCACTCTTCTGGTGAGCCTTTGTGGCTCAGACACAATGGATCTTGGCTCCAAGCCATTGGATGTGTCAGAACTACTAAACTCAGGTCATGCTCTGTGGTAAGAGATTCAAAATCCCAACTGTTATGCTAACCTTTTTGTTATTTTTAATTATAAACAATATCCCACTCTGTAGAGCCTTCCAGATACATTTCATATCAATCCAGATGGTGCTCTGCACTATGAGAAACAAAAAATTAACTTTTCCTAATGAACTACCCAGCTGAAGAATGGTATAAACATCAGTTTGTAGCCCACAGCTGTCTACCAGAAATAACACACAGAAGACACTTGCATCGAAACAAGACCTTGCAATAGCCCATGAATCATCAGTTCCAAGTGTGTGCATCATCTATCAAAGGCCAGTTCTCCCCCACAGCGTCTAATCACAGATAGTGACTGAAATTTGCCCAAGTTCCTTCATGAGCACCAGAGTTCCTAAGAGCTGATTTTATCCAGGTATAACAGAAAGCAGCATCTGGAAGCCATCTGCAGGCACATCTCTGCAGGACAAGTGCAGGACAAGGCTTCCTGTCAAGACATGAGCCAAATCTTTCTCAAACTGCTGCTTCAAACACAGACACCCACAATAGACAATCTTAAAGACTGTTTGGCCTTGTGTCTTCTGAATCTGTAGAGCTTTGGAAAAGCTCCACCCTGAATTTCTGTTAGATTTGAGCAAACATAGGATCTTCCCTTTAGTTGGGAATCAGTTGGAATCAGGTGGAATGGATACAGTGAATATATTTTCCAGTACTATTCCCACATCAGCAAGGACACCAGGCAAAACGCAAAACTGTAAAACGTTAAGATACCACTTTGACATTCCTTTGACAGGAAATAGGATATAGCTGATCTACAAGAACCTAATTAATATTTCCAATCCTACCTTTAAAAAAAAAAAAAAAATTGTATAAGTATTTGTGAGTGGAGTGTTTGTTTCCAAGCAGTCATAAGACTGCCTAAACTAAAGGAAAAGCTATTCCAGCAACTTGGGTGCTGAGAAGAACCATTCTCCCCAAATTAAACCCCCCAAAAGCTTTAAGAAAAATCAGCATCAGGTGCTATATTGCTGTAAGCAATAAGCAACACCGAACATGCAGAGGTGTTGCTCAGAAGTACACACAGCAGCAGAAAGGTAATTGCTGAGGCAAGACCTGACATTCATTTTAGTACCTGCTTTCTTCTCAAGCATTTGAACCATTTCCACCGAAGGTAATAGTTTTGCTATTGGCTTGACAGAATAAGAAAAAAAAAAGGCACTCAAACATCTATTGTTGATCTTATGATACAGTGATTGTCACCACACACAATAGTTCCTGGTGAGTTCAGCCAGGAAGCAATGATGTATCAGACTCAAAATAGATAAATATATGGATTATGAAATCAATGCAGGGCACTCCTCAGGAATTACTATCATGACACCTTATGAAAGGTGCCCTCTCTTCCCCTGCTCCTCTTTTCCCAGGTCCCTTATTTTTCCCCTATCTGTGTAGGAAGTTATGTTTCACCTCCCCCTTCTCTGAGGTAAGTGATAATTACTGCAGCCTACAAGCGCCTGGAATTATGACTAAACCACTAATTAAGCATTTTGAGATTTCACAAGACACCCATATGCACCTGTCTCTGAAACAGAGTTGTATAGACCTCTCCAGAAACTCCAGCACTAAAAGAAGGGACAGATAAACAGATTTGCTGAGAAAGAGAAGGGACATCAGCACTGAATTTCGTGCTCTGGGCTAGTTTAAGAAGAGCATATACAAAGAAAACAAATAAAGCATGCCATGCTTTGCAATACAAGGCAAAAAATAACACTGCATCAACTTCAAATAAAACCTAAGATTTATTAATCTCCTTTTTATTTTTAAAAATTTTTTTAAAGAGCGAATATATTCACCCTGAAGCCTCAAAGGAAGAGAACACAGGGTATTTAGACAAAGGTGATTTTCTGCCCAGTCACAGAAGCTTAAAACCAGCGGTATCAGTACCAGGCACTGAATACAGGGATGAGCCCCAGACCATTAGGAAACAAGGAAGAACTGGGAGCGAGCATCAAGTGAAAAACAGCCTGAAAAGCATTGATTTCCTTGCACTGCACAATAAACCAGGTTTGGCTTCTGATAACCAGGACAGTGACTCTGGGAGCAGTGGCAGAGAGCAGTCCAGCTCTGAGCATGACCAACTCAGGAAGCATGAGAAACATGGGAACACAGCAAACCAACACCTTCCAGGCCATGCAGAACACCTAGTGGGTGATTTCAGCCTTCATCATGAGCGTAACATGTGGAAATATAACAAAAATGCTGTTGTCCTGTCTGAAAAAAACAGTGAAAGCGATGAAGAGGCAAGTATGGAAGAAGAGGACGAGGAATGGGGTGAAGACACTGATTACAGAGACAAAAAGCACAAAGGCCACCAGACACATCAAGGTGACCGATACAAAAGACAGCAACATGAGAACAGCATGCAATCAGATGAACTCCTGAGAGATTCCAGCCAAGCAACCCGGAAAACCAAGAGACACGGAGAGAAATTTGACCTAGAGGAAGAAGAGAGGGAGAACAGCCAGAAGAAGTCCGATAAAGAAGAAATCCCCCTCTCTCAGAAAAACCATAATGATGATCAGGATAGAAAACAGCAAAGTCAAGAGAGAAAAGACAATATTCAAGTGAACTATCCAAGTGACCATGACACAGTGGTGAAAATACGAGATAAGGAAGACAGTAATGATGATGATGGTCATGATAGTGGTGACATTGATGGTGAGGAGTATCTCAGCAACACCTGGAAAGAAGCAGCCTATGAGGAAGAGGAGAGAATCCAGAGTAATGACCAGGAGAGAGTCAGTACTGAGCCTGAAGGGGATGGAACCACTGAAGGTAACACTGCAGTTCATAGAGAGACTGAGGATTACCAAATTGCCAAGATTAAAGACCTTGCTCACTCTGAACAAGATGATTATGGTCATGAGCCACCTAATTCTGACAACAAGCAACAACTGAAAATGAGTAGCTCTGTTCAGAGCGTTAATTCAATGGGCAGTGAAGATAAGGTAAGTTATCTTTAAAATAAAATTGGAATACTACAAAAAGGGGGAGAGGGAGAGAGGGACCAGTTCCAAATTTAAATTCTTGATGATTGAAATGACATGTTGGAGAAAAACAGATGTAATAAGTTATTAATATGCAGAAGTCTCATCTCTCCTTTTATTCACTATTTCTCTGGTTCATGCTGTGTCACTGCACACAGAGCATTTAGGTGAGTTGGACTAGGAAGGAAGTGAACACCATTCATGTAAGAGCTCCAGCCCCGTGGGGTGTGTAATGAAACACACAAATAAATGCAGATACACAGATACAAAACCTGAAACCCAATCTCCAGTTTACTAAGACCGCCTGTTCACTCCTCTCTCACAAAGATTTTAAACACTACTACACAAAAGTGAACAGCTTGGAAAGGCAGGACTACAGTCCACAGAATAATTATAGGAAACTCAGGCCTTACCAAGCTCCCATTTCTCTCTCTCTTCACCTCCTACTCTTATTTTTTTCCCCAAATAACAAGAGCATGTTAATACTACCAGAGGCTTTATGCTCTTCTCACACATTTTGCATAGCAACCTCTCTCTGCTTCAAGCAGAGCAAACTGTGCCTCAGTCGGCTCTATATTCGGACCTGAGAAAATTTTGTCCAAGTATTTTTTTTTTCTTCCCAAGATTCACCACAGCTTTCTGCCTATGCCTCTGTGTCTGTGCAGGTTAAGACTACAGGCAGTTCCCATGGCGAGATGGAAAGTGTCAGTAACAGGAATGAGGAGGCTCTCCTTGGTAAGATAAGCCCCAAGCAAAGCTGTCATGTAACGCCCAGCTCTCTGCAGCTAGGAAATCTGCTGGTCTGCATTTCTTTTCTGCCTTTTGCAGCATGGGATTTCACGTGACTGAACTGTGCTTGTGCCTAATCCTGTGTTCCCAGAGAATCCCTTCCATATTCCCTTGAATTTAGTAATTTGTTTGTGAAAAACATTTGTAGGCAGTGCACAAATTTTTGTGTCAGTTACACAGAAATGGGAATTACCTTGCACTGAGAGCTTTCAGTTTCAGAACAGTAGCTTGGATTCAAGTAGGAGTGGGACAAATGCCAGTGCTTGATTCAGCAAAGACAGATGGGATGTGTTTCACCAAAGGAAGCTGGAAGTGAATGTTAGTCCTTACAGAAGAAACAGCTTTTTGTGAGAAAATTATTTCCCCATCCAATTACAACCTGGGACTGCTAGAAGCCTCACAAAAATCCTCATTTAAAGTTTGGCTTGTTTTATTCAATCCAAGATCCAGCTTCATTTCAACAAACTTAAAAATGCGCTTGAATTTCTTGGTGAATATTGGGCTGTGTTTTGCTTTGGCTGTCAGTAGTACCTGACAAACACTTGGCTTCATCCCATCACCTCCAACAGTCCCTCTTTCCTGCTAGGATTGCCAGACCCATGTCATAACTTCCACTGCAAAAGAGGCAAAGTCTGCCATGCAGACAAACAAGGGAAACCCCACTGCATTTGCCAAGATCCTGCTGCTTGCCCTCCCACCAAAGACTATGAGCATGTGAGTATTTCACCCAGTGCACAGGACTGGGAAAAGCCACCTAAAGTGTTCATAAGATAACATATTCCCCTGCTGTTATTTAGAATGATTCTACCCTAAAGAGCATGCAAGTGAGTTTGAATGATTCCAGTAGTTGCAAAATTAAGTATAAAGCACCCAAACACACTGACTATGGCTTGAGAGCAGTATGAACCCATGTAACTGCACAGCAACTGACTTGCTTCACTCAGTCTCAGGGATTGCAATTTTTCCCTGTCACTAAAAGTTTCATGTATCCACTTTGTGTTTTAGAGCATGTGCTGAGCACTACCACGTATTGAGTGAAATAATCCCACAGCATCTCAGAGGCTATATTACAACCACAAAAATAAACTCAGGTGTTGCAAAACTGGGCATGCAAGTACAGACAACTAATTCTCACGTGGGCATACAACAACTAATATTTCCAATACTTCTGATCACGTGTACTCCCTGTGGGCGTTCACCACATGTTAATGATGCTTTTATTTTCTCAACACAGCGGTGGGGGTGGTGGTTTTGCTTTTCCCTCCTCCTCTAGGTTTGTGGTACGGATAACAAGACTTACGATGGCATATGTCAACTCTTTGGCACCAAATGTCAACTGGAAGGGACAAAAATGGGCCGCCAGCTGCACCTAGACTATATGGGCTCCTGCAAATGTAAGCTTGTTTTTCTGTGAAGAATTCACCTAGGTATAAAGAAGCAGTAGCCTTAACCCATCAGCCAGCCCTAAACTACCCTTATTCTTGTAATTTGCCACTTGTGCATCAATTATCTGCTAATTAAGACCTCCAGAACCTAAGCATGTTTAAAAAGTATCTGAAACCTAGACATCTCTCCTGTGCTTAACACCAATTTGTTGCTGACCTTATCTTCCCCCTACACTGTCTTATATGTTCCTGTTGCTATAGCCTCTGAAGATTTTGTAAATCCTTGACCAGAAAAACAGTGTTTGCAGTGTTAGTAAATGAAAATGCCCATCTCTAACTCCCATAGAACAAAACCCCAACAAACAACAACCAAACTTAGATGCCACACGCGGAAGTCAGGATCTAAAAGCCAGAACTGATTTCCAACCTCTTCACGTGCTACATACGGTAGAAGGAAAGTGCTTTCCCAGCCAGAATACTCCTTTGCTGTCAAAAACTCTGCTTTCATGCAACTGACTGATAAAAGCTCTACTGCACAACTATGCTCAGAAGCTGCCCGGATATATAAAAGTTGGGTCTTGCACAACTGGTTAAGCACGTGCACAAAAAACCTGTAGATTTATAACTGAACACATTAGGTGCATTCACAATTTTATGTATTAACAGTTCTGTCAATTTTAACTGGAAGTTTGATAGTGAGATCCCAAATCTCAGAAATGCTCGAATAGGGACTAAACAGATGACTTGTTAACAAAAGCTTTCCTCTTTGGCACAGACATCCCGCCCTGTACTGATTATGAAGTGGATCAGTTTCCCCTCCGGATGCGAGACTGGCTTAAGAACATCCTTGTCCAATATTATGAACGTGACCTGAACACTTCTGGGATTCTAACTGAAAAGCAAAGGAATAAGGTCAGCAATCCTTTTCAGATAAAACCATGCAGTTACATGGACCAGCCCAGAACATCTCATACTAAATGGTACGAATTAGATGACTTCTGAGATGGCTTATTTCACAGTAAAACATGAGTTGCTTTGCTCAGGACAGAAGATGTGATAAAACTGGTTTAATCTTCTACCAAGCCAAGGCTACTGCCCCCCTTAGCCGAGCCTGACAATTAAGCCACAAGAATTTCACTTCCTTTCTAGTTACTGCCAAAGTTAACACGGACAGCAACAAAAATCTCCTAGACCACCTGAGGCAAGCTTTTTGTGCTGTGTATGGTCACAAACACTAAAACCCATTTCCTCAGTGGTATTTTATTATCAAGTTTCATTTCTCCCAAACACCTTCTTGCCAGATAGTTCTCTTCAGGACAGATCTTCATTCCTAAACAAAAAATAACAATTTCTGTGTTATGTTCAGGTCAAAAAGATCTACCAGAATGACAAGCGCCTTGTGGCTGGCGACCACCCAGTTGAGCTGCTACTGCACGACTTTGAGAAAAATTACCACATGTATGTGTATCCTGTGCACTGGCAGTTTCACCAGCTTGATCAGCACCCTGTTGACAGGTAAAAAAATATTTGTGGTTCAGTTCTGATTTGCCAATTAAACTCAGGCTGTTTTACTTTTCTAAACACCTCAAAGGATTCTCTACATATAGAAACCAGTATCCTCCCCCTTTCTAACACAGAACTTTTTCCCTCATTGTTTTCCTGGTCATGTCCTAGGTCAGAGCCTGCTATCCTCTTGCCTTGCATGATAATGTATCTTTACAGGGTCTGAATGGCTACTAATGCTCTCAGCCAAGAAGAAATCCTGTTATTACTGAAGCTAAGAGCAAAAGGCTAAGTACAGAGGACAGAGCCCTGGCAGCAAAAATCCACTAGTGAGGTATCCATAGTTTTCAACTAACACCACAGAGGCCTCTCAGTTTAATGAGTAGATACAGTCACAGTTCAGAGAAAGCCTCCAGCTTCTGAGAACGTGACTCAGATTTCAAGCTTTTCGTCATATCACTCAGTGATGGGATCCGTTATTTCCAAGTTCAGACCTTCAATACTGAGGGACAATCACACCTACTGCTTTAGAACAGAGCTAAGCACTTTAGCAAGCTTGATCTCCTGAGGATAAAGAGCAGAACTCCACAAGTGATGAGTAGTGAGCAAGTCGCTCCTTGCAATACTTGTAATTACTACACAAGTAATACTTTTCTAGGAGAAAAGATCTTAGCAAACAAACATGCAGCAGAAGCATTTTAGTTCATCAGATATTAGATATCTTTATAGTGACCTGGGACACATTCACTACAGCAGCACCATAACAAAATCCAGTGGGGCATCTCTGATAAAGCCATCCTTACTGTCTTCTACCTTAGATCACCTTTGACAATCCTGCTGATTTATTAAGGAAATGCAGCTCTCCATATCTGCTCTTTCTTTCAGATTATTAACACACTCAGAGCTTGCACCTTTGAGAGCCTCCCTTGTTCCCATGGAACACTGCATAACCCGTTTCTTCCAAGAGTGCGATGGAGACCAGGACAAACTCATCGCTTTGAAGGAATGGTGCCACTGCTTTGGGATTAAGGAAGGTAAGCCTAAAAAAATAGGCAGATGCACCTGACAGAATGTTCCCATCAAGAAAATTACTCAGACCTCAATGTAAGGCGAAGAAATTGTAAGTAGAAGCTCATGGCTACTGTGCTGGGAGGAAAACAGAACAGTAACAACAAGACTGCAAAAGGTCAGCAGGGTTAACAACATAGCACAGGTTAATCCCAGAAGAGTTACATGACAGAAGGCATTTGGCCAAACAAGCAGACTGAAGAAATGAATTCAAAATCTTACTAGCAAGTCCCTAATTTTAAGTGGAGGCTGATTCTCGTCAGAAGTCAGACACAAGGAGCTTCACAGAATTCTCTCAGCTCTTCTGATGACAATTCACCAGTCATAACACACGTATACTTCTGCCAGTTGATTGCTCATCCATAGCATCAGTCACCTTATTGACAGTGATACAGCATAAAAATGTCTCTTTGGCATAAAATGTCAATAATGTTTTCTTCTTCTTTGTTGCAGAGGACATAAATGAAAATCTCCTATTCTGAACCCAGCTGAACAGACTCCCAGTACTGTACTAAAACTAGTGAATCCTGCTTCTGTAATTAACAGTTTCACAGCTTTCAAGAAAAAGGTGGAATAAGTTTCACTGAATTCTTATCAAATAACAAAAGTGCAGAAAATTTCTACATTCATTAGCAGCAGTAAAGTTTAACTACTTCAATTGGTTCATAGCTAAACAACTAGTGTTTTCCCCCACATGTACCCATGATCTCTCTGAACCAATAAATACTACTAACCCAATGACTAAGCTGTTCACAAAACTCCTCAGTAGAATTACAGAATGTAGATTTTACTGCACACTGAAATGGGACTTGTTTCCTTTATTTACTGTATTGTCAGCTTAACACTCTGCAGAGAAGTCTCAAATAAAATAGAAGTCTACTTGGAATATGGGTTTTGTCAGAACTTTGTCAAAGAAAATTCTATTTCTTTCACCATTGCCCATCTTTTGCTCACCTCAAAAGAGGCACAATTTAAGCATTAAAAAAGCCAGGACAGTATGTGATTATTCCCGAATCCCTATAAATTTGTGATTTTAAGGTAAGCATTTCACTGAAAACACTCCAGGCATGTTCTGCTTTAAGGAAAAAACCCCAAATGCTATTCCTACAAAGGATGATCAGCAAACACCTTTCACCTGAACCATGTCACCTCTCCAATGAAAAGAAGATGGGATTCAGAAATGCTATTTTGGTATCTTAAACAGTGGAAGTCCCCTCACCCCCTGCTAATCTGCTCTTGAACCAGCAAGGGCTGATAATCATAGCTTAACACCAGCCTGATGCCCTGGCATACAATGAATTAAGCTGAGATTATTTTCAACACAAGAACTTCTTGCACAAAGCAGAGATTACTTCCCAGCAAAACCAGTTTCACTGCCAGTTTTTTCCACCATCCCAACTTGTTGCTCACTTCACATTCTGCAACATCACACAGCAGTGTGTAAACAACTCAGCCTGGATGGCATGTACAAAAGCATATTCTCAATGCTAATTCCATTTGGAAAAAATCCTTTCTCTAGGACTTCAAATGTCTTAGGGGAGAAAGTAACTTTGACAGCACTTTTCCAGCCTAGCTGCAGTCTTTTGCATATTTGCTCTTTCTGCAGCCAAGACTCAGCCACCTTAGAACAACTAAATATAGCTCACACGAGGATAACTCTCAAGAGATTGACTCACTCTCCACTGAGACAATGCTCATCACTGCTCTGCTCAAACCCACTACTAGGAAAACATACAACAAAATTGGATTTATCAGGGCAAAGGGGAAATATTTGCCCTTTAAATAGTCCAAGTTCTGCAGGGCAAATAATGATCATCACCAAGATGGTTACAGCTGTGGATATATGAAGAATATAATGTTTTAAGGAGCAGATGAACATCCCACCTGATGAGCTCTTGATGTCAGTGGCCTCAGACAGATCCAACGTGATGCCAACTTCTTCCAAACTGCATCCTACAAGATTTTCCCGATACATGTACTCAAACTTACTTACTTACTAGTAAAATAATCATTAAAACAGAAGGATCAGGCAAGCACCATAACTGAAAACTTATTTTCAAGAGCTATTTTCAAGAGCTCTTTCAAGAGCTTTTTGTTTAACCCACAGAGAGTTGGATGGCAGAAAGCACAGCTCTCAAACTGCAAGCACAAGGTCAGTACACAGATGGCTTCAAAAGGTAATAGCTTTAATTCACAAGTTCCCATTTCTTCAGGAAAAAAGAAAGTATTTATGCTGCCTCTCAGTTTGCAGCTTCAGTACTCTCAGTAATATCACCTGAGTACTCCTCCAGCATCGCTACAGTCAGAATACCTATACTGAAAAAACAAACAACAAATATTCCTTTTATAACACATTTCCACTGCCAAGCTTGTCAATCCTCCAAGGATTAGTAGGGATTGTTATAAAAAAACCCTGTCATTTTTATCAGCTGAGAAGTAAACTAATCATCCAAAACATCTGAAGAAGGCATGATTCATGACATTTTGTGGTTTTCTGATGCATAGAAAGCCGAAGTATAAAAAACTGTATCTATAGACTACAGATCCACCTCCCCTGACCCCATAAGAAGGGTCTGCTCTAGTAGGTCATGCTTTCAAACTACACTGCTGGGGGCCTGCTCTGCATAATGTATCACATCACAGAAGAAATCAAGTAGGCAGGAAGAGGTGAGCAAGGATTGAAAGAAAAATTAATAGCTCTTGGCATTACTTTTTCTTTGAAAGGAACATACTAATAACTCTGCAAGATTCCCAGGTTTTCCTGCATGAACACACATGACTCCTTCAGGTTTCACTAGCTAACTGGGAGGCAGAGGGAGGGTTGAAAAGGAGCAAGCCCTAAACCCATTCATTAGCTAAGCAGGATGTGGATAAAGTCTCAACAGTGCATGAGTGTGTCACAGTATTGTTACACAAGGTAATTCCAGACCATGACATTTCTCACCACCTTACTTCAACACATGGATCAAAATTCCTAAAGTCCTCAGGTTTCAACACCAACTTTCAGCTGTCACTGTCACCAACACCTGACACTACTAGACAATTAACAGCAATTGATTAAAAACACAGGGAGAAATGTCAGCAACGGTTGTGCAGCTCCTGTTAGCAGCATAAATGCCAGAGAAGGCCCACATCAGCCTCCTGACTGCGAGCTACTTACATTGCCTGAAGGGTAAGAAACCAGAACAATTTACAAGACTATACTTTAAGGCTGCTCTTTTCCAGTGACTCTGTTTATGCTGCAGTTTCCACAACTGCTGTACTGCTGTAAGCCATGGGAAGAGAGGAACCTCAAAATTCAGCTCTTCAAATCAGTCAAGAAGTTTCATCCTCCAACAGTTTTCTTTTCACACAGAGGCATTGTCATACATTTAGATGTGAATACCAGCCATGCTGTAAACTAAAAAGTAATTAAATGTGAAAACTAATCTCTCAAAATAGAAAATCACTGCAAAGATACGTTAAGTGAAATGACTCAGAAAAGAAATTTCGCTTTATTATGCAGCACTTAAATTAAGTCATTATTCAGGTTATCCTACAAGTCTCTCATTCCTTAGGGATTCATACCCCTGACAAGGAAACAGTGCAAAAACACAGAGCTAAGGTGAACAGCCTGTGAACTACCACCAGTCAGAATCCCAGTGCTGCCATGCAGATCTGCAGACATTATGAAACAGCTACAAATAATGAAGCCAAGAAAGCAAAGCAAGAGCTCCACATTCTTCTCATTTCACACTAGCTAAGAAAGAAAAAGAAGCAACCTGAAGTCTCTGAAAAACCCTCTGTTAATCACTGTGTTTTTCCCAGCTGAATTTCACAGAATTTTCACTGAGGATGACAATGACATCTGTTTCAAGGCTGGAAAATACATTCTCTCAGAGTCCGTCGGTTCCAAGTTTCCATCACTCGTGGCACTCAGATCCAGGATCCTCACTCCAGTGGGCTCCCCGTTTCTCAGTCACCAGCTTGATGAAGTAGCTGTGACTTGCATACAGCTCAAGCTTCTCACTGATGTCAACCCACTTCACCACTCCAGCATCATCACCTGCTTCCAGAGGCAAGTTATCCATCGTCTCACCTGTTCACAAAATGAGAGTTAGGACATGCTATTGCCTCTTTTCTTCCTGCTTTTTCCCCTCTCACATCCTGTCAGTTCTGCCCTTCCACAATGCTCCTTCACAGGCAGCAACCTTCTACTGCTTCTCAGAGAAAAAACAACTAAGTTTCTCCCTGATTCTGTGCCAGAAACCTTTTTCATACTTGCACTATTTTAAGGCAAACCTGCACTATTTTAAGGCAAATCTGAGTTAACTCCTTGTCACCACTCCTAGGGTATCACCAGCAGCATGAAAAGTTACTGGAAACCATCATGAGAACACGTACTCATTACCCCAAGTTTAGCCAATACATCTGCCTGGATTTTAGTTTGTTTGCTTAACATTTGACTGCTGCTTTTCTCACATATGATTCTACAGGACAAACTGAATTCTGAAACTTATATATGCTTATGAAAAAACAAAAATAATTAAAACTTTACTAAAGGCCCCAAAATAAAAAATACCACTTTTTGAGTTTTTACTCCGTTTTTAAAGAAGAATTTCAGGACTTCATAGACAACAACCAAGGAAATGCTTTTCCATTCTGTATTGGAAACAAGGGCCAAAGATACACTATCTCCACTACTTCTGGGGGCCGATAAATCTAGGACCAGCCACATGTGAAACTTTACAACTGGCATCTACTACCCAAAATTCAGTGGAAATGTCACTACACGAAATCTCTAGCTTGAACAACTCAGAATCACCTAAACAGATTTATCTTACAGGTGAAAAATGGGAAAGCAAGATAACAGATCAATTTAACAATCTAGCCCCATATTTTACACCTGACTTTCATGCTTCCCCAGTTTCATTGCCATTCTCAGTTCAAGAACAGTCCCAATTTCAAATCAACATATGGAGTAAAAGACAGCTAAGAGCACCCCTGGAGATATTTACCTGTTTCATCATGATAATTCACTGCTTCTGTCTCCATCCAGGCATTATCAGTGTTACGAGGGTCATCCACATATCCTCTGTATACCTGTAAGGCCCCAAACAAACCAGAAAAAGCTCAGTGTCACAACAAGCAAGGTGGAATCAGTCATACTTTTTTCTTTCCCTCTGACACATTTGCCCTTACAGAGTTTTCAACAGTCCCTTCCATTTCCTACACCCCAAGAACATGAACATCATGACTTATTTTCATTTCAGCTGCACTTCCTCAGGTTCCATACAGCTGTAAATTACGTGCACAGCTCAAGAGGCTACCACAAGAGACACAGAGCTCACCACAAAGTGTTCCTGGCTGAACAGCTTCTGGAGCTGCTTCTCCAATTTTGCTTTCTCTTCAGGCGATTTCTGCAGAGAGTTCAAGGCCTCCTCCTCAAATTCTCGCTTCAGGGTAGCAGAGATCTTCTCCCCTGGGTCGACCATCCCCTTAGAGGGGGGAAAACAAACAAACAAAAAGACTATCCCTCAGATTCTATACATTTTAACTCCTGGCTCATAGTATGTTACATCCTCCTGCATCATACATGGGCCATATCAGCCTCATGGCCTCACCAGCAGGGAAATGTCAACTGCCTCTGGAACTTTGCCCTTACCCCTGGAATGGCCCACTCCCCACAGTCTCTCCTCTTGATGGCTACGAACTGCAAGATGTTCTTGCCAGTACCTGGATGAGCAACTTTATTGCCACTTCCGTCCCTTTTCCACCTGCAGCAAATAACAAAAAAGAACATGTTTTGCTGCTTCTTGACACAAGGGCCTGAGAGAGGGACAGGAGGGCACTGCCACCTGTGAGGGGACAAACAAGGCTGAGAATGGACAGTCGGGGTGGACTGATGGATGCCATCCAGCAGAATTGCAACCAAGGGTAGAACACTGAGGGTTTTCCTCAGCCAAAAGGGCAGAAAATGCCCATGAGGCACATTTCTGCAGCCAGGCTGGTAGCAGCAGTTCCTCTGAAAGCTCCCTGTGCTGCACCTGTGCCAATCCATACTAAGCGGATGAGAATGTCTCTGCTGGAACAGAACGGTCGCACAGGCTGCAGCAGCGCCAGCACAAAGCCACAAGCAGCCACCATCGCCTTCAGTAAAGAATTAAGAACTACCAATAGGAAAAGCAAAAAGCTGTCTAAAAAAAAATAAAAACAATGCCAGCATTTACTTTCAAGGAAGAAACTTGGTAGCATCGGCATCCTTCTGGAAAGCGGAAGAAGTAAAATGCATCAGGATGATTTTCCACAATGGTTCTGCCTTCAGCATGGCACTTTCTAGCTTGCACTTCTGTTAACCACACAATCTTTTCTGAATGCTTTGTGTAAAATGGTTAGCACCCATACACACATCCTGCTGGGAAAAGCACATCAAAACAAAGCATGCAGTGACCAAAAGAGCATCCTAATCCCACCTTCTCTTATGACAGACTAAGTTAGTGTTTCTTACATAACAAAAGCAGAATGGGCTTACACATAGAGAACACACAGAGAAAATGGCCATGAAAAATAATAACCTGTCCAGAGAGGCAGAAAAGAAGCAAAAGGCATGGGTTTATTCTCTACTGCAGGGTACCTTGCAGTCACCTGTCCCTTACCTGGTTACAATAGGATCAGCAGCATGGTTTGGTCCCCAGCGCCCCAACAACCCTCTGCCGGTGAGGCCAGTCCTTCCTGCTGGATTCCTGAAATAAATGCCACACTACATGACTTACATAATCCTGAACTGGTTCCAACTAGAAATTAAGCCCAGCCACACCCAGCTCCTCTGATCTCTGAGGATCACCTGAAACACAAGGGAGTTTATTTTCTGCTAAATTTCCATACCCTTAACACAACAGTGCATTAACCATATTTACTTCCCCACATTCAAAATATTCTACAAAAAAAACCCCAAACAAACAAAAAACCCAACCAAAACAAATAAAAAAAAACTCAAAAAAACCCTCAAAAAAACCACAAATCAAGATTAAATAACAAAAAATGGAAGGACAGCAACACATATGTGGTGTCACCATGTGCTTTAAAGGGCAAGAGTCACAGCATGTTTTTCTCCTTCATCAATGTAGATTCATCAAACTAGGTTCCATTTTTCTCTCTTGGCTTATTCCCAGCAGGTACCACGTATCAGAACTGACAGACCTGTAACAGCACTGAAACCACATCACTGAAATGAATATGCAAACAAAAACCCCACACTCACCGGGGTCTCCCATTTTCGACCACATACAAGCCATTCAGACTCTTCCTTTCCACTTCCCCATCTCTCTCATTGAATTTGGGAGAAAAACCTTCATCACTGCGTGAAAAAAAAAATTTAACAGAGATAAATTATAAAACATATTATAAATTATAAAGCTTGCATGCCACCCATCAGACCAGCAACACCCCTTTGACCAATGAGCAGTTTCTACCAGAACTGGAATTGCAGGCCCTCCCTTTTCTAAAGGAGGCTATAAAGTCTCAACCTTTACTGATGACAGTCCCTCTGTATTTAGTTCTGCAGGCAAAAGTGCAGAACTAAAGTATTTAATATTGCATCTCTCTCAAGTTTCATTTAGACAGTGTTTAGAAACACTTTAGAAAGTGTTTCAAAGGTATTCTTGTTAAGGTTAGAGCTGGAGAATCACAGAATCATTTTGGTTGGAAAAGACCCTTAAAATCACTGAATTCCATGAAGCACTGCCAAGCCCACCAGACATCTTTTAAATACCTCCAGGGATGGTGACTCCACCACTTCCCTGGGCAGCCCATACCAGCGCCTAACAAACTGTTTGCTGAAGAAATTTTTCCTAATAGCCCATTTAAACCTCACCTGGCACAATGTGAGGCTGTTTCCTATTGTCCTACCCCTTGTTACTTAAGACAGAAGAACTGACACCCCCATTGTTACATACTCACAAAAAAATTACTGTAATTAATTCAGCCTGTCACATTTCCTGAGTCAGAGTGCTCACTTCAAGAACTATGATTACACTTTCTTTTTTTCATTCACTTTCTTTTTTGCATTCCAACCACGAACAAACAAACAAATGTATCACTAAAATGTTCTTCCAAACTCTTAAGGAGAATTAGGAGATTTTTATTCAGCTCACAACACAGAGAAACACACAGCATCAACAGCTGCCCATTATTCCAATCTCAACCATCAGCTCAGTAAAATCATGTGTCAAAGACCTTCACAACAAACCCAAACCATTCCGTTCTCTAACCATCACTTTTCTTAATCTTGACTTTCACACATCACTGCAGAATCACACATCACTTAAGATGATCTTGCTAACTCAATTCATGATGACTATTTCCTGCTTCCATGTTCACAGGGGAAAAAAGTCACCATTTCCACTCACTTAATTTGGGGATCTGCCCAACTGGGTCCAGCCAAAACAGACTTTGCAGTGTACTCCACAGGATTATAATCTTTCCACTCAGTCAGCCAGCCCACTTTATCTTCAGGAACGTGGCTACGCTCAATGTGTGATCCTGGATATGGGGAAGTGAGAGCTTTGCTGTGGTGGAACTTCACATTGTAACTGTTGAACATGTTTACAGGATGAAGACAGGACCAACAGTTTGCAGATAAGTTACTAAAAGAAAAAAAAAAAAACAAAATCAAAAACCACATCTCATTCACTAGGCTTTAACCTAGTCAATCCGGCTATTTAATGCCGGATCTGTAAAGCACATTACAGCAAGCGGAATAGACTCGGCTCTTTCACAGAATCACAGAATCAATCAGGTTGGAAAAGATCTTTGAGATCATCGCGTCCAACCTATGACCAAATACCACCGTGTCACCTCAACCATGGCACTGAGCGCCACGTCCAGTCTTTCCTTAAACATCTCCCGGGATGGTGGCTCCACCACCTCCCTGGGCAGCCCACTCTAACGTCTAATCCCCCTCATATGAAGAAATTCCTCCTAATATCGAACTCGCGAAACACCTGAAATTCACAAAAAAAAAAACCCTTTAACAGAGACGTGGAAAAGGGCAACACCGATTTTTTACTTTTCAGTAATGACATCACTTTAAGGGACAGCCCGGCTTGCCCTTCTGCCCCGCCCCAAAGGGACACCCTGAGACACCGCACACCCCGGCCAAGCTCCCCCTCGGCGGGCAGGGGGTGCACGGCAGCGCCGGGATCTCGGCCGGGCGATGAGGCGGCTGCTCCCGGCGGAACAGGCCGCCGACCGCCGGCAGCGACAGCGGGGCGGGACCCGGGCTCCGCGCAGCTCCGCCACCGCCCGCGGTACCTGTGGGCCGGGCGGCGCTGGGCAGCGCCCCGGGCGCTCAGCAGGACGGAGAAGGAGAGCACGGCCACCGCCCGAGGCAGGGCTCCGGCCGGCAGCGGCATCGGCCCCGCCGCGACCGCACCGCAGCGGGGGCAACCCCGCCTCAGCCCCGGGGTCGGGCCGGGGCGCTGGGCCGGGGCCGGGGCCGGGAGCGGGAGTGAGGCGCTGGGCCGGCGATGCGAGGCAGCCCGCTCTAGGACCCCGCTCCTTATCACCGCTCCGGGATCCCGCTCCTTGCCGAGCCGCGGGCAGCGCCGCCCGCCCCGCGCCGTACAACCTGGCCTCGAATTGGCGGCAGCGGCGCCAATGGCAGCGCCCGTGCCGGGTCTGCCTGGGGCGGAGCGCCGTCCCCACGGCAGCGCCGCAGTGCCGGGACGTGCACTGGCTCTTAGGAAGGGCTTAGTAACACACCCGTGTTTTGGCCATTGCTGGGCAGCGCTCCCACAGCATCAGCGCTGTGTCCCCAGCATTCCTAGCCCCATCACTGAGAAAAACCCTGGGAGCGGACACAACTAGGCCAGCTGACCCAAAGCGACCAAAGGGCTACTCCATGCCACATGACGTCAGCTCAGCTATAAAACATAAGGAAATGAAGAGGAGGAAGGGGAGGGCATTCGTTATTTACAGTGTTTGCCTTCCGGAGCGACCGATGTGCGTGCGGAAACCCTGCTTCCCGCGGGGAAGTAGAGAATAAACTTTCCTTTTTTCTAATCTTTTACCTTAATCAACTACCTTATCCCAACGTAGGAATCGCCATTCCCCATGTAATTTTCCCTCCCCTGTAGAGCCGGGAAGGGGGAGCCACAGAGCGACCCGGTGCGCACCCAGTCCCCAGTGGCGGCCAAACTTCCGCACGCCCCCGGCGTGGCCCCGCCCACGGGCACGCCCCCTCGCTTAGACGCGCTCTGATTGGGCGCTGGACCCCAGGAGGCGTGGCCTCAGCAGGCTGTGGGGCGGGTGGCAGTGGCGGGGTCCCGGCGCCGTTCGGTCCTCAAAGGAGCTCCGGGAAAACAATGCATCTGTTTCTGGAGCTTCTCCTGTTCCTGGCCACGCTCCTCTACTCCTACCTGGAGGCTTTTGTGAAGCTGTTCGTGCCTGTGAGGAGAAAGTCTCTCAGCGGGGAGCTGGTGCTTATCACGGGCGCTGGCCATGGCGTCGGGAGAGCGACCGCCTTGGAGTTCGCCAAGCGCCAGAGCAGGCTGGTTCTGTGGGACATCAATAAGGTAATGGCACACTCGTGTCCTCACTCCGTAACCACCGAGTCCACGGGGAATTTAAGGGCGTAAGAAGGGCGGCACCGCATTGCACCCCCATCGCCTCCTTCCAGCCCGCTCCCATCGGTCTCTGGCTGGGATGCTGAGTGCCAGCAGAGCGTTTGGCCCCACTTGCAGCAGAGGATGTGGGGCTCTGGTCCCACAGTCACTCGGTGCTACTCGGGAGGGAGCAGGCAGCACCCGGCAGAGCACCTGCGAGAGGGAAAGAAGCGCTCAGGAAGCTGCTGGTGGACCCGCTGCCTGGGCTGGCAGGGAAAGCCCGCTGAGACCAGAAGGCTGTTTCCACAGAGGAGCAGGTTTGCCTTCACTTGTTCTCTTTGTAGCCTCAGGTGTTTTTTGTGCATTGCTGGGGGATGTGTTTTCTCTGCGCTCCTATCAGCAGCATCACTGTGCTGGGCTGTGTGAGCCCGGCTGCCCTCCAGGCAGATACACGCGTAGATGGCTCCTCACTAAATGTTTACACTGGCCCAATCTCTCTATTTCAGATGATTTGACTGGAATGCAAAAAAGCCGTGGCAATTGGAGGATGGGCAGATACAAACATCCAGCATGGTACTCAGAAGGGATCCAGGCCAAATGCTGGGTGTACGTGCAACAGGGAGGGTGAGAGGCTGCGCTTCCTGTTTCTGACACAGTGGGTCAGCAAAGGAGTTCACCATGAAGCTGCAAAACAGAACCCAGCCCACCAGAAACAAAAATACCCCAAACCCGAGACAGGTTGAGTGAGAGGATGGATATACAGGGAAGATAGTGTTGAACATTTTCAGTGTCTGTTCGTGGTACCCATTATGGCTAAGCAGACACTGGAGGGGTGGGAGGAGGCATGGCACTGCTCTTCCAAAGTGTACAGGGCTGCAGCAAAGCAGAGAATTGTTCATGTTCGCTAGATGGAATGAGGGGATTAAGGTATAAATTTAGTAGCGAGCGACACCTGGCTTTAGTGCTGGGAAATAGATTGTAAGCGTGGGTGTCAGCAGGAACTGAAATACAGTGTCAAGGCAGGCTGTGGGTTCCAGAGGATTTATGAGTATGATCCTCCAACCCAACTACCTTGACAAGGCCTCCTTCTTGGGGCCTCTCAGCATTAAACAGCAGCTGGTGTTGAGGGCAGCTGCCCAGTCACTCACCACAGGGACTGCTGAGCTCTCCCAGGCTATTTGTGACCTGGGGCTTTTCACTACACAGGCCACTGGCATGGCCTTCTGGCACCTGGGAACAGGGATACAACAAAGCCATTTCTCCTCTGGCTTAGTGAGTTGATGTAATGACTTTGGGGAGCTTGAGACCTGTGTGTGTCAAAGGTCATTCTGAAAGAAAAATCTTTCTACATTGTGCACTGTGGAGGGCACCTCTCTTCTCACACCCAGCATGTGAATACAGAAGTGCATAGAGCCACTCTCCACACCTCAGGGTGTCAGCCAGGCCTGTGTTGTATGAGCTCTGTTTACACTCACAGTGCTGCCTGCTGTGCTGCGATAGGCACCGTGTGCCCCCTGTCTGCTGCTACGTGTGCCTTACCAAGCCAAACTCACTCGTGTTGCCACCCTGCCTTTCTGGCTGTCACTACACACAGATCCTAAATTTAAGGCTGGAATGGCTGTCATCTCAGCAACCCCACCTACAGCTCTTTCCCTGGGTAGCCATGAACTGTTCTGGGGCTGGGCAGTGGTTGCTCAGTCCAGGGCCATGTTCAGCCCCTGCCGCTCAGCCGTGGCAAGGGGACAGCTGTGCACGGTGTCTTTCTCTTTGCCTCTTCCAGCATGGCGTTGAGGAGACAGCAGCAGAATGCCAGAAGCTGGGAGCCACTGTCCAAACCTTTGTGGTGGACTGCAGCAAACGGGAGGAGATCTACAGTGCTGCAGACAAGGTGGGGCAGCAGGGGCACGGTCAAAGGCTTTCCCAAACACGCTGGATTTCCAGAAAAGTCCGGGAAACTAGGCTAGAGGTGTTGTACACAAATCCTGCAAGGCCTTGGAAGCTCCCCACTCCTCGCTGCTCTCTGTACACGGAGTGCTGTAGCATTTCCAAGATCACAGCCAGTCTCATCCTATTTGGGAGGCTCCAGTGTATCACAGCCTGGTGCCAAGTCTGCTCTCTAGGGTTCGAGCCTCTGAAGGAACACAGACAGCACCGAGGACAAATGAAACATTTTATTGTAATGGCTGTGGTCCAGCTGCCTCAGAACAGTCTGTACCTCCATGGTCCCAGCTGTGACTACACAGTCCATACTATGCACAGTGCATAGAACACAGTAAATACTGGCAGTAATTAAAGGAGAAGAATCAGATCCAAACCAGATTTCCTGGCTCTCCTATGCAGTTCCTGCCACATCTGGAAATGTGGGATGATCTTCATCTCCCTTAAAGATGCGATGATAAGAATGAAATTAATTATGGCTCATCTTCCCCACCCTCGCATATTTTTTTCCCCCCTGAGTGACAGACACAATTTGGGGCTTTTTTTTCTCTCCAAAAGGTGAAAAAGGAAATTGGGGACGTGACCATCCTGGTGAACAACGCTGGTGTGATTACAGCTGCCGACTTTCTCTCGACTCAGGACCACCAGATAGAAAGGATGTTTGAAGTCAACATTCTTGGTCACATGTGGGTAAGGGCCACCACCATCTCCATAGCTACAGATTTTTGGGAATGTCACTGGGGAGGCAATTTAGACCAACCATTATTAGCAGTGAATTACCAAGTGAACTGTATAGTACAGGGTCACACAAGCAGAATGTCTGCTGGGGAACTGGAGTAGCCTCTTGCTGAGCTGAGCTGGCTGGTGACAGCCTCACCTGCAGCACACACGGGCCTCTGTCAGAGGTGTCGGGGCTGACAGGGTGGGAGGGTTTCAGCTGTTCAGCCGTACTTGTTTGGGGCAGAAGAAAAGAGAAGCCATAAGTTGCCAAGTGGTTTATTGTACGTGCTGGTGGTGAGACCCTGCCAGCATTTCTGCTGACACCTGAAACCTAAAAGCAGCAAAGGAAAGATGTGAAAGCCAGCTGCTCTTTATAGCCAACTCCTGAAACCTTTGGAGAGCAGGTTGCCAACTGCACCAGTGGTCAGAGAGCAGGTATCCCTGTGGCTCTGGGAATCTGAGGTGCTGTGCAGCTCGTAGCTTTAGGGATAGCTTTGGCCACCTAGTGAATGACATTGAGGGTCAGTGCTGAGTCTGCCTAAGAAAACAATGTTCCTTTCCTCCTTCCTGCCCCCTGCATTTCTGCCTCTTGGTTTAAATGACTTCCAAGACCACGAGAGCTTTTCTGCCAGTCATGATGAACAACAACTACGGGCACATTGTCACAGTGGCTTCAGCTGCAGGTCATTTTGTGGCTCCTTTCATGGTGGCATATTGGTAAGTGATTTTGAAATCAACTTGCTTCATTTTTTAAAAATTTTAATTGCATCTTCTCCATAAGAAAGTACCAAGTTTTTACCTCTGACTGAATCGGGAGCAATGTTTGTACAAAAGAATAGTCATGTGACACATCTACTAATGAAAGATTCTCCTTGTTTTCTCTCCGCCACCAATGCAGACTGTTGCTTAGCAAAGAAGGTATCCTCTTCCCTTCTCCTTCTTAGAATGTAGTTATTCTGTAATTTTTGTAGTGTTGTCAAGTAAACCCTTACTGAGCAGCTTTTGATCTTTTCACCATTGTGGCATTGACTGTAGAGTATAAAAATAGAATCATAGAATCATCAGTGTTGGAAGAGACCTTTAGGATCATCTGGTCCAACCATCCACCCAGCTCTGCCACTGTAACCCCTAAACCACATCATCCAGTGCCAGATCCAAATGCCTCCTTAACACCTGCAGGATGGTGACTCCCCCACCTCCCTGAGGAACCTATTCCAGTGCCTGACCACCCTAGCAGTGAAAAGATTTTTTCTAATACCTCATCTGAATGTCCCCTGTCTCAGCTTAAGGCCATTTCCTCTATTCCTCTTACTGCAGGCATGGCAGAAAAGACCGACCCCACCTCCTTCCAACCTCCATTCAGGGAGTTGTAGAGAGCCACGAGGTCTCCCCTGAGCCTACTCTTCTCCAGACTAAACAAACCCAGCTCCCTCAGCCATTCCTCATAAGACATGTTTCCTAGACCCTTCATGAGCCTTGTTTCCCTTCTCTGGACATGCTGTAGCTCCTCACTGTCCTTTTTAAAGTGAGGGGCCTGGAACTGGACACAGCACTCGAGGCGTGGCCTCACCAGTGCTGCGTACAGGGGAACAACCCCTGCCCTGGTCCTGCTGGCTGATACAGGCCAGGATACCATTGGCCTTCTTGGCCACATGGGCACACTCTGGCTCCTGCTCAGCTGCTGTCAGCCAGCACCCCCAGGTGTCCCTTTCTGTCCCAGGCCACTCCTCACCCAGCCTGTATCGTTGTGTGGCTCAGGTGCAGAACCCCACACTTCACCTTATGGAGCCTCCTGCAGTTGTGTCCTCAGCCCAGATCGAGTCTGTCCAGGTCTCCAGCAGAGCCTTCCATCCCTAGAGCACATCAACACTTCCACCCAACTCAGTGTCTTCTGCAGAGTTACTGAGGGTGCACTCGATCCCCATGTCCAGATCATCCATAAGATGTTAAACAGGACTGGCCCAGAGCTGAGCCCTGGGGAACACCATTAGCGACCAGCTGCCAACTGGGTTTATCTCCATTCACCACAGCTCTCTGGGCCCAGCCATCCAGCCCGATTTTTACCCACTGAAGGGTTCCCCACCCAAGCTGCAAGCCACCAGTTTTTCGATGAGGATGCTGTGGCAGATGGTGTCAAACACTTAACTGAAGTCTAGATAGACCCTAGATAGACACATCCACAGCCTTCCCCTCATCTACTAAGTGGGCCACTTTGTCATACAGGGAGATCAGGTTGGTCAAGCAGGGCCTTCTTTTCATAAATCCATGTTGGCTGGGCTTGATCCCCTGGTTGTCCTGCATGTGCCCTGTACTGGCACTCAGGATCATGTCTTCCATAACCTTGCCCAGAACCAAGGTTAGGCTGACAGGCCTGTAATTCCCCAGATAATCCTTCTGACCCTTCTTGTAGGTGGGTGTTATATTTGCCAATTTCCAGCCAGATGAAACTTGTCCAGTTAACCAGGACTGCTGGTAGGTGATTGAAAGTGGTTTGGCAAGTTCTTTCAACAGTTCCCTCATTACTCTGGCATGGATCCCATCAGGAGTCATAGACTTGTGAGTGTCTAATTGGCACAGCAGGTCACTAGCCATCTCCTCCTGGATTGGGAGCCCTTCTCTCAGCTCTCTGTCCCTAATTTCCAGCTCTGGAGCTGAGGATCCTGCGGGACAACTGGACAATATTAAAGACAAAGAAGGTATTAAGTTCCTCTGCCTTTTCCTTATCCCCTGTCACTACACTACCTTCTGCATTCAACAAATAATGGAGACACTCCTTGACCCTCCTTTTGCTGTATTTGTAGAAACCTTTTTTGCTGTCTTTAAGGCCATGTTCTAGTTGCACTTTGGTCCTTCTAATCTTCTCCCTACATAACCTCACAACATCTTTATAATCCTCCCAAGTTATCTGACCCTCCATCTGGAGAGGATACATTGGTTTTCTTCCCCGAAGTTCCAGCCTAAGTTCTCTGTTTAACCAGGCTGGTCTTTTTCCCTGACAACTTGTCTTTCTACCACATGGGGACAGCCTGCTGCTGAATATTTCACAATTCCTTTTTAAAGCCTATCCAGCCTTCCTGGACCCCTTTGCCCTTCAGGGCTGACTCTATCAATCAGTGTCCTAAACAGGCCAAGGTTTGCCTACCAGAAGTCCAAGGTAGAATTTCTGGTGCCCCTCTTTACTTCACCCACTATTGAAAACTGACATTTCGTGGTCCGTCTGCCCAAGACTGCCACCAACCACCACATCACCCACCAGTCCTCTGTTCACAAACAGCAGGTCTACCAGGGCACCTCCTCCAGTAGGCTCTTACCAGTTGTGTTAGGAGGTTGTCTTCCAAACACTCCAGGAACCTCCTAGGCTGCTTCCTCTCTTCTGTGTTGTATTTCCAGCAGACATCTGGCAAGCTGAAGGGCTGGCAACCATGAGACCTCTGCCAGCTGCTTGTAGAACACCTCCTCTGCCTGTTTGTCCTGGCTGGGTGTTCTATAACAGCCTCTCACTAAGAGAACCATCTTGCTGACCTTCTGCCATCATGACATCAAATTACTTTTCTACTTGAAATGTGTCAGGAAAATCATGGTGCAGGCACCGAAAACCTGTTAGACTGTGTGTTGTCATTCTGCATCACATCTAGCCTTCTGTAAAGGCAGCTCCAGCTGCAGCAGTCTTCCCCCAGGAACACTCCTTAGAGCAATCTTCTCCTGGGAATACTCCTTCTTAGGCCAGCCTTTTCCTGGGAACACTCCTTCTTAGAGAGTCACTCACTGTCAGCAGTGTGAGAACTCTCCAGCCAGGATTTTACTGGGATTACACCGCTAAATCCATAGCAGTCAATAAACTGATTCTGTGGTTCTCCTTTCTTTGGAGTTCATTTAAACTCCAGGCCCACACCTATTTCCAGGGCAGGTCATGCCTCAGTTTTGCTTGCATAATGCTCCTCTATTTCAAAAGTCACACAAAACTGTTACAAGATGCTCCTTTGTGGTACAATAAACAGTCAAGGGTTACTCTCCCTTTCTAGCCTGCCCATCTTTCTTAATTTTCAAGATTCAAGCTGCATTCCTTCTAGGAATCTTCTCTCATGGGAAAGAACAGGATGTCCATCAATTGATGCACTTCAGTTGAAATTTTCTAAGAATTCCTGATGTTTGTCAGTTTGCAATTAAAGTGCCTTTTTTTGAGACATCTGCTATGCATTACAAAATTACTCCCCAAAGCGATAATATCTAATCCACCACTACACTCTGGCACAGGGAAAGTTAGAATAGTCCCTGCTCTGTCTCTCAGCTGGATTATATTATTTGGAGGTTTTTGCCTCCTAGCCCGTACTGTAAGTGCATGATGGTTTAGGCCATTTGCAGTTGTAGAAAAGTGGAAATAGGATTTCTGCCTTCTCATTTGTACTTTTTCCCCTCCTGCAGCTCAAGCAAGTTTGCTGCAGTTGGATTTCATAAAGCTCTGACAGAGGAGCTGTCTGCCCTGGGAAAGGATGGAATAAAAACAACGTGCCTTTGTCCAGTTTTTATAAACACTGGATTTGTCAAAAACCCCACTGTAAGGTAACTGTCAATGCTCTGCATTCCTGTGCTTCCTTCTTTGCATCAAGGCACTGCATATTATCCCCAGCTTGAGGCCTCTGTTCCAACTGGCTGTATAACAACAGTGTGTATCATTGACTAAAGAAGATCTGCAGTGTCCTTTAACTCATGTAATGGTTGCATTTGAATTACCTGAGGTTGTGCATTTGTGAAGCCCCCTACATCTGTTGGTACCACCCCTTTTTACTACTGCAGGTCTTATATGTTTGCTTTCCTGTGTAGGCTTGGAAAGATTTTGGAGATTGAAGAAGTTGTAGAGGCTCTGATGGAAGGAATAGTGACCAACCAGAAAATGGTTTTTGTTCCACCACAGCTAAACATTGCTTTGCTTTCTGAAATGTAAGTACAAAGGAAAATTAAGCAATGGGTGTGGAAACAACAACTAACTACCTGAGTATACAAGGTTCAAACTTATAACTTCTGAGTCAGCATAGTTGCAGAAAGAGCTGAGGACCTGCTGCTTATTAGTGTTTATTTCTTCATGTTAGCACTGAGGCCATGGAGGCTGAGAACATTCCTTCAAAAGGGCTTTACTGCTCTCTGCTATGTAAAGCAAGATTTATCCTCTCACACAGCTTATTACATTATCCAGTGTAGCTGCTCTGCTGAGGAGGTGTTTTTACCAGAGCTCCAGTTCCAAATCTGGAGTTCACATCTGAACAACTAAGTTAACTTCTCAGTTAAATCCTACAGTATCTCATGAAACATTTGGTAGTTTCTTGTTTGCAAAACCCAACACCAGACACTTGGAAAAAGATTTTAAATCTCTTTGCAACTCCAAGAGCTGCTTGTTGAGAGTGCAAGTCTGCAGAAGCACAGGCAAGTCAAAACCGATGCTGTCAAAACACTTAGAATAACTTTGCTTTTTTTGTCATAATTTAGGACAGAGGGATAAAGAGACAAAACTCTTAAGAGAAGGAATCTTAGGAGTGGAAACTGCATCTCACTTTTAATGTCTCATCCTTCCACAGACCTGCTGCTTTTCAGAGCGTGAAATGTAATACACACCTACATCTGTACAATATTGAACCTTCCTGGATCCTGCAGCAGTATTGCAGCTCACATACTCCCTGTAGATACCGGGGATTGGAACTGTCCTAAAAGGCTGGGACTGGACTTTAATTAATCAGAGATTGAAGACAGCTATGGAAATAATGCCCACTTGAATACTTAGTCCATGTGTGTGCATGCATTCTGCTACCAGACCAGCTCTTCCCTCACCTGCAGTGACACTTTTCTCTATATTTTTTCTATCCCGCTTTTAACTTCATGTTATTATCTCTTTCAGGGTGTTTCCAGAACGTGCTCTGAATGTTCTGAAGAAGCTGGCCATTCCAAAGTTTGATGCAGTCATTGGGCAGAGAAGCACCCAGTGAAAATCAAGAACTGATTCTCATTTCCCAGAGGCACCAGAGAAGACAAAACATGTGCTGGCTTGATTCAGAGCAGAGCTAAGGCAGGTGCTTCCAGGCCACCATTCCCAGGCACACCTAAGGGCTTATCCCACACCTGCAGCTGGGACACACCTGCATAGCAGGGAGTGTTAGCAAAGCAGAGATGCAGCTCTAGAAGGGCTGCTTTGAATGTACATCCCATCACCTCTATCTCATTGTGCTGAGACAGGCAGGAATTCCCACAAAACCTATGGGACTTTGTTTGGGAAAACACAGCTGCCTAGTTAAGTGCAAAGGGATTGCCTGAGAATATGTTAATCTGGACTCAACCCTGAACAAAAGCATCTTGCAAGAAGCAATTTATAGAGGAAGTGGGTGGCCTGTTTCACCTCATTTATTAATTTTAAGTTTTAAAAAATGTGCTCAAATGAACACTTACAGTTTTGTGTGCATTTGTAATGAGCATTACTGAATTAATTATTTGTATTATTGAAATAATACAGCCTTGTTTGTAATGTAATGCCTAATTACAATGTTTATCAATTATGCATTAGCAGCATCAACACTCCTTATTACAAATAAATACATTTTTTAACCCAAAGGTGACTCTCAGCAATGAAAGTGGTAACCAGTTCCAGGCAAGGACGGTGAAGCAGGTGCCATAATGCTGAAAGGATCAGCCAGAGTCTGCCAAAACACCAGCCCAGGCTGCAGGGATGAGGCAATCCCTGGGCACGGGCGAAGCCGCGTCAGGATCAGTGAGGTACAGGGCCAGGCCGTGCAGCCCATGCAAGGGCCAGGGCTTAAAGGCGGTGCCAGGGCAGGGGGTGCAGGGGAAGGCTCCAGACGAGCCTTCACACAGCTCCTTGTCACAAGCCTGGGGCCTGCTCAGATGGTGAAACCCCTAAAGGTCTTTGGCCTGTGGTCCAAGAGAGCAGCAGCTGATGACACACGGGTCAAAGACCCCTCCAGAGCACAGAGGATCTGTGCACCCACTTATGCAACTCCCACCCGCTGCAGGCACTGCTGGCCCGCAGCCATCCCAGGCACAGATGCCACCTTTGGCACAGTTGGAATCCGTCCTGTTCACCTGAGTCTTTCAAGCTGTTCTGTAAACAGGTTCTTCAGAAAAGGGAGAGCCCTCACCACCCAGCTCCTCCTGCTTTTAGCTGGCAACAGGTAGAAGCACTGTTGACAGCTTAAATAATACACAACTCTTTTCCATTTTGCCCATGGAACATTCATGTAACAAGACACTCAGGGTGTGTCAAAGCACAGCTTCCCAACTTCAGCTCTTGCACTTCACAGTGCAAGATTCCTGCAGCCGAGACAGGAAAGGAAAGAAGGGGTTCACAAAATTCAGGACATTAAAAAGAGTCGTAACCCAATTAAAGAATACTTAGGCATGGTTTCCATTTAAAAACCAAGACAAAATGTGGGGGGTTGCATCCCTGCTTCTTTTTGAGCTGCATATTGCCCTCTTGCTACCATGACAGTCCTGTCACATATGTGAGACACTTGAAGCCAAAGCATATCTGTGTGGCTTTTTGATTTTGTTCACACCCACCTATTCTTACCTAGTGTGGAGTCAAAAAGTCTAAAAATACAGATGCTTCAAAAGTGCAAAAGACCTGTCAGAGCAAGCAGCATACTGGCCAAAATGTTTGTCCTTAGAACTCACTGTAACATAAAGGCTAAATAAGTACTTTACTGATTTGTAGGTATTTGACAGTTGTCTCTTGTATGGCTGGCAAACATTCTTAACTTCCCACCCAGCCTAGCCTCTCCTAGTACACACCTTCCAAATTTCTTCTATTTCATGACTTGAATGCTTGCTTAAAGGAAGAGTACAGTCCAGTGACTCCAAAGAAAAAGCTTAAAATGACTGCAGAAACAGGTCAACATCTGATGACTTGGCCCTTTTCTTAGACTGGGGAAGGACTGGCTTCAGTAGGACACATCAGATAAGATGCTTGGCTTCTCCTGCCACATCATTCCCACTAGCCCTGTGTATCTTTCAGATTCTGATGGCAGCATTAAATAGGAAGACAAAAATCCATCTAGGGGATGACAGTGCTCTCCTGCAGAGTCTGTTTCTTAGCACACTTCTCCTAAGGAAGGGGAGACTGTATTGATTCCTGCTTTGCCCAATCTAGTCCAGGGTCTCAGAGCCCAGAGGAATTATTGGGCAAGGCAACTTCTGCAGTACCGTATGTGGCTGTGGTTCTGTTCTGTGTCTTCTATAGCTGGAAGTCTTCTGCTTGGCATAAAGAAACTTATGCAAAAGCAAGGATTTCAGCCTTCATCTCCTGAACACCAGTGCCAGAACTGAGTCACCAAGCCTCCCAGACTCCTCAGTTCTCTTTCTGGCCACAACACTCAACTGAAGCTTATCCCAAAATCTGGTCACTGAGGGGTGCCCCTGTCCATGCAGGAGTCCATGTGAGCAGGTTTCATACAGCCACCTACAGCTAAGTCCCAGATTTGGAGAGTGGTGCCTCACACCCTGGCCTAGGACTCCTTATGAGTCAGGTTAGTGATTCTGGCCCTGTGCTCTGCCTCCTGCTGAGTTGTCTCTTGGAGTCAGGCTCGGTTCTTCCATGCCCTCCCTGCCTCCCCTGCCTTGGCCCCAGCACTGACTGGAACTCTGTGCCAGGAAAATGGCAGCACCGCTGAGCCATGCAATTGGGGTCTGGCCCAAACACTGATGTGTTAATTAAGCAGAGAACCAAGTTCCAAGAGAAAAGTAGGAAGTGCCTAGCTCGGAATCTCTGTGCTGGAACTGACCCAGTTTCTCACTGACAAAGTGAGAGCCAAACCACCAGAAAAAAATAATACTTTTCAAAAACTGTAATCTTAACTGGACACGATTTTGGTTAGTTGATAGATGCTTGTGAACCCTTCACAATTCCCCAAGAGCTCAAAAATATCCTTAAGTGAAATGATGAACATGACCATGATACATCTGGTTTTCTAACCGAATAACAAAGGAGTAAGGTCAGCAATCCTTTCCAAGAAAGGCCATGCAGTTACATTGATAGAGCTGGAAGAAACACCTGAAAGTACTTTTCTCCTATTTCCTATAAGCATTCCTGTTCTGGTTAAGGTTCTGGATACTCTGTTACATACAAGTGATTCCAAGTGTGAGTTGTGTGATTTAGACTCAATTAGATAAAAATGACCCAATTCAAGCAATTCAATGCCATTTTTCAAAGGACTTGTGGAAACTAAGCAGCCATAGCATTAGATGGAAGGTCTGAGTATGGATAACTAAATAAAGACTTAGTAAGAGAAACAGCTAGGCAAGAGATCACCTCTGGAGTTCAGAAATTGAAAGGACTTGTCTCATTCAGCTTTCCTTAAGGGATCTGGAAGAGGATGGTGGGGGACAAAGTCTGCTGACAATGCACAGATATGCAATGGAAGGAAGGACCATGAAGAAAACTGCTCAAGGACCTCATGGCACTGAACGACTCGACAGCCACAAATCTGAAAAGAATTACAACACAGAGTTGAATGTAACTTCAAGATGCTTTTGTCAGTAACTGGATGAGCAATTTCATTGACACTTCCATACCTTTTCCACCTGCAGCAAATGACAAACAAGAACATGCTTTGCTGCTTCCTTGACACAGGAGCCTGAGAGAGGGACAGGAGGGCACTGACACCTCTGTGGGGACAAACGAAACAGAGAATGAATAGTCGGGGTGAGTGACAGATGCCATTCGGCAATGTCATAACCAAGGGAAGAACAATGAGGGGTTTGCACACCGCTATCGTCTCTGTTTTCCTCAGCCAAGAGGGCAGAAAACGCCCTAAACCCTACATTTCTGTATCCACGCCCGGCAAGTCCTGTCAACTGCAGGGCGAACATGTTCCTGCTAGGACAGATTGGAGTGCAGACTGCAGCTCCTCCGCACCGCTCACCCAGTGCCAGCCCAGGCACACCGGCATAGGGACACCGGGAGCTCAGCGTGGGACAGCTGGGCGGAGCAGCCGCCCCGGGCTCCCGCCCCGGCCGGTGCGGGCGGTGCGGGGTGGATCCTGCGAAAATGGACGGGAGCAGCGGCGCGCGCTAGGAAGGGCAGCGGGTAAATCAGCAACCTGCGTCCCCTTAAAAGAGATTAAAGTTCAGTTCGGTCCTCAAAGGAGCTCCGGGAAAACAATGCATCTGTTTCTGGAGCTTCTCCTGTTCCTGGCCACGCTCCTCTACTCCTACCTGGAGGCTTTTGTGAAGCTGTTCGTGCCTGTGAGGAGAAAGTCTCTCAGCGGGGAGCTGGTGCTTATCACGGGCGCTGGCCATGGCGTCGGGAGAGCGACCGCCTTGGAGTTCGCCAAGCGCCAGAGCAGGCTGGTTCTGTGGGACATCAATAAGGTAATGGCACACTCGTGTCCTCACTCCGTAACCACCGAGTCCACGGGGAATTTAAGGGCGTAAGAAGGGCGGCACCGCATTGCACCCCCATCGCCTCCTTCCAGCCCGCTCCCATCGGTCTCTGGCTGGGATGCTGAGTGCCAGCAGAGCGTTTGGCCCCACTTGCAGCAGAGGATGTGGGGCTCTGGTCCCACAGTCACTCGGTGCTACTCGGGAGGGAGCAGGCAGCACCCGGCAGAGCACCTGCGAGAGGGAAAGAAGCGCTCAGGAAGCTGCTGGTGGACCCGCTGCCTGGGCTGGCAGGGAAAGCCCGCTGAGACCAGAAGGCTGTTTCCACAGAGGAGCAGGTTTGCCTTCACTTGTTCTCTTTGTAGCCTCAGGTGTTTTTTGTGCATTGCTGGGGGATGTGTTTTCTCTGCGCTCCTATCAGCAGCATCACTGTGCTGGGCTGTGTGAGCCCGGCTGCCCTCCGGGCAGCTATGCTTGTAAAGGACCTTGGCAAGTGGAGGATGGGCAGATACAAACATCCAGCATGGCACTCAGAAGGGATCCAGGCCAAGTGCTGGGTGTACGTGAACAGGGAGGGTGAGAGGCTGCGCTTCCTGTTTCTGACACAGTGGGTCAGCAAAGAAGTTAATTGTGTTATCCTGAAGCTGCAAAACATACCCCGGCACAGGGCCTCACTGGCATGGCCTTCTGGCACCTGGGGTCAAGGCAACAACAAAATCACTTCTGCCCTGGCTTAGTGAGCTGATACAGTGACAGAGGGAGGCTTCTCTTCTGTGTGTCAAGTGCAATTCTGTAAGGAAAGTCTCTCTGCACTGTACACTTTCGTAGTGGGTTGACCATGGCTGCATGCCAGGTGCCCACCAAGCTGCTCTATCACTCCCTCTCCTCAGCTGGACTGGTGAGAGGAAATAACATGGGAAACAATGACTCATAGATTGAGATAAAGCAGTTTGCTAAAGCAAAGCTGAAAGTTTGCAGGCACAGAAGCTAAGAGAAAAAAAATATTTTATTCTCTGCTTCCCATCAGCAAGTGATGACTGCCCACATGATTCTGGGAAGTGGTTGCTGGGGAAGGCAAACACTAAATACTGGAAGCCCCTCCTCTTCTTCCTTCTTTTCTTAGCTTTTATATCTGAGCTGTCATCATATGATATGGAATATCCCGTTGGTCAGTTTTGCTCTGCTATCCCCTCCCAGGGGCGGGGAATACTGGGGACACAGCACTGATGCTGTGCCAGCACTCCTCAGCAGCAGCCAAAAAACTGGTGTGTTATCAACCCCTTCCTAGCAGCTAGTGCAAAGCAGCACAGCACTGTGAGAGTGAATGAATTCCATCTCAGCCAGACCCAATACAACTGTGGAGGGCACCTCTCTTCTCACACCCAGCATGTGAATACAGAAGTGCATAGAGCCACTCTCCACACCTCAGGGTGTCAGCCAGGCCTGTGTTGTATGAGCTCTGTTTACACTCACAGTGCTGCCTGCTGTGCTGCGATAGGCACCGTGTGCCCCCTGTCTGCTGCTACGTGTGCCTTACCCAGCCAAACTCTTGTTGCTGCATTCCTAAGGCTAAGAGAATTGGGGCTGTTCTGCCTGGAAAGCAGATGGCTTCGGAGTGGCCTAAGTGCGACCTTCCAGTATGTGAAGGGGGCTTACAAAAAAATGGAGAGCGAATATTTACAAGAGCATGTAGTGACAGGACAGGGGGAAATGGCTTCAAACCGAAAGAGAGGAGCTTTAGATTGGGTATTAGGAAGAAATTCTTTACTATGAGGATGGTGAGGTACTGGAACAGGTTGCCCAGAGAAGTTAGAGATGCCTCATCCCTGAAAGTGTTCAAGGCCAGATTGGATGGAGCTCTGAGCAACTTGCTCTAGTCTCCCACCCATGGCAGGGGGTGTTGGAACTATATAATCATTAAGGTCCCTTCCAACTCAAACCATTCCACAGTTCTGTGATTTCCTTTCTGGCTGTCACTACACACAGATCCTAAATTTAAGGCTGGAATGGCTGTCATCTCAGCAACCCCACCTACAGCTCTTTCCCTGGGTAGCCATGAACTGTTCTGGGGCTGGGCAGTGGTTGCTCAGTCCAGGGCCATGTTCAGCCCCTGCCGCTCAGCCGTGGCAAGGGGACAGCTGTGCACGGTGTCTTTCTCTTTGCCTCTTCCAGCATGGCGTTGAGGAGACAGCAGCAGAATGCCAGAAGCTGGGAGCCACTGTCCAAACCTTTGTGGTGGACTGCAGCAAACGGGAGGAGATCTACAGTGCTGCAGACAAGGTGGGGCAGCAGGGGCACGGTCAAAGGCTTTCCCAAACACGCTGGATTTCCAGAAAAGTCCGGGAAACTAGGCTAGAGGTGTTGTACACAAATCCTGCAAGGCCTTGGAAGCTCCCCACTCCTCGCTGCTCTCTGTACACGGAGTGCTGTAGCATTTCCAAGATCACAGCCAGTCTCATCCTATTTGGGAGGCTCCAGTGTATCACAGCCTGGTGCCAAGTCTGCTCTCTAGGGTTCGAGCCTCTGAAGGAACACAGACAGCACCGAGGACAAATGAAACATTTTATTGTAATGGCTGTGGTCCAGCTGCCTCAGAACAGTCTGTACCTCCATGGTCCCAGCTGTGACTACACAGTCCATACTATGCACAGTGCAT
This sequence comes from Aphelocoma coerulescens, assembly GCF_041296385.1. Classification (NCBI taxonomy): domain Eukaryota; kingdom Metazoa; phylum Chordata; class Aves; order Passeriformes; family Corvidae; genus Aphelocoma; species Aphelocoma coerulescens. The sequence continues at coordinate 83,634 of NW_027183479.1, forward strand.
AGAACACAGTAAATACTGGCAGTAATTAAAGGAGAAGAATCAGATCCAAACCAGATTTCCTGGCTCTCCTATGCAGTTCCTGCCACATCTGGAAATGTGGGATGATCTTCATCTCCCTTAAAGATGCGATGATAAGAATGAAATTAATTATGGCTCATCTTCCCCACCCTCGCATATTTTTTTCCCCCCTGAATGACAGACAGAATTTGGGGCTTTTTTTTCTCTCCAAAAGGTGAAAAAGGAGATTGGGGACGTGACCATCCTGGTGAACAACGCTGGTGTGATTACAGCTGCCGACTTTCTCTCGACTCAGGACCACCAGATAGAAAGGATGTTTGAAGTCAACATTCTTGGTCACATGTGGGTAAGGGCCACCACCATCTCCATAGCTACAGATTTTTGGGAATGTCACTGGGGAGGCAATTTAGACCAACCATTATTAGCAGTGAATTACCAAGTGAACTGTATAGTACAGGGTCACACAAGCAGAATGTCTGCTGGGGAACTGGAGTAGCCTCTTGCTGAGCTGAGCTGGCTGGTGACAGCCTCACCTGCAGCACACACGGGCCTCTGTCAGAGGTGTCGGGGCTGACAGGGTGGGAGGGTTTCAGCTGTTCAGCCGTACTTGTTTGGGGCAGAAGAAAAGAGAAGCCATAAGTTGCCAAGTGGTTTATTGTACGTGCTGGTGGTGAGACCCTGCCAGCATTTCTGCTGACACCTGAAACCTAAAAGCAGCAAAGGAAAGATGTGAAAGCCAGCTGCTGTTTATAGCCAACTCCTGAAACCTTTGGAGAGCAGGTTGCCAACTGCACCAGTGGTCAGAGAGCAGGTATCCCTGTGGCTCTGGGAATCTGAGGTGCTGTGCAGCTCGTAGCTTTAGGGATAGCTTTGGCCACCTAGTGAATGACATTGAGGGTCAGTGCTGAGTCTGCCTAAGAAAACAATGTTCCTTTCCTCCTTCCTGCCCCCTGCATTTCTGCCTCTTGGTTTAAATGACTTCCAAGACCACGAGAGCTTTTCTGCCAGTCATGATGAACAACAACTACGGGCACATTGTCACAGTGGCTTCAGCTGCAGGTCATTTTGTGATTCCTTTCATGGTGGCATATTGGTAAGTGATTTTGAAATCAACTTGCTTCATTTTTTAAAAATTTTCATTGCATCTTCTCCATCAGAAAGTACCAAGGTATTACCTCTGACTGAATCGGGAGCAATGTTTGTACAAAAGAATAGTCATGTGACTATTCTATTTTCTTTGGAATCCATTTAAACTTAAGGCCCACACCTATTTCCGTGCCAGGTCATTCCTCAGGTTTGCTCCAATAATGCTCCTCTGTTTCAAAGCACACGCAATTGATTTGAGATGCTCCTGTGTGGTACAGTAAACATTCGAGGGTTAATCTGCATTTCAACCCTGCCCATCCTTCTTCATTTCACACATTCAGGCTGCATTCCTCCTAGGAATTTTCTCTCATAGGAAAATGGGATGTGCATCGATTGACACACACTAGTAAATGTTTTCTAAGATTTCCTGTCTGTTTTGTCTGCCTGTTCACACCTTGTCTACTTTCCACAATTACTCCACAAGTTTCAGTATCTAATCCACCACTACACTCTGGCACAGGGAAAGTTAGAATAGTCCCTGCTCTGTCTCTCAGCTGGATTATATTATTTGGAGGTTTTTGCCTCCTAGCCTGTACTGTAAGTACATGATGGTTTAGGCCATTTGCAGTTGTAGAAAAGTGGAAATAGGATTTCTGCCTTCTCATTTGTACTTTTTCCCCTCCTGCAGCTCAAGCAAGTTTGCTGCAGTTGGATTTCATAAAGCTCTGACAGAGGAGCTGTCTGCCCTGGGAAAGGATGGAATAAAAACAACGTGCCTTTGTCCAGTTTTTATAAACACTGGATTTGTCAAAAACCCCACTGTAAGGTAACTGTCAATGCTCTGCATTCCTGTGCTTCCTTCTTTGCATCAAGGCACTGCATATTATCCCCAGCTTGAGGCCTCTGTTCCAACTGGCTGTATAACAACAGTGTGTATCATTGACTAAAGAAGATCTGCAGTGTCCTTTAACTCATGTAATGGTTGCATTTGAATTACCTGAGGTTGTGCATTTGTGAAGCCCCCTACATCTGTTGGTACCACCCCTTTTTACTACTGCAGGTCTTATATGTTTGCTTTCCTGTGTAGGCTTGGAAAGATTTTGGAGATTGAAGAAGTTGTAGAGGCTCTGATGGAAGGAATAGTGACCAACCAGAAAATGGTTTTTGTTCCATCAAATCAGAGTGTTGGTTTACTGCTTGAAAGGTGAGCAGGAAAAAAAAATGTATCCACTGTAACCTCCTGAATGTATCACCCTCAAACTTGTAAAATCTGATTCAAGATTAAGTACTATTTTAGAACATATCACAAGCTAGTTAATAATGCAGTGGTTCTTTCCAGTGACAACAGCAGACATCATCCAGAGATTTTCTTGAGCCCTTTTATAGGCCCTTGTACAGAACCACTTGCTGCAGCTGACTGTTCTCAGTGCAGAGCTCCACTGCTCTGCAGGCCACCACATTCTCGGAAACAGTAGTCCCAAGAGAGAGATGAGGACCTGCTGCTTATCAGTGTTTGTTTCTCCATGTCAACACCAAAGATTGAGGCCATGGAGGCTGGAAAATTGCTTTAAAATGGCTCCTTTGCAAAGAGAAAGCAAATGCTTGTGTCTATGTTCAGTATGAAAACTTTCTGGATTCTGCAGCAGTATGGCAGCCAAAATCATGGTTGGTACATACCTGTCATGGAATTTTCATAAAAAGAGATGGGTGGAATTGGAGTTAAACTTGTCAGAGATTGACAAGGGCCATGTGTCCTTGGGCAATAATGCCCATCTTAATACTCTGTCTCAGTCCATGTGTGTGCATACATTCTGCTACCTGACCAGCTCTTCCCTCACCTGCAGTGACACTTTTCCCCATAATTTAAGTTACTATCCCACATTTAACTTCATGTTAATGTTTCTTTCAGGGTGTTTCCAGAACGTGCCCTGAATCTTCTCAGGAAGATGACTGATGTCAAGTTTGATGCAGTCATTGGGCAGAGAAGCACCCAGTGAAAATCAAGAACTGATTCTCATTTCCCAGAGGCACCAGAGAAGACAAAACAGGTGCTGAGCGTAGTTCTGCTGGCTTGATTCAGAGCAGAGCTAAGGCAGGTGCTTCCAGGCCACCATTCCCAGGCACACCTAAGGGCTTATCCCACACCTGCAGCTGGGACACACCTGCATAACAGGGAGTGTTAGCAAAGCAGAGATGCAGCTCTAGAAGGGCTGCTTTGAATGTACATCCCATCACCTCTATCTCATTGTGCTGAGACAGGCAGGAATTCCCACAAAGGTGGGTGGCCTGTTTTCAGTTCAATTTATATTCTTAAAATATAAAATTCTCTAATGAACGCTGGATTTCCCATATTTTTGTAGCAAATACCTGAAATAATAGAGGTGTATATGTAATATACCTAATTACATTGATTATCAATGACACATTTGCACCATTAATATGCCTTTATATGAATAAATACAGTTCTTTAACACAAAGAACACAGTGTCTCGTGGCAGTGAAAGTCATAATCAGGTCCTAGAGATGCATTTAAGGTATGGTATCAAGGAATACACCTTTTCCTGTATGAATTCTCACATGGTCCTCTGTACTTTCCAGACATCTTTAAAACACCTTCTCATGAAAACAATGCAGTATTTCTCTACAAATGACTGGGTGCCACAAATACAGCCCTCACAGGGCAAGGGCCAGGGCTTAAAGGCGGTGCCAGGGCAGGGGGTGCAGGGGAAGGCTCCAGACGAGCCTTCACACAGCTCCTTGTCACAAGCCAGGGGCCTGCTCAGATGGTGAAACCCCTAAAGGTCTTTGGCCTGTGGTCCAAGAGAGCAGCAGCTGATGACACACGGGTCAAAGACCCCTCCAGAGCACAGAGGATCTGTGCACCCACTTATGCAACTCCCACCCGCTGCAGGCACTGCTGGCCCGCAGCCATCCCAGGCACAGATGCCACCTTTGGCACAGTTGGAATCCGTCCTGTTCACCTGAGTCTTTCAAGCTGTTCTGTAAACAGGTTCTTCAGAAAAGGGAGAGCCCTCACCACCCAGCTCCTCCTGCTCTTAGCTGGCAACAGGTAGAAGTTTTGCTGCCATCATCACAAATAGTTGCTAGATGTGCTAAATCCCACAAAAATAGTTTCCTTTTTGCTCATGGAACACTCATGTAATAGGACACTCAGGCTATGTGAAGCTCAAGTTCCCAGCTTTGGATTTTTTGTTTCATAGCGCAAGATTCCTGTAGCCAAGAAAATAAAAGAAAGAAAGGGTAAGCAAATTTCAGAGAATTTAAAAAATCCAAAAAGTTAAAAGTCAATCAAGGAGTGTTGATGTGGTTTGAATTTAAAACCAAGACTCTCAAAACCCCAAAGCATTTGCGAGAAGCATGCTTTGAGTCCTGAAGGATAAAGGAGTCCAATTTGCATGCATTTTCAGTAAGTTATTTTGTAAGTCTGTTTTCCCTGCCTCAGTGGCATCCCACAAACCTGAGAAGAGTGACTTAGTGGCTTTGTCTACTCTGAAAGAAGTTCTTGGTTTGTCCTGCTTCTATTTGAACTACATGTTCCTCTCTTTCTAAGAGGACAGGCCTTGTCACAACTGAGAGCCACTTGCTCTTCTCCATGTTGCTTGAATTTCCAAGTCTTCTGCTTGGCATAAAGAAACTTATGCAAAAGCAAGGATTTCAGCCTTCATCTCCTGAACACCAGTGCCAGAACTGAGTCACCAAGCCTCCCAGACTCCTCAGTTCTCTTTCTGGCCACAACACTCAACTGAAGCTTATCCCAAAATCTGGTCACTGAGGGGTGTCCATGCAGGAGTCCATGTGAGCAGGTTTCATACAGCCACCTACAGCTAAGTCCCAGATTTGGAGAGTGGTGCCTCACACCCTGGCCTAGGACTCCTTATGAGTCAGGTTAGTGATTCTGGCCCTGTGCTCTGCCTCCTGCTGAGTGGTCTCTTGGAGTCAGGCTCGGTTCTTCCATGCCCTCCCTGCCTCCCCTGCCTTGGCCCCAGCACTGACTGGAACTCTGTGCCAGGAAAATGGCAGCACCGCTGAGCCATGCAATTGGGGTCTGGCCCAAACACTGATGTGTTAATTAAGCAGAGAACCAAGTTCCAAGAGAAAAGTAGGAAGCGCCTAGCTCGGAATCTCTGTACTGGAGTCAGCCCAGTCTCCCACAGACATGATGAGCAACAGCTCAGTTAAAAGCACCATTATGTTGCCTAGAGGTCTGTGGAGCTCCTTCCTTAGCTCTTCCAGCTGTTCTGCTTTAAGAAAGCTCAGGAGAGTGAGGGCCCCACAGGGATTTCATGAGCCAGGTGCACTATGTACTCCCTGAGGGGTTGCAGCCAGCAGGCAAATGCCTCTGCTGTGACTGCCCTGCCAGGTCAGGCGCTCTGGTCTCCAGAGCAAGAGGCAGAAAGGTGAACTATTTACAGAATCTAATGGCATGGATTAAAACTCCCCACAGCACTGCTGCCTGGCCTGTCTCTTCAGCAAAGTTTGAGGGTACTTCTTTGGAGACTGGCTCTGCTGCATTTTTCCAAAGTCCTTAAATCCTACTCAGAATGTTAGGAGAATCATCTCAACCTGTGTTTCTTGGCACAAACCCAGGCCACTTAAAAGAGAAAATCAGGGCTGTACCTCCTACTGCCCCTGTCCGCTAGCACCAAGGCCCCACCGTCATATACCTTTTAATGCTTGCAGGTGGTACCAGTATGCATAAAAACCCAGGTAATTTTAGGCAGCACTTCAGAACATGGATTTCTAAATGCACAGAATCTCCTGAACCCAGCAGTTCAACAAAAGGGGGGTTTGTACTGTTTTGTGGTTTTTTACTATGTCTCCACTGAAATTAAGCATCTGACATCACTGGTGGTTCATAGTGTTGCAAAATTGTCTGCAGAAATTCTGACTCAACTTTTTGGTACCTTCAATCTCTCAGATTCTTTCATTCTGCATCTATTATCTGACCATGCATTTTTTCCTTTTCCAAGCAAGTCTCTTGCTTTGTTTGAGCTCATCACTGACAAGCTTGTGGCCTTACTGCAAAACTTCTACCAGAGTATTAATAAGCTTACATTTATCCAAGAAGCCAGGTGTTTCTAGGATTAAACTTGCTCTCCTGCAAACTACTTCCCCCTCTGTGTTCTCAGCTTTTAATGTTCACAGCTGGTTGCTGATCTTTTTCCAAAAAGCACTATCAAAATGATTTTCAAGAAACATTCTAGTTAAACTGATGCTGCAACAGGAAGATACACTCAATGCTCAAAAATAATCCGGTGACAATAATGACTGTATTTTTATATAAAGGAATTCCAGACACTCATGTTCACCAGTGCCTCCCAGCTTGCTAATCATGAGGTAATCTCTAATGGGAGAAGAACCCAAACCCTGAGTAGGAGCTTGCACTAATCCTTTGATGGCCACATAGCTTTTCTATGATGAGGTGTTGCTGCTTCCTTCTGAAGGGCTGACCTGGAATACAGTACATAAGGACTCCTTTGGGCCTTATAGAACTGACAGCTGCACTCTAAGAGAGGTGAAAAATTGAAAATCGTGTAATAGCTGGCTTTAATATTATGCAGGGTATAGAGATCTGCATTTATTCTCATTGAGTGATTTCTGTGTTACACAGGAATTATACTGGCAAAAGACAAGATTCAAGTCTCGCTAGTATAAAAAACAATGAAGGGGAAAAAACCAATATTTATGTGTAGCACAGTTCTCTAAGTCCTTAAAGCATGCACGTGCTGTTAACACCAGTTCTGGCTGCACAGCCGGATCATTAATGTTATCTTCCCAGCTGAACATCTGTTCATGTGGCACATTTCCACATCCATCCTCCTCTCTCTCTTAGACATTAAATTGTACCAAGAGCCCTTTTAAACACAAGTACAATTTTAAGGGGATTTTAATGAGCTTGTCTGGAAGGAGGCTACATCATGATTTATAGCAAGGAAAGTAGTATGGGCCAAAAAAAAGATTTAAAAATTTAAATTAATTGGTTACTTCCTTAGAAGTAACTCAGAGGTCACTCAGAGCTATGGTCAGTTCTTGTGCATTTAATGAATATTTTCAGCCAAAAGAACCCAAACAAACCCAAACTCAACCAACCAAAATCAATCAGCACACTAATTAACAGAGGCACAGTTACAGCTAACAGCTTCTGAGATACTGAGATTTTTCTGCACAGGACTATGGAGACACCTTGGAAAGGAGACTACTTTTATATGGGTCAGTTGTAATGGACATTGGGAATGAGTGACTGAGAATCATTAAAATGCAACATTTTGTGAACATAGTTTATACTCACTGTTGGCATGTTCATTTTCTAGATAAAGAATTCCTGACTCACAAGGATTTGTGCCTAATCCATATGGTTAATCAGTAACCAATTTAGGGGCAGGAGAGGCTGTAGCTCACTTCATGCTCTCTCTCCTCAGGGGCAGGGAACAGATAAAAGGGAAGAAACATGCCAAACAGAGGTGTACTCTCCTTTAGGAGGATGATATAAATCCATGTATGCCACAGGCCTATAGATAAGAAAGCAGCAGCACAGATTTTTCAGATAGTTATTTTTCAAGTCATGGATTGTTTCAGTTTTGCCCTCACACACAACACTGTTTACATCTGAAGCCTTGGAAATCATGAAACTTGGAACCTCCATACACAGTTACATTAAACACAGATCTTCTCAAGTTCTTACGAACATAATATGGATCATAGGCAGACAAATACTAAAGCATGATCCTCAATACTCTAAAGGCAATTTTAGATAATGCCTGTGTTGTGCAGTGCTGAGCTACCTCAGTGCTAGCTCAAAGGCACTAAGAAAGAGATGTTTTGCATGTATGTATAGCCCCATGATTACCTGCAGCCTTGGAGCCTGGCAATGGGTATGGTTGAGCTAGTGCAGTTCTGGACTAACAGGTTTGGGAAAGGGATTGTTCTTCATTCAGCAGCTAATCCAGGATCTCTGGAAGATGTCAAGTTGTTGGAGAATGGTTAGAGGATCAGGGACATGGATTATTGATAAAGGATACAAATTAATAACAGAACTGTACAGGCAAAGGCCTGCAAGCAAAGGCCTGCATGAGAAAAAGCCTCCATGAGAAAATGCCTGCGTGAGAAACAGGCCTGGGAACAAAAAGGGAGTTTTTAGGAGGTACAGTGCTGTTCTGATAAAGATGTGCTGACCATGAGAAGGGAGGAAAAACTTTGATCTCTCAAGACAAAACATAAAGCTTGCCAGATGTAGTCTTTTATCTAACCCAATTACATAGAAGTAAGAATGCGCTTTTGTAAGTTTAAACTAATTAAAGAACTGATAAGCATGTACTTTCACACTTTATAAGTGCCTCTGTATTGCCAATAAACGAAGCTTGCTTTATCAATCACATTGATTGTCTGCATGGCTTCCCCTGCCAGAAAGTCAGCATCCAGTGACATGGTGCAAAGCTCTACTCAGTGCATGACACCTTCATGGCAAGACGTAGCTACCTGGCATTCAGTTTCTCTTTGAAGCCTCCTCAAGGAAGGTGTTGATGCTCCTTGGGTTTCCACCTTGTAGGCATATCTGTCACATACTGATGTAGCTGAGACTAGCACACAAAGCCACAGTCACTCAACACCCAAAGATCTTTTTCACCCAAGGTTATGCTTTGTCTCTGAGCTACCAGGTCATGATTTGATTCTTTGGACCAAATTAGCTTCCTTTTTTTCCCTCTGAAACAACCGAAAAAACAAAACCAAACCACATACACACAAAAATCCAGCTATTTAAGTTTTCACAGTTGGCTCTCTTTTTTTTTCTTTTGAGGATTGTTACTATCAGGGAATAGCAATATTTTTATATTTGTTGCCTTTTAGAGCAGAAGATAAAGTACTGAAATCTTACAGGTCTCTACAATTGCTAATCCAAAGAGCTACTACAGTTTTAAACTCAAGGCTTTAAGAGAATCCAGACAAATAGTTATTTTACGTTTACTAAGAGAAAGAGGTAAAGCATTTACCAGAACAGTCAAAATAGATCCCCAGGAATCCAGCCTCAAAGTCTGCCCACATTCAGGAAAAGGTAACCTCTTTCTGTCATCAGGGATTTTACCTCACCCCTATAAAGCACTGCTGTGAGGACTTAGTGGATGTAGGTATCTGAATGTATGTGAGAGCAGAACCAGCACTATGCCAAGTGCCCCAATGGCAGTAAAACCAGACAATGGCATCTTTATGGGTTGAAAGCCTGATCAAACTATGACTGAAGTCAATGGAAGCCTTTTTGGTGGTTTCCAGGGGTATTGGATGAGAGCCACAATACACTGCAAGCAGTATCACTAACTTTCAAAGCCAGAAATAAGAGCACAAAGTCATTATAACAGTAGTCTGCCCACTGACAACTCCCACCTTTTCACAGACCTTGCTGCAATCCCCAGAACTCATCTGAGGAAGCTGGCAGGTAACATTTCCTCCCTCGGCACATCTTAAGTGTCATGTTTTCATCTTGAAGAGAACTAGTCTGGGGAAGTAAAGCAGCTGCCAGGCTGGACATTGTGGATATATGATGTAGAAACTCTGAGGCCAACAGGGAATATAAGTGTACACTGTGATAGAAGAGGAGGGGAAATCCACAAAACACAAGTCTGTACAGGTCACTTTGCCCAATTCCAGCCTTTTGGAAACTGCACATGGACAGCAGCATCTCTGCCACATACATTCAGGTTAGTACCTTTCAAAAACATGGATGAATGTGGGGAGGATTGCTTGGGATTTTTATGTTCAGAAAAAAAAAAAACTAGAAAAAAGGCATTGCTGAACAGGAATTTTCTGAGATGTATTTATGCAAAACCTAAAATGTGCTGGGTTGATCACAACTAGTGCAACTTTTTGAGAAGCACATCATATAATCAAATCAGCTGTTTTCCACTGAATTTTCACCGTCTCTGACCTCTATGGAATTAATGGCACAGGGGTGTAGAATAACAACCCAAACCCATCAAACAGATATATTTGAGATAATAACAATGATCCCCATATTTTCATGGACAGTGTTCTGGCTCTTTCTCAAACAGGCCACCTCAAATAGCAGTGTTATTTAGTTCATTTTTGCCTTTAAAGACTCCTAAATAGATGTACTTCTCCTCCTAAAAACAGTGTATGTGTACTCTGTGGGAAACTGCAGACCTCCAGCCACTCTTTCTCAGATAAGCATGGATTTCTAAAACACCTTCCTGCTTTTCAGCAGAATTGTGTTGGGTTCAGGAAAAAAGGAAATCCTGGAATTATTATGCACGTCTGTAGAGGTGGACTTGCCATCCAGTGTGAATCCAGCTTTCAGCTCTGCCGTATGGAACTGGGAAATCTACTGTATGGAACTGAAATCTACTGGGCTCTTATGTGGGGCTGGGGGTAGAGGGCATTTTCACTTGGCAAGCTGTGCTTTTGTTCAAGGAAGACTCCATACTCCCCAGGGCATCCATTTCTTTCATAAGGTCTTTCTTTGGTTCTAACAGCCTGCAAAACTTTCCTGGCCAATTCTTTCCAAGTTCTGAAGTCAAGCTTTTACCAAATGGGATCAAGACTTACACTTATTATTCCACAGGCAGAGAAGGGTACTACTAACAAAGAGACTGAATCAAACCAGGGGGAAAGTGTGTATTGGGGAAATGTTTTCCTGCACTGGAGGGGGTGTATGTATCTCTCTGTGTGAGATATGTATATATAAAAAATCTACACCGTAGAGAGCAGAGCTGGTGGACAGGTGGAGAGGAAGGAGCTGGTACAGCCTCTTCCTCTCTCTGTTACATCCTTCTCTCTCTGAACTCACGGAGAGCAGTTCCTCCAAAATCTGAAGCAGGATCACTCTGATCTGTATTACAAACCGAAGAACCACAGAACATGCTGATTTGGAAGGGACGGACAAGGATCATCGAGTCCAACTCCTGGCCCTGCACAGGACATCCCCAAGAGTCACACCATGTGCCTGATAGTCCAAATGCTTCTTGAACTCTGTCGGGCTTGGTGCTCCGACCACTTCCCTGGGGAACCTGTCCAGTGCTCAAACACCCTCTGGGGGGAGAACCTTTTCCTGTTATCCAACTTAAATCTCCCGTGACACAGCTTCAGGCCGCTCCCTCGGGTCCCGTCACTGGTCAGGAGAGTGAAGAGATCAGTGCCTGCCCCTCTGCTTCCCTTCACGAAGAAGCTGTAACTGCAATGAGGTCTCCCCTCAGTTTCCTCTTTTCCAGGCTGAACAGACCAAGTGACCTCAGCCACTGCTCAGACGGCTTCCCCTCAAGAACAGGGAAGATTATTCTCGCGGAGATTGCCCTAACTGGGGGACAGGGTAATTCTCAGGAATTACTCTGCCTGCTTCTGCTTCCCACTGAAGGTCAGCCCTTCTACCCGGCAAGTACCAGCCTGGAAAGTCTATTTTCCACACACACCACTGAGCGAAGGGATGGAACCGCCTCCCCGCGGGGATCTGAGGGGGCGGGAGCGCGGGAAGCGCTGCGGGGCTCCCGCCGTGCCCCCGCCCCTCGGCGCATGCGCGCGGCGCGCCCCCTGGCGGGCGGCGGGCGTTCCGCCGGACCCGCCGCGGCGGCAGCGGCAGCAGCAGCGCAGGTGAGCGGGGCGGGCAGCGGGCGGGCACCGCGGCTCTCACCCCGGCTCTCAGCTCACACCTCCCCTGCCCCCGCAGCCGGAGGGCTGCACCCCACTCTGCGTTCTTCCCCCGCCGTCCCGCGCCCTCCTACCGCGCTCGTACCGCCATGGCGGCTCCCCCGCCCTTATGTAACGCGCCCCTTGCCCTCAGGTTCCGCTCAGGTGTCCCGGCAGCGGGCTCGGCGGGGCGGGCGGTGCCGCGGTCTTCCCCCTCCTCGCAGCACCGCCGTGGACTGCTACCCCCGGGGCACCCTGGCCAGGGCGGGACGGAGCCGCTCCCGGGAGGGCCGCGGGCCGGGCCCGGCTCCCTCCTCGGCCACGGGGATCGCCGAGATCGGAGCCAGGGAGCCGGACCGAGCGCGGGTGTGTGGTGAATTAAAGTGGAATCCGTGCAAATGGGTACCAGGGCCGGGCTGTGCTCAGAGAGCGCAGAGGCGGCACGGTGCCCGGGCTCGGCATCGGGGGGCTTGTGGTGCGGGGGCATCCACAGAGAGAACCCTGGCAGCCACGCCACTCGAGAAAGAGATAAACGTTAATTAAAAATTAACTGAGCCCGGATTCCACGCGTTTCAAGATGCTCCATGTGCAGACCACAGCCAAAGATAGTGCCTTAGTCAGCTCACTATTGGCGTTTTTTAAAAGATAACGAGTAGTCACTTAGCTTACCCCAAAACAAATATTTGTGCTAAAAAAAACCAGCAAGAAATTGCCCTTTGCTACTGGGGAGAGCCGCAGGAGTTCCTAGCCTTTCCTTCCTTCTCAAATAAATGAGAATTTAGGATGTCACAGCTCCCCCCGCCTGCTTGGCTTTCGTTCCTCCTTTGATGGGTCCCCCCTTCCCATCTCCATTCAAGGCAATTGCTTACTGGCCACTGGGAAGTAGATCTGTGTTTCCTCCTTTTCTTAAGTCATTCCTATATATCCTACACTTGTAAAAGTTACAAAACTCAGGGATACCTGGTTTTCTGTGATTTCTGTGCTGGGTGCAAAGGCTTCGGGAAGGATAATCAAGAAACAAATCACTACAGAGAAGTACCAACAACAAGTAAAATAGCTGATCAAGTGTTGGTAAACAAAACCACAACAGACATGTCACGTATGTCTTTGCTGGAAATGGAGGTTAAGCTGCAAACGGTTCAGCCACCTTCTTCAGGCAACGTGGTCTGAGGTTTTTGAGTCAGTTTGGGCTGAGTCCCCTGTAATCTCTGTGCAAATTCTTGTGCTGTGAAAAAAGCCTGACTGCGTTGTTACATGGCGAGGTTGTGCTTGGGGTTTCTGTGCAGGGTGTTCATTACCTCATTTATTTTGTTAATTGTTAGTAGGATGTCAGTAGCCTGGCATCCAGTTTTCTAGTTGGCCATTTATTTGTAAAGGCAAATGTAACCAGTGACACGAAGACAGGATCATTGTGTAATGACTGCCAGTAACTTGATGCAAGGCAGCACAGTACCACATTACCCAGTGCTTCAGTTCTTCCCCAGCAGGTTTCACCGAACAGATTTTGTAATAATCATTTCCTGCAATGGTTATAACATCTTGGGTTGTGAAGCCTTTTGTCTTGTATTCCCTCTGCCACCTCTTGATTTCAGATTTTGAAGGAGCTTGCAGCTCTGGGACAAAAGGAAGGTGATACTGCTTTATGATTTGAGCTGTTTGTCATGTGAATCTCTAAATGAGAGAATGTGATGATAGTTGGCAGCTAAGGCAGAGAGTCCTGGGAGAAAGGGACTGGTGTCTGTGTGGGAAGCATTGTTTCACTACAGTTCTGGAATGCTCTGGTGGGTACCATGCCTTGATATACACATCCAGGATACAGGAAGCTGCCAAATGACTTAGAAATAATTTTGCTCTCTGTTAATACTTCCCGGGAATGGCTGGACTAAATGCTGCTGTGGAGACTATTAAACTATTGTTATTTTTAATATGGTCCATCAGAGAAGACAATAGTGCCTCTCCTTGGTAAGGGACTGTTCTGTGTTGTCGTGATGTAGTAGGCTAGTTAAATTTTCGTATCTATCCATCAGCACTTCACTGTGCTCCCATTGCACCGATTTTCAGTGGTTTTTATTTTGTGTTCTACTTTTTGGGTCTTCCCAAGGTTACATTGCATAAATAAACCATGTCTTAGTTACCCTTGTATCTGCAAAGCAGAGTCCTACTTTGCTGTTCTGTGACTTCTGAGGGATTTTGCTGGTTGTTCTGAAGCAAAAGTAAATCAAGCATAAATAAATCATGGCATATTAGGGTTTTGTTTGTTTTTTATAATGCAAAATTGAACAAAATTGCCAACCTGTTATTCTACAAATCCCAGGAGACAGGTGGCCTTTCTGGTGTTTCATGGAAACCAGGTTTAAACCTCAGTAGAACTTCACTGAGCATTGAATCAAAGGGAGCTGGGAAGAAGCTGTCTCAAAACAGCATGAAGGGACTGCCAGGAAGAATTATTTCCAAAAAGAAATTTTATCTGATTATGCTTCTCATGCTCTACAAAACACCTTTTCTGTTGCATTTTCTAAGGAAGAGCAGTCCTCATTCACTGCTTGTGTGTCTACAGCACTGATGGGGTTTTGATTATACATATAAAAATCATTTGATTGATGATTTGGATGAGAGATGGTGCCAGCTGTACCTCTTTTACTGTTACTGAGCTACCTGTGTGACAAGTAACACAAAACCATAATGTCACTTTTTGCTGCAAAGAACCTTGGAAATGCTGAAAGGATTTTGAAACTGTATTAGTGTTGTCTAAGAAACTTTCCTATGTGTTTCTACAAAAGCAATCTTGGTGGTTTTAAACAAGCTAAACCAGTTAGGTGGGTGGATTCTGACTATTTTTCTTTGTTAAATAACTTTCTGCTGAAAAGTGCAGTAGGCTTAGGGTTGTAATACAGTGTGTAATTTGAATATTCCCATGTTTTCCAGCCTCATCTGATTTGACCTAATTAGCATGGGCATCTGAACAGTTTTGCATAAAATTTCCACATCATCCTTGATAGAATTAGTGAATGGAGAATGGGAGAGAGCTGAGGATTTTCTACACTATTTCATCTATTAATTTTTTTCCCTCCATGTTCCTTCTTGCTGATGTAGCTGTAACCAGACTGAGCAGTGAAACAGCTGCTTGCACAGTCCCTGCCAAAGCTGCTGCTTGTCTGCAGTTTGCACTGCAGCTGCCTCCTACACTTCCCACTTCTCTCCATCTGTGTCTTCCTTAGCTCTGCCAGCTGTCCTTTTTCCAAACGTTCAAGTTTTCTTAGCACAACACAAGACAACAACTGAAATTGCTCTGTTAGGTGGATTAAACTGGAGAAGATCTTGTTGCTGCCTCTGCTGTTCTGATCTTGTGGGCAGCAGTGAGAGCATTTCATTACCCACAGAGACTCACCAGGCTCTGTGTTAGACAAGTTAGTTTTACACAGCCACACGTACAAAGGCACATTTCTCATCTCCTTCGATTAAAAGGCCTTTTTGTTTTTTGAGGGAGGCTGACTGCCCTTCTCTGCACAGATCATGATGTGATTTTCGTTCATCTTTGGGGTGGGTAACTGAAATTACATACAGGATACTTGGTGAAATTTCATCTGTATCTTGATTTCTCCAGCATTTCTGCCACCTTTTTTCCAGCTTCAGTACCACTGATCATAAGGAACATTGGATTTATAGGTATCATAATACCTCTTACCTGAAGGCTGCCTAGTTTTGGTTATAAGTGGGAATTGTGGTTTTGTTAGTTTTGCATCACTGAAGTGTCTTCCTTCCACGTGTCAGAGGAAGAATAAGAATGATCCATTCTTTCTGGGACACCATCTCTCAAGGTGCTTCACAGAGGAAAGAGGCCATGTACTCCAACGTCTAGATTGGCTTGTTGGTCAGGATTCCTGGGATTTAATTTCATTATGGGGGGAAAACAGAGCAATGTTATTCATGTCCTACCACTGTCTGTTGTCTTCAATTTCTTTTTGCTTCAAAATGGAGGTAATTTTTCTCTACTGAACATAAGTACTCTGTATGACTTGAGTAATTTTACACTTAATTCAGCTGAAGATTTAGCTAGAATGTTTGAATCAAAATCACATCACTTTAGGACTGAATTGCAGCAGCTATAAGATAACCTCTTTGTGCTCTGACCTCCCATCCTTTCTTGCTTCTATAAGTGTGAGGAACAGCTAGGAGGGGATCCTCAGTCCCTTGCCTGAGGGCCAGCACTGATGACCAGAACACACTTTGGGGTCTGGAACAGCTGCACTCTTGAGAATAGCAGACATCATCAATATTTCTAAATTTTTAACTTGAGCAAGAAAATTGCTGACTGACTCTCAGCAAATGATGGTGAGCTGTAAACATGTGTGGGGTTTGTTTGGGTTTTTTATTCAGACAGCTACTTCTTCATGAAAAGTGTCAAGCAGCTGTTTACAAGGAATGATAGATGATGTTATGAATGAAGCACTTCCTTTAGTTTCCTTAGAGTCAGTCACTTACTGTAATGGTTACTTATGCTCTTAATGTTGTGAAAATATTAGACTGTATGGAGGCCAAGATGAAAAAGGGAGCACGTTATTGAAGTTCTGAATGGCTATGGCAGTGTTTTGTTCTGGAGAGGAAAGACTATGTGTGTGTGGCATTCACCCAGGACTAAATTAACCTCAAGTAGTGGGATGTTATTGTTGAATTTCTGTTGATTTGGGGAGCAAATCTGTTAATGGCTCTTCTTTCTTAGTTTGTGGAGTTGAAATATACTGACCTTCATGACTTTGTGATGTGATCTTCAGATTTCCAGAGCTTAGTATCTTGATTCAAGTGCTACTAAAATTAATTTCTTCTTCATTTAAAATCTGAGAACAGAAAAGGCCTATGGCTAAACATGAGTCCAAGCCAGTATTTTCTCCAAATGACACAAGGCTACAGCTGGTACTTCCCATAGCAGATGATGATTTGTTTGAAGACTCAAATTGTGAGATGCTGTAATTAAGAGCACTAGAGGATTTGGGGATAGGTGTCTAAAAAGATTTGCATGACCGAGGTGTATGACAGAAACAAGATGCTCCTGAATTGGTGACTTGGGGGAAGAATAAAAATCTAAGATACCTGTCACAAAGTCTCATCAAAAGAAAGCTGAAGTATGTCAGTCTACTGCTATCTGAATATTTCTGAAGGTTATGTTACACCTTAAATTTTTAACAAGGTGCAGAACCTTCTCTTTACCTGAGGAACAGTAGCTGACTGCTCTCATGTTCCCATACCCATATTTGATATCACAGTACTGGGCACTCCCTCATACATGGTTTTCTTATCTATGGCTGTGTGCCTGAGTAATGCCATTGGTTTCCTCTGGTATCATTTCTAGTTTCTTCCCCTACAATATCAAGTGTGTACTTAGTATGTATCAAATATATAAATCCAAGTATGCACTCAACTTCTTTTCTTACAGGCAAGAGCTCAGAGCATCTCTGAGACCATTATTTGCTATGAACATGAGATACGGATGAAAAACATTGCTTAAAATCAGTTATGTTTGGCTTTTGTATTATTGCTTAGTTCATTTATAGCGTAAAAAATTCACCCCAACAGCAGCACTGATTTCTTCATAAGACTCATGGGTTTTATGTTGGTGTTTACAATGGCATACCCAGAACAGGTAAAATGCACACCATCAGCATTTTTTACCTTGAGACACAGAATAGATGAGGAAAGTATGTGTGCAGCTGCAGTTAAAGCATGAGGATAAATGTAGCTTATGTGTCAGATGGAAAAACCTTATGGCTTGGGAGCTGTATACTCTAATTTAGCAGTCAGTGTCAGTTCTGTCTGAAAGCAGTGTTTCTGCTCACTGTAGCAATGGTTAGGTGTGAGTAACCAGGACGTGGTGAAGCCAGAGTGTCAAAGACCAAAATAAGCATGAGTTCCCTACAAGTGTGGGCTAGAGATGCTATATCTTACCTCCATTATCATGTGAATGAATAACACATGATGCCTTTCAACATCCTTGTACAGCACTTCAACTACAGTCTTTTCCCTTTCATTTGTTCACGCTAATTTTTATAACCTCAAGAGATTGTGTCTGAAGCTCTGTGTCAGCTTCAGATCTCAGTGCTAATAGTGACTTCTTTGAAGGGCACATTAAACATGAGTACCAGTCATGGAGGATTAATTTGAGAAACATAATATCCTAATGAACTATATATGTATATATATACACACAATATATATATAAGATATAGAAAAATATCTTAGTAATTTGTCAAATCTGGCATAATGCAGCTAGGTTTTCAGCAGAAAAAGGTATTCATTGCTATAAACTATATAAAGATCCTGTGACACATAACATTTTTGAGGTACTCTGTAGTTTTGGAAGAAGTAAGATCTTTCTCTTACTTATCTTTTAAAGGAAGAATACTTATCTTGCTTAAAGCACCACACAGGCAGATATTCCAGGCATGTTTGATCCCACTTTAACCTGCCTGGCCTGGTGCAGCCACCAGCTCTGTCACCACACAGGACATGGAGCTGGCAGCAACCCTGTGACCTACAGCAGGAACGAGTATGGTCGCCTCAGGTCACTTCCTGCTTTTTCTCTGGTACTGATGCAGGAAGAGTTGTAGATTTAATAAGAGGCATGGACACTTTCAAAATCTCCCAAAGGAAAATCAGTTCTGCTCCCAGACATATGACTTAAATTTTTATTGCAGAAGAACTTTTTGTTCTTTTGGTCAGTCCACTTCCTCCAACACCGGTGTCCATGAGCAGAAATCACTGAACTACAGCAATCATCAACTCTTAGCATAGAATGAAGAATGAATGCATCATAAATTGACTAAAAAGGCATGAAACCAAACGTAGTCAGTGTAAGAGGAACATGCTTCTCAATATACTCTGGAGTACCTTCCAGCACTTAAAGGGGGCTTATTACAGGAAGAGTGACTTTACACAGGCAGGTGGTCGCAGGGCAAATGGGAACAGTTCCAGTGAAAAGAGGAGAGGTTTAGGTTAGATGTTAGGAGGAAGTTCTTCTCAGTGAGGGTGGCGGGACGCTGGAAGAAGTTGCCCAGAGAAGCTGCAGATGCCCCATCCCTGCAAGTGTTCAAGGCCAGGCTGGGTGGGGCTCTGAGCAACCTGGTCTAGTGGAAGGCTGGAACTATATAATCTTTAAGGTCCTTTCCAACCCAAACCATTCTATGATTCTATTCTATCTATTTGCTTTTTCTTTTTCATGTCCTTTTCAAGAAGTGTGGACAACAAGTTGGTAAATAATGTCTTTTCCTAAAGGTACTTACATAAGATTCAAGTGGGTCTTTTATTTTTGTCCCTTCTGCTCTCACCTTCCCCAGGTAAGACCATAGGCAGTAATATAACGAAATCAAAGTGTTATGTACTAGCATTACCTAATGTCTAATTTTCTTTTTTGTGTGTATTTTTAAACAGGAAGATGAACAGAACTGAATTTTAGTACCTAGCTCCTGATGGGCTGGATTTTATCTTGGCAGGAGTTTTTGAAGATTGATGCAGTGAGAGAAGAAGCAGCCAATGGCTTCAGAATCCATGGTCCCTGAGCAGGCAAAACAACATCTGATGAAAGGAAAAAGGCGGCAGCAGCAGCAAGCTCGGTCTTCCAACAGTGATGGGGATGACGATGTCTTCGTGTTTGAGGCAAATGAGGCTTGGAGGGATTTTCACAGCTCTCTTCTTCACTTCTTTGAAGCTGGAGAGCTCTGTGATGTTACATTAAAGGTGATACTTGTCACACATCCATTGCATGTAGCAGTCTGAAGATTAAGTTGCAAATAAGTGTGTTGGGAAGTGGCTGTGAATATTGGCAGGGATATGGAAGCCACAGAATCCCTCTTGGATCTGAGGCATCTCTAGAGATGCTCATATTTTTCTCCTTATTTAGGAAGTTTACAGCTGAAATTTAAACACTTAAGATATTGACAATCTGAGAGAGGAAGTACATGATTTTGGCCTCATCCATCTTTCCTTCTAAGCAAGTTTCCACAGTTGGTCAGTAATTACTGTGCAATTCTGGCTCCTTGTAGCCTCTTTGTTCTCAATGCATTTTCATCCCTAATTTTACCTCAATTTCTGCATTTTGTGTTGTTTTGCTAGATTCTTTTCAGCAAACAGGATTTCTGGAACAAATCTATCTTCCAGCATTCTTCAAAGAAAGAAAAAAAAAAACAACCCAGACAGTTGTGTTCTATAGCTGATCAAAGAGTAAAGGAGGAGAGGGAGGAAGGAAATTTTATGATTCTTGCATAGCATTGCTTCAATGCATTGTTTTAAACTCAGCTGTATATTACTTATATCCTGATCACAATAAGTTTGTATCTAGCATGCACAGAAGTGGGTGACAGCACCTCTAAATATTAAGTATTGCTTAGCTAAACAGCTTACTAGTGCAAGATAGTTGCTTAAGGAATAATGATGAAGCACAGTTCCTAAACCAAGAACAAATGACAGATGCCTTTAGGAGAAGTTGTTAGCCTGCCACTTTGACTGTTAGATATGAACAGGGAAGATTCCTGACAGATGTATATCCCTGGTGTTACAAACTCTCCTCATCCCTTTTCTTGTTGACCTCATTCTTACCTTCCTTCCTTTCCAGTTACCCTTGCAAAAAAAAGGCAGACAGTCTTATTTTATAAACATAGTCAAATGTATACTCCTGCTAGGGAAACTTGCCTTGGAAAAAACACTTTACTGGAGCTGCAGTTTAACTTTCCCTAAGTTAGGCTTGTATGAATGTTCATTTGTATGATCTGTGTGGAGCTGCTTTGGTAATTTAAGAATATTAGATGACATGACTTGGCTTTCAGTGAAGGCTGGAGCAACCTGTGGAAATCTTATTGTATGGCTTCCTAAATCAGGGATTTCCAAGTGACTGGTAACTATGTACTTGAATTACAGTTTTCATGGGGGCTTGATTTTTCTTCCTGTAGTGCTCGGGCCTCACTCAGGTTTTAAGAATAATCAGATCTCTACTGAACTTTTTGCTTTTGTGTGTGACTGTGATAGTGAGCAATTCTGGCATTGCTGTTGTCAGACTGATTATTGTTTTAACTGCTGGCTCTTAAAATAGGATTGTTAGTAACTGGAGGGGAACTCTGATTTCAAAATACCAAGAATATGCTAGATAACTTGTGGAAGGTCCCTGCCTATGTTAGAGGGTGGAACAAGATGACCTTTAAGGTCCCTTCCAACCCAAACCATTCTGTGATTTAAAATTAAGCAGATTTGGGTAACATAGTAAAGCCACTTAATTCAAAGGAAGGTTTAGTTAGAGAGTGGGATGATGGGCAGAATAAAAGTGTCTGAAGGTAAGAATGGCCTGGGAGCTTTACGTAGCAGACCACTGGTAGCATTTTTTTGTATCAGTACTGTAGTTAGTTGGTTGGAGTGCTGGTAACAGTAATAAGCTGTGGGAACACACAGGGAGACTCCCTCTGGAATTAATTTAAAATTCTGGAATTTCACCTACTCTCCTGCTGCTGTCATACGAACAGTCTTAGGAGGCTGTTAGAAGGCAGAGAGTGGCAGATGAATACCATCTGCTTTTCTCCTGTTGGTTTGCTTTTTGTTCATTTGGTAGGTCTGAATTGTTCCTTCTGGGGTGATCTGATGTAATCACACTGAAGCATCCATCTTTTCCTCTTTTTTAATCTGCATACTCTTGCTTGTGTGTTTGCTTTCTGTACTCAACTCGCTGCTCACCAGGTAGGTTACACTTGTGTTGATCATACTCTTTAAAAAGGTAGAGCAATTGTGTATTGAATCAGAGCTAGAAAAAACTCCAAAATATCCTTTATAATTTAGTATCTTTTTTTAAGTGCACAACAGCTCTCTGTAACACCTTCATCTGAAAATGAACATGTTGTTTGAGTCGGTCAGGGAAACTGGTTTCTTAAGTCAGCCATCCCTTTATGTTAGTGCAGACTGCAAAGTGACAAAGGCTGTAAGAAAGCACTCCTGGAACACAAATAGCAGTGGATTGTTCATTTACCTTCAATATTTAGATTATTTTTTAATGTAATGGAGTTCTAGAATTTTGTATGTGAAAAGCTTATTTTACATTTTCTGCTCAGAATTTTGAGAAATACCTTCTCTTTATGGGGAATACACTGTCTTTTGTGGCTAAACATTCTAAAAATACTGAAGTGATTGGTAACTTTTAATAACCCCTGAAATAGCTGTTATTCCTATGTTTTTACATAAATTTGCTTCTATAAACATCAGTTCCTTGACAGTAATGGAAGTCCAGAAGTCTAAATTAAGTAGTCTAAAAATGTCACTTTCTAATTTTCCCGCCCTTAAAATCTCTGAGTGTATATAAAACAAGTGTCTCCTGTCTACAAGGTGCATCTAGAATATTTCTACAGAGGCTTCATAAGCCTTTTAAAGAAAGTCAGGTTCAGTGCATCAGTGCTTTTGCTTCCTTGTGTTACGGCTTTGCTCTCCTCTGATCGCCAAGTTACAGCTTAGAATTCCTTGGGATACATGGATGTAGTGTCAGAATTCCAAGGCAAATGGGGTTAATTTGTGTGGACAAAGTACAGACGAAACACATCGAATCTAGAATTCTATTCCAGCTTCACTGCTCCTCCTTTCACAGCCAAAACCGACATTCCAGTAAAACATCAGAGGTTTTTTGTTCTTTTCTTTTCAGGTTGGTTCAAAGCTAATCTCCTGCCACAAACTGGTGCTAGCTTGTGTTATTCCATACTTCCGAGCCATGTTTCTTTCGGAAATGGCTGAAGCCAAGCAGAAGCTGATCGAGATCAGGGACTTTGACGGTGATGCCATCGAGGACCTGGTGAAGTTCGCGTACTCCTCGCGGCTCACGCTGACAGTGGATAACGTCCAGCCACTCCTGTACGCTGCCTGCATCCTGCAGGTGGAACTGGTGGCAAAGGCCTGCTGTGAATACATGAAGCTGCACTTCCACCCCTCCAACTGCCTGGCAGTCAGGGCGTTCGCTGAGAGCCACAACCGCATCGACCTGATGGACATGGCTGATCAGTTTGCTTGTGAACATTTTACAGAAGTGATGGAGTGCGAGGACTTTGTCAGTGTGTCACCACAGCACCTCCATAAACTCCTGTCCTCCAGTGACCTGAATATTGAAAATGAAAAGCAAGTTTACAATGCTGCTATCAAGTGGCTGCTGGCCAATCCACAGCATCACGCTATGTGGCTGGATGAGATCCTTGCACAGGTAGGGCACACAGAGGCACCAAGTGCCTGTCTCATCGCTGGTTTGGTTGTGTAATCAATCAGCTCTTTGTACGTGGGTAGGTCTCCAGCTGAAAATGTTCATAGCTTTTGGTGCCTCGTCCAGTTCACGGTTGGGAGTTGACAGTGTAAGCAAGTTAAGATTTCTTAAATATCAGGGAGAAGTGATATTCTCCTGTTTCTGTAGAGAGAAGGGTACTCACTTTATACATGGCTGGGAGGTGGGGGACCAACAAAAAGCTACATCTGCGCTTGAGCAGAAACGTTTTATATTGACATAAAATAGAAAATAAAGCCATCACTTCACTTGGCTTGCCACTCATACAGCCTAATATGCTCACTGCCCTTGCTGTTACGTATTTGTACTTCAGAATGGAGGCAAAACTGCTGAGTTTTCTTACATGGCTAGGAAAGGAAACTAACAGAGATGTGTCACATCAAGTTGTGCTACTTCTAGAATATTTCATGTATTTCGTTAACGAAAGAGCAAGATGTGTTAGCCCTAGTAGGCTATGAAACATGACAGACTTTTTAATGCTCACTAGACTACCACAGTAGGAGCCAAAAGGAGTTGGCAGTTTAATTGTCTAGACCTGATGCAAGCTCACTGCTTCTGAAAGAAAACACATACAGGTATCAAAAGGTCATTCAGCTGGACTTACTTGAACACCCATCGGACTTCCTCCTGTCAAAGCATTAGCTGCTTCACTTACTCAAGCTCCCTGTGTGCTGGGTATGGGGGTTTAAATACAGTATTTGTGAGAGAATACGTGTGGAGAACCTGTACTGGGAAGGATTTGCATGCCATGTGCTGCAAAACATGCCATGTGTCTTAGCAGGTAGGATTGGCTGTGCAGTTTTAGTTGTCACTGAACTCCAACTTGATTATTTTGCATTTGGCTGAATTGATAACGTTGGCATTATGTGAGTAAGGAGAGGTCCACTAAAATGCTGCTGTCATTGTCTTCATGAATCATTTTTTACGTTTCCTAGGAAAAGGTCACCATGGTTTATTAGCTGTCTTCCAAAAACTTTCAGTTTCATCTAGACTAGCATGAGGTTTTTGGTACAAAAACCCCTTCTTTCTTACACTATGCTTAAACTTACAAGCAATATAATTAGAGATTTAAGAAAGAAAAGTTATATTTATTGCCCAGTTGTGCTAGTAGATGAGATTAACAGTTTTATTCTATTGATGGAAACCAGAGTCTAGATTCAAGCAATGAAAAAGTAAACCCCTTCCTATAAATATGGGTTATTTGCCAGAGCATAGGGAGTCATCAGTTGACTTGGACATTACTGCTAGCTGAAAACATGCCTGGGCTTCTAGGCAGTGATTATCCGTGTCATAATCAGCCTTACGGGTTTTACTCCCATAATGAGGTTCTGAGTCTGTCTGCCTGGAGTTCTTACCACATCACTAACCTCAGGAGCCTGTCAGCAGGGCTGCAGTGGTGCTTTAAAGTAGCCTCAAATAAGCTGGGACAAAATAAAGGAAGAAGTGGGACTGAAAGCAAGGAGGCAAGGAAGAACAGGTAGAGGCACATGCTTGCTTCAATACAGGGATGCTTGTCAGTGCTGTAACAGGCCCATCCTGCTGCTCTGAGAAGCACTGGAGCTACTGGACTTCTTCGCCATTGCTGTTGAGCCAACTGAGAGCTGCTTGACAGCGTTGACTCCAACCCTTAAGAAGTCAGGTGGATTGCTTCAGTTCCCCCCACTAATATTTGTCCCACCTTTGCCTCTGATTGTACTTCATATTCTGCACTGTTTGTCTTACAAAGAAGAATGAAAGGTTTGCTGAAATAAATGGCAGGAAGGATTTTGAGAAGGAAACAATTAACTCCCAACATGTATTTTTTTTTTAATCTTGAAGTCTGTGGAGTCTGCCTTAGAGAAAGGTGTTACTGCACTAGCAATACCTCCTTCATAGACACTTAGTTCATGGTGACAGTGTTTGCTTTTTGACTTGCCACCCAAAGAAAATGAACCATTCTAGCACAAGCCCTCTTAGAGTGGCATAGCAGTGAGCTGAAAATTCATACCCAACAGCACACTAACCTGATAAAGCCCTGGTAAAGCCACGGGTGCTGCCTGCATCATGCTGGGCAGGTGCAGGTGCAGCACAGGCAGCAGCTCATCTTCCTCAGCATGGCCTGGGCCAAGGGACACTTCTCCTCTGTGGCCGAAATGCAAATGGTTGTAGCAAACATTATCACTAAAAAGAACTGTTCATATCACTGTTGTCTGGAGCAACTCTGAGAGCTGCTCTCCTTATTGAAGAGCATGGGGCTGCCAGCTGGCTCCGGAGCTGCCAGCTGGTGCGTGTGCAGCAGTGCTTGGTGACACTCAGCAGTTCAGCCACTTTCTCCAACTGTGTTCATTTCTGTGTCAGGTACGGCTGCCTCTCTTGCCCGTTTGTTTCCTTATGGGTGTTGTGGCAAAGGAAGAGATTGTCAAGCAGAATCTAAAATGTAGGGATTTGCTGGATGAAGCAAGAAACTACCACCTTCACCTGAGCAGCAGGGCAGTGCCTGACTTTGAGTACTCCATTCGCACAACACCAAGGAAGCAGACTGCTGGTAATTAAATGTGTGTCTGGTTACCCAGTAGGGAGTGGTGTGAAGAAAAGGCAGCACATCTGTGCAGGTGTCTTGATAGCAAGCAGGTATAGCTTGGTATCGAGGGTTGTTCATGACTTAATGCAAAATTGGGAAAGCCATTATGTACCTCTCTGGTATTTAGGTAATGTGCTGCATTTTCCTAGCAGAGCTTTAGCAGTCATTTTCTTTCTTTAAAGCATTAATAATTTATCCTGATTGGCTCTATCTGTATTAAAGCCAGAGCTGTTAAGTATGTTATGACCAGGCAATCTGTTCAAAGCTGTACTGAAAACAGTGGACAGTTCTCTTTCAGTGTTGAAGGCTGAGCTAACTTTTAAAGTCTTTGACTAACCTACACCAAAAGTGAGTGATGAATATTAGACTGCAAATCATAATTTCTCCATCATTGTATTTAACAAACAATGGATTTACCTCCTTAAGCCAAATCACAAAAAGCATATTTAAAATATGCATTGTTTTTACGAGAGCCTAGATAGCTAATTGCCATAGCAGCATGTCAAGCAAAGGCCAAAATCCAGTATCCAGTTATAAAGGGCAGTGACTGTGCTCCTTGAAGTGAAATAAAATTTGCCCCGAGCTACATAATTTTCAGTTGCTCTGCTATACAGCTGTTTTTCCCCATCCTCCTGCTAGTTCTCTGGAAACCTGATTTGTGTTCTCCAGGTGTGCTGTTCTGTGTCGGTGGCAGAGGTGGATCGGGTGACCCCTTCCGCAGCATCGAGTGTTACTCTATCAGTAAGAACAACTGGTTCTTCGGCCCTGAAATGAACAGCAGGAGGAGGCACGTGGGTGTGATCTCCGTGGGAGGTCAGTAACCCTATTCAAGCAACCCCAGGCAAAAGGCACTTGTTTGCTCCTTCTGCTGAATTGGTACTTTCACTAGCTGTACAAGTAGTAAACAAATTGCTTAATTGTTGGATAGTCTTCAATTTAGTAAAGCTTCTCCCTCTTGAAGGAGTGTTTGGTCCTGAGCCAGTGTGAGACTGTGTTTATGGAAAAGACATTACTGGGAACTGACAGAGTTGGGCTGTTTCAGACTTGGGAAGGGGGAAGGCTCCATGCAGACCTTATTGTGGCCTTTCAGTACTTAAAGGGAGCTTACCAGAAAGATGAGGACAGGCTTTTTAGTAGGGCCTGTTGTAACAGGACAAGAGGTAATGGCTTTAAACTAAAAGAGGGTAGATTTAGACTAGATATCAAGCAGAAGTTTTTACAGTGAGGTTGGTGAAAACCTGGAACAGGTTGCCCAGAGGGGTGGTAAATGTCACATCTCTGGAAGCGTTCAAGGTCAGACTGGATGGTGCTCTGAGCAACCTGAAAATGAAAATGCCCCTGCTTATTGCAGAGGGGCTGGACTAGATGAACTTTAAAGGTTCCTCCCAGCCCAGCTGAACTGTATATAGCCTCTTGCCTTAAATAGGTGATTTACTTTTTAAAAATCCATTTATAAAGAAACAGCCTTACACAGCAGTCACCCAGAATTTTCTAGTGCTCATACTGGCTCCCTTCTTTATCCATACTGGAAAGTTACTAAGACCATAACTCTTCCAAGAGCAGACCTAGCTTTATTTTTGGGTCTCCATCTTGTGAAAACAGGTCTGTGCAGTCCAGAGCAGCTTCGCACCAATAATACAGCTTTCCCTTGTACATGGTAGCCTCTCTGTTGCTGCAGCAGAACAGAGATAATTTTTCTCCATAGAAAATCTGAAGAGACTGGTACATGTGTCCAAACTGATTTGACCTGCAGTACTTAAATTAGGGGAAGATTTTTTTGTCTACATAATCTCAAGCTTTGTGTAAAAGTCCACACTAGAACAGATTCCTGGTTGAGTACAGCATATAAAACTCTGATATTGAAAACATTCTAAAACTTTTACCTGTGTTTGACCTCTTTGTCTCCACATAGGCAGGGATGTTATATAAATGAAAACTAAAATGTTGCCAAGCAATCTCTGTATCAAAAGATGTCTGTGTGTTCAGGTAAAGTCTACGCAGTAGGTGGACATGATGGAAATGAACACTTAGGAAGCATGGAAGTCTTTGATCCTCTCACAAACAAGTGGATGATGAAGGCATCAATGAACACAAAGAGGTATACATATGTCTCACGCTCCAAGTCCTAGTCTGTGATGTGCCATTTCTTGCCGATGCTGAAAAACATCCTGCCTGTTCTGCCTTTTTTGGGTGTTTTCAAACTGTTCTATTTCTAGGATTTCCCCCCCCCCATTTTGGAGCTTTATGCTATAAATAGATTACCCTTTTGTTCTTTTTTTTTTTTTGGAGGAGCTGGCTTCTGGAGCAGGGACCTCTTCTACTCCAGCTATGTGCTTGCATTCTGGCATCTAGGGCCTGTCTGCTATGCCCAGTAAACAGCTTGGAACTGATGAACTGGTTCTGTGGGTTTTTTGCTCTTTTTAAGAATGAGCAAAATAACTGCCAGCATAACATGAAAAGTGAAATACTTCATAGTGAAAATAAAAAAAGTGAAATACTACACCAGGAAACAAATAGCTGCCTATGTTTTTCACACAAAAGTCCAGAAGTACTCAATATGAAAGTCAGATTGAGGACTTTTCTTGCCTTGACATTTAAGATTCTTTTAAGGAGTTACTGGACTCAAAGGTCTGTAATTTTTTGTTTCTGCTGTTATTTAAATCAGTATCCTTAATTCTGCATTCCATTTTGTTATTTGTTTTTTTGAAAAGCATCACCCACAAGTAGGAGTGAAATATTAAGTATGGCTAAGTCCTAAAGCTATTTGTAGCTGTCACCTAATTAAAGTAGAAGACCCACACTCTGGAAGTGGCTTGCTCTGCTTCCTCCCTCTTGCCACCACCCTGGGGCATAATCTCAGCAACAATCAGCCCTAGGTTTTTGTGGCATTACTGAGTACCCGGGTAAATGGAAGGGTTGCTGTGCCTTGGCTACCTCCCAGCTCCACTCCTCCCATTCATGGAGGCATTGGAACACTTAGTAGAGAAAACAACTGCCACCATTAAGTGGTGTCTGTGTTATCTGCTGAGGCAATTTAAGATAAGCCCAAGATCTTGCCACACTGTTTGTTCTGTAGAAAGATTGTGCCTCCCTTGCTCCTGCCTCCTCTTTAATGAGACAAGAATATTGTCAATGACATGGTAGATCACCTCTCTTGGTAGTTAAAGCAGAAACTTAATGCTCATATTCTAGACCATACTTTCAATTTTATAGTACTGATTGTACTCTCATATTGGTAGATATAGTACAAGCAAGTCTGACAACCATTTTAACACTTAATAAAAATACACCAGAATGGAAGAAATTGCAATTAAATCTTGCTAGAGTTCAGCTATTTATTATCCAGCACAGGTTTGTCTTTTAATATGTATTAGTATCACCCCCAGTCATTCTCAAATGGTAGCAGCCAGCTATACCAACAAAGTTAAAACCAGCAGGTTTTGGTTCATCACCAGATTCAGTAAAAGAAAATAGGAGGCATAAAAGTTCAGTACTGAGATAGAGAAATCATACCTAAGACATTGTCACATATCCAGATATGTCAGCAGAGGACTTGGCCTTAGAGTTGACATTCAGTCAAAATGACATGGGTGTGCAGAGAGCCAGCCACATGATTTACTATAAACGTCACTTTTAAAATTTGCATTACTCTTTCCCCCCTAGTTTGAAAGAGGCACCATTCATGTACCATTGCATTTGCTGTGTGGCTCCCTCTGGTTAAGGATTTGCACTGAGGTGTTGGTGCTGTGTTTCCCTAGGAGAGGCATCGCCCTGGCGTCCCTGGGTGGCCCCATTTACGCCATCGGGGGGCTGGATGACAACACGTGCTTCAGCGACGTGGAGCGCTACGACATCGACTCGGATCGCTGGAGCACCGTGGCCTCCATGAACACTCCCCGGGGCGGCGTTGGCTCCGTAGCCCTGGTGGTGAGTCACTGCTTCCTCCCAGGCTGTGGCCAGCTGGGGAACCCACCTGCTTTTCGGAGCTGCTTTCACAAGGCAGAACACAAGGTCTTGAACAAAATGCAGCTGGTGGGTCTGAGCGCCTCTGGTCATCAAAACCCTGTGCAAAAAGTAGGGATATTTAGGATAATACTCATATCAAATTGAACTGTTTCAACAGTGTTTGAGATACTGGGAGGAATACCCTTCTAATGACATGTATAGTGCTTCCTGTCTCACTCAGCAGCTTGGTTTGTCATGGTCACTGTGTTCAAAAGTACCAAATGCATGCTGTACTTTAATCCCTTTATTCTCTGAAAAAGAGCTGCAACACTACGTAACAGTTTCACTTCTTTTAATTGCAAGAGATAGCATTTATGTTCGATAATTACATCTGTTGTTGGAATTCTTAAATAAAAGTGGATATACCACATTTTCCTATAATTTTAACGCTGCTTATGAAAAGCTGAGTAAAGGCAACTACATCACAAATAATCTTTGTGCAACTGTTTTCCAGAACCATGTTTATGCTGTGGGTGGCAATGATGGTGTAGCATCTCTTTCCAGTGTGGAGAAATACGATCCCCACTTGGATAAGTGGATAGAAGTGAAAGAGATGGGTCAGCGAAGGGCTGGGAACGGTGTCAGTGAGCTCCATGGCTGCTTGTATGTTGTGGGTGAGTAGGGATGTGGCATTTTATAGTGCTGCTGCTGCCAAGTGCTGGCCTTTGGAAGAGGCTGTTGTTGCTAGAGGAACCGGGAACAGATAGAGCTGACCTGTACTTGGTGTTCTTGGGCAGGAGAAGAAAGCAGGCACAACCAGGGCACGCTTAAACGAAGGTACGTTAGCAAGGAAATGAAAAGCAGCTCCTAACCCACATTTCAGGAGGGCTGATCTGTTAAGGGCAATATGTCCGTATTAGAAAATCCTCCCAAGATTCACTACTCTTGAGTTTCCTTTTAGCAAACTATTCTTAAATTAACATGCTTTCAAAGCACTCGAGTTGTGTTCTGAGTGTAGACAACAGTAGCTTTTTTTGCACTTATTCCACAGCTTCTTGTCTTGTGTGCTACCTTGTATTTACCTGCTTTCCTGAGAGAGGAAGATGCCAGGTAGGTGTGCCATAGTGATAGTTAAAAAGCTCTAAGTGCTAAATAGGTTTCAAAAAAAATGCTCCTCTGACAGCTTCCCCAGCAAGGGGAATGCATCACTGAGTCTTACATGAGGATTTCTTTTTCCCTACTCATATATTTGCCAATGCTGTAATTTGAGAATGCTGTTAGAGTATGTTTTGCATAAAGTAAAATAAGTTCACGATTGAGACCATCCTTTTGCTGGTGTTAGGTTTCTTTCTCTTCCAAATGGGAAGCTGTTTCATTATAAGTATGATGAATTCAAGGAGAAAAATAATAAAATTAGAATCCTTGCAACTTGAGTAGAATAAAACTGTCACTCTGAGTGATGCTTGTGCAGTGAGAGGAGGGAGAGCTGTTAGGGTAATTTTTAGGAGCATGTAAAGTTCCAGTAAAGAGAGAGCTGGACAGGACCCCCTGAATGCTGAGAATGCCAGTCTTGGATATTCCCTGCACCAGAAGTGCCAAAAGCTGACCCTGTGATGGTTGTTTGCAGGTGGCTTTGATGACAACTCGCCCCTGAGTTCGGTGGAGCGGTTTGACCCACGCTGTAACAAATGGGAATATGTGGCAG
This sequence comes from Aphelocoma coerulescens, assembly GCF_041296385.1. Taxonomy (NCBI): domain Eukaryota; kingdom Metazoa; phylum Chordata; class Aves; order Passeriformes; family Corvidae; genus Aphelocoma; species Aphelocoma coerulescens. The sequence goes on from NW_027183479.1 coordinate 114,882, forward strand.
AGCTTACAACTCCGAGGGGTGGTGTTGGCATAGCGACACTGATGGGGAAAATTTTTGCAGTTGGAGGTCATAATGGCAACGTGTACCTGAACACAGTGGAAGCATTTGATCCCATAGTGAACAGGTAATTTCAAATGTTTTGCTTGGCTTAATAAGACAAGGAAATCTGCCTGTATGAAAACACCAGCATAGAAACAGTGTGCAGGAGGAGTCTAGCTGTTGTTTCCTGGTAATAATTGAATAATATCCATAACTATCAATGCAGGACTGCTGCTTATATCACTAGGGCAGTCTTCTAAATATTTAAGCACCTCCTCCTCTGCTCCTCTCTATCCCTTGTCCTCACCCTTTCATTCAGTAACATTCTCCTGCTTGTTTCAATCTGATTTTGCACTAAGTGGGGTGCGTTTTTGTGCAGAGTGAACAGCTAGGCAGTGTAACAGAATTTCAGGCACGGAAAATACTTCCAGGTTGCTCAGAAAGGGCAGGAACTTAACTTTCCTTTTTTGCCGTAGGTGGGAACTCGTGGGCTCAGTGTCGCACTGCAGGGCAGGGGCAGGTGTGGCCGTGTGCTCCTGTCTCAGCAGCCAGATCCGGGATGTGGGCCAAGGGTCCAGCAATGTTGTGGACTGCATGTGAGCTCTGCTGCCTCCACCAAATTCCAAAGGAATGCTACTAGGGAGGCACTGTGCAGCTTTTAAACACTGGGTTTTGTATGGTAGGTTAAGGAATAAATCAAATACATTTTCTTTGTGAAAATGGTATCTTCTGCAACTGTAAAGCTTTTGGTGGCTTTCTGTCAGTAGTGATACACAAAAGCCTGTGAAAACATGGAATAAAAGTGTGACTCACAGGAACAAACCTGCCAAGAACTGCAATCATCCCATTTCTGAGAAGCTATAATTTCAGAATCATTTGAGGCAGCTATTGCAGGGACTCAGTATTGAACTGTAAATCAATCAGGCATGTGGTGAGGAGCGCTGCAGCAGCTCCTGCTGCTGAGCTTCCCCCAACAGCCCTGCTGCATGTTCTCTGGAGAGCTCGAGTGCCATTTCATATAACTTGTTTTCTGGAATGGAGTCTTAAACGTTTCCCAGTTGTACAAGACCTTTGGAACAGAAGGTGTCTCAAGTTTTAGAAGGTAACGACATCCCTGATGCACACGGAGATAGCTGAGGCAGAGAAGTTCACTGCTCACCTCCCAAGGGAATGCTGACAGCAGTGGAAATTGCAGGGATTCAGTCTGAAAACTGTCTTAAAAAGTACTTTCTTGAGCTAATAAACTTGTTAAAAGCTGGAAAGATTCTTGATCTGAGTTTAGCCACTGGAATACTGGGATTCTCTAGTCTTCAGTAAAATCTGTAGTTACTACCCTCTTCTCCAAAGGAGTGTTTCTGTTGAGAGATCGTTCCTGAATTTGTCCTACTTTGAGATGGTACTGTGTGAAAATGTAGGCTTCAGTGGTGTTTGAATCACCATTTTTATACAAAATGGAAATGCATAATAAAATTTGTGGTATTCTGTAAAACTTTTAAGTGCAACTCTAGAAGACATGACTGATTTCAGTATCCAGTAGCAGCTCTGGTAACATTCTCAAGGTTGGCTCTTTTAAGGGAGCAGATAAAAGGGAGCAAAACCTTAAATGAACCAAAGAGAGTCAGCAGAAAGATAATTGGTAATAAACCAGTACTTCCATCAAAAATTGAGACAGCAACATGACAGCCCTGCATCACCTTGAACAGACCAAGTGACAATCCTTTGTGACCAAAGTTTCACAGTTACCAAGTCGTTCCAAATGCCCAGGGAGAGCAGCAAATTTCTCTGCATTCAGAACCAGGAGAGGCAGGACAGCAGGAGCAAGGCACAGTTGTATTTTTCTGCCGAGTTACCATCATTTAGCTTCCCTGCCCGAAATGGCTTTGCACTTTGGTAGCACCCAGGAACAAAGTGAACGGTACTGTAAATAATGAAACACTGCAATAAAACATTTGTACTTCAAAGCACCTTGTTTATTGTGTGTCTGGAGCTTGCTGGTGCTGGGAAACATTACAACACTGAGTATTTTTTGGTTTCTGCAGTGTGTATTTCTCAACAGGAAGCTTCTGTTGGCAGAGAGAATCCTGCATTACAGCCATGGGCTGTTCCACCCCGCTGCCCTCCTCTCAAGGATGTGGTTACTCTTGTGGCTCTTCACCTGACTGAAGGGTGGAAAGGAGGGATAGAGGTTCCCTCTCTGGGACTAAATGCTGCCTTCTATGGATGTCCTGGCTAACAAAAACCCCAAGTTTTCTACCAAGTGACCCTGACTGTGAAACCAAGTGCAGGTTGCCAGCTGATCCATTTTCTCCTCTGGGTGGGAGAGTGTGACACCTGTGGGTGCAGCCTGTGTGTGACTCACATACCTGGACCACACTAACCACAGCACCTGCCAGGCACCAAAAGGGGAAGCGTTCAGCAGGGAAATCAGGTTACAGCGAAAGCTCTGGGATTCTCTGGCTTGTGGGAAGAGCTGGAAGTCACATGGTACTAGCTCAGAACAGGATCCTAAAACGGGCATCTCATTTGTATTTCAATGCACACCCCCACCCCAACACTCATGTTCAGGCCTCTGGAGGTGTATCCCTAGGGACTGGCAAGAAAACTGCAAAGCAGGTTCACAAGGAACAACACTGTTCCCAGAACAGTCCCACATTGTTAATCTTGGATGGCACCACAGCTAAATATATTTTGTACAGAACTGATTTTAGAAACGCCATTGCTGAAAATGTGCTAATGACGACAAAGTATAAAAAGAAATAAAAATACAGAATTACTGTGGTGACAAACTGCAGTGACCTACCTGCACATAAAGCTGTTGTGATTTAACAGCTGTCCTGGCAAGGGGACAGTGATGACAAAGGAATACCCCCCCCCACTCCATGCTGAGGGACAGAGCAGCCCCACAACGGCAGCAGGCTCTACCCCCACACCCCTTATTTATTTACGTTCACAGGGGATTGTGGTCCATTTGGTTATACTTTTCCAGCTTCAAGTACTTTTTAATACTCCCCAACAAAATCTCGTTCCTAATACAGCTGTGCTGGCAGCAAAACTCTTTGGATTCGACATCCTGCTAAAATACTCTGCTAAGAACAGAAAGTTTTAGAAGGCAAAGCATATGATACTTGCATATTTTAAAATACAAACCAAATACACGCGTGCACTCCCATCAGAAAGACTGCAGATTTCCCTGAACACCGGCTGGGAAAATGATTCCACCAGAAACGCCTGCCTGCAGAGGGGGATGCAGCCCTGCGGAAAACCGAGTCCGATCTGGCAGATGAACACACACCGTGTGTTTATCAACACAACCAGCGGCCCCGGGAGGCTGCACGGGAGAAGCAGCAGGAGGCAGCAATGATCCCAGCCGGGAGGGATCCCTGCCTGTCTCCAGGACCTTTCAGAGGCGGTGGGATTTGGGGGCAGTTACTGCAGTGTTGATAACCCTTGTAGGATTAACATACTATGCCCTTAGAGCAGACTGAACGTGTCAGAAACAATTTATTCATCAAAACCAAGGAAACTGGTTTTGCCTGTGATGTGGTAAGGCTCTTTTAGAGACGTGGGAAGGCAATTAAATAAAAGCAGGACTGGCAGCAGATTCTGAAGGCAGCACTTGAGTGAGCAGCCTCTTTCTCACTGCATTCAAGGGTGAGCAATAGCGATGCAGGCAGCCCAGCAGTTCTAAGGCTATCGAGGCACCAGATTTTCTGAGATCACTTTGCTGCCATGAATTTTTGGGTGCAGTTATTTAAAATCAGAGGGCCTTCCTGTGTCCTGGCTGCAGGACATCAGTTCTGTGTCCTTACCTCCACTTGCAACAACATTTAAATGGTGGAGCGTTTCCTTCTCTTCTAGGAGTTGGAAACAAGCTGCATGAAACACGCACCAAGAGGCAAAAAAAAATCTACAAACAGCAGTCACTGAAGAATGAAATCAAGCCCCACCAACCCGGGGAAACTCCTGAGTAAATAAAGGTTTGTCAAAGATAAAATCAAGTACCCAGAATGCAACACTGGCACGGTTTCCCAACTCCAGCCCGACCTAATTGCCCTGAACCAGGATGAGAACCAGAAGAAGCTGTGTGCACCTTGTTTGCTGTGTCTCTGCTGTGCCTGCTGGGACAGCTGCAGGATGCTCGGCATGATCCCATGTGATGGGACCGTGGCTCTCACATCAACTGACACCGAGATTCATTTTACAAACAAGATGTCAACAGGCGATAAAAATTCAGCCAATTAGCCCATTCAAGCTTAATTAGAACAAATGCCTGGGAAATTCTTAACTCCAAATTGCTCCCACCCTTAAATGGGGATTTCTGTCCTCATTTAGGCTGAAACTGGTTTTGGAACTATTTTCAGCATCACTGCAGTGCAGTTTTGCAAACCCAAGTACTCTGTTCCAGATGCTTCGCTTACATTTTTTTGCTGGCTGATTTTACCACATCTGTATTTGTTTTCTAAAGATTTGCACGTTTTCTCTACTGGAACTGCTAGCAAATAAAGCACAGCCAACCAGGAGATAAAACTTGTAATTCCTCCTTGGCTCAGTCAGCGAGGTTGGTGTTGCTGCCACTTTGTGGCACTTCAGTGCAACTATACTCTAAGCAGGCAACTCTGCAGCTCTGGCTGTTCTGGGAGAGGCAGCAGAGCCAACAAGAAACATCTGCTTGATGGGCAAGACTTAACAGAGGCCAAGAATTGCTCATACATTATCTTTGCCTGCATGCATTTTACAAGAGAGAAAAAAAATAGGACAGTGCAAATCAGCACACCTAACTCAGGTGCTGGGAGAAAGTAATTGCAAATCCATGCAAATCCTTCTTCTGTGCAGCATCCCGAGGCTACTGGCTGATGCTCTGTAAAGCCCGTGGCCACAGGGACAGCCAGCACAGCCCTGCTGAAGTCATAGCAGGGCACTGCTATCTCCAGCTCCTTGGCATCAGGGTAAAAGTCACTGCTCTGCATGTCTGTGGTGCTGATTCACACTCACTGGTCACTGGTTTTGAGCAGAAGGTCAGTTACTGCCCTTAATGAAAGTTTTCCTCACTGATAGGTCAAAGCTGGCAGACTAAATGAACAGGTAAAACAGAAAGACTAATTCTGTCATCTTTTTCATGTCCTAGAATAGGCCCAAGTGAAAACAGTGAGCATCTTTTCTAACCCTTTGCAGGCCCCTGACCTGGCTCAAGGTTGAAATACAATGGATTTTTATTTAATTTCCTATTATTTCATAGAATCACAGAATGGCTTGGGTTGGGAGGGACCTTAGATATGGTTTCGTTCCAACCCTCTTGCTATGTACAGGGACAGCTCCAGAGAGGAGGAGTAAAAAAAGCTTGATAGGTAAAATGGGGAGGGGGAACATGGACCTTCCTTCAACTCATTAGGGCAGCTTATCCCTGAAATGCACTAAGGCTTTTAATAAAGTCAACGTAAAAGGCCAGGCGCTTGAAGGTGCAGGGAGACCCAGCCATGATCCCGGTGGTCCTGCACTGCCAGGAAGCAGAATGACTCCAGGCTTCCATGTGGCAGGAGCCCTTTCTACAGAAACTCCTTTTGGAAATGCAGGCATTCTGCTGGTATTTATTTACTGTTCAATTTCTTGAGCCTCAAACCCACAAACAGGAATTTTACAAAGGGGGCACTGTTAAAACTTGTGCAGATCTGCTCCTACATCACAAAATGATGTGCTAAAGGGAGATAATTGTTTCTTGTAAGCACAATTATGCTGGGATCCCATCCTTCTCTCCACATTCCCACAGGTCTGTCAGAGAGAGGGGAAGGGATGTGACAGAGGGCAGCAGAGGGCTAAGACAGGCACACCATTGGATGAGAGGATGGCAGGATGCTGCTGTCACACAACAGGAAATCTTTGGGTAGAGAAGGGTGTCAGCTTCCTGACACACCAGTGCTGTGGATGCTGCCTCCCCTGTTACTGTGGCAAGGGAAAAGTGCTTGCAAACAGCTCATTATTCCCTTTTGGGTTCCCTTGACAGGTTTCTAAGTCACTGGGGCCATCCCAGAGTGTGGCTCAGAGGGAGCCCGAGTCCTCTCCCGCAGGAAGGACACCCGACTTTGATATCAGATTCTACTCTTGGATGCTCACTGAGACCACCAGTGCTTGCAGGCAAATATCCAAATGCAAAATGTGCCTCATGTTCTACAGTCAGCCACTCAATCCCTCCTTAATCAGAAGAGATTCCTCTCCCTGGAAGCTCTCAGACTCACAACAATATCCAAGCAATCCCAGGGACCCAGGGCAGCTTTCCACCCCCACCCACCCAAATGCCAAAATGCAGCCAGGGAAGGAATCCTCCCTGTGAGTCCCATCCCTGCACCACAGGAGACAGGCAGAGCTGTTTCCAAGCACACCTTGGGTGTCATTTTGCCACCCAAACTTAGGTCTAACAAGGCTGAAACTGAGCAAGACCCTCAGCGACACAGCTCAAGCGCAGATGTCCTAGTCAAGAATAGGTGTGAATATTGTCCTGTTGGTAATTCATAATGAACATGTTTATAGACCATCATCCCATGGGGCCATGCAGAGAATTCATTGCACGTGGTCTTTTTAAAGGCAGGTACCCCCCTCCATCTCTTCTTTTGCAAGGCAGAAAAGCATTACCCTCAAAAACCACAAAGTTTCCCAAAGGTAACCAAAATAACTTACAACTGTATTTCAAACAAAAATAATATGCAGATCTTTGCATTGAACAATAAAAACAAAACAGAACTGTTTGTAAGGCTTCAAAAGAACAGAGAACTTGGAACTATTTACATCCTGGAGACCCAGTCAAGGCACACTGGATTCCAGTCTGGGTCACTGTAAATTCGGTCTCATTCGGTGCACGAGGTCAGTCCGGCTCTTGGTCACGTCACTTGGCTTTGTCCAGCAGAAAGGTCTGGAACAAAGGGAGGGAAGAGAAAACATTTGGTTGGACTCATCCAACAGGCACACTGGCAGAGTCCAGTCAATGACTGCAGTCACTTGGCTCCAAGAGGACCTGCAAAGCCTTTTGGCTTTCAGCAGGTGCCGCTTTAGGGAGAGGGTTTTTACAGCCTCCCAGCCCTTCAGCCAGGCACATCGTGCTCATTTTCTTTTGCAAGCTTGCCAGCAGATCAAGGCAATGCATCCCTTTGCCCAGAGGGGCTCACAGAGTTTTGTGTTTTATGGAAAATGACACTGCAAAGGCCCCGTGGGATGGCAGGTTACAGCTTCTGAGTATTCCCCACTGCTTGCACCACAGGACAACACAACATTTGTAATGACTAAGGTGTACAATAAAAAATGTGGCAGCAACTCGAGGAATTTCTGTTGGCCAATACTGGTCACAGGCCCAGCAAGGAGTCAAAAATTCAAGTGCTGCCCAGCTGTAGCCAAGCTACCTAGCAGGTGCTGCTCTCACAGGGCAGCTCTCCCCAATCTCTCTCCTTTCTCCTAAAGGAGGTGCTCATGAGGAAGCAGAAGCCAGGGTGGCTGCAGGGCCAGCCCTGCCTGGTGGCTGCAGAAACTCCAGGCAGGGCTGTAAAACAAACACTTACTGTTCAGACTTGAGGTCTTCTTGTCTTGTCTTCATTTGGCAGCAAAGTCACTGGGAAAGGATTCCTGTCATCCCCTGCAGATCCCTGAAAAACCACAGAGAACAAGCTGGTCAGAGAGAGATGCCTAAAGCCATTCCAAAGCCTGGCTCTCCTAAGTTTCCAGAGAAAATGTTCATTGGTCCCAGGCACAGTCTCTTCTCCAGGCTCTCCCCCTCTTGCCTTCTTCCCCAGCAATCCCTCCGACAATGGAAATGGAACCTTGGCTTCTCACCTGGCAGCTCACAATGCTTTGCACCATTACACTTTTCCCAAGCGCGGAGAAATCCAGCAGCAGGTTTCCTCGCTCAGTGGCTGAAAGAGCTGTGAGGGCTGCAAGCAGGAAAATTGTCAGGAAAAAGCAAGCAGTGAGAAGGCAGCTACTACAGTGTGCACAGGCTGGCCTAACACACACCCCCCAACGCCCTAGACCCCGCACCCCGAGCCATCAGCAAACAGCCAAGTAATCCAATTTTATTACCAGGGAATGCAAAGCTGCAAGGGTCATGAGCAAGTTTGTAAAAAAAGCTATAAAACCTTAGGCCCAGGTTGCAGCCAAACCCACAGCTTTGTTGTTTCTTCATTTTAAGCAAACCACCCTTTCTTATTATAAACGTACTCCTCCTCCCACCAGGCTTGTATCTGCAGTTGCCCACAACCAGAAGTGGTCACTTAGGTGAGAGGGCGTTTCTGAAGAGAACCACACAGCACGCGTGGGTTGCAGGAAACCTCCCGCCAGCTCTCCTGGATACCAGTGTTGATGCCCTGGGATAGTTCCTCGGGATCTTTCTCCACTTTCCTGAGCGTGGCAAACAAAGGATCCTGGTTCCTGGCAGGGTTATCCATGGCAGGCAGGTCCAGGTCGTCACTCTCGGTTCTGGGGCTCTTTTGAGCCGTCGTGGTCGAGTTTGGTGCCCGTTGTGCAGCAGTCATGGCCGGCAGTGGTGGCAGCACCACAGTTTTCCTCTCGGTTTGGAATGAAGCTTCTGATGGTCAGGACAAGAGAAGCAAATTCATGAATATGATGCACACACACCGTAGGGATTTCTGACAAACTTGGCTACATCCTGAACTGGCCAGTTCTTGCCAGTGCCTCAAGTAGGCAACACTTCCAAAGCTGAGAGGCTTCAAGCGAGAGAGACTTTTAATTGGCAGAGACTTTCACATTCACTAACAGAGTGGCCTAGCAGATTTCTGGTCATCTGAAATCAGGATGGCCAGAGAACTCTGGCAGCAAGAAGCAGCACCAAAGAGCTCTCAGCCTTGTTTCACCACTGCTCACTGACACCATTTTTAGTCAGCTTCTCAAAGTTTCCAAGAACACACCAACAGCGAATCCCAGCCCATGGGCTGCAGCATCAGAAGAGGCAATGAAGTTAAACCCAGTGGGAAGGCTCGGGTGTGAGGCTGCACCTCTTGCCTGACTCTGCTGTGCGTGGGACAGTCCTCTCCCCTCTTTCAGCACCCACTTTTCCAGTGCTTTGGTCCCTATTCACTGCCCACGTGCTCTCCAGCTGCTCTGCCTTGGCACAGCTGATGCTGCACAGAGCACGGTTTGACACGGAGCACAGCACTATCCCCCACCTGATCCAGAGCCCTCTCTCCCCAAAAACACCTCCTACCCTTCCCACCCCAGAAGCCAGCACATGACTAAGGCAGCTGCTCATTTTCCCTGAAAAAAGGCAGGAAGGAACTCCAGAATTAAAGCTCTTCCATTCCTACCGCAATGGGAACATCCCTTCCCCCAGCCAAACGTCAGCCCCAACACCTCTGTGCTTTAAGAGGATGTCAGAAGGGAAAGACTCCCTGCCCTTACCCACCCACACCTACAGAGCTGCTTTCTGCACCGGGTGCTTCCAGCCTGGTAAGGCCAGTCTGCAGCATCTGGAGTTGCAGAAGGCACACGATGTTCCAAGCAAACTCTCGAGTGCCAGGACAGGAGATAGGGTTCTGGGTCTCACCCTTCTGAACAAAAACTAAGATTTACACTTCTTTCTGACATCCTACCACTGCATACTCACTTCAGTTTATTGGGGCCTTTGTTTGCTGAAGGCTGAAATTATTTTGTTGGGTGTTTTCATTCCTTTTTCTTCCTGGGAGTATCCCCCTTGTCTTCCCTCTAACAGGAAGAAAGAAAAAAGGAGGAAAAAAAATCACTCATGTCTTGAAAGTTCACACAAAGTACAGACCAATACAGCTCAGTTTTACAGATTCTGGTTGAAAACAGAAAAAATAAGATACTGGAACTCACAAAGTGGAAACCCAAGCACAGCAGATAGAGCTTTCAGGCTCACTGACAAGTAAACCTAAAATGACATTTTACCTATCTTGCTTGCATACATTAATTGCTTTCCAGTGGCAGGGATGGAACTGCTAAACCTCTCGATGCAAACTGTAATCTAAAGTAAGGCCCTTCCATTGCTGAAAACAAGCATTCCATCTGTCCTGGATGGGCTTTTTGTCCTCCTACTCAGTCTGAATGGTACAGAAACTTATTCAGATGCCTTGGGGCACAGTCAAGAACTGTAAGCAATTGTGCTTTGTGACACCCCTTATCGAAGGGAAGGAAAAACTCCAGTCACAGGAGAGTGAGATCCCTGAGATCCCCCAGATGTGCAGGGGGTTCTGATTGTATTGACAAGAATCTGAGAGGGGTGAAATTTAAACAGTCAGTGAAAATTGCTGCCATTGTCTTCCAGAAGCACGGGAACCATTAAGGCAGAGAGCCAATCACTGAAAGATTTTTACAGATTTTATAACATCGATTGTGCAGCATCAAGTGTGCAAATCATCAGCTCAGCTGAAGGAGAAACTTCAGAACCGTTTGCTACAAGCCAAGAAAATGTAAAAGAAAGTGCCCTTATCTCTTGGCATTACCCACAGTGTGCCTGCTGGTTTCTGCCTCTCTCCCAGAGTGCAGAGAAACATGGAACCATGGAGCAGCTTCTCAGCAGTGCTGCTCTCAATGAGTTCTCCTTCCAGGCTGCACTCCCGTCTGGGATACAGGCTCTGACTTGGGATTTCCTGCAGTCAGGGAGTCCACAGGCAGTGCCCATTCACCATGAAGCCTGCAGACAACTCTTGCTGCAGCTGACCCAGGCCCCTTTGGGAGTCAGCTTCCCAAAAAACACTTGGGAGCATCGACCTGCTCAGTTAAATGAAGGGCTCTCTTGGAATTCAAGGGAAAGCCACTGCAATGGCTGAGGGACTCTGCAAAGGGCTCCCTGGAAAGCCCCTGAGTGCACCCAGCCACCTCTCAGGCATCACTGCTGGCATCACAGCAGCTCCAAGGAAACCCAAGCAAGCTTTTTGCCCATTTATCCATGTGCCAAGTGCCTCAGTACCACACTGCTTGTAATGGGGGGCACAGGAAGGGGGCACCGCCACCCTACAAAGCTCTGCTTGGGCTGAAACCCAGAGAAACCCAGCAGTGCTGGCGGGGGCTGGTCAGCCACAAGCTGCCACAGCCTGCTGCCAAAACCTCCTCTGACAGAGGAGGGCTGGGGATTTCTTCTTGCAGGAAACTAGGATTCCAAGAAAAGCCCCAAAACACCAGAGCATGTTAGACAGCTTACAGGGCTTTCCATTTGCTCAGGAGGGGATCTGTGACCAATTGGAAACAGCGGTGGGAACACACCCCTTAGAAGTTTGGTAACACCATTAGAGAAGGATCATGGCTCTACTGCCAACCTATGAAGTGGAAACTCCACATGGGTTTTCCAAACACCACCTTGGTCATTGTCCAAACCCACCTCCCCCTGCCCCTCTCACCTTCTTCTTTCCAGGGGGCTCCTCAGGACTCTTCATGGCTTTCCTCTTCCAGTCCGGCTTCCTTGCAGGCGAGAACAACTTCTTCTCCCCAGGAGGCAAGGGCACTTTCTCCTTGTGCAAATTGCCAGGCCTGTGCCTGCTGGGGATGAGAGCGTCACGTTCCTGGCCAGCTCCCAGGGGCCGGGGCTCCAGAAAGCCTTTGGCGTTGGCCTGCTGGGAGCCCTTGTCCTTTGGCTTCTCAGAGAGCTTGTGAGGTGCCGGCTTCAGGTCTTTCCTGTCTGTGGGTCTTTTTTGTCTTTCTGTCCTTTTGATGGCTTTTGGCTTCACTGTTTCTAGGACTTTGGGCTGGTCCTTGCAAGGCTTCTCTGTGACCTCCAAAGGACCAGGCTCACTCTCCACCTTCCGGACTCTCTTGGATTCATCAGGCACCAGGGGCTGGCCGGGCCTTTTGATACCCATGGTCTTCCTGGGCAAGGGCCCGTCAGTGTGCACAGGACGCTTCAGGAAGCTCTGTTTGCTTGTAACGTGACCTTCCAGAGAAGCCTTGGCCACTTGGCCACAGCTTCTGGGAGAAGTCTTGGCCACTTGGCCAAAACTCTTCTGAAACTCCTTGGCCACTTGGCCAAAACTCTTCTGAAACTCCCTGGCCACTTGCCCATCACGTTGGGATTCCTAGGATTAAAGGACAAAGTGCAAAGTAGCTCAGCGTGTAGCTTCACAATAAATACATCCACTGACACCTAAACGGTGTGTTGCTGGCACATTAGGGACATGTGCATTTTTGAATAAATACTTTTAAAACATCCTAAGAGCTGCCAAACAGCTGAGCTGAACTTCTGCTCAGCAGAAAGATCTCTTGGAATTTATCAGCAGCCCTGGCAAAAATGGGCTGGCTTACCTTTGCTGGCAATGGAAGATTGAAAGTCTCTTTTCTCAGAGGCGTCTGAAGAGGTGGCAGGAGAAGTGACAGTGAGTTCCTCATTTTCTGGAAAGAGAGGGAGAGAAGCAGCCCTCAGGAGTTTTGCTGATGGACACAAGAGAACGTTTCACCCTGCAGAGAGTCAGAGGGATCCAGCTCCTCATGGATTTGTACAGGCTTCCACCTGGAGATCTGTTATTGAAGAGCACCTACCTCCAATATTCCTTCAATGGACTGCACATAAATGTGCACAATGGGCTGAGACAAGAAAGAGGGAAGCAGTGTGAGCTTGTCTGGGTATTTTACTCATTGACAGGAAACAAGCATGCACTCAGCAAACATCTGATTACCAGCAGCTCTCTAAGTGTCATGCACGTCCATTCAGGACATGAGCAGCAGGTGCAGAGCCTTTGGACAAGGGCCACTCGGGAAAAGCAACCCCCAGCTTGAGGGAGGAGCAGCTCAGGCTGCCTGGGATGAGTTGTCACTCTGGCTCTAGAACTGCATTTGAGAATGCTACACTCACAGACTGAGAGGAAGGCTGATCTTACAACTCCAGCTTTTACCTCTACTTCTCCTCAGCACACCCCAAAACACACTTTCAGTGAGGGAAACATCTGCTGAGTGAACAGGAGCTCAGCAAAGTATTTCTTCCCCACCCAATTCCTTTTTCAAGGAAATTCCCAATTTTCAGGAATTCCCAATTCCTTAATGGACGCAAAACATAGGCAAAACCAGAGATCTATTATTGAAGAGCACCAACCTTCCAAGTGTTTTCAGTTGATGGCACCTCAATGGGCTTCTTTTCCTGAAACAAGAACGAGGGAGGCAGAAGGAGTTTGTTTGCGTTTTTTTACTAATTGACATGCACTCAGCCAGCATTTGCTTACCAACAGCTCTAGAAATGTCCTGCAAGCCCATTAATAATAAAGTGCTGCTAAGGATTAAAAGGCCCATCTGAGGGGGAGTTACTAATGGAGGCCAGGTAGAAAATGAACTGAAATCCCCACAGTCACCCCCTCTTCCTCTGAGAAAAATGCCAGTGTTCCCTTTGCAACCTGGCAGTCAGAGAACAATGTTTCCTTTCTTAAATTACTACTACTCCTGCTACTACTGCTACTATTCATCATTACTGTTGTTATTATTATTATATAAGTATGTTCCTGCAGTCTGCTTCCTTTATGGAATTTTGCTTTGAGGCAGCCAAGCTTTGCTTTCAAAGGCACAGGCTGCCTCTGCATTTAAAAGAGTTGAGCAAAAAGTTTCCTTAGTTAAAAAGAACAGTTAGAAATAATAGTTCCCAATTCTTCTAAGCCAGTCCTAGAGCAAGAGGAATATTTCTCATTCACCCAAATAAATGAGACTCCTAGTCCTTCTGAAGTCCACAGCAGTGTGGACAAGACACTGACATCTCACACATCGGGAAAGATGCAACACAGTTCATGCAAATCCTGGCTGACTTTATCCATCCTGTTCTTGCCCCTGCAGGCCTTGCAACTCCCCAGCTACCATTTCTCACTCTCCCATTGCCTGGCAAAGTGATGGATTTAGCAGCCAAATTTGGACAAATGCATGTTCTGCAGGGGTGCCCAGAGACACACTGTGGAGACAAGTTGCCTTTGGGCTACCCCAGGGAGCTGAGTCGCCCCCCAGCTGATGGCAGAAGCCGGCAGGGACTCCACCCCTCTCTCAGAAACGCAGCCCCTCCTTCCCCCCCCTCACCACCCACTCCAAGGCAGATGCAGCATCCCTGCTCCTTACTTCACACTGACACTCCTTAACTGGGCTTCCCAGCAGCAAGGACAAACACTGCCCACTTCTGCTGGCCTGAGGGCTGGTTGCAGCACTCTGCACTCCCAAGACTTTGAGAGCCAGGATCGTGCTTTATCTTTTTGGCAACTGATGCTGAAGAATGGCTCCTGCAGAAGGCAAGGCCCTGCACTGCTTTACTTCTCTCAGCTTCCTCTCATTTTCCACAAGGTATTGCCCACAGTCCCTTGCAGCTGATCACCAGCCTTTCCCAGGAAAAGCTGACTGCAGCCTCTAGCTCTTCCTTCTCCTTCCAGAGGCCAAACACAGTTTGAAAACCTTCCCTGTGGCTCTCCTGGCCCAGCTGCCATGGCTCAGCACCATGGGCTCCTACATTCCATAGGGCACAGCAATATCCCAGGATGCTGAAGGATGAGCCTGCCAAAACCCCAACATGCACCTGGGAACCAAATGCCTTTGAGCTCTGGCGAGGCCAAGCCCCGAGAAAGGCAGGGCCCGTGTGCTGCTCCCTTGGCCTTGAGGGGCTGCCAACAACAGAGCCCCCAACAACTGCACTCACCCTGACAGGCAGGAGTTGCGATTGTTCCGCTTTGGCTTCTGCCTTCCAATTGGAGGGACCCTCATCGCTGTCACAGTTCTGCTCAGGGCGAGGTGAGAGGTCTGGTGATTCCGGTGAGGATTTTCCCCAGATGTCCTCATAGGGCTTTGTCTTACTGCAGGTCCGCCGATGCCTGCGGGTGTGTGACTGGGACTTGGACTTTCTTGGAATCCATATGGGATTCAGAGGGCACTTGTGGCTCAGAAGCGCCTTGAAGTCCCAATCGCCCAGCACCTTCTTAACGCGCCTCGACAGCTCATCTTCTTTATCAGTCTGCAGCAGAACAACAGAGAGGGGGAATGTCAAAAACACCCCAAGCAAGAGATGCAGCTCAGCAAGAGACACTCCTCAGGATCTTCATGGAATCCCCACGCATCGCCACAAGGGAAGTCAGGCAAGCTCAGTGGAGCACATGGGAAGCTGCTGTGTTTGCAGTTGTCAGGCTCAAGTTTGCTACAGCCCATGCAGAAGACACAGCTCCCTCTCCCACCCCAAGCCTCCTTCCTCCTCTCCTTCCAGCCCTGCACCCCACTCCCATTACTTTGTAGGGTTTGGCAAAGAGGGGAGTCTCCTCCGAGAATGGATCTTTCTCCTCTGGAGCCGCCTGCCTCCTGCGCCTGTCTCGCTCCAGAATGCGGAGCAAGTCTCTGTTGTTGTGCCAGCTTTCAGAAAGAGAAAGAGAAAGAGAAAGGAGAGTTAACACTTGAAGCCCTGTTTCTACTCCCTGCACACACTGGGGCGTTCACACAAGGGCACAGGTCCAGCAGCAAAGCAATGCTGAAATCCACAGGATGGTGACAGTGCCCAAATCAGTTCTGTCCAGCGTGTGCTGTGCCCCAGAGCAACGAGACACACAAGGAACAGCACGCATCCTTCTCAGGGATTGCTACTGCTCATCCCAGCCATCAAGAAGGGTGGGAAGGGAAAAACTGTCCCCCCATTTCCCTGTGAAACAAATGGGGAAGCAGTCACTGGGGGCGGTCAGCAGGTGAGCTGGCAAACCCACTTGCAGTGATCAATGGGAGAAACTGCCATTCTTGTTCTCCTTCTGACTTCCCACCCCACTCTCCCACTGAGCGTCAAAGAGAATCCTCTCTTTTGAAGGTCTTGCCACTTTCAACGCCTGAACTTTGTCCACTTTATAAACAGCCTTACAAATGCACTCTCTACTGTAAACGGATATGCGGAGAGCTGCGTACTGACAATCATGTAGCTGCATTTAAAGCCTTCCCACCAACGAGATTAGATAGGAGATCTCAGACATTCAGAAAACACCAGCTCAAATGCCCCTGTTCCTCCTCAGCCACATGTGCATGTACTCAATTCCACCAGCCCCACATCAAAACACTGATAAGGCTGTGTCCCATCATGGGAAACCAGATCCTTTAAACTGTCCCTGGTCTGTGAAAGGCTACTGCAAAATGAGGGAAACTCTGCCTCTGACATTTGTGGACATTGGGGAAGGAAAAGGCAGCAGGCATGGTAGATGCAGGAATCTAGTTCTACTCTACTGCACAGTCTACTCTATACCTACAATTCCTGGATTCTTCTTCACTCATCCAACTTCCCAAGTGCCCCAGGATGCAAGGGGAGAGCCTTGTGTGCCCCTGCAATGACACCTTCCCAAATACCACACCCATAATCAGCTCCTGAAAGTTTAATCACCCCTAGAGCAGAAGCACAGCTGCCTCATCTCATGCTGAGGGGCTGTTATTGGCAATAAATCAGGTTTTTGCACTGGATGGCATTCCTAATTCAGAGTAGAAGAGTCTGCTGTCTACTGAAATGCCCAGCTTCTTCAGATAAGCCCGTAGCTCTCCCAGCCTCCGCAGCCCTGGAGACACCATTGCTGCCCATCTCTGCCCTGGCCATTGAAGGTGTTTGGCAAGATGCTCTTCAAAACCTTTGCAAACCTGCGCTCTGCTGTTCCTCACAAGCCTGCACACTTCCCTTAAGGCCAGGGAACTTTGGAAGCTTTGGGAACTGGACCTCCAGCCTTAGCACCAACACGCCCAGCACCTGGGAACCTTGGAACAGGGGGACTCCACAGTCCTACCCCCTCCATCTCCAGGGGGAACACAGCTCAGTATTGGAGAGTTAAAAACAGTGCTGTACTTGCTGCAGCTGGTCTACACTTGATGTGTCACCAGGAAAACCCAAACATCCCGACTGTTCAAAGAGGCAAGTGAAACTGAATGTCTGCCCTGAAACATCAGCTCAGGCCTCCTCACCTTCAAACATGTTCCACAAGAAGTAAAAACTTGCACAAAGCGCCCCCACCCCAAAAAACACAGCTCCTGCTTTGCTGCACACTGAAACAGGAAAATACTCCTAGGCCCAAAGCTTCCCAAACTGCAGAAGGGAGTGCCCTGGCCCCAGGAACAAGAGATTGGCTTCAGAAAGTTCAGCCCAGAACCTGCCCAGACCCACGACATCATCCAGGCCTGAGCCTGTTACAGGAGCTCTGAAAATACCAAGGTGCTCTGAAGCCACTCCCACTGACAGGACAATCCTTACTTAACTGCATTAAGGGGGGATTATTTTTTAAACTGTCTCAACATTCATCAGAGCACCTGGGAAGCCAAGATTACATCAAATTAATTCCTACCTATTGTCTCTGTTCAGGTTGTCCGTAGGTTCCATTACGAAGCCTCAGTTCGATCAGCTTCTCTGGAAGAGAACAAACAGAATTCACCATCTGCATGAGTTCAGACCTAAAGCAGGGGTCCAGATCTCCGGGGACTTGCTGCACTCAGAGCCTTGAGTGCCCAACTGGGAGTCACTGCAGTGCTCCTAAACATCAACCATGCAAACATGGGGATTCCACGTAGCTGAGAAGGGGAGAACCAAGAGATCCATTTTCCCCTGCCCCCAGTGCTGGTGCTGCATTTCAGGTCAGCTCCTAGCTCCACACTGGGCCAAGAGCATGACAAACCAGGCCATGCTACACGCTCCAGGATATCTGGTTCCATTTTAAGTGTAAATGTGCCCTTAGAACCCTGCCCTTGGACAACCAAATGGGCCTCACGTGAATGGCAGCATCTGTGGAAAGGGGAGGGAAAGAAAAGGAGAAAAGAAAGCCCTAAAAAGACAGCTCTAGATTAAAAGGTAATGAGATCCCTCAGCAGAAGCAAAAAATCTCCAAGAGGCAGAAACAGGACTGAAAACATTTCCATTTCAATTTGTGACCTTCATTTGCAGCATCTCACAGTCCAGAGGGAGCAGAATGAATTCTCACTGGGGAGGAGGCTACAGGAGCATTGTGGGAAGTCTTGTGAACCACCCCACTGAGGGCAGCTGACATGAAACAGGAGCACAGACACTTGGGGGAAGAGGGGAAGCAGCAGCTGAGCTCCAGGCCACGGCTTTAACACCAGGCAAGGGACCAGCAGGGAACCATTCTGCAAGCCACAGAAACACACGGGCCACTGCGGATGGAATCCTGTCAGACCCCCACCTCCCCCTGCAGCTGGGAAGCCTCAGAATAGGCACTCACACTAAGCTGAGAGGACAGATCTGGAAGCAAACAAACACTGCAGCTTTGTTCCCTCCTCACAATCATGAAAACCGTTAACACTGGCTGGGAAATAAACTGCCTTGAAAGAACAAGGTGCCCACTTGGATTTAAAGAGAAACAAAGGTGGGAGAAGTTGGAAGCGCATACTGGGAGGAGTCATTCCAGGTTTCTTCCAACTTCTCTTGAATGGACCGGGCATTGGCACAACTTGGGCAGAGAGAGATGCACGCACCCATGTGAATAGACAGCATGGCAGGGAAACCTGCTCTGTCACCAGCTTGTCCTTAACATGGCCACAAAGCACGTGAGTGGCCAGCAGCAAAATCCAGACTTCACTAGACAGGCAAAAAGTTTTGCAAATGCCCTGGACAGGGCCAGGTTTTCAACCTCGCTGACGCCCCATGGATCTGAGGTTGCGCAGGCGTCCTTAACCTGACACGATTGCCACAGGGCACAAATGCTTTTGCAACCAAGCTGTGCTTCTGAACACGAGCTTTCCTCGCTGGGGAGATGAAGGCAGGTACCCAAGTGACCCTGATGGGAATTCTTACAAGGTTTTGACAGTGCTGTATTTGGCCAGACTCATTGCTGCATCCCTTAGCAGGACATCTTTGATTGCTCTTCTTGCTGCCTTTCTCCGTCCAGCCACAGGCAAAGAGCTGCTCTGAAGGAGCAAGGAAGCTTGGAGGCTGCTTGGAGACCTAAACCTTATGTACCCATCTCAAGAGCTTTTCCTTCAGATCTTGCTATCACTGACCTTCACATGCTCTTTTTATGGGCAAAGCATGCTGTTTTGCACACATTCAGGTATTTGAAGGGTCACCTTGACATACAGGCAGAGAACACACCGGATTCGTAGAAATACAGAACTACAGAACCACAGAACGTTTTAGCTTGGAAGGGGCCTTAAAGATTATCTACTTCCAACCCTCCTTCCACGGGCAGGGACACCTTTCGCTAGACCAGGCTGCTCAAAGGCCTGTCCAACCTGAACTCAAAGTATTAAAATATTCTGGTGGCCATTGGACTTATATACATATAATATACCAGTAGATGTACAAGACCATTGTGATTAAAATGGCCTTGATTCTTAAAAGTGGAAAGTAATAAATCCATAGCTTTGGCTTCACTTTGGGATGTGGGTTCTTCCACACCGGCTTTGCCACCTCTCTCTGGAGTCACTGCCTGTGACAGTTCAACGGGAAGAGCGGCCCCTCGCAGCCGCTCTCAATCCCGACAACAGGGCAATCCCAGGCCCCAGCTGCTGCAGGCACTGTCCAGGAAAAGCCCAGAGTTTCCCCTGCCACACATCTGCTGGCTCTCCGCTCAAGCCTCTCCTCCTCAGTGCTGGCACCTTTTGGCAGCACACGGGGCAGAACCCAGGGGCCTCTGTGCTGCCCTCCTTTCCCAGGGACTGCCTGGCTCTGCTGCGCCTCAAAGACACTGAGGATTAAAGCTGAATCAGCAGCAAGCCCTCCTGCAACCTTGCCCTCTCCACCCGACATTAATTTGTCCCACTGAGGGCTGGGTAATAATACTCTGAAATAATTGCACAAACAAGGCCTTAAAGGCAGTCGCTCTGGTCAGAGGCCTCTTTCCCAGCAAACTGCTGTCAGCTCGCAGAGGCAGCAGTAAGAACCCGCATTTGAAGCTGTTCCTGTTGCTGCACGGTGCAGGAAGGCAGCAGAGCCATCCGTGGCTGGCCCGTTTGCCCCCGCGCAGCCAAGGGGAGAATCACCTGGCACAAGTGGGCCTTGCGGGCGAGGAATGCCTCCTGGAACGGCAGTGCCGCTGCCAACAGGCCCTCTGACCAAGGAATGCCTCCGGGAACGGCAGTGCCGCTGCCAACAGGCCCTCTGACCAAGGAATGCCTCCGGGAACGGCAGTGCCGCTGCCAACAGGCCCTCTGACCAAGGAATGCCTCCGGGAACGGCAGTGCCGCTGCCAACAGGCTCTCTGGCCAAGGAATGCCTCCGGGAACGGCAGTGGCGCTGCCAACAGGCTCTCTGGCCAAGGAATGCCTCCCACAATGGCAGCCGCGCTCGCTCCGTGCTGCTGCAGCCCGCGGGGCGATTCCCGAAGACGCTTCTGCTGTTGCCATGGCCCCGGTGGCAACGGAGCGTCACAGGCACGGCCGGGGCGGTGTCCAGGTGCCCAGGGCGGGGCTCAGAGGGCACGGAACCCTGCTGGAGCCCCGCCCGCACCCCCTGCTGCACACGGGAGCCCAGCCCTGCCCGGCAGCCGCACACGGGCTGTGCCCGAGGCGGGGCCGCACGGCCCTGCGCCACCGAGCCGCAGGGCCCTGCCCGGCAGCTGAGAAGGAGCCACTGAGGGAGCCCTCAGGGCCCAGGGCCAGAGCTGCAGCTGCTTTGTCCAAAGGCTCAGGGGCATCCCATGAGTAAAGCTGGCAAGAAATTCACTGATGGGACTTGCACGTCTTGTGGCCCTTGAGCACTGATGGAAACTCAGGGAGGCTGTGTCCCGGTCCAGACAGGAGAGCCCCTGGACTGGGGCCTCTGCAACAAGAATTTCACATGTAAATTACTTGGTAATGGGATAAAAAACCAAGACACCAGAACAACCCAACTTATGTATATCATTCGCAAGTTCTTGATTCTTTCAAGCAGAGATAAGTCTTGAGAGACTTCATGTGAAAAAGCATTCTGCACACTGAGTGACTCCATCAGATGGGGAATGCAGTCTTAAATCCTCTCGGCCAAATAGACACAAATAATCTAAAAAAGTCAATTTCCCTGAGGCTCTCTCTTGGCACCGTGGTTTCTTCTCCGGCTGCAATCTGGGCCATACCTTTTTTTCCCCCTCTTGAGTATTTTATCCCAGCGGCATTACTGCCATTGCTGATGGGCTCCTTTATGGCCAGCGGTGGGCACGTCTTGGTCTTATTTTTAAGGGAACTATTTCATTTCTGGCCAGGAAAAGGAAAGTGAAAAATGCTAGAAACCAACCACATAAAGTCAAGTTTTAAAATGATGGAAGGCAGTATGTAAATAAGTTGAGAGTGTTCCATCCTAACCTGTTTTTTCATTTCATTGTATTAATTCAGGTTGGTTGATGCTCTGATAAGAAAAATGTCTTCCTTTCTTCTGCTGCTTCTGACATTTGAACATCGCTGTGAGAGGTTTTGGTTGTACTTCAGGGCCCTTGTGGAGCCCTTCCAGCACAGAATATTCTATGATTCTGTGACCTGGAGCAATGCTCCTGTGCTCGGCACTGCTGAGGGTGCATCTGGAATCCCGGGCCCGCTTTTGGGAGCGCACTACGAGGCTGGGGCGCGTCCAGGAGATGGGCATGGAGCTGGTGCAGGCTCCGGAGCACAGGTGTGATGAGGAGCAGCTGAGGGAGCTGGGGGTGCTCAGCCTGGAGCAGAGGAGGCTCGGGAGGCACCCGCGGGAGTTGGCAGGTGCTGGCAGAGGCCGCTGCTGTTCTCCCTCGCAGCCTGAGGGCAGCTGTGGCACCCGGCCTCAGGAGGGCTGAGCGGCTTTCCCAGGAGCTTCCTGCCGCATCCCACAGCACCGGGGAGGGGGCTGCTGCCGTTCTTTCGGGTAGAGAGGGCTTCAAAGGTGCCCGGGAAGAGGCCGGGGGTGCGGAGGGCTCAGGCAGGCAGCCCGGGGGCCGCTGGTGCCACGGAGGGAGAGGGAATTGTGCGTGGCCGAAGGGGAAAGCTGCCAGCGGCGTCCGGCTGTGGGCAAGGCCTGTGGCCCCCGTGGAGCCGGGAGGGCTGCCGGGAAACGGGACGGGGGCAGCTGCCCTGTGCCTGGAACCCTGCCAGCCCTGGGGCTGAGGCACCTGGGTGACACCAAATCCCGCCTGGCACACGGCGTGTCCCTGCAGCCCCGTGTGCCTTGGCAGCGCTCTGGAAGTGTGTGGGATACAGAACAGGCCCGTTTCCTGCCTTTGCCATAAATCCAGTGCATTTCCCGGCCTCCTTGGGATGTTCCCTATGGCACAGTGCCATGACACAGTTACAGGGCTGTGGGGAGAGAAGAAACCTGGAAGTCTTTCATGGAACAATACCCTGTTCCTTCCAGCCAGCTCAGTGGCTGCCCTTCATGAAGTGGGATCATTTGTGTTACCCCACATTATTTTGAAAATGGACTGACATAGTTGGATTCTAGCTAGGAAATCTCAAACTTATCTCGGTTTGACTCATGGAACAAAATAATTTCTATATAAACCAGCATTTTTTTGTTCTAATGTAATTGTGGAAAGCTGGGAAAGAAGAATCCAAATTCTTATGCTTGATCTTGACATCCTGCAAGTACAGCTATGGTATACTTCAAATAACTTCCTTACAGAGGGAAAATATCTTCTATTATTCAAATCCTTGCTATATGATTTCAATTTATGACTAAACATTTGTATTTATA
The DNA here is from genome assembly GCF_041296385.1 of Aphelocoma coerulescens. Classification (NCBI taxonomy): domain Eukaryota; kingdom Metazoa; phylum Chordata; class Aves; order Passeriformes; family Corvidae; genus Aphelocoma; species Aphelocoma coerulescens. Next base: position 137,461 of record NW_027183479.1, read on the forward strand.
TGTTCTGTGTAGCTGAATCAGAAGGCCTGTGTGTATATTCAGCCTGGTGACGGTGGGAGTAACAGTGATAGAGTACTTAGGGAATGATCCAACCAGGAGCTGATGTCACCAATGAATTATAATTGATGTCAGTAGTTTGAATTCTTGTCATCTACCCACATGATCCTAATGCTGGCAGCCTGTGGAATGTGATGCATGGGCAACTAGTGCGAAGTGATTATTTATTTTTTAATGGAACAGGTGGAGATTTCCTTTTCCACCTTAAAAACCCTCTGGAGCAACTATTTCTGCATTCTCTGTTTGCTTGCTACCTTTTTTTTTTTTTTTTAATTGGCCCAGACATACAACTTGAGGAGCCAGCTGTGTCTGTTGTGCTGCACCCAGGTTTGGACTGTCTCCTAGCTATGAATTCCTTATGCTTTTATGTGAATATTGAGCAGAAACATTCTTGAGCCCCATTTGGAATCAGGAGTATTAATGAAAGACATGTACAGTGTGGAGGAAAAATGGAAAGCTTTCACCTTTTAGTTGTATTTCTGCTGCTGTAACACTGGACTAGCATGGTGATAAATGAAGATTCCAGAATCTCTCACTGATACCAAGCAGCCATGTTTTATTCACCATCTTATGACCATTACTGATAACTTGTTTTCATACTGAAATACAGTGGATTGTGGGGGAATACAGGGGAATATGACTGTAGTAAGGAAGCTGCTCAGCTGTGTTTGAGGCACAATGAAACTATTTGTGCCGATGAAACCTTTTGTTTAACAGTTCTTTCAACTTGACTCTAGATACCTTAATGTAGTGGGTGAACCTGAGTTGATGGACAGTCTTTTAGACTAATGACGCTTCTCGCAATTTACATATTTAAACCACGTGGAAAGGCGGGAATTGCCTTTTGTCCCAGTTCGCCTGCCAGAAGGTGGGGGGGCTTCGAGCCTCTGGGCCCTGCTGGGCCAGGCCGGGCCCCCTGCTACCTTCCCCTTTTCCCAATGCCGCAGCGTGGACCCTGGGTCTCTGGGGGAGGAACTATCCCAGAGCCGCAGGCAGCTAAAACCAGCCATGGTCTGCCACACAGCTAAACCCATCCGGCGCGGCTTCTTGGGACTGGCGGGTCCCTCTCCTCTCCACGTGGAGCCGGTGGAGCCAGCAGGAGCCAGTGGAGCCTCCTTTCTGCAGTCAGCACACTTCGTGCTAAACTGAGGAAGACACCATGCAGCCAGCAGCACAGAGGGAGCGAGGCTTTCTTCTGCTGTAAAGCCAGAACAAGAACACTCTTCAACATGGCAGTTTCAGAGCCAGAGAGAAAGAGAAAGTGAGTCATGTGAGACAAAGCTGAAAATGGCAACCGGAGAAAAGAGGGTGGTGCCACGTTTTTCACGTGTAGCTTAAAAAAACTTTCTTGCCTGCCGTGGGAAGAAACTGTAATATCACAATCTGTTTGTCTCTTTAATCCATTTGAAGTACATGGGGGGATGGAGAATTCATGTGTGGCCCATGAAGACTGTGAAGAGTGCCTATGCCAGGCTATATAGAAGCAGTGAGAGGCTTTTAGAGGCTTGTGGGGAAGAACGCCTTTGTGTTCAGGTCAAAATAACTCGTCCTTAAAAAGATTAATAACCCCGTGTGATGGCCCATGTTTGGCAGTGTGAAGGAACTGAGATTTTTCACGGAAGAGATGTTTTACACCAGAGCAGATTGTTTCTTTCTGGGTGGGTCTGCTGTTGATGGCAGTTTGGGAACCACGTGCAGCTGAAGAAAACCCTTTTTCCCTTAAGCGTAAGAGAGAGACTTACCAAGAACTGTAACACTGACTAACATCCCATGTTCTGTTACCCTTTGTGTGAGTTGGATAAAAGGAGGAAAGTGCTGGAGAGTGGGAGGGGGTTTGCTTTAATTTCTTGTTATTTCTCTTTACTTTTAATTCTATTAGTAATAAAACTCTTACTGCAGCTGTTTAAGGTTTGTGCCTGCTTTGCTTTTTCCTAGTTCTTATCTCACAGAAGGAAAATAAGTAAGTAATAGATATTTTGAACCAAACCACTGCACTTAATTAGTGTTTCTGCCCGGTTTCTGAACTAAACCCGCTACACTTATACAAATGGCATTGATCCAAAACCTGTCAAAGTCAGCTGAAAGGTGACTGCAGCACTTGGAGGGTTTGGGGTTTTTTTTCAGAGAAGTGTAACTTCCATCAAAATAAAGACAAAAACGGCCTAGATCCCAGCAGACTGGCATTTCCTGACCTGTTTTCTGTCTCTTGCTAAATAGTCTTTGAAGTTCTTTTGGTTTTGGGGGGATGAGGCCCCATTTTTTACTTTACCAAGCCTTAATTATTTAGCTAAAGTTACAAATTAATTTAGATTTTATACTCTCTCTCATCTTCCTTTTGAACTTTTTCAGCATTTGCAACTGTTTCCCTTTCATATAGGTTTCTACTTTCTTTTTCAGACCTGGTGGGTTTTGGTGTTTTCTTCCTTTTGTGTTTCTCCAACTTTTCACTCCTTTTATCTCCTTCACTGTTTATTCCCCTGAACTGCTTTCTATCTTTCTGACCTCTTTCAGTAAATTTTAGCTATCCAGCAAATCAAAGCCAACAGCAAATATTCTTGCATTCACAGGACAGCTGTTGTAAATAAATATAATTTCACTTGAAGGAATTGATAGGAACAGTGCCAACCACCCAAAATAAACCAAAGTTTGAGATGCTGGTGGGATGGACTGTTCATCAGAGAGAAAAGAAATGACCTGTCATTTGGATTATTAATGTACTGTTCTTTACTAGTTTAGTACTGGTAAATATATATTCATACTGTCTCTAAGGGTTACAGAAAGAAAATCCATTTTTCGTAGTAGCAGGATCCATGTGCCAAGCACATGGCCAGCTTTTACCTGCTCACAGCAATCTAATCCTTTTCCTCAAGGTCTTGTAACACTTGGCATGACATCAACTCCTCCTTAGGAGTAATAAAACCAAGAAAGCAGTAAACTAGGGCAGTATTTTTAGGAAAACACTAAAAAGAGGCGTCTGTCTCTTATGAAATTCAAGGCTTTTATGAAATATATTTTGACAAGAGGAAAACATGGAGAGAGACTATTTAGAAGAGCATGGCAAAACAAGGGAGAATGACTTCAAACTGAAAAAGGTTTAGATTAGGTATTAGGAATAAATTCTTGTGAGGATGATGAGGCACTGGAAGAGGTTGCTCAGAGAAGTTGTGGATGCCCCACTCCTGGAAGTGTCCAAGGCCAGGCTGGATGGGGCTCTGAGCAACTTGGTCTAGTGGAAGATGCCCCTGCCCATGGCAGAGGGTTGGAACGAGATGATCTTTAAGGTCCCTCCCAACCCAAACCATTCTGTGATTCTATGGTCATAACTGCAGAACTGGCAACCTTCTAATTTCATATTGGCCGGTTTTAAAGATACCATTTGTTGTAATTTTCAGTGTTGTTTCTCTGAAAAATTCAAGTGTAAAGTACATAATGTGAATGCTTCTTTTTCCTAGAAATTGCCCCTTCATATTCCTCCTACAAAGTACCGAATAGGAAGCTGAGTGATTTTTCAGCTTTATGGAATCAAGTTTTCCCATTTGTTATTTTTGGACTAAAAGTACTAAAGTCTCAACATAAAGAATGGATTCCTTAGAATGCACTTAGTATCTCTTAAAAACTCTGGAAAATGTTACTGTAAAAAGGGTAATATACCTGCTGTTCCAGCCTTTTCCCAGTTCTGAAATATGGAATTGGTGAAGAATTAGTGAGACATTAAACAGGTGTTGAAACTTACATTAGTATTGTGCATAGTAAAAGTTGCTCAGCAATCTTTGGTTTTATTAAATGGTCTCTTTCAGTAAGCAGAGGCTTCTGGAGTACTTTTTTTTTGCAAATTTTGGGAAAATCATCAGCTAAATGGAGAACAGAGTCAATTCTTGATGTGAGCCACTTTTATCTTGCTTATTTCTTGTCTAGACTTTGTCCATTACCTGTAAGCAGTGAAAATTTTCTGAAATTAGATGTTATAATCTTTTACAATAAAGCATACTTCTTGGAAAATAAGGCCTGATTTTGCTAGAAAAGAAAGATAATTAATGAGCTGGTAGCTTATGCCTTCAAGACCAGTTGTTAATTGGTTACCTTTGTTGTGTGAAAACAGATCACATAAGAATTGTACAGAATACGTCTAAAGATGTAATGCTTCTCTAAAGAGTTAATTTTCTAAAACAAGGAAACTGCTGTTTAAAATGCTTTAACTGCTGTTAAAGTTTGTTGTCTTTGTATATAGCGGTACTTTCGTCTTTTCTTTTTGGTAAGTTTTCCTTTGGGGAATACAAAATAGCTACTGTTCTAATAAATTATTTTCTTGAAAGCAAACTTCATTGCTTAGGTTATTCCTATCAGAAGTGCAGGAATCAAATACTTGTACACTGAGGCTCCTTGACTTGGTCATGCAGCTATTCTCAGTTGCAGACGGGATGCAGAATAACTCATCTAAAACAGAGAATCATTCTTGGTCTTGTTCTGAGTTCTGGCCCAGGGCATATGCTCACACCCACTGAACTCACTCACTGATGGGAACTGTTACCAGGTTCCAGTGAAACTTACAGTAATGGCAGTATTGGACCAGAAATAATTTTGGTTTTAATTGGTCCCTGATTTATTATTACCACAGGCCTGGGCCCTAGGGTATATCACCATGTCCTGCAGCCATAGGGAGGAGGAGGAGAGATGATCCAGCAGGCAGGAATTGTGCAGCAAGATTGATCTATTTAATTATTTTACAAACTCTTTTATAGACTTTTTCTTTATAGTCTAATTGGACAAAGGATCAGCCACCCCTTGGGGGTGGTTGGCTAAAATCCTAAAACATCCATTGCCAAAATATTTTTCTACTATACCATAAACAAGACTTTCCAAGGTTGCAGGTGGCTTGGTTGTTTACATTCCCTGCCACCTCTTCTGTGAGAGAGAAAAGTCTCTCACGGACTTAGAAAATAGCAAGAAAATCCTTGCTAGCAGCATTTTTGTATCTACAATTCCCCCTTTTTGTTTTATAAGGTAACAACTCTACTATTAATCCTAAATAGAAATCTATATCAGTTATTAATTCTAAATATGTCCTTAAGGCTTTAACTATCTGACTCCAGAACAAGAATTTTAAAGTTCAGTCTCTGCTTGTGGAAGGACCATCCCAGTCTCTGCTTGTGGAAGGACCTGATGGTTGACATTTTGGTCATCATCAGAAGAGTCATTAGGCTGATGATCTACATTCTGGTCACCATTTGGATGGTTGGCGTTCTGGTCATCATTTGGAGGTTGCCTGTTCTGCCTCTGGTGCATTTTGAAGGTAGCCACCGTATCCCAGTATCTGTGGAAATGCAAGCATACCCACGACCCCAAATGATGAGCTCATGAGGGCCTTCCCACTGGTTAGTGAGTAAATTCCGTACCCAGACTTTTGCTCGGGGCAGTTGTGTCTCGCCTGCAGACTGCAATGAGAGAAAATGATTCAGAATAACAGGATTATTTGAATTTTGTGGTACTCTAAGGTGATTAATTGTATACAAAGCTTTTGCTAGTCGGCTTCAGTAACCAAATTCAAAGGTTTCTGTGAGAATCATTGAAAAGCCATGGTAACAGCCCTTAATTCAACTAACTGAGCAGAGCCTGACTCGGATTGGTGTGTTAGTCAGCCACCGCAAAGGCAGTGTAGGATACTGTGTGCCCTTACGCACAGTGACCCCTGCTAAAAATTTGTCCCAATCCGTACGCCCCAAGCTGCCAACGCATCCCGCCCCCAAAGGTTGCAGGAAGTGGTGGCAACATAAGGCCTAATCATAGCTGGGTGCCCCTCTGAGTCCTTCACTATCACAGGCCGTTCGCTTCAATAGCTCTGTGTGGTTCCTCCTACTCCTGTGATGGCCAATCCCACCGGGGCTAAAGGCCATGAGGGAGGCCATGCAGAGAAGGAGATGACAGTTACATCAGCACCTGTATCAATCAAACCTCGAAGCTGAATCCGGAGCAGACGGGCGTTTGGCAGGATCAGGGTACATGTCATCGTGGCCTTTGGTCAGAGATGTCTGCAGTCCAGAAGGCCTGCGGAAGTCCCGTAGATCCACTGCCGTTATCTTTGTGAGTTTGTTGTTCTATCCTGGGGACACAAGACTTAAAAGGCACTAATTTAGCAAGGCAGGTCTTTTCAGGAATAGCTACAGGGGGTTTTTGCGTGGAGACCATAGCGCAAATCTGACCTTTAAAGGCAGCGTCAATAACTCCTGAGTGCACTAAGATTCCCTGATGGGCAACGTCAGGTTTCCCCACCAGCATTGCACTGTATCCTAGCATATGGCTAGGGGTCCATATGCGTCCAAGGGAACCTTATAAATACCGCTAGAGTCTAAGACGACTGCGGCTGCGGTGTGGACGTCAAACCCGTCTGATCCCTGGGTGCTGTCTGATCCCTGGGTGCCGTCTCTAGGGTGGCTGAGTAGGCCTGTGCCTGTACCTGTGCCACTCTCTGGGGGAGAGACTGCATCGGAGAGCAATTCCCCCTCCTTGCACCCCGGCAGAAGTTTCCCGACAACGGCCGACCATTGGCATGAGTCGGGGATCTACAATAGTCCGAGCAATGCCCTGGCCTGCCACACCTCTTGCACTGGGGGATCGGTGTGTTCTCTTTTTGGCTCGGCTTAGGCCGCTTCCGTTTCTTCACCTGTTTTGGTTGCTTTGGTTCACAACCAGAAGATGCACGAACAGGCTGCAGGAACGCAGCCAAAGCAGACCTTCTCTGGTTCCCATATTCCACCTTAGCACAGGCTTCGACCGTGTCTGTTACCTCAGGATCCCCTGGTAAAGCATCTATGATTTTTCTGCGCTCCTCGTTTGCGTTATCTCTCACTAACTGCCTTAACAACATCTGTCTTAACCCATCATTCTCAACCTGCTTCTCAAGAGAAGCAGCGACTTTCTCTACAAAAGAGAGGAATGACTCTGATTTGCCTTGAACTATTTCAGTATATTGCTTTCTAGGTGCAGACAACTCTATGGTTTTCAACAGGGCAGCCATGCTGACCTGTTGAGCTTGCTGCAGGATGCTAGAGGAAAAGGTACCCTGTAGACTGGGATCAGAGAAGGGACCAGTCCCCATCAAAGCATCCATTCCTGCTGTCCGTCTAGGATCAGCTGCAGGGAGCTGCATATTCCCTAATGCAACCTTGTTGGCCAGCTTTCTCCAGGTTTTCTCAAAAACTGTAAATGGTACAGGTTGAAATAGAATTGGACCTAAGTGTCTGATATCAAATGGAGAAAGCAAATCTGTATTTATCACCCTTATTATCTGCATAACCTCAGCAGAACCTAGCCCATATTGTGCCACCTTGGATTGGAGGTCTTGGGCAACTTTCCAAGCAATTACCTCATGCTTGTCATGCTTGCCTGAATTTGGGAGAGTCTTATACACTGGGAAAGCTTGGATCTCCCCTTTTGGGGAGTCACTACCATCCTGAACTTCTGGCACAGCCTGTGGATGAAGTGTGACAGCTCCCCAGTTACGCCCAGAATCCTCAAAGCTATTTGGCATTCCAAGTGTTTCCAATAACCTCCAGTCACCCTCCTCCAATGCTCGCATCTTAACTGACTCTAAGAAGCGATTGTAGTGGGTCGGACGCACTGTTGCTGTGCAGTCCTGAAAGGTCCAGGGGCAAGACCGGCGCAGCCTTTTCCTTCGCCGTGCGGCTACAGCCGCCTGACGCCCCGGGGCCAGAACCTCATCTGCCTCACTGCCTGACGAAGAATCATCAGGCAAAGGCAACTCTGAGGTGCTGGGAGTGAACAGAAATGGACAGGGAGGGTCACTTTGGCTAAGTTTGCTAGAGGCAGAACAGACAGCACAGACTGCAGTTGGCTGCACTGCAGTTTGGACAGCAGCTTCTTTACAGGATGCTGTCTCGGCCAGTTCCGACCGAGCCGCTACTGGAACTGCTGCCGCCATCTCTGGGGCTACAGCCACACTCGGTGCCACTCTTGGCCCTTGCTCCATGGCCGTGCTCGGCGCCGCCGCCCCTGGCTGCCGTTCCTCAGCCGCCGCTGCCTCCGGGTTCACCGCCGGCCGCTCCGTTTCCTGGTTCGGAGCCGCGGCTCCCGCGGGTGGCGCGGGGGGTGCTGGCAGCGCAGGCTTGGCGCGCCCCGCACGGCAGGGTTGCTCTGGCATCCGCTGCTTTCCCAAGCTGAACAGGTCCTCCACCCTTTGGGATATGTTCGGTAACTCTGTCAGCAAAGGCAGATGCTGTATTAAAACATTGATGGCTCAGTTCTGCAACTGCGCAGAACAGTCCAGCGCCAAGGAGGGCAGCGGACCACACCCAGGCAGTCTCGGAGCAGGCACACCCGGCGCTATGCTGGCTAAGAAGTTAGATCCAGGTGCATACGTAACTGAGCGAGGAGCCGCTCTGGGGGTCCAGTTTGCTAAGCCGCTAATTTGCGGCCCTGGATAAGCCGTGGCCACCGCCGAGCTGAGCGGCAAGGCAGCCTGTGTAGCCTCCTGCTGCCCCGACCCCCCTGCCTCTGCCGGTGCGGGGTCCCTGGGGGCCGCGGAGTCCTGCGATTGTGGAGGGTGAGGCAGCGCAGGCTCTGCCTGTGGAGCCGGGAGGGTTTTTCCAAATCCACCATCATTTGCCCCGGAAGCCCAGTCAGTGGGGTCCCCCCGGACATTCCTCCATCACTCATCACCGAAACAGGCGAGCCAGCCCTGCTGTCACAGTCAAGGTCTGTCAGCAGGATAAATAACGAACGCCAGGTTTTGTATAATTCTAACGCTGCTGGCCCCCCAGTCGGGAGCTCGTGTCGGACAGCACAGCTGAGTTCCTGCCATAAGGCAAAGTCCAGGGCAGTATCTCTGTCCATGGAAATCCCTTTTAAGGTAGCCCAGTCTAATAATTCCCGAACTGAGTTTTCAGGAGTGGAGGTGTGCATTATACTGAAAACACACCTTTCCAGAGCAGTACCACAGCATTGGTCTGTGAGCCACTGTTCGCCATTTCTCAGTCCTGTCGGACCTCCCGGTCCCAGGGGGCAAAGGGAAGCAGCGTACCTCTAGAGGAATTCGGCTTGGCTCGCAGCAGCAGGACACGTCAGAGAGTGCAGCACCAAATATTACCGCAGGCCTGGCCCCTAGGGTATATCACCATGTCCTGCAGCCATAGGGAGGAGGAGGACAGAAGATCCAGCAGGCAGGAATTGTGCAGCAAGATTGATCTATTTAATTATTTTACAAACTCTTTTATAGACTTTTTCTTTATAGTCTAATTGGACAAAGGATCAGCCACCCCTTGGGGGTGGTTGGCTAAAATCCTAAAACATCCATTGCCAAAATATTTTTCTACTATACCATAAACAAGACTTCTCAAGGTTGCAGGTGGCTTGGTTGTTTACATTCCCTGCCACCTCTTCTGTGAGAGAGAAAAGTCTCTCACGGACTTAGAAAATAGCAAGAAAATCCTTGCTAGCAGCATTTTTGTATCTACAATTTATCAGTCTAAAACTCAGCTGTCCTTAAAGAACTTTATTTTGCTTGCTGTAATGTTATCAGGCTGGTAGTTGCTTATAAGGGGTTATGGGCTGCCCTCTAGTGAAGAGAAGGGAACTTCCTTAGAAAGAGCTGCACTGTAAGAGCCACCATTCAGGATGAATTGTAACAGAAGGTAAGACTAAAACCCATGATCAAACAGTAGTGGTGGTCATGGAACACACTGTCTTTACATACAAAAAGAAATATGCCTAAAGTTAGGTAATTCCTCTCCTGAGAATTTTTGAGAACAGCGTGGTAACAACCTGATTTAATAATTTTAGATTGACTGGTGTAATGTAAATGTGTTAATCCGCTTTACCAGGATCTGAAATCTATGGGTGAGTGATGGTGGATCCAGTTCAGAATCTCTGTGTCTCCTTCAGCTGCAACACTGAGGTGTTCCTTTGCCCTGGTGCAGTGCCCAAGTACAGCCAGACCATCAGGAACAGGGATGGATGTCTGGGATGGATGCCTGGCTGACTCACCCAGATTCAAGATCCTGGTATGTCAACAAAGCATGCATGGGATGGCAGGCATTTTTAGATCCGGAGGGCCTTTTTGCATAGGGAAAAACGTAAGAAATTAGACTTGATTTTCTTGCAACTTAAAAAAAAGTGATTGATGTATATATATATAACATATATATTTACATATATATATATTTCTATGAAATAAAAGGAGAGAAAAGTCAGATTAATTAGAATTCCCCGTGCCTCTTTCTGGGTCTCCTGAAGTGGAGTTTTTGCGTGAATTAGACCTGTGTTTTGTTAGATAAATGCAATAGCCTTTCTGCATTGACACTAAGAAGAAACAAGCTCTTTTAGAACATACTGTATCTGCTCTACTCCAGCAGTCTGCCTTAAGAAAAGATGAATCCTTTCCCCAAGTGCCTCTTTCTGCCATTGACTTGAATTAAGATGTATTTCACAGCAGACCTGGGACCTCTGTCTGGATGAATCTGATACTTGGTGCTTTCCAAATGGAAAACTTGGTGCTTATAGTAAATGTGCACGAGGGGGGTTCTGGTTTGTTGGGGCTTTCTATGTGTTTGGGTGTATTTTTTAAGGTGGCAGAGAGTGTTGTCTCAAATCTTAATGAGGATCCCAGCCATAAGGACAGGAGGCTCTCACAGGTAAAGCTGTAATTGCAGTTGTCTGCAAGGAAAGCATGGCACACAGTCAGTGAGAATTAAAACTATTGTAAAGCCACACTAGAAAAATAGTATGTCGATGCTTTAAATGCTTTCAAACATTCTTAAATGGATTCTAGCACTTCAGAATAATTGACTGCTTTCCCATATTGTACAATAAGAGCCTATTTGTTTGCTTGATAATAACATCAAAATACGGGAAAATACATTTAAAAAGGGAGCTTATTTTTTCCAGATGCTGGGGGAAACACTTGAATAATCTACAAGCAAAGTATTTTGCTTGTTTTACTTACTTACTGAAAGAAAAGGGATTTTCTCTAACTTGCAGGACACCATTTGGGAGACTAAGGTTTAGTTCCTTTCACTTACTGCATGTGTACACTCAACCACTATTACAAATGAAGTGCTGCTTAGCTACTTAATAAATCTTTCCCTTCTGCTTGCTCAAAAAGTTTTTATTTAGACTACTTTAAAACCAAATGCTCGTGGTTTGTTTTGGATTGGGATTCTTTGATGGCATTTTGGTGAAAATGGATACTTTTAAAGCTTCAGCATTAAAGCATTTTCCTTTAGGGTTCGCTAAGTTTAAGCAGTTTAACTGATTTCTTCGAGGGCTGCGAGGACAATTCAACGTGTGACATGCTGTGGCCTGGCTGTTAACACTGCTACACATATCACGTTGTTGGACTTTTTGAAGAGCCAAGTGTGGTTACTCAGCTTGTTCTCAGCAGGTGTTTGCAAATCAGTCACAGGCAAATAGGAACTCATGTCCTGTGCCAGTAGGAGCTGTGCTGCTGTACAGGAAATCTGCATCTGGGACTCCTCAGCAAAGCTGACTTTTCATCATTTCTGTTTACACAAAACTGCTGCCTTTGGATCGGTGTTCTTAACAGGCCAAAACTGAGCAGAGCTTATGAGCATTTGCTCTGTTTTTGTTTGTTTTCCTAGTAAATTCCAAAGTGAAGCTACATTAGATGATGGCATCTCAGTCAGCAGATGCCAGATACTGCACCAGGAAGGGACAATGTAGGGATCACTCGTGCATGGCACTGTATGACTGGCTCAGGGCAGAGTGAGGGCTGCTAATTACAGCTGTGCACAGCTGGAGTCAGCACCAGCTCCTTTCACTCCAGTCACAACTATCTCTGCATTTACCACAGCTGAGTGTGTGAGAAGGAGTTGTTTCCCAAACAGTCCCGTTTTCTGTTCTGACTTTGCGGTTGTTTGCCAACAGACCCAATTCTGCCATGCTTAGGCCATTCTAATGAAGTGCAGACCACAGCATAACTCACCAACCTTTCTTTGGGCTCAGATTTTAAGCAGAAAGTGCTAACAGTTTTGTTCCAATCATTATTTTTAAAGTAAATAACCAGCCTTTCCAAAAATTTCACGTGGTCTTTTTAAAGGCAGGTACCCCCCTCCATCTCTTCTTTTGCAAGGCAGAAAAGCATTACCCTCAAAAACCACAAAGTTTCCCAAAGGTAACCAAAATAACTTACAACTGTATTTCAAACAAAAATAATATGCAGATCTTTGCATTGAACAATAAAAACAAAACAGAACTGTTTGTAAGGCTTCAAAAGAACAGAGAACTTGGAACTATTTACATCCTGGAGACCCAGTCAAGGCACACTGGATTCCAGTCTGGGTCACTGTAAATTCGGTCTCATTCGGTGCACGAGGTCAGTCCGGCTCTTGGTCACGTCACTTGGCTTTGTCCAGCAGAAAGGTCTGGAACAAAGGGAGGGAAGAGAAAACATTTGGTTGGACTCATCCAACAGGCACACTGGCAGAGTCCAGTCAATGACTGCAGTCACTTGGCTCCAAGAGGACCTGCAAAGCCTTTTGGCTTTCAGCAGGTGCCGCTTTAGGGAGAGGGTTTTTACAGCCTCCCAGCCCTTCAGCCAGGCACATCGTGCTCATTTTCTTTTGCAAGCTTGCCAGCAGATCAAGGCAATGCATCCCTTTGCCCAGAGGGGCTCACAGAGCTTTGTGTTTTATGGAAAATGACACTGCAAAGGCCCCGTGGGATGGCAGGTTACAGCTTCTGAGTATTCCCCACTGCTTGCACCACAGGACAACACAACATTTGTAATGACTAAGGTGTACAATAAAAAATGTGGCAGCAACTCGAGGAATTTCTGTTGGCCAATACTGGTCACAGGCCCAGCAAGGAGTCAAAAATTCAAGTGCTGCCCAGCTGTAGCCAAGCTACTTAGCAGGTGCTGCCCTCACAGGGCAGCTCTCCCCAATCTCTCTCCTTTCTCCTAAAGGAGGTGCTCATGAGGAAGCAGAAGCCAGGGTGGCTGCAGGGCCAGCCCTGCCTGGTGGCTGCAGAAACTCCAGGCAGGGCTGTAAAACAAACACTTACTGTTCAGACTTGAGGTCTTCTTGTCTTGTCTTCATTTGGCAGCAAAGTCACTGGGAAAGGATTCCTGTCATCCCCTGCAGATCCCTGAAAAACCACAGAGAACAAGCTGGTCAGAGAGAGATGCCTAAAGCCATTCCAAAGCCTGGCTCTCCTAAGTTTCCAGAGAAAATGTTCATTGGTCCCAGGCACAGTCTCTTCTCCAGGCTCTCCCCCTCTTGCCTTCTTCCCCAGCAATCCCTCCGACAATGGAAATGGAACCTTGGCTTCTCACCTGGCAGCTCACAATGCTTTGCACCATTACACTTTTCCCAAGCGCGGAGAAATCCAGCAGCAGGTTTCCTCGCTCAGTGGCTGAAAGAGCTGTGAGGGCTGCAAGCAGGAAAATTGTCAGGAAAAAGCAAGCAGTGAGAAGGCAGCTACTACAGTGTGCACAGGCTGGCCTAACACACACCCCCCAACGCCCTAGACCCCGCACCCCGAGCCATCAGCAAACAGCCAAGTAATCCAATTTTATTACCAGGGAATGCAAAGCTGCAAGGGTCATGAGCAAGTTTGTAAAAAAAGCTATAAAACCTTAGGCCCAGGTTGCAGCCAAACCCACAGCTTTGTTGTTTCTTCATTTTAAGCAAACCACCCTTTCTTATTATAAACGTACTCCTCCTCCCACCAGGCTTGTATCTGCAGTTGCCCACAACCAGAAGTGGTCACTTAGGTGAGAGGGCGTTTCTGAAGAGAACCACACAGCACGCGTGGGTTGCAGGAAACCTCCCGCCAGCTCTCCTGGATACCAGTGTTGATGCCCTGGGATAGTTCCTCGGGATCTTTCTCCACTTTCCTGAGCGTGGCAAACAAAGGATCCTGGTTCCTGGCAGGGTTATCCATGGCAGGCAGGTCCAGGTCGTCACTCTCGGTTCTGGGGCTCTTTTGAGCCGTCGTGGTCGAGTTTGGTGCCCGTTGTGCAGCAGTCATGGCCGGCAGTGGTGGCAGCACCACAGTTTTCCTCTCGGTTTGGAATGAAGCTTCTGATGGTCAGGACAAGAGAAGCAAATTCATGAATATGATGCACACACACCGTAGGGATTTCTGACAAACTTGGCTACATCCTGAACTGGCCAGTTCTTGCCAGTGCCTCAAGTAGGCAACACTTCCAAAGCTGAGAGGCTTCAAGCGAGAGAGACTTTTAATTGGCAGAGACTTTCACATTCACTAACAGAGTGGCCTAGCAGATTTCTGGTCATCTGAAATCAGGATGGCCAGGGAACTCTGGCAGCAAGAAGCAGCACCAAAGAGCTCTCAGCCTTGTTTCACCACTGCTCACTGACACCATTTTTAGTCAGCTTCTCAAAGTTTCCAAGAACACACCAACAGCGAATCCCAGCCCATGGGCTGCAGCATCAGAAGAGGCAATGAAGTTAAACCCAGTGGGAAGGCTCGGGTGTGAGGCTGCACCTCTTGCCTGACTCTGCTGTGCGTGGGACAGTCCTCTCCCCTCTTTCAGCACCCACTTTTCCAGTGCTTTGGTCCCTATTCACTGCCCACGTGCTCTCCAGCTGCTCTGCCTTGGCACAGCTGATGCTGCACAGAGCACGGTTTGACACGGAGCACAGCACTATCCCCCACCTGATCCAGAGCCCTCTCTCCCCAAAAACACCTCCTACCCTTCCCACCCCAGAAGCCAGCACATGACTAAGGCAGCTGCTCATTTTCCCTGAAAAAAGGCAGGAAGGAACTCCAGAATTAAAGCTCTTCCATTCCTACCGCAATGGGAACATCCCTTCCCCCAGCCAAACGTCAGCCCCAACACCTCTGTGCTTTAAGAGGATGTCAGAAGGGAAAGACTCCCTGCCCTTACCCACCCACACCTACAGAGCTGCTTTCTGCACCGGGTGCTTCCAGCCTGGTAAGGCCAGTCTGCAGCATCTGGAGTTGCAGAAGGCACACGATGTTCCAAGCAAACTCTCGAGTGCCAGGACAGGAGATAGGGTTCTGGGTCTCACCCTTCTGAACAAAAACTAAGATTTACACTTCTTTCTGACATCCTACCACTGCATACTCACTTCAGTTTATTGGGGCCTTTGTTTGCTGAAGGCTGAAATTATTTTGTTGGGTGTTTTCATTCCTTTTTCTTCCTGGGAGTATCCCCCTTGTCTTCCCTCTAACAGGAAGAAAGAAAAAAGGAGGAAAAAAAATCACTCATGTCTTGAAAGTTCACACAAAGTACAGACCAATACAGCTCAGTTTTACAGATTCTGGTTGAAAACAGAAAAAATAAGATACTGGAACTCACAAAGTGGAAACCCAAGCACAGCAGATAGAGCTTTCAGGCTCACTGACAAGTAAACCTAAAATGACATTTTACCTATCTTGCTTGCATACATTAATTGCTTTCCAGTGGCAGGGATGGAACTGCTAAACCTCTCGATGCAAACTGTAATCTAAAGTAAGGCCCTTCCATTGCTGAAAACAAGCATTCCATCTGTCCTGGATGGGCTTTTTGTCCTCCTACTCAGTCTGAATGGTACAGAAACTTATTCAGATGCCTTGGGGCACAGTCAAGAACGGTAAGCAATTGTGCTTTGTGACACCCCTTATCGAAGGGAAGGAAAAACTCCAGTCACAGGAGAGTGAGATCCCTGAGATCCCCCAGATGTGCAGGGGGTTCTGATTGTATTGACAAGAATCTGAGAGGGGTGAAATTTAAACAGTCAGTGAAAATTGCTGCCATTGTCTTCCAGAAGCACGGGAACCATTAAGGCAGAGAGCCAATCACTGAAAGATTTTTACAGATTTTATAACATCGATTGTGCAGCATCAAGTGTGCAAATCATCAGCTCAGCTGAAGGAGAAACTTCAGAACCGTTTGCTACAAGCCAAGAAAATGTAAAAGAAAGTGCCCTTATCTCTTGGCATTACCCACAGTGTGCCTGCTGGTTTCTGCCTCTCTCCCAGAGTGCAGAGAAACATGGAACCATGGAGCAGCTTCTCAGCAGTGCTGCTCTCAATGAGTTCTCCTTCCAGGCTGCACTCCCGTCTGGGATACAGGCTCTGACTTGGGATTTCCTGCAGTCAGGGAGTCCACAGGCAGTGCCCATTCACCATGAAGCCTGCAGACAACTCTTGCTGCAGCTGACCCAGGCCCCTTTGGGAGTCAGCTTCCCAAAAAACACTTGGGAGCATCGACCTGCTCAGTTAAATGAAGGGCTCTCTTGGAATTCAAGGGAAAGCCACTGCAATGGCTGAGGGACTCTGCAAAGGGCTCCCTGGAAAGCCCCTGAGTGCACCCAGCCACCTCTCAGGCATCACTGCTGGCATCACAGCAGCTCCAAGGAAACCCAAGCAAGCTTTTTGCCCATTTATCCATGTGCCAAGTGCCTCAGTACCACACTGCTTGTAATGGGGGGCACAGGAAGGGGGCACCGCCACCCTACAAAGCTCTGCTTGGGCTGAAACCCAGAGAAACCCAGCAGTGCTGGCGGGGGCTGGTCAGCCACAAGCTGCCACAGCCTGCTGCCAAAACCTCCTCTGACAGAGGAGGGCTGGGGATTTCTTCTTGCAGGAAACTAGGATTCCAAGAAAAGCCCCAAAACACCAGAGCATGTTAGACAGCTTACAGGGCTTTCCATTTGCTCAGGAGGGGATCTGTGACCAATTGGAAACAGCGGTGGGAACACACCCCTTAGAAGTTTGGTAACACCATTAGAGAAGGATCATGGCTCTACTGCCAACCTATGAAGTGGAAACTCCACATGGGTTTTCCAAACACCACCTTGGTCATTGTCCAAACCCACCTCCCCCTGCCCCTCTCACCTTCTTCTTTCCAGGGGGCTCCTCAGGACTCTTCATGGCTTTCCTCTTCCAGTCCGGCTTCCTTGCAGGCGAGAACAACTTCTTCTCCCCAGGAGGCAAGGGCACTTTCTCCTTGTGCAAATTGCCAGGCCTGTGCCTGCTGGGGATGAGAGCGTCACGTTCCTGGCCAGCTCCCAGGGGCCGGGGCTCCAGAAAGCCTTTGGCGTTGGCCTGCTGGGAGCCCTTGTCCTTTGGCTTCTCAGAGAGCTTGTGAGGTGCCGGCTTCAGGTCTTTCCTGTCTGTGGGTCTTTTTTGTCTTTCTGTCCTTTTGATGGCTTTTGGCTTCACTGTTTCTAGGACTTTGGGCTGGTCCTTGCAAGGCTTCTCTGTGACCTCCAAAGGACCAGGCTCACTCTCCACCTTCCGGACTCTCTTGGATTCATCAGGCACCAGGGGCTGGCCGGGCCTTTTGATACCCATGGTCTTCCTGGGCAAGGGCCCGTCAGTGTGCACAGGACGCTTCAGGAAGCTCTGTTTGCTTGTAACGTGACCTTCCAGAGAAGCCTTGGCCACTTGGCCACAGCTTCTGGGAGAAGTCTTGGCCACTTGGCCAAAACTCTTCTGAAACTCCTTGGCCACTTGGCCAAAACTCTTCTGAAACTCCCTGGCCACTTGCCCATCACGTTGGGATTCCTAGGATTAAAGGACAAAGTGCAAAGTAGTTCAGCGTGTAGCTTCACAATAAATACATCCACTGACACCTAAACGGTGTGTTGCTGGCACATTAGGGACATGTGCATTTTTGAATAAATACTTTTAAAACATCCTAAGAGCTGCCAAACAGCTGAGCTGAACTTCTGCTCAGCAGAAAGATCTCTTGGAATTTATCAGCAGCCCTGGTAAAAATGGGCTGGCTTACCTTTGCTGGCAATGGAAGATTGAAAGTCTCTTTTCTCAGAGGCGTCTGAAGAGGTGGCAGGAGAAGTGACAGTGAGTTCCTCATTTTCTGGAAAGAGAGGGAGAGAAGCAGCTCTCAGGAGTTTTGCTGATGGACACAAGAGAACGTTTCACCCTGCAGAGAGTCAGAGGGATCCAGCTCCTCATGGATTTGTACAGGCTTCCACCTGGAGATCTGTTATTGAAGAGCACCTACCTCCAATATTCCTTCAATGGACTGCACATAAATGTGCACAATGGGCTGAGACAAGAAAGAGGGAAGCAGTGTGAGCTTGTCTGGGTATTTTACTCATTGACAGGAAACAAGCATGCACTCAGCAAACATCTGATTACCAGCAGCTCTCTAAGTGTCATGCACGTCCATTCAGGACATGAGCAGCAGGTGCAGAGCCTTTGGACAAGGGCCACTCGGGAAAAGCAACCCCCAGCTTGAGGGAGGAGCAGCTCAGGCTGCCTGGGATGAGTTGTCACTCTGGCTCTAGAACTGCATTTGAGAATGCTACACTCACAGACTGAGAGGAAGGCTGATCTTACAACTCCAGCTTTTACCTCTACTTCTCCTCAGCACACCCCAAAACACACTTTCAGTGAGGGAAACATCTGCTGAGTGAACAGGAGCTCAGCAAAGTATTTCTTCCCCACCCAATTCCTTTTTCAAGGAAATTCCCAATTTTCAGGAATTCCCAATTCCTTAATGGACGCAAAACATAGGCAAAACCAGAGATCTATTATTGAAGAGCACCAACCTTCCAAGTGTTTTCAGTTGATGGCACCTCAATGGGCTTCTTTTCCTGAAACAAGAACGAGGGAGGCAGAAGGAGTTTGTTTGCGTTTTTTTTGTTAGTTTTTTTACTAATTGACATGCACTCAGCCAGCATTTGCTTACCAACAGCTCTAGAAATGTCCTGCAAGCCCATTAATAATAAAGTGCTGCTAAGGATTAAAAGGCCCATCTGAGGGGGAGTTACTAATGGAGGCCAGGTAGAAAATGAACTGAAATCCCCACAGTCACCTCCTCTTCCTCTGAGAAAAATGCCAGTGTTCCCTTTGCAACCTGGCAGTCAGAGAACAATGTTTCCTTTCTTAAATTACTACTACTCCTGCTACTACTGCTACTATTTATCATTACTGTTGTTATTATTATTATATAAGTATGTTCCTGCAGTCTGCTTCCTTTATGGAATTTTGCTTTGAGGCAGCCAAGCTTTGCTTTCAAAGGCACAGGCTGCCTCTGCATTTAAAAGAGTTGAGCAAAAAGTTTCCTTAGTTAAAAAGAACAGTTAGAAATAATAGTTCCCAATTCTTCTAAGCCAGTCCTAGAGCAAGAGGAATATTTCTCATTCACCCAAATAAATGAGACTCCTAGTCCTTCTGAAGTCCACAGCAGTGTGGACAAGACACTGACATCTCACACATCGGGAAAGATGCAACACAGTTCATGCAAATCCTGGCTGACTTTATCCATCCTGTTCTTGCCCCTGCAGGACTTGCAACTCCCCAGCTACCATTTCTCACTCTCCCATTGCCTGGCAAAGTGATGGATTTAGCAGCCAAATTTGGACAAATGCATGTTCTGCAGGGGTGCCCAGAGACACACTGTGGAGACAAGTTGCCTTTGGGCTACCCCAGGGAGCTGAGTCGCCCCCCAGCTGATGGCAGAAGCCGGCAGGGACTCCACCCCTCTCTCAGAAACGCAGCCCCTCCTTCCCCCCCCTCACCACCCACTCCAAGGCAGATGCAGCATCCCTGCTCCTTACTTCACACTGACACTCCTTAACTGGGCTTCCCAGCAGCAAGGACAAACACTGCCCACTTCTGCTGGCCTGAGGGCTGGTTGCAGCACTCTGCACTCCCAAGACTTTGAGAGCCAGGATCGTGCTTTATCTTTTTGGCAACTGATGCTGAAGAATGGCTCCTGCAGAAGGCAAGGCCCTGCACTGCTTTACTTCTCTCAGCTTCCTCTCATTTTCCACAAGGTATTGCCCACAGTCCCTTGCAGCTGATCACCAGCCTTTCCCAGGAAAAGCTGCCTGCAGCCTCTAGCTCTTCCTTCTCCTTCCAGAGGCCAAACACAGTTTGAAAACCTTCCCTGTGGCTCTCCTGGCCCAGCTGCCATGGCTCAGCACCATGGGCTCCTACATTCCATAGGGCACAGCAATATCCCAGGATGCTGAAGGATGAGCCTGCCAAAACCCCAACATGCACCTGGGAACCAAATGCCTTTGAGCTCTGGCGAGGCCAAGCCCCGAGAAAGGCAGGGCCCGTGTGCTGCTCCCTTGGCCTTGAGGGGCTGCCAACAACAGAGCCCCCAACAACTGCACTCACCCTGACAGGCAGGAGTTGCGATTGTTCCGCTTTGGCTTCTGCCTTCCAATTGGAGGGACCCTCATCGCTGTCACAGTTCTGCTCAGGGCGAGGTGAGAGGTCTGGTGATTCCGGTGAGGATTTTCCCCAGATGTCCTCATAGGGCTTTGTCTTACTGCAGGTCCGCCGATGCCTGCGGGTGTGTGACTGGGACTTGGACTTTCTTGGAATCCATATGGGATTCAGAGGGCACTTGTGGCTCAGAAGCGCCTTGAAGTCCCAATCGCCCAGCACCTTCTTAACGCGCCTCGACAGCTCATCTTCTTTATCAGTCTGCAGCCGAACAACAGAGAGGGGGAATGTCAAAAACACCCCAAGCAAGAGATGCAGCTCAGCAAGAGACACTCCTCAGGATCTTCATGGAATCCCCACGCATCGCCACAAGGGAAGTCAGGCAAGCTCAGTGGAGCACATGGGAAGCTGCTGTGTTTGCAGTTGTCAGGCTCAAGTTTGCTACAGCCCATGCAGAAGACACAGCTCCCTCTCCCACCCCAAGCAAAGATGCAGCTCAGCAAGAGACACTCCTCAGGATCTTCATGGAATCCCCACGCATCGCCACAAGGGAAGTCAGGCAAGCTCAGTGGAGCACATGGGAAGCTGCTGTGTTTGCAGTTGTCAGGCTCAAGTTTGCTACAGCCCATGCAGAAGACACAGCTCCCTCTCCCACCCCAAGCCTCCTTCCTCCTCTCCTTCCAGCCTGCACCCCACTCCCATTACTTTGTAGGGTTTGGCAAAGAGGGGAGTCTCCTCCGAGAATGGATCTTTCTCCTCTGGAGCCGCCTGCCTCCTGCGCCTGTCTCGCTCCAGAATGCGGAGCAAGTCTCTGTTGTTGTGCCAGCTTTCAGAAAGAGAAAGAGAAAGAGAAAGAGAAAGGAGAGTTAACACTTGAAGCCCTGTTTCTACTCCCTGCACACACTGGGGCGTTCACACAAGGGCACAGGTCCAGCAGCAAAGCAATGCTGAAATCCACAGGATGGTGACAGTGCCCAAATCAGTTCTGTCCAGCGTGTGCTGTGCCCCAGAGCAACGAGACACACAAGGAACAGCACGCATCCTTCTCAGGGATTGCTACTGCTCATCCCAGCCATCAAGAAGGGTGGGAAGGGAAAAACTGTCCCCCCATTTCCCTGTGAAACAAATGGGGAAGCAGTCACTGGGGGCGGTCAGCAGGTGAGCTGGCAAACCCACTTGCAGTGATCAATGGGAGAAACTGCCATTCTTGTTCTCTTTCTGACTTCCCACCCCACTCTCCCACTGAGCGTCAAAGAGAATCCTCTCTTTTGAAGGTCTTGCCACTTTCAACGCCTGAACTTTGTCCACTTTATAAACAGCCTTACAAATGCACTCTCTACTGTAAACGGATATGCGGAGAGCTGCGTACTGACAATCATGTAGCTGCATTTAAAGCCTTCCCACCAACGAGATTAGATAGGAGATCTCAGACATTCAGAAAACACCAGCTCAAATGCCCCTGTTCCTCCTCAGCCACATGTGCATGTACTCAATTCCACCAGCCCCACATCAAAACACTGATAAGGCTGTGTCCCATCATGGGAAACCAGATCCTTTAAACTGTCCCTGGTCTGTGAAAGGCTACTGCAAAATGAGGGAAACTCTGCCTCTGACATTTGTGGACATTGGGGAAGGAAAAGGCAGCAGGCATGGTAGATGCAGGAATCTAGTTCTACTCTACTGCACAGTCTACTCTATACCTACAATTCCTGGATTCTTCTTCACTCATCCAACTTCCCAAGTGCCCCAGGATGCAAGGGGAGAGCCTTGTGTGCCCCTGCAATGACACCTTCCCAAATACCACACCCATAATCAGCTCCTGAAAGTTTAATCACCCCTAGAGCAGAAGCACAGCTGCCTCATCTCATGCTGAGGGGCTGTTATTGGCAATAAATCAGGTTTTTGCACTGGATGGCATTCCTAATTCAGAGTAGAAGAGTCTGCTGTCTACTGAAATGCCCAGCTTCTTCAGATAAGCCCGTAGCTCTCCCAGCCTCCGCAGCCCTGGAGACACCATTGCTGCCCATCTCTGCCCTGGCCATTGAAGGTGTTTGGCAAGATGCTCTTCAAAACCTTTGCAAACCTGCGCTCTGCTGTTCCTCACAAGCCTGCACACTTCCCTTAAGGCCAGGGAACTTTGGAAGCTTTGGGAACTGGACCTCCAGCCTTAGCACCAACACGCCCAGCACCTGGGAACCTTGGAACAGGGGGACTCCACAGTCCTACCCCCTCCATCTCCAGGGGGAACACAGCTCAGTATTGGAGAGTTAAAAACAGTGCTGTACTTGCTGCAGCTGGTCTACACTTGATGTGTCACCAGGAAAACCCAAACATCCCGACTGTTCAAAGAGGCAGGTGAAACTGAATGTCTGCCCTGAAACATCAGCTCAGGCCTCCTCACCTTCAAACATGTTCCACAAGAAGTAAAAACTTGCACAAAGCGCCCCCACCCCAAAAAACACAGCTCCTGCTTTGCTGCACACTGAAACAGGAAAATACTCCTAGGCCCAAAGCTTCCCAAACTGCAGAAGGGAGTGCCCTGGCCCCAGGAACAAGAGATTGGCTTCAGAAAGTTCAGCCCAGAACCTGCCCAGACCCACGACATCATCCAGGCCTGAGCCTGTTACAGGAGCTCTGAAAATACCAAGGTGCTCTGAAGCCACTCCCACTGACAGGACAATCCTTACTTAACTGCATTAAGGGGGGATTATTTTTTAAACTGTCTCAACATTCATCAGAGCACCTGGGAAGCCAAGATTACATCAAATTAATTCCTACCTATTGTCTCTGTTCAGGTTGTCCGTAGGTTCCATTACGAAGCCTCAGTTCGATCAGCTTCTCTGGAAGAGAACAAACAGAATTCACCATCTGCATGAGTTCAGACCTAAAGCAGGGGTCCAGATCTCCGGGGACTTGCTGCACTCAGAGCCTTGAGTGCCCAACTGGGAGTCACTGCAGTGCTCCTAAACATCAACCATGCAAACATGGGGATTCCACGTAGCTGAGAAGGGGAGAACCAAGAGATCCATTTTCCCCTGCCCCCAGTGCTGGTGCTGCATTTCAGGTCAGCTCCTAGCTCCACACTGGGCCAAGAGCATGACAAACCAGGCCATGCTACACGCTCCAGGATATCTGGTTCCATTTTAAGTGTAAATGTGCCCTTAGAACCCTGCCCTTGGACAACCAAATGGGCCTCACGTGAATGGCAGCATCTGTGGAAAGGGGAGGGAAAGAAAAGGAGAAAAGAAAGCCCTAAAAAGACAGCTCTAGATTAAAAGGTAATGAGATCCCTCAGCAGAAGCAAAAAATCTCCAAGAGGCAGAAACAGGACTGAAAACATTTCCATTTCAATTTGTGACCTTCATTTGCAGCATCTCACAGTCCAGAGGGAGCAGAATGAATTCTCACTGGGGAGGAGGCTACAGGAGCATTGTGGGAAGTCTTGTGAACCACCCCACTGAGGGCAGCTGACATGAGACAGGAGCACAGACACTTGGGGGAAGAGGGGAAGCAGCAGCTGAGCTCCAGGCCACGGCTTTAACACCAGGCAAGGGACCAGCAGGGAACCATTCTGCAAGCCACAGAAACACACGGGCCACTGCGGATGGAATCCTGTCAGACCCCCACCTCCCCCTGCAGCTGGGAAGCCTCAGAATAGGCACTCACACTAAGCTGAGAGGACAGATCTGGAAGCAAACAAACACTGCAGCTTTGTTCCCTCCTCACAATCATGAAAACCGTAACACTGGCTGGGAAATAAACTGCCTTGAAAGAACAAGGTGCCCACTTGGATTTAAAGAGAAACAAAGGTGGGAGAAGTTGGAAGCGCATACTGGGAGGAGTCATTCCAGGTTTCTTCCAACTTCTCTTGAATGGACCGGGCATTGGCACAACTTGGGCAGAGAGAGATGCACGCACCCATGTGAATAGACAGCATGGCAGGGAAACCTGCTCTGTCACCAGCTTGTCCTTAACATGGCCACAAAGCACGTGAGTGGCCAGCAGCAAAATCCAGACTTCACTAGACAGGCAAAAAGTTTTGCAAATGCCCTGGACAGGGCCAGGTTTTCAACCTCGCTGACGCCCCATGGATCTGAGGTTGCGCAGGCGTCCTTAACCTGACACGATTGCCACAGGGCACAAATGCTTTTGCAACCAAGCTGTGCTTCTGAACACGAGCTTTCCTCGCTGGGGAGATGAAGGCAGGTACCCAAGTGACCCTGATGGGAATTCTTACAAGGTTTTGACAGTGCTGTATTTGGCCAGACTCATTGCTGCATCCCTTAGCAGGACATCTTTGATTGCTCTTCTTGCTGCCTTTCTCCGTCCAGCCACAGGCAAAGAGCTGCTCTGAAGGAGCAAGGAAGCTTGGAGGCTGCTTGGAGACCTAAACCTTATGTACCCATCTCAAGAGCTTTTCCTTCAGATCTTGCTATCACTGACCTTCACATGCTCTTTTTATGGGCAAAGCATGCTGTTTTGCACACATTCAGGTATTTGAAGGGTCACCTTGACATACAGGCAGAGAACACACCGGATTCGTAGAAATACAGAACTACAGAACCACAGAATGTTTTAGCTTGGAAGGGGCCTTAAAGATTATCTACTTCCAACCCTCCTTCCATGGGCAGGGACACCTTTCGCTAGACCAGGCTGCTCAAAGGCCTGTCCAACCTGAACTCAAAGTATTAAAATATTCTGGTGGCCATTGGACTTATATACATATAATATACCAGTAGATGTACAAGACCATTGTGATTAAAATGGCCTTGATTCTTAAAAGTGGAAAGTAATAAATCCATAGCTTTGGCTTCACTTTGGGATGTGGGTTCTTCCACACCGGCTTTGCCACCTCTCTCTGGAGTCACTGCCTGTGACAGTTCAACGGGAAGAGCGGCCCCTCGCAGCCGCTCTCAATCCCGACAACAGGGCAATCCCAGGCCCCAGCTGCTGCAGGCACTGCCCAGGAAAAGCCCAGAGTTTCCCCTGCCACACATCTGCTGGCTCTCCGCTCAAGCCTCTCCTCCTCAGTGCTGGCACCTTTTGGCAGCACACGGGGCAGAACCCAGGGGCCTCTGTGCTGCCCTCCTTTCCCAGGGACTGCCTGGCTCTGCTGCGCCTCAAAGACACTGAGGATTAAAGCTGAATCAGCAGCAAGCCCTCCTGCAACCTTGCCCTCTCCACCCGACATTAATTTGTCCCACTGAGGGCTGGGTAATAATACTCTGAAATAATTGCACAAACAAGGCCTTAAAGGCAGTCGCTCTGGTCAGAGGCCTCTTTCCCAGCAAACTGCTGTCAGCTCGCAGAGGCAGCAGTAAGAACCCGCATTTGAAGCTGTTCCTGTTGCTGCACGGTGCAGGAAGGCAGCAGAGCCATCCGTGGCTGGCCCGTTTGCCCCCGCGCAGCCAAGGGGAGAATCACCTGGCACAAGTGGGCCTTGCGGGCGAGGAATGCCTCCTGGAACGGCAGTGCCGCTGCCAACAGGCCCTCTGACCAAGGAATGCCTCCGGGAACGGCAGTGCCGCTGCCAACAGGCCCTCTGACCAAGGAATGCCTCCGGGAACGGCAGTGCCGCTGCCAACAGGCTCTCTGGCCAAGGAATGCCTCCGGGAACGGCAGTGGCGCTGCCAACAGGCTCTCTGGCCAAGGAATGCCTCCCACAATGGCAGCCGCGCTCGCTCCGTGCTGCTGCAGCCCGCGGGGCGATTCCCGAAGACGCTTCTGCTGTTGCCATGGCCCCGGTGGCAACGGAGCGTCACAGGCACGGCCGGGGCGGTGTCCAGGTGCCCAGGGCGGGGCTCAGAGGGCACGGAACCCTGCTGGAGCCCCGCCCGCACCCCCTGCTGCACACGGGAGCCCAGCCCTGCCCGGCAGCCGCACACGGGCTGTGCCCGAGGCGGGGCCGCACGGCCCTGCGCCACCGAGCCGCAGGGCCCTGCCCGGCAGCTGAGAAGGAGCCACTGAGGGAGCCCTCAGGGCCCAGGGCCAGAGCTGCAGCTGCTTTGTCCAAAGGCTCAGGGGCATCCCATGAGTAAAGCTGGCAAGAAATTCACTGATGGGACTTGCACGTCTTGTGGCCCTTGAGCACTGATGGAAACTCAGGGAGGCTGTGTCCCGGTCCAGACAGGAGAGCCCCTGGACTGGGGCCTCTGCAACAAGAATTTCACATGTAAATTACTTGGTAATGGGATAAAAAACCAAGACACCAGAACAACCCAACTTATGTATATCATTCGCAAGTTCTTGATTCTTTCAAGCAGAGATAAGTCTTGAGAGACTTCATGTGAAAAAGCATTCTGCACACTGAGTGACTCCATCAGATGGGGAATGCAGTCTTAAATCCTCTCGGCCAAATAGACACAAATAATCTAAAAAAGTCAATTTCCCTGAGGCTCTCTCTTGGCACCGTGGTTTCTTCTCCGGCTGCAATCTGGGCCATACCTTTTTTTCCCCCTCTTGAGTATTTTATCCCAGCGGCATTACTGCCATTGCTGATGGGCTCCTTTATGGCCAGCGGTGGGCACGTCTTGGTCTTATTTTTAAGGGAACTATTTCATTTCTGGCCAGGAAAAGGAAAGTGAAAAATGCTAGAAACCAACCACATAAAGTCAAGTTTTAAAATGATGGAAGGCAGTATGTAAATAAGTTGAGAGTGTTCCATCCTAACCTGTTTTTTCATTTCATTGTATTAATTCAGGTTGGTTGATGCTCTGATAAGAAAAATGTCTTCCTTTCTTCTGCTGCTTCTGACATTTGAACATCGCTGTGAGAGGTTTTGGTTGTACTTCAGGGCCCTTGTGGAGCCCTTCCAGCACAGAATATTCTATGATTCTGTGACCTGGAGCAATGCTCCTGTGCTCGGCACTGCTGAGGGTGCATCTGGAATCCCGGGCCCGCTTTTGGGAGCGCACTACGAGGCTGGGGCGCGTCCAGGAGATGGGCATGGAGCTGGTGCAGGCTCCGGAGCACAGGTGTGATGAGGAGCAGCTGAGGGAGCTGGGGGTGCTCAGCCTGGAGCAGAGGAGGCTCGGGAGGCACCCGCGGGAGTTGGCAGGTGCTGGCAGAGGCCGCTGCTGTTCTCCCTCGCAGCCTGAGGGCAGCTGTGGCACCCGGCCTCAGGAGGGCTGAGCGGCTTTCCCAGGAGCTTCCTGCCGCATCCCACAGCACCGGGGAGGGGGCTGCTGCCGTTCTTTCGGGTAGAGAGGGCTTCAAAGGTGCCCGGGAAGAGGCCGGGGGTGCGGAGGGCTCAGGCAGGCAGCCCGGGGGCCGCTGGTGCCACGGAGGGAGAGGGAATTGTGCGTGGCCGAAGGGGAAAGCTGCCAGCGGCGTCCGGCTGTGGGCAAGGCCTGTGGCCCCCGTGGAGCCGGGAGGGCTGCCGGGAAACGGGACGGGGGCAGCTGCCCTGTGCCTGGAACCCTGCCAGCCCTGGGGCTGAGGCACCTGGGTGACACCAAATCCCGCCTGGCACTGAAAGGCAGGAAAGGACTCCACTACTAGAAAAGTAGTAAAGTAGGTATGTTTTATTCCAGCGCTGGGACGCATGGGGGATAGCTCCTCCAAAATCATGCGTGCCTACAGCTGTTTTCAGCTCGGTATTTATCGGGTTACAAGTTCCATATTCATTAAGTTTCCTAACAAACTCATACATATTCATCACCTAGCCCCGCCCAGCCTCGCTTCGTATTATAATGAACTCAAAAGTCATTTACATCCGCATTGCGCTTGCGCAGTGTTGTCTGGTGGTTGTGGTAGGGGTCTCTCGGGGGTCTTGTGACGAAGTCAGGGAGAGTCTTCCTCGTCTGAACTTTTCACCTTTCTCTCCTGCGCATGCTCTTTTATACCTTTGGCCTGGGTTTAAGCTTTGGGACTGGTTTGAGCTAGTTTTGGGATGAAGCAGGATGCCTGTCTGAGACTCCCCCTGGTTTTATCAGCAGTCTCTTATCTTCTTCTTCCTGCTCTGGTATGCTGACCAAGCTAGATGCATTGTTCCTAACAAACGAATTCTTTTGCTCCCCATCCCCCTGATTCAGTCCCCCCTTTTCTAAAGAGTTAGTAAATTCTTTTACTAATACTTAAATTCTTCTCCTAATGAATTTTTTGGTAGGCATCTCTTAATGTTTTCCCGTGTGCGTTTGACAAAGTAGTTAGGACTGATAGTCTTTTTAGTACTCTATAGTTCCAAATAAGTAACGCGATAGACAACGCAAGACAGGTGCTAACCAAGGTTAATAAGACAATTATGGGGTGACATAACGTATTTAGGATACCAGTTGCGGTAGGTGACCACCCGAAAAGTGAGTCCCACCAGTTATGACTTGCGTCTTGTCTCACTCTTTGCAAAATTCTGCTGATTTCTTGTGTGTCATAATGGACAGTGACTAAGGTCTTTTCCCCGTTTCTTTGGATTTCTTTCAAAATTTCCATGAGGTCTTGATGCTTTACTAATTGCTTTACTAATGTTAGGTTCATCCCAATAGGTGTGGGTAGCAATTTATGGTAAACGGTATAGTTAGACCTTATTAATTGATGAGATACGACTGGTGCTAAATACGAAAAGTCACACCCAACAATCTTGGCAAAATTACAAATACAAAAATTAGAGTGATTCCTGGCAGTTACATTTATAACATTGTCATCTATCATCATTGAAGTGCAGGTAGTTCTTAAGCACACACAGCCTTGCCCAACATATACGAGTACAGTTTTCGGTGAAGTGTCTGGGTGGATCTCAAAGTGACATATGCCTTGTTCTGTATCAAGACATATGTCTCTGGCATCAAGTGTATTACTTTCACAGATAAATCCTTGTTGTTCCCGTGTAATACAAGATTCTAAATTCACTGTTTGCCATTTTTCTCTTACCATCCGAGCCCATACTCTATGTTCAGAGGGGTAGAAAACTGTCCCTTTATGGTTTAATCCCAATGCGACAATAGGATGAATTACATAAACTGTGGCATTCCGTATCGTAAGCACAAAGGCAGTAGCTATGTTAGTCATTGGGTCATAGGTGAAATTTACCAAGGTCCACCAGGATTGGAGCTTTCTTTCTAATTTAGTAGCATTGTTCCAAACAGCCTCTCGGATCTCAATAGGAAATACACCTTCATTACCCTCTCTTATGATTAAGGAAGCTGTGGACTGCATCCATAATTGAGCTTGTATGCAGCTAAAGGCTAATGAGACATTGTCCTGAGCTGTGCCAAGTGTGTTTAATATCAGTTCGTGATCCAGGTTGCTGATTTTTGCAAGGTCTGGGAGTATTTTTGAGACTTGCCACTGGCTGTTTCCTAATGCTAATAGGGAAGATTGTAGGGGCTGTTTTAATTTGGTCAGGTCACTGGTTGCCGTGGCCAGTTTATTCATCAGTATCTCTGAATCAATTCCATTTATAACTCCCAGCCCTGTTCCTAGCATGCCACTCAGGCCTCTCCGCATTCTGCCCTTGAGGGGGGTTTGCTTCTGCAGCCAGGCTGTCCACCCTTCAAGGGATGTTTGAATTAAAGGGGAGCAGGCTGGTTGGATTTCAGAAATGTTAATTTGCATTAGTAGTTCTACACGCTTAAGAGACCATTCTGGGTTAAACAGCAGTAATTGTTGGCCTGTGTTCCTCACTACATAAGGGCCAATCTCATAAACCTTTGGCTCAGATTTAAGTGGTGTGACCTGGGTTCGGATCTGATTGCCAGAGTAGGTCATAGTGGGCCTAGCCATGGCATTTATCTGGAATTTGAATGAGAGTCCATTACTGCCTTGGCCCCAAAGACAAACCACTTCCACAGTCTGTACTAATGTAAAATTATACCAACAGTCTGCTTCACTTGCGTAACTACAGATTTCACGGTGTTTGTCTGTAGAAGTAGTTGAGACACTGATTTGGGTTGCTTTTTTGTGAGTAGTCCCGTTAATCATTCGGCATCCAATCTTGATTTTTTCTCCTACAGTCCCCTGGAGCTGCCAAGTTCTTTGTTTTTCCCACTCTTGCTTTGTATACACTTGGTTTCCGTGTATGACTACAGTCAACAGGTTTAAATTTTTTAAATCAGAATATTTCCCCATGAGTCCAGTAACCCGCATAAAGGCTTGAGACCATATGTCTTCTCCCCTAGGAATAATTTCCTGGCTGATGGTTACAATTATAACTGTGAGAAAAACAATTTTCCGGGTTATACTTGCGTGCCACCCTAACATTTTCATTTTGTTCGAGTAAACTTCAATTTCAATTCATCCCCAGGGGTCACTTTCCAAGGGGTCTCTGGAGCCTTCTTTACTCGGGTATGGTGAATCCAGGCACTCTGTTCTCTGATCTTAATCGCGGTGTAAGTGGTGAGGAGCACCTGGAATGGTCCTTCCCACTGTGGTTCCAGAGTCTTTTCTGTAAGAGACTTAACATATACATAATCTCCAGGCTGAATGCCATGTACAGGACCGTCTAGGCCTCGACTTCGAGTTCCAGCCACATGTTTTCCAATTTCTCTAAGCTGTTTATCTAAAGCAATCATGTAGGTGGTTAGCGTTTCTTCCCCTGTTTGGGTAGATATTCCTTTCTGTACCCCATATGGTCTCCCATAAAGTATTTCAAAGGGACTTAGCTTCTCCTTAATCCTGGGCTTGGTCCGAATTCGTAACAATGCAAGTGGGAGAGATTGGGGCCAGGGTAGGTTAGCTTCTTGCCCTAATCTCACAATTTGCTGCTTAATCATATGGTTCATTTTCTCTACTTGGCCACTCGACTGGGGATGATATGGAGTGTGGAGTTCCCAGTCTATGCCTAAATGTCGGCTAGTTTGTTGTACCACCCTTGAAATAAAATGTGGTCCCCTATCTGATGACATTGTGGCTGGAACTCCGAAGCGCGGTATTATTTCTTGTAGTAACACCTTTGTTACTTCTCGAGCCTTAGCGGTCCTAGTAGGAAAAGCTTCTGGCCATCCTGAAAAAGTATCTGTTAGCACTAACAAATATCGATACCCCCCTTTTCTTGGAAGTTCTGTGAAATCAATCTGCCACTGCTGTCCTGGCCCATGGCCTCTCCCAATTTGGCCTAATTTTGGTTTAGGGGTATTTTTGGGATTAGTCTGGAGGCAAAGGTTGCACTGTCGAGTTACTTGCATAACAGTTTCGTATAAGTTTCTGGCGATAATTTTCTCAATTAAGTAATTATATAAGGCATTTGTTCCCCAGTGTGTTTTCTGGTGTTCCTCTCTAACTACGGCCCATAGCAAATGAGAGGGAACAACTACTTTTTCCCCTGCAGTGATAGCCCATCCCTCTTGGTTAAATGTTCCCTTTTCATCTTTAATCAATTTCTTGTCTTTTTTATTATATGTTGGCTTACCCTCTAGGGAAAGTTGTCCATCTGGGATCAAGGCCCCAGTTGTTGTTACTTCACCTTTTGCTGCTTCTTTTGCCTCTCTGTCCGCCAGTTCATTTCCTTCTTCCAATTCTGAGCTCACCTTTTGATGTGCCCTTATGTGCATGATTGCTACTTTCTCAGGTAGCTGGACTGCTTCCAACAGCCGCATTATTTCTTCTGCATGTTTGATGTTCTTTCCATGCGAATTTAACAGTCCTCTTTCTTTCCAAATGGCCCCGTGTGCGTGTACAACTCCAAACGCATACCTTGAGTCTGTATAGATGTTTATTTTCTTTCCTTTTGCCATCTCTAAGGCACGAGTTAGGGCGATTATTTCAGCCTTTTGTGCAGAGGTGTTTGTTGGCAGGGGTCCGGATTCTATCACCTCCTGGCAGGTGGTAACTGCATACCCAGCATGTCGCTTTCCACTGATGATGTAGCTGCTCCCATCAGTAAACCAGGTCTCTGCGTTGTCTAAAGGGGTATCCTTCAGATCCGGGCGGCTGGAGTAGGTGGCTTCGATGGTCTCCAGGCAATCATGGCGTACCGGTTCCCCTTGATTTCCACTGAGAAAGGAAGCTGGATTGACAATGTTAGTTACCACTATTTCTACATCATCTTGTTCCACCATGATGGCTTGATATTTCAGGAACCTTTGTGGGGAGAGCCAGTGCCCACCTTTCACTTCCAGCACCGCAGACACCGTGTGGGATACCAGTACAGTCATTCTCTGACCCAAGGTGAACTTGCGTGCTTCTTGGATGTTTAGCACGACTGCTGCAACAGCTCTGAGGCACCCAGGCCATCCTTTGGCTGCTGCATCTAGCTGCTTAGAGAAATAAGCAACTGCCCGTCGGTATGGGCCCAGGTCCTGTGCTAGTATTCCCAGGGCGATCCCTTGCTTCTCATGGGAAAATAGAAAGAATGGCTTACTCACGTCTGGGAGTCCTAGAGCTGGAGCTGACATGAGGGCATTCTTTAGCTGGCTGAAGGCCCGCGTGGCCTCCTTTGTCCACTGGAGATCTCTGCTTTCCTTTGTAATGAGTTCATATAATGGTTTCACGAGCAGTCCGTAATTGTAAATCCACAATCTGCACCACCCCGTCATCCCCAGAAAAGTCCGTAACTCTTTCGCTGTCTGGGGCTTTGGGGTTTGGCATATCGCTTCTTTGCGATCTTGCCCCAAAGTTCGTTGCCCAGCACTGACTTCATAGCCTAGATAGATCACTTTCCGTTTCACCACCTGAGCCTTTTTCTTGGATACCCTGTACCCTTGGAGTCCCAAGAAGTTTAAGAGGCTTACCGTCCAGGCTGTGCAAGCTTCCTCTGTTCGGGTAGCTATTAGGAGATCATCCACGTACTGCAATAGCTTCCCTTCTCCTGGTGGGGCTTCCCAGGACTCTATGTCTTTTGCGAGCTGTTCTCCAAACAAGGTGGGACTGTTCTTAAATCCCTGAGGCAACACCGTCCATGTGAGCTGGGTTTTGCGCCCACTCTTAGGGCTTTCCCATTCGAATGCAAAAATTTTCTGGCTGGCTTCATGGAGAGGGAGGCAAAAGAAGGCATCCTTTAGATCTAAAACAGTAAACCAGGTTAGTTCTGGTGTTAAGCATGTTAACAGAGTGTAAGGGTTTGCCACCACAGGATAGAGATCCTCAGTTATCTTATTAACAGCCCGTAAATCCTGGACCACCCGGTAAGATCCATCGGGTTTACGGACAGGCAGGATAGGAGTATTAAAATCAGATTGGCACTCTTTTAACAATCCCAACTGTAAGAATTTTTCAATTATTGGGCCAATTCCTTCCCTGTCTTCCCTTTTAAGGGGATACTGTTTAATTCTAACTGGTTGTTTCCCTTCTTTGAGTTTGATCTGTATTGGGGTTGCATTTTTGGCTCTCCCAGGTACATCTGTGGCCCAGACTCCTGGGAACACCTGGCTTATTATCTCTTCCCTGATTTCCTCCACAGGGCCTTTGGTTGTTAATATTAGGCTCAGTATCTCTATGTACTGTTGGTCATTTACCTCCAGAATAACTTCCCCATTCCTAAAAATAATGGTTGCTTGTAATTGTTCTAATAAGTCTCTTCCCAAGAGTGCTTTTGGAGAATTGGGTAAATATAGAAACTTGTGAATACCCCATTGTTTCCCAATTTTATATTTCAATGGCTTACAAAAATAAGCTTTTTCAGATTGGCCAGTTGCTCCGTGTACCACAATATAGTCATTCTCCACAGGCATCAAAGCTTTATTTAAAACTGAATATGCTGCCCCCGTATCCACTAAAAATTCTATTTCTTTTTCCTTGTCCCCTAGCTTCATTATAACCAGTGGATCTGCTAGGGTGGAATCCCCCGGTCCTCTTCAGTCTTCTTTCACATGTGCAACCACCCTCCCCCTTCCTCGGTTTCCTCTGTTCTGGCGGTCTTCTTGTCTTCTTTCTGGGCACTCATTTTTCCAATGGCCAGACCTTCCACAAATCGCGCATTGGTCTCTACCTAGCCGGGGTGGGCCCTGTCTGGGAGGTCCTCGTCTGGGGGGTCCTTGTCTAAGTTTTCCTCTATTCCCTTCTTCTACCACTGCTACTAATCTCCTCATCCCTTGCTTGTAGCTTTCTTCTCGATTACTGAATACCCTCCAAGCTGCATCTAAGAGAGTTTCTAAATTCCTCCCTTCTGGCCCCTGAAGTTTCTGTAATTTACGTCTGATATCTCCTGTGGATTGCCCTATAAACAAAGATACTAGCTGTTGTACCCCTACCTCGGTCCCAGGATCCAGCGATGTGTTACGGCGCATTGCATCCCTCAGACGATCCAGGAATTCGGATGGTGACTCGGAAGGACCCTGTCTTATTGCGTACAAAGCTAACCAGTTTAGGGTCTTGGGAATAGCCCTTTCCACCCCTTTTGCTATCCATTCTTGATAACCTTTTAATTTCTTTAATTCAGCTGTTCTATTCGGATTCCAGTGTGGTTCCTGGAGTGGGAAGTAATCTTTTACATCTAATTGTTGCGTTTTGTAATAGTCCTCTGCCA
Source organism: Aphelocoma coerulescens (assembly GCF_041296385.1). Taxonomy (NCBI): domain Eukaryota; kingdom Metazoa; phylum Chordata; class Aves; order Passeriformes; family Corvidae; genus Aphelocoma; species Aphelocoma coerulescens. The sequence continues at coordinate 172,064 of NW_027183479.1, forward strand.
AGTCTCGAGCTGTTTTCAAAACTAACTGTCTTTCTGTCTCTGTTAGTCCACCTAATAACAATTGTATATCAGCCCAATCTGGATTATGCTGTTTAATTATAAGTCGCAAGCGCTCAGCAGTACTTGCTGGATCATTTCGGTAATTTTTGGCAATATTATACCATGCATCTAGGTCAGCGGTAGAGAAAGGTACTCTAATCAACATTGTATCCCCATCAGGTGCCACCGCCTCTCTCAGGGGTGCCATCAGTACCTGTTTCCTGGTTCGGGACGAGACAGGACTGCCCGGGGGAGAGGGGGTTGGCGCTGGTGTTCCTTCCGAGTCCGCATCCTCTTCCTGTCTCCTAAGGGGAGGCTTAAGCAAATCGGTTAATTCATCATCATCTTGTCCCTGAGCTGCTGTTTGATAGACTTTGTCTGACCTTATGCATCTCTGACCTATGCTGCACGACGAGCAGCAGCGCTTAATTCTTCTTTGGCCCTTTTTATTTTCTTTTTCCAGAGCTAACACCATAGGATCACTGGGGGGTTTGATTCCACAGTCTCTCTGCCATTCAGGGTGTTTTCGGAGAGAGAAAAATGCATCAGCGTAGGAAACTTCTTCCCATTTACCTTCCCGCCTCAGAAACAGCATTAGCTGAAGCAAAGTATTATAATCTAAAGTTCCGTTAGATGGCCATTTAGCTTTATTTTCTAATTTATACAGTGGCCACCACTGGGTACAATATTTTATAAGGGTTTTTTTATTTTCTGTGCCTCCAGCTCCTACTATCTCCTTCCAATGGGCTAGAATACAGCCGAGCGGGCTTGCTCTGGGGATTTCCTTACTTTGTCTGGTTCCCATCCTATTTGAGCTTACTCAAATACTGTGCCACCCCCTTCGGGTCACCTGTATCCTATGCCTTTTGCCAAGGCTGCTTGAAATCTCCCTTTTTTTTTTTTTTTTTTTTTTTTTTTTTTTTTTTTTGTTTGTTTGTTTGTTTTTTTTTTTTCCTTTCTCCGACTTCCACAAGATCTACACTGAACTTACACCCACACACCAAGCAGGGAGTCCTCTCTATCACTCGAGCAGATAGGACACATGAATGGAGAGAGTTTTGTCCCCTAGCGTTATCTCGTTTCCACCCAAATCTTTCTTCACACTTTCTCACAATTCTTTCCCAATTTTCTTCCCGAACCTCCCAAACCTCAGGCACCAAATGCGACTTCCCACACACAATCTTTAAAATCTCAGGCTCAAAATACAAACTTTACACTGCATTACTATCCATGCAACTTGCTGTCCTCCCGTTGAAAAAGGTTCTGATACATCCACAAGAGCAAGCTATTTCTTGTACTCTTTCAAACTTTAAATTCTCTGCTGCTGGTTGTTCTCAATCAAAGGCCACTAATATTCCTGCAGAGGTTCTTCCAGTCAAGATTCCAAATTCAACGAACAAGCACTCTTCCAAACAAATGTCTCAATATCACACTCTCAAATATCACACGGCAACACGCAAGCTTCCTGTTTTACAAACGAATAAGCGACCTGATACACATCTGCACGACCGAATATACATCTGCACGACCGAATATACATCCACACCCATAAAAGCAATCCGACAACAACCAATGTCTGCACAAACATATAAACAACATTCAAACCAGCTACTAGTAGCAAAATGTTCGTAACACTCGCTTGTAATAGTTTCAGGGTCCCGCTTGTATTTTTCCAACACAGTAACAAGTTCCACCGGGACCCCCCCTTGGAATCACCCAATCCGCCCCCAGGATTGCTAGCGGCCGCTCTATCGGTCGGCGATTCCCCCTTGCCGGCCCCACCTTTACCCTCACAGGGACTACGCTGCGCGTGGGACGTCTCCTCACGGCTTACCAGCAGCCCTGGCCACGCGTACGACTTACAGGCACCTTAAATGCAAAACATACCGTTTGTCCGCAGCTTTAGCAGGTCGTTGTCTGTCCGCTGCAGTGAGCGAGCTGAGGGGAGGAGATCCTCCAGGAAAGCCCTGGGGCGCGCCTAGGATGTCCGCTCCTCAGCCGATCCTGCAGCCGGGCAGAGTCTCTCCTGGCTGGCTCGCCAAATGAAAGGCAGGAAAGGACTCCACTACTAGAAAAGTAGTAAAGTAGGTATGTTTTATTCCAGCGCTGGGACGCATGGGGGATAGCTCCTCCAAAATCATGCGTGCCTACAGCTGTTTTCAGCTCGGTATTTATCGGGTTACAAGTTCCATATTCATTAAGTTTCCTAACAAACTCATACATATTCATCACCTAGCCCCGCCCAGCCTCGCTTCGTATTATAATGAACTCAAAAGTCATTTACATCCGCATTGCGCTTGCGCAGTGTTGTCTGGTGGTTGTGGTAGGGGTCTCTCGGGGGTCTTGTGACGAAGTCAGGGAGAGTCTTCCTCGTCTGAACTTTTCACCTTTCTCTCCTGCGCATGCTCTTTTATACCTTTGGCCTGGGTTTAAGCTTTGGGACTGGTTTGAGCTAGTTTTGGGATGAAGCAGGATGCCTGTCTGAGACTCCCCCTGGTTTTATCAGCAGTCTCTTATCTTCTTCTTCCTGCTCTGGTATGCTGACCAAGCTAGATGCATTGTTCCTAACAAACGAATTCTTTTGCTCCCCATCCCCCTGATTCAGCACACGGCGTGTCCCTGCAGCCCCGTGTGCCTTGGCAGCGCTCTGGAAGTGTGTGGGATACAGAACAGGCCCGTTTCCTGCCTTTGCCATAAATCCAGTGCATTTCCCGGCCTCCTTGGGATGTTCCCTATGGCACAGTGCCATGACACAGTTACAGGGCTGTGGGGAGAGAAGAAACCTGGAAGTCTTTCATGGAACAATACCCTGTTCCTTCCAGCCAGCTCAGTGGCTGCCCTTCATGAAGTGGGATCATTTGTGTTACCCCACATTATTTTGAAAATGGACTGACATAGTTGGATTCTAGCTAGGAAATCTCAAACTTATCTCGGTTTGACTCATGGAACAAAATAATTTCTATATAAACCAGCATTTTTTTGTTCTAATGTAATTGTGGAAAGCTGGGAAAGAAGAATCCAAATTCTTATGCTTGATCTTGACATCCTGCAAGTACAGCTATGGTATACTTCAAATAACTTCCTTACAGAGGGAAAATATCTTCTATTATTCAAATCCTTGCTATATGATTTCAATTTATGACTAAACATTTGTATTTATATGTTCTGTGTAGCTGAATCAGAAGGCCTGTGTGTATATTCAGCCTGGTGACGGTGGGAGTAACAGTGATAGAGTACTTAGGGAATGATCCAACCAGGAGCTGATGTCACCAATGAATTATAATTGATGTCAGTAGTTTGAATTCTTGTCATCTACCCACATGATCCTAATGCTGGCAGCCTGTGGAATGTGATGCATGGGCAACTAGTGCGAAGTGATTATTTATTTTTTAATGGAACAGGTGGAGATTTCCTTTTCCACCTTAAAAACCCTCTGGAGCAACTATTTCTGCATTCTCTGTTTGCTTGCTACCTTTTTTTTTTTTTTTTAATTGGCCCAGACATACAACTTGAGGAGCCAGCTGTGTCTGTTGTGCTGCACCCAGGTTTGGACTGTCTCCTAGCTATGAATTCCTTATGCTTTTATGTGAATATTGAGCAGAAACATTCTTGAGCCCCATTTGGAATCAGGAGTATTAATGAAAGACATGTACAGTGTGGAGGAAAAATGGAAAGCTTTCACCTTTTAGTTGTATTTCTGCTGCTGTAACACTGGACTAGCATGGTGATAAATGAAGATTCCAGAATCTCTCACTGATACCAAGCAGCCATGTTTTATTCACCATCTTATGACCATTACTGATAACTTGTTTTCATACTGAAATACAGTGGATTGTGGGGGAATACAGGGGAATATGACTGTAGTAAGGAAGCTGCTCAGCTGTGTTTGAGGCACAATGAAACTATTTGTGCCGATGAAACCTTTTGTTTAACAGTTCTTTCAACTTGACTCTAGATACCTTAATGTAGTGGGTGAACCTGAGTTGATGGACAGTCTTTTAGACTAATGACGCTTCTCGCAATTTACATATTTAAACCACGTGGAAAGGCGGGAATTGCCTTTTGTCCCAGTTCGCCTGCCAGAAGGTGGGGGGGCTTCGAGCCTCTGGGCCCTGCTGGGCCAGGCCGGGCCCCCTGCTACCTTCCCCTTTTCCCAATGCCGCAGCGTGGACCCTGGGTCTCTGGGGGAGGAACTATCCCAGAGCCGCAGGCAGCTAAAACCAGCCATGGTCTGCCACACAGCTAAACCCATCCGGCGCGGCTTCTTGGGACTGGCGGGTCCCTCTCCTCTCCACGTGGAGCCGGTGGAGCCAGCAGGAGCCAGTGGAGCCTCCTTTCTGCAGTCAGCACACTTCGTGCTAAACTGAGGAAGACACCATGCAGCCAGCAGCACAGAGGGAGCGAGGCTTTCTTCTGCTGTAAAGCCAGAACAAGAACACTCTTCAACATGGCAGTTTCAGAGCCAGAGAGAAAGAGAAAGTGAGTCATGTGAGACAAAGCTGAAAATGGCAACCGGAGAAAAGAGGGTGGTGCCACGTTTTTCACGTGTAGCTTAAAAAAACTTTCTTGCCTGCCGTGGGAAGAAACTGTAATATCACAATCTGTTTGTCTCTTTAATCCATTTGAAGTACATGGGGGGATGGAGAATTCATGTGTGGCCCATGAAGACTGTGAAGAGTGCCTATGCCAGGCTATATAGAAGCAGTGAGAGGCTTTTAGAGGCTTGTGGGGAAGAACGCCTTTGTGTTCAGGTCAAAATAACTCGTCCTTAAAAAGATTAATAACCCCGTGTGATGGCCCATGTTTGGCAGTGTGAAGGAACTGAGATTTTTCACGGAAGAGATGTTTTACACCAGAGCAGATTGTTTCTTTCTGGGTGGGTCTGCTGTTGATGGCAGTTTGGGAACCACGTGCAGCTGAAGAAAACCCTTTTTCCCTTAAGCGTAAGAGAGAGACTTACCAAGAACTGTAACACTGACTAACATCCCATGTTCTGTTACCCTTTGTGTGAGTTGGATAAAAGGAGGAAAGTGCTGGAGAGTGGGAGGGGGTTTGCTTTAATTTCTTGTTATTTCTCTTTACTTTTAATTCTATTAGTAATAAAACTCTTACTGCAGCTGTTTAAGGTTTGTGCCTGCTTTGCTTTTTCCTAGTTCTTATCTCACAGAAGGAAAATAAGTAAGTAATAGATATTTTGAACCAAACCACTGCACTTAATTAGTGTTTCTGCCCGGTTTCTGAACTAAACCCGCTACACTTATACAAATGGCATTGATCCAAAACCTGTCAAAGTCAGCTGAAAGGTGACTGCAGCACTTGGAGGGTTTGGGGTTTTTTTTCAGAGAAGTGTAACTTCCATCAAAATAAAGACAAAAACGGCCTAGATCCCAGCAGACTGGCATTTCCTGACCTGTTTTCTGTCTCTTGCTAAATAGTCTTTGAAGTTTTTTTTGGTTTTGGGGGGATGAGGCCCCATTTTTTACTTTACCAAGCCTTAATTATTTAGCTAAAGTTACAAATTAATTTAGATTTTATACTCTCTCTCATCTTCCTTTTGAACTTTTTCAGCATTTGCAACTGTTTCCCTTTCATATAGGTTTCTACTTTCTTTTTCAGACCTGGTGGGTTTTGGTGTTTTCTTCCTTTTGTGTTTCTCCAACTTTTCACTCCTTTAATCTCCTTCACTGTTTATTCCCCTGAACTGCTTTCTATCTTTCTGACCTCTTTCAGTAAATTTTAGCTATCCAGCAAATCAAAGCCAACAGCAAATATTCTTGCATTCACAGGACAGCTGTTGTAAATAAATATAATTTCACTTGAAGGAATTGATAGGAACAGTGCCAACCACCCAAAATAAACCAAAGTTTGAGATGCTGGTGGGATGGACTGTTCATCAGAGAGAAAAGAAATGACCTGTCATTTGGATTATTAATGTACTGTTCTTTACTAGTTTAGTACTGGTAAATATATATTCATACTGTCTCTAAGGGTTACAGAAAGAAAATCCATTTTTCGTAGTAGCAGGATCCATGTGCCAAGCACATGGCCAGCTTTTACCTGCTCACAGCAATCTAATCCTTTTCCTCAAGGTCTTGTAACACTTGGCATGACATCAACTCCTCCTTAGGAGTAATAAAACCAAGAAAGCAGTAAACTAGGGCAGTATTTTTAGGAAAACACTAAAAAGAGGCGTCTGTCTCTTATGAAATTCAAGGCTTTTATGAAATATATTTTGACAAGAGGAAAACATGGAGAGAGACTATTTAGAAGAGCATGGCAAAACAAGGGAGAATGACTTCAAACTGAAAAAGGTTTAGATTAGGTATTAGGAATAAATTCTTGTGAGGATGATGAGGCACTGGAAGAGGTTGCTCAGAGAAGTTGTGGATGCCCCACTCCTGGAAGTGTCCAAGGCCAGGCTGGATGGGGCTCTGAGCAACTTGGTCTAGTGGAAGATGCCCCTGCCCATGGCAGAGGGTTGGAACGAGATGATCTTTAAGGTCCCTCCCAACCCAAACCATTCTGTGATTCTATGGTCATAACTGCAGAACTGGCAACCTTCTAATTTCATATTGGCCGGTTTTAAAGATACCATTTGTTGTAATTTTCAGTGTTGTTTCTCTGAAAAATTCAAGTGTAAAGTACATAATGTGAATGCTTCTTTTTCCTAGAAATTGCCCCTTCATATTCCTCCTACAAAGTACCGAATAGGAAGCTGAGTGATTTTTCAGCTTTATGGAATCAAGTTTTCCCATTTGTTATTTTTGGACTAAAAGTACTAAAGTCTCAACATAAAGAATGGATTCCTTAGAATGCACTTAGTATCTCTTAAAAACTCTGGAAAATGTTACTGTAAAAAGGGTAATATACCTGCTGTTCCAGCCTTTTCCCAGTTCTGAAATATGGAATTGGTGAAGAATTAGTGAGACATTAAACAGGTGTTGAAACTTACATTAGTATTGTGCATAGTAAAAGTTGCTCAGCAATCTTTGGTTTTATTAAATGGTCTCTTTCAGTAAGCAGAGGCTTCTGGAGTACTTTTTTTTTGCAAATTTTGGGAAAATCATCAGCTAAATGGAGAACAGAGTCAATTCTTGATGTGAGCCACTTTTATCTTGCTTATTTCTTGTCTAGACTTTGTCCATTACCTGTAAGCAGTGAAAATTTTCTGAAATTAGATGTTATAATCTTTTACAATAAAGCATACTTCTTGGAAAATAAGGCCTGATTTTGCTAGAAAAGAAAGATAATTAATGAGCTGGTAGCTTATGCCTTCAAGACCAGTTGTTAATTGGTTACCTTTGTTGTGTGAAAACAGATCACATAAGAATTGTACAGAATACGTCTAAAGATGTAATGCTTCTCTAAAGAGTTAATTTTCTAAAACAAGGAAACTGCTGTTTAAAATGCTTTAACTGCTGTTAAAGTTTGTTGTCTTTGTATATAGCGGTACTTTCGTCTTTTCTTTTTGGTAAGTTTTCCTTTGGGGAATACAAAATAGCTACTGTTCTAATAAATTATTTTCTTGAAAGCAAACTTCATTGCTTAGGTTATTCCTATCAGAAGTGCAGGAATCAAATACTTGTACACTGAGGCTCCTTGACTTGGTCATGCAGCTATTCTCAGTTGCAGACGGGATGCAGAATAACTCATCTAAAACAGAGAATCATTCTTGGTCTTGTTCTGAGTTCTGGCCCAGGGCATATGCTCACACCCACTGAACTCACTCACTGATGGGAACTGTTACCAGGTTCCAGTGAAACTTACAGTAATGGCAGTATTGGACCAGAAATAATTTTGGTTTTAATTGGTCCCTGATTTATTATTACCACAGGCCTGGGCCCTAGGGTATATCACCATGTCCTGCAGCCATAGGGAGGAGGAGGAGAGATGATCCAGCAGGCAGGAATTGTGCAGCAAGATTGATCTATTTAATTATTTTACAAACTCTTTTATAGACTTTTTCTTTATAGTCTAATTGGACAAAGGATCAGCCACCCCTTGGGGGTGGTTGGCTAAAATCCTAAAACATCCATTGCCAAAATATTTTTCTACTATACCATAAACAAGACTTCTCAAGGTTGCAGGTGGCTTGGTTGTTTACATTCCCTGCCACCTCTTCTGTGAGAGAGAAAAGTCTCTCACGGACTTAGAAAATAGCAAGAAAATCCTTGCTAGCAGCATTTTTGTATCTACAATTTATCAGTCTAAAACTCAGCTGTCCTTAAAGAACTTTATTTTGCTTGCTGTAATGTTATCAGGCTGGTAGTTGCTTATAAGGGGTTATGGGCTGCCCTCTAGTGAAGAGAAGGGAACTTCCTTAGAAAGAACTGCACTGTAAGAGCCACCATTCAGGATGAATTGTAACAGAAGGTAAGACTAAAACCCATGATCAAACAGTAGCGGTGGTCATGGAACACACTGTCTTTACATACAAAAAGAAATATGCCTAAAGTTAGGTAATTCCTCTCCTGAGAATTTTTGAGAACAGCGTGGTAACAACCTGATTTAATAATTTTAGATTGACTGGTGTAATGTAAATGTGTTAATCCGCTTTACCAGGATCTGAAATCTATGGGTGAGTGATGGTGGATCCAGTTCAGAATCTCTGTGTCTCCTTCAGCTGCAACACTGAGGTGTTCCTTTGCCCTGGTGCAGTGCCCAAGTACAGCCAGACCATCAGGAACAGGGATGGATGTCTGGGATGGATGCCTGGCTGACTCACCCAGATTCAAGATCCTGGTATGTCAACAAAGCATGCATGGGATGGCAGGCATTTTTAGATCCGGAGGGCCTTTTTGCATAGGGAAAAACGTAAGAAATTAGACTTGATTTTCTTGCAACTTAAAAAAAAGTGATTGATGTATATATATATAACATATATATTTACATATATATATATTTCTATGAAATAAAAGGAGAGAAAAGTCAGATTAATTAGAATTCCCCGTGCCTCTTTCTGGGTCTCCTGAAGTGGAGTTTTTGCGTGAATTAGACCTGTGTTTTGTTAGATAAATGCAATAGCCTTTCTGCATTGACACTAAGAAGAAACAAGCTCTTTTAGAACATACTGTATCTGCTCTACTCCAGCAGTCTGCCTTAAGAAAAGATGAATCCTTTCCCCAAGTGCCTCTTTCTGCCATTGACTTGAATTAAGATGTATTTCACAGCAGACCTGGGACCTCTGTCTGGATGAATCTGATACTTGGTGCTTTCCAAATGGAAAACTTGGTGCTTATAGTAAATGTGCACGAGGGGGGTTCTGGTTTGTTGGGGCTTTCTATGTGTTTGGGTGTATTTTTTAAGGTGGCAGAGAGTGTTGTCTCAAATCTTAATGAGGATCCCAGCCATAAGGACAGGAGGCTCTCACAGGTAAAGCTGTAATTGCAGTTGTCTGCAAGGAAAGCATGGCACACAGTCAGTGAGAATTAAAACTATTGTAAAGCCACACTAGAAAAATAGTATGTCGATGCTTTAAATGCTTTCAAACATTCTTAAATGGATTCTAGCACTTCAGAATAATTGACTGCTTTCCCATATTGTACAATAAGAGCCTATTTGTTTGCTTGATAATAACATCAAAATACGGGAAAATACATTTAAAAAGGGAGCTTATTTTTTCCAGATGCTGGGGGAAACACTTGAATAATCTACAAGCAAAGTATTTTGCTTGTTTTACTTACTTACTGAAAGAAAAGGGATTTTCTCTAACTTGCAGGACACCATTTGGGAGACTAAGGTTTAGCTCCTTTCACTTACTGCATGTGTACACTCAACCACTATTACAAATGAAGTGCTGCTTAGCTACTTAATAAATCTTTCCCTTCTGCTTGCTCAAAAAGTTTTTATTTAGACTACTTTAAAACCAAATGCTCGTGGTTTGTTTTGGATTGGGATTCTTTGATGGCATTTTGGTGAAAATGGATACTTTTAAAGCTTCAGCATTAAAGCATTTTCCTTTAGGGTTCGCTAAGTTTAAGCAGTTTAACTGATTTCTTCGAGGGCTGCGAGGACAATTCAACGTGTGACATGCTGTGGCCTGGCTGTTAACACTGCTACACATATCACGTTGTTGGACTTTTTGAAGAGCCAAGTGTGGTTACTCAGCTTGTTCTCAGCAGGTGTTTGCAAATCAGTCACAGGCAAATAGGAACTCATGTCCTGTGCCAGTAGGAGCTGTGCTGCTGTACAGGAAATCTGCATCTGGGACTCCTCAGCAAAGCTGACTTTTCATCATTTCTGTTTACACAAAACTGCTGCCTTTGGATCGGTGTTCTTAACAGGCCAAAACTGAGCAGAGCTTATGAGCATTTGCTCTGTTTTTGTTTGTTTTCCTAGTAAATTCCAAAGTGAAGCTACATTAGATGATGGCATCTCAGTCAGCAGATGCCAGATACTGCACCAGGAAGGGACAATGTAGGGATCACTCGTGCATGGCACTGTATGACTGGCTCAGGGCAGAGTGAGGGCTGCTAATTACAGCTGTGCACAGCTGGAGTCAGCACCAGCTCCTTTCACTCCAGTCACAACTATCTCTGCATTTACCACAGCTGAGTGTGTGAGAAGGAGTTGTTTCCCAAACAGTCCCGTTTTCTGTTCTGACTTTGCGGTTGTTTGCCAACAGACCCAATTCTGCCATGCTTAGGCCATTCTAATGAAGTGCAGACCACAGCATAACTCACCAACCTTTCTTTGGGCTCAGATTTTAAGCAGAAAGTGCTAACAGTTTTGTTCCAATCATTATTTTTAAAGTAAATAACCAGCCTTTCCAAAAATTTCACGTGGTCTTTTTAAAGGCAGGTACCCCCCTCCATCTCTTCTTTTGCAAGGCAGAAAAGCATTACCCTCAAAAACCACAAAGTTTCCCAAAGGTAACCAAAATAACTTACAACTGTATTTCAAACAAAAATAATATGCAGATCTTTGCATTGAACAATAAAAACAAAACAGAACTGTTTGTAAGGCTTCAAAAGAACAGAGAACTTGGAACTATTTACATCCTGGAGACCCAGTCAAGGCACACTGGATTCCAGTCTGGGTCACTGTAAATTCGGTCTCATTCGGTGCACGAGGTCAGTCCGGCTCTTGGTCACGTCACTTGGCTTTGTCCAGCAGAAAGGTCTGGAACAAAGGGAGGGAAGAGAAAACATTTGGTTGGACTCATCCAACAGGCACACTGGCAGAGTCCAGTCAATGACTGCAGTCACTTGGCTCCAAGAGGACCTGCAAAGCCTTTTGGCTTTCAGCAGGTGCCGCTTTAGGGAGAGGGTTTTTACAGCCTCCCAGCCCTTCAGCCAGGCACATCGTGCTCATTTTCTTTTGCAAGCTTGCCAGCAGATCAAGGCAATGCATCCCTTTGCCCAGAGGGGCTCACAGAGCTTTGTGTTTTATGGAAAATGACACTGCAAAGGCCCCGTGGGATGGCAGGTTACAGCTTCTGAGTATTCCCCACTGCTTGCACCACAGGACAACACAACATTTGTAATGACTAAGGTGTACAATAAAAAATGTGGCAGCAACTCGAGGAATTTCTGTTGGCCAATACTGGTCACAGGCCCAGCAAGGAGTCAAAAATTCAAGTGCTGCCCAGCTGTAGCCAAGCTACTTAGCAGGTGCTGCCCTCACAGGGCAGCTCTCCCCAATCTCTCTCCTTTCTCCTAAAGGAGGTGCTCATGAGGAAGCAGAAGCCAGGGTGGCTGCAGGGCCAGCCCTGCCTGGTGGCTGCAGAAACTCCAGGCAGGGCTGTAAAACAAACACTTACTGTTCAGACTTGAGGTCTTCTTGTCTTGTCTTCATTTGGCAGCAAAGTCACTGGGAAAGGATTCCTGTCATCCCCTGCAGATCCCTGAAAAACCACAGAGAACAAGCTGGTCAGAGAGAGATGCCTAAAGCCATTCCAAAGCCTGGCTCTCCTAAGTTTCCAGAGAAAATGTTCATTGGTCCCAGGCACAGTCTCTTCTCCAGGCTCTCCCCCTCTTGCCTTCTTCCCCAGCAATCCCTCCGACAATGGAAATGGAACCTTGGCTTCTCACCTGGCAGCTCACAATGCTTTGCACCATTACACTTTTCCCAAGCGCGGAGAAATCCAGCAGCAGGTTTCCTCGCTCAGTGGCTGAAAGAGCTGTGAGGGCTGCAAGCAGGAAAATTGTCAGGAAAAAGCAAGCAGTGAGAAGGCAGCTACTACAGTGTGCACAGGCTGGCCTAACACACACCCCCCAACGCCCTAGACCCCGCACCCCGAGCCATCAGCAAACAGCCAAGTAATCCAATTTTATTACCAGGGAATGCAAAGCTGCAAGGGTCATGAGCAAGTTTGTAAAAAAAGCTATAAAACCTTAGGCCCAGGTTGCAGCCAAACCCACAGCTTTGTTGTTTCTTCATTTTAAGCAAACCACCCTTTCTTATTATAAACGTACTCCTCCTCCCACCAGGCTTGTATCTGCAGTTGCCCACAACCAGAAGTGGTCACTTAGGTGAGAGGGCGTTTCTGAAGAGAACCACACAGCACGCGTGGGTTGCAGGAAACCTCCCGCCAGCTCTCCTGGATACCAGTGTTGATGCCCTGGGATAGTTCCTCGGGATCTTTCTCCACTTTCCTGAGCGTGGCAAACAAAGGATCCTGGTTCCTGGCAGGGTTATCCATGGCAGGCAGGTCCAGGTCGTCACTCTCGGTTCTGGGGCTCTTTTGAGCCGTCGTGGTCGAGTTTGGTGCCCGTTGTGCAGCAGTCATGGCCGGCAGTGGTGGCAGCACCACAGTTTTCCTCTCGGTTTGGAATGAAGCTTCTGATGGTCAGGACAAGAGAAGCAAATTCATGAATATGATGCACACACACCGTAGGGATTTCTGACAAACTTGGCTACATCCTGAACTGGCCAGTTCTTGCCAGTGCCTCAAGTAGGCAACACTTCCAAAGCTGAGAGGCTTCAAGCGAGAGAGACTTTTAATTGGCAGAGACTTTCACATTCACTAACAGAGTGGCCTAGCAGATTTCTGGTCATCTGAAATCAGGATGGCCAGGGAACTCTGGCAGCAAGAAGCAGCACCAAAGAGCTCTCAGCCTTGTTTCACCACTGCTCACTGACACCATTTTTAGTCAGCTTCTCAAAGTTTCCAAGAACACACCAACAGCGAATCCCAGCCCATGGGCTGCAGCATCAGAAGAGGCAATGAAGTTAAACCCAGTGGGAAGGCTCGGGTGTGAGGCTGCACCTCTTGCCTGACTCTGCTGTGCGTGGGACAGTCCTCTCCCCTCTTTCAGCACCCACTTTTCCAGTGCTTTGGTCCCTATTCACTGCCCACGTGCTCTCCAGCTGCTCTGCCTTGGCACAGCTGATGCTGCACAGAGCACGGTTTGACACGGAGCACAGCACTATCCCCCACCTGATCCAGAGCCCTCTCTCCCCAAAAACACCTCCTACCCTTCCCACCCCAGAAGCCAGCACATGACTAAGGCAGCTGCTCATTTTCCCTGAAAAAAGGCAGGAAGGAACTCCAGAATTAAAGCTCTTCCATTCCTACCGCAATGGGAACATCCCTTCCCCCAGCCAAACGTCAGCCCCAACACCTCTGTGCTTTAAGAGGATGTCAGAAGGGAAAGACTCCCTGCCCTTACCCACCCACACCTACAGAGCTGCTTTCTGCACCGGGTGCTTCCAGCCTGGTAAGGCCAGTCTGCAGCATCTGGAGTTGCAGAAGGCACACGATGTTCCAAGCAAACTCTCGAGTGCCAGGACAGGAGATAGGGTTCTGGGTCTCACCCTTCTGAACAAAAACTAAGATTTACACTTCTTTCTGACATCCTACCACTGCATACTCACTTCAGTTTATTGGGGCCTTTGTTTGCTGAAGGCTGAAATTATTTTGTTGGGTGTTTTCATTCCTTTTTCTTCCTGGGAGTATCCCCCTTGTCTTCCCTCTAACAGGAAGAAAGAAAAAAGGAGGAAAAAAAATCACTCATGTCTTGAAAGTTCACACAAAGTACAGACCAATACAGCTCAGTTTTACAGATTCTGGTTGAAAACAGAAAAAATAAGATACTGGAACTCACAAAGTGGAAACCCAAGCACAGCAGATAGAGCTTTCAGGCTCACTGACAAGTAAACCTAAAATGACATTTTACCTATCTTGCTTGCATACATTAATTGCTTTCCAGTGGCAGGGATGGAACTGCTAAACCTCTCGATGCAAACTGTAATCTAAAGTAAGGCCCTTCCATTGCTGAAAACAAGCATTCCATCTGTCCTGGATGGGCTTTTTGTCCTCCTACTCAGTCTGAATGGTACAGAAACTTATTCAGATGCCTTGGGGCACAGTCAAGAACGGTAAGCAATTGTGCTTTGTGACACCCCTTATCGAAGGGAAGGAAAAACTCCAGTCACAGGAGAGTGAGATCCCTGAGATCCCCCAGATGTGCAGGGGGTTCTGATTGTATTGACAAGAATCTGAGAGGGGTGAAATTTAAACAGTCAGTGAAAATTGCTGCCATTGTCTTCCAGAAGCACGGGAACCATTAAGGCAGAGAGCCAATCACTGAAAGATTTTTACAGATTTTATAACATCGATTGTGCAGCATCAAGTGTGCAAATCATCAGCTCAGCTGAAGGAGAAACTTCAGAACCGTTTGCTACAAGCCAAGAAAATGTAAAAGAAAGTGCCCTTATCTCTTGGCATTACCCACAGTGTGCCTGCTGGTTTCTGCCTCTCTCCCAGAGTGCAGAGAAACATGGAACCATGGAGCAGCTTCTCAGCAGTGCTGCTCTCAATGAGTTCTCCTTCCAGGCTGCACTCCCGTCTGGGATACAGGCTCTGACTTGGGATTTCCTGCAGTCAGGGAGTCCACAGGCAGTGCCCATTCACCATGAAGCCTGCAGACAACTCTTGCTGCAGCTGACCCAGGCCCCTTTGGGAGTCAGCTTCCCAAAAAACACTTGGGAGCATCGACCTGCTCAGTTAAATGAAGGGCTCTCTTGGAATTCAAGGGAAAGCCACTGCAATGGCTGAGGGACTCTGCAAAGGGCTCCCTGGAAAGCCCCTGAGTGCACCCAGCCACCTCTCAGGCATCACTGCTGGCATCACAGCAGCTCCAAGGAAACCCAAGCAAGCTTTTTGCCCATTTATCCATGTGCCAAGTGCCTCAGTACCACACTGCTTGTAATGGGGGGCACAGGAAGGGGGCACCGCCACCCTACAAAGCTCTGCTTGGGCTGAAACCCAGAGAAACCCAGCAGTGCTGGCGGGGGCTGGTCAGCCACAAGCTGCCACAGCCTGCTGCCAAAACCTCCTCTGACAGAGGAGGGCTGGGGATTTCTTCTTGCAGGAAACTAGGATTCCAAGAAAAGCCCCAAAACACCAGAGCATGTTAGACAGCTTACAGGGCTTTCCATTTGCTCAGGAGGGGATCTGTGACCAATTGGAAACAGCGGTGGGAACACACCCCTTAGAAGTTTGGTAACACCATTAGAGAAGGATCATGGCTCTACTGCCAACCTATGAAGTGGAAACTCCACATGGGTTTTCCAAACACCACCTTGGTCATTGTCCAAACCCACCTCCCCCTGCCCCTCTCACCTTCTTCTTTCCAGGGGGCTCCTCAGGACTCTTCATGGCTTTCCTCTTCCAGTCCGGCTTCCTTGCAGGCGAGAACAACTTCTTCTCCCCAGGAGGCAAGGGCACTTTCTCCTTGTGCAAATTGCCAGGCCTGTGCCTGCTGGGGATGAGAGCGTCACGTTCCTGGCCAGCTCCCAGGGGCCGGGGCTCCAGAAAGCCTTTGGCGTTGGCCTGCTGGGAGCCCTTGTCCTTTGGCTTCTCAGAGAGCTTGTGAGGTGCCGGCTTCAGGTCTTTCCTGTCTGTGGGTCTTTTTTGTCTTTCTGTCCTTTTGATGGCTTTTGGCTTCACTGTTTCTAGGACTTTGGGCTGGTCCTTGCAAGGCTTCTCTGTGACCTCCAAAGGACCAGGCTCACTCTCCACCTTCCGGACTCTCTTGGATTCATCAGGCACCAGGGGCTGGCCGGGCCTTTTGATACCCATGGTCTTCCTGGGCAAGGGCCCGTCAGTGTGCACAGGACGCTTCAGGAAGCTCTGTTTGCTTGTAACGTGACCTTCCAGAGAAGCCTTGGCCACTTGGCCACAGCTTCTGGGAGAAGTCTTGGCCACTTGGCCAAAACTCTTCTGAAACTCCTTGGCCACTTGGCCAAAACTCTTCTGAAACTCCCTGGCCACTTGCCCATCACGTTGGGATTCCTAGGATTAAAGGACAAAGTGCAAAGTAGCTCAGCGTGTAGCTTCACAATAAATACATCCACTGACACCTAAACGGTGTGTTGCTGGCACATTAGGGACATGTGCATTTTTGAATAAATACTTTTAAAACATCCTAAGAGCTGCCAAACAGCTGAGCTGAACTTCTGCTCAGCAGAAAGATCTCTTGGAATTTATCAGCAGCCCTGGCAAAAATGGGCTGGCTTACCTTTGCTGGCAATGGAAGATTGAAAGTCTCTTTTCTCAGAGGCGTCTGAAGAGGTGGCAGGAGAAGTGACAGTGAGTTCCTCATTTTCTGGAAAGAGAGGGAGAGAAGCAGCCCTCAGGAGTTTTGCTGATGGACACAAGAGAACGTTTCACCCTGCAGAGAGTCAGAGGGATCCAGCTCCTCATGGATTTGTACAGGCTTCCACCTGGAGATCTGTTATTGAAGAGCACCTACCTCCAATATTCCTTCAATGGACTGCACATAAATGTGCACAATGGGCTGAGACAAGAAAGAGGGAAGCAGTGTGAGCTTGTCTGGGTATTTTACTCATTGACAGGAAACAAGCATGCACTCAGCAAACATCTGATTACCAGCAGCTCTCTAAGTGTCATGCACGTCCATTCAGGACATGAGCAGCAGGTGCAGAGCCTTTGGACAAGGGCCACTCGGGAAAAGCAACCCCCAGCTTGAGGGAGGAGCAGCTCAGGCTGCCTGGGATGAGTTGTCACTCTGGCTCTAGAACTGCATTTGAGAATGCTACACTCACAGACTGAGAGGAAGGCTGATCTTACAACTCCAGCTTTTACCTCTACTTCTCCTCAGCACACCCCAAAACACACTTTCAGTGAGGGAAACATCTGCTGAGTGAACAGGAGCTCAGCAAAGTATTTCTTCCCCACCCAATTCCTTTTTCAAGGAAATTCCCAATTTTCAGGAATTCCCAATTCCTTAATGGACGCAAAACATAGGCAAAACCAGAGATCTATTATTGAAGAGCACCAACCTTCCAAGTGTTTTCAGTTGATGGCACCTCAATGGGCTTCTTTTCCTGAAACAAGAACGAGGGAGGCAGAAGGAGTTTGTTTGCGTTTTTTTTGTTAGTTTTTTTACTAATTGACATGCACTCAGCCAGCATTTGCTTACCAACAGCTCTAGAAATGTCCTGCAAGCCCATTAATAATAAAGTGCTGCTAAGGATTAAAAGGCCCATCTGAGGGGGAGTTACTAATGGAGGCCAGGTAGAAAATGAACTGAAATCCCCACAGTCACCTCCTCTTCCTCTGAGAAAAATGCCAGTGTTCCCTTTGCAACCTGGCAGTCAGAGAACAATGTTTCCTTTCTTAAATTACTACTACTCCTGCTACTACTGCTACTATTTATCATTACTGTTGTTATTATTATTATATAAGTATGTTCCTGCAGTCTGCTTCCTTTATGGAATTTTGCTTTGAGGCAGCCAAGCTTTGCTTTCAAAGGCACAGGCTGCCTCTGCATTTAAAAGAGTTGAGCAAAAAGTTTCCTTAGTTAAAAAGAACAGTTAGAAATAATAGTTCCCAATTCTTCTAAGCCAGTCCTAGAGCAAGAGGAATATTTCTCATTCACCCAAATAAATGAGACTCCTAGTCCTTCTGAAGTCCACAGCAGTGTGGACAAGACACTGACATCTCACACATCGGGAAAGATGCAACACAGTTCATGCAAATCCTGGCTGACTTTATCCATCCTGTTCTTGCCCCTGCAGGACTTGCAACTCCCCAGCTACCATTTCTCACTCTCCCATTGCCTGGCAAAGTGATGGATTTAGCAGCCAAATTTGGACAAATGCATGTTCTGCAGGGGTGCCCAGAGACACACTGTGGAGACAAGTTGCCTTTGGGCTACCCCAGGGAGCTGAGTCGCCCCCCAGCTGATGGCAGAAGCCGGCAGGGACTCCACCCCTCTCTCAGAAACGCAGCCCCTCCTTCCCCCCCCTCACCACCCACTCCAAGGCAGATGCAGCATCCCTGCTCCTTACTTCACACTGACACTCCTTAACTGGGCTTCCCAGCAGCAAGGACAAACACTGCCCACTTCTGCTGGCCTGAGGGCTGGTTGCAGCACTCTGCACTCCCAAGACTTTGAGAGCCAGGATCGTGCTTTATCTTTTTGGCAACTGATGCTGAAGAATGGCTCCTGCAGAAGGCAAGGCCCTGCACTGCTTTACTTCTCTCAGCTTCCTCTCATTTTCCACAAGGTATTGCCCACAGTCCCTTGCAGCTGATCACCAGCCTTTCCCAGGAAAAGCTGCCTGCAGCCTCTAGCTCTTCCTTCTCCTTCCAGAGGCCAAACACAGTTTGAAAACCTTCCCTGTGGCTCTCCTGGCCCAGCTGCCATGGCTCAGCACCATGGGCTCCTACATTCCATAGGGCACAGCAATATCCCAGGATGCTGAAGGATGAGCCTGCCAAAACCCCAACATGCACCTGGGAACCAAATGCCTTTGAGCTCTGGCGAGGCCAAGCCCCGAGAAAGGCAGGGCCCGTGTGCTGCTCCCTTGGCCTTGAGGGGCTGCCAACAACAGAGCCCCCAACAACTGCACTCACCCTGACAGGCAGGAGTTGCGATTGTTCCGCTTTGGCTTCTGCCTTCCAATTGGAGGGACCCTCATCGCTGTCACAGTTCTGCTCAGGGCGAGGTGAGAGGTCTGGTGATTCCGGTGAGGATTTTCCCCAGATGTCCTCATAGGGCTTTGTCTTACTGCAGGTCCGCCGATGCCTGCGGGTGTGTGACTGGGACTTGGACTTTCTTGGAATCCATATGGGATTCAGAGGGCACTTGTGGCTCAGAAGCGCCTTGAAGTCCCAATCGCCCAGCACCTTCTTAACGCGCCTCGACAGCTCATCTTCTTTATCAGTCTGCAGCAGAACAACAGAGAGGGGGAATGTCAAAAACACCCCAAGCAAGAGATGCAGCTCAGCAAGAGACACTCCTCAGGATCTTCATGGAATCCCCACGCATCGCCACAAGGGAAGTCAGGCAAGCTCAGTGGAGCACATGGGAAGCTGCTGTGTTTGCAGTTGTCAGGCTCAAGTTTGCTACAGCCCATGCAGAAGACACAGCTCCCTCTCCCACCCCAAGCAAAGATGCAGCTCAGCAAGAGACACTCCTCAGGATCTTCATGGAATCCCCACGCATCGCCACAAGGGAAGTCAGGCAAGCTCAGTGGAGCACATGGGAAGCTGCTGTGTTTGCAGTTGTCAGGCTCAAGTTTGCTACAGCCCATGCAGAAGACACAGCTCCCTCTCCCACCCCAAGCCTCCTTCCTCCTCTCCTTCCAGCCTGCACCCCACTCCCATTACTTTGTAGGGTTTGGCAAAGAGGGGAGTCTCCTCCGAGAATGGATCTTTCTCCTCTGGAGCCGCCTGCCTCCTGCGCCTGTCTCGCTCCAGAATGCGGAGCAAGTCTCTGTTGTTGTGCCAGCTTTCAGAAAGAGAAAGAGAAAGAGAAAGAGAAAGGAGAGTTAACACTTGAAGCCCTGTTTCTACTCCCTGCACACACTGGGGCGTTCACACAAGGGCACAGGTCCAGCAGCAAAGCAATGCTGAAATCCACAGGATGGTGACAGTGCCCAAATCAGTTCTGTCCAGCGTGTGCTGTGCCCCAGAGCAACGAGACACACAAGGAACAGCACGCATCCTTCTCAGGGATTGCTACTGCTCATCCCAGCCATCAAGAAGGGTGGGAAGGGAAAAACTGTCCCCCCATTTCCCTGTGAAACAAATGGGGAAGCAGTCACTGGGGGCGGTCAGCAGGTGAGCTGGCAAACCCACTTGCAGTGATCAATGGGAGAAACTGCCATTCTTGTTCTCCTTCTGACTTCCCACCCCACTCTCCCACTGAGCGTCAAAGAGAATCCTCTCTTTTGAAGGTCTTGCCACTTTCAACGCCTGAACTTTGTCCACTTTATAAACAGCCTTACAAATGCACTCTCTACTGTAAACGGATATGCGGAGAGCTGCGTACTGACAATCATGTAGCTGCATTTAAAGCCTTCCCACCAACGAGATTAGATAGGAGATCTCAGACATTCAGAAAACACCAGCTCAAATGCCCCTGTTCCTCTTCAGCCACATGTGCATGTACTCAATTCCACCAGCCCCACATCAAAACACTGATAAGGCTGTGTCCCATCATGGGAAACCAGATCCTTTAAACTGTCCCTGGTCTGTGAAAGGCTACTGCAAAATGAGGGAAACTCTGCCTCTGACATTTGTGGACATTGGGGAAGGAAAAGGCAGCAGGCATGGTAGATGCAGGAATCTAGTTCTACTCTACTGCACAGTCTACTCTATACCTACAATTCCTGGATTCTTCTTCACTCATCCAACTTCCCAAGTGCCCCAGGATGCAAGGGGAGAGCCTTGTGTGCCCCTGCAATGACACCTTCCCAAATACCACACCCATAATCAGCTCCTGAAAGTTTAATCACCCCTAGAGCAGAAGCACAGCTGCCTCATCTCATGCTGAGGGGCTGTTATTGGCAATAAATCAGGTTTTTGCACTGGATGGCATTCCTAATTCAGAGTAGAAGAGTCTGCTGTCTACTGAAATGCCCAGCTTCTTCAGATAAGCCCGTAGCTCTCCCAGCCTCCGCAGCCCTGGAGACACCATTGCTGCCCATCTCTGCCCTGGCCATTGAAGGTGTTTGGCAAGATGCTCTTCAAAACCTTTGCAAACCTGCGCTCTGCTGTTCCTCACAAGCCTGCACACTTCCCTTAAGGCCAGGGAACTTTGGAAGCTTTGGGAACTGGACCTCCAGCCTTAGCACCAACACGCCCAGCACCTGGGAACCTTGGAACAGGGGGACTCCACAGTCCTACCCCCTCCATCTCCAGGGGGAACACAGCTCAGTATTGGAGAGTTAAAAACAGTGCTGTACTTGCTGCAGCTGGTCTACACTTGATGTGTCACCAGGAAAACCCAAACATCCCGACTGTTCAAAGAGGCAAGTGAAACTGAATGTCTGCCCTGAAACATCAGCTCAGGCCTCCTCACCTTCAAACATGTTCCACAAGAAGTAAAAACTTGCACAAAGCGCCCCCACCCCAAAAAACACAGCTCCTGCTTTGCTGCACACTGAAACAGGAAAATACTCCTAGGCCCAAAGCTTCCCAAACTGCAGAAGGGAGTGCCCTGGCCCCAGGAACAAGAGATTGGCTTCAGAAAGTTCAGCCCAGAACCTGCCCAGACCCACGACATCATCCAGGCCTGAGCCTGTTACAGGAGCTCTGAAAATACCAAGGTGCTCTGAAGCCACTCCCACTGACAGGACAATCCTTACTTAACTGCATTAAGGGGGGATTATTTTTTAAACTGTCTCAACATTCATCAGAGCACCTGGGAAGCCAAGATTACATCAAATTAATTCCTACCTATTGTCTCTGTTCAGGTTGTCCGTAGGTTCCATTACGAAGCCTCAGTTCGATCAGCTTCTCTGGAAGAGAACAAACAGAATTCACCATCTGCATGAGTTCAGACCTAAAGCAGGGGTCCAGATCTCCGGGGACTTGCTGCACTCAGAGCCTTGAGTGCCCAACTGGGAGTCACTGCAGTGCTCCTAAACATCAACCATGCAAACATGGGGATTCCACGTAGCTGAGAAGGGGAGAACCAAGAGATCCATTTTCCCCTGCCCCCAGTGCTGGTGCTGCATTTCAGGTCAGCTCCTAGCTCCACACTGGGCCAAGAGCATGACAAACCAGGCCATGCTACACGCTCCAGGATATCTGGTTCCATTTTAAGTGTAAATGTGCCCTTAGAACCCTGCCCTTGGACAACCAAATGGGCCTCACGTGAATGGCAGCATCTGTGGAAAGGGGAGGGAAAGAAAAGGAGAAAAGAAAGCCCTAAAAAGACAGCTCTAGATTAAAAGGTAATGAGATCCCTCAGCAGAAGCAAAAAATCTCCAAGAGGCAGAAACAGGACTGAAAACATTTCCATTTCAATTTGTGACCTTCATTTGCAGCATCTCACAGTCCAGAGGGAGCAGAATGAATTCTCACTGGGGAGGAGGCTACAGGAGCATTGTGGGAAGTCTTGTGAACCACCCCACTGAGGGCAGCTGACATGAGACAGGAGCACAGACACTTGGGGGAAGAGGGGAAGCAGCAGCTGAGCTCCAGGCCACGGCTTTAACACCAGGCAAGGGACCAGCAGGGAACCATTCTGCAAGCCACAGAAACACACGGGCCACTGCGGATGGAATCCTGTCAGACCCCCACCTCCCCCTGCAGCTGGGAAGCCTCAGAATAGGCACTCACACTAAGCTGAGAGGACAGATCTGGAAGCAAACAAACACTGCAGCTTTGTTCCCTCCTCACAATCATGAAAACCGTAACACTGGCTGGGAAATAAACTGCCTTGAAAGAACAAGGTGCCCACTTGGATTTAAAGAGGAACAAAGGTGGGAGAAGTTGGAAGCGCATACTGGGAGGAGTCATTCCAGGTTTCTTCCAACTTCTCTTGAATGGACCGGGCATTGGCACAACTTGGGCAGAGAGAGATGCACGCACCCATGTGAATAGACAGCATGGCAGGGAAACCTGCTCTGTCACCAGCTTGTCCTTAACATGGCCACAAAGCACGTGAGTGGCCAGCAGCAAAATCCAGACTTCACTAGACAGGCAAAAAGTTTTGCAAATGCCCTGGACAGGGCCAGGTTTTCAACCTCGCTGACGCCCCATGGATCTGAGGTTGCGCAGGCGTCCTTAACCTGACACGATTGCCACAGGGCACAAATGCTTTTGCAACCAAGCTGTGCTTCTGAACACGAGCTTTCCTCGCTGGGGAGATGAAGGCAGGTACCCAAGTGACCCTGATGGGAATTCTTACAAGGTTTTGACAGTGCTGTATTTGGCCAGACTCATTGCTGCATCCCTTAGCAGGACATCTTTGATTGCTCTTCTTGCTGCCTTTCTCCGTCCAGCCACAGGCAAAGAGCTGCTCTGAAGGAGCAAGGAAGCTTGGAGGCTGCTTGGAGACCTAAACCTTATGTACCCATCTCAAGAGCTTTTCCTTCAGATCTTGCTATCACTGACCTTCACATGCTCTTTTTATGGGCAAAGCATGCTGTTTTGCACACATTCAGGTATTTGAAGGGTCACCTTGACATACAGGCAGAGAACACACCGGATTCGTAGAAATACAGAACTACAGAACCACAGAATGTTTTAGCTTGGAAGGGGCCTTAAAGATTATCTACTTCCAACCCTCCTTCCATGGGCAGGGACACCTTTCGCTAGACCAGGCTGCTCAAAGGCCTGTCCAACCTGAACTCAAAGTATTAAAATATTCTGGTGGCCATTGGACTTATATACATATAATATACCAGTAGATGTACAAGACCATTGTGATTAAAATGGCCTTGATTCTTAAAAGTGGAAAGTAATAAATCCATAGCTTTGGCTTCACTTTGGGATGTGGGTTCTTCCACACCGGCTTTGCCACCTCTCTCTGGAGTCACTGCCTGTGACAGTTCAACGGGAAGAGCGGCCCCTCGCAGCCGCTCTCAATCCCGACAACAGGGCAATCCCAGGCCCCAGCTGCTGCAGGCACTGCCCAGGAAAAGCCCAGAGTTTCCCCTGCCACACATCTGCTGGCTCTCCGCTCAAGCCTCTCCTCCTCAGTGCTGGCACCTTTTGGCAGCACACGGGGCAGAACCCAGGGGCCTCTGTGCTGCCCTCCTTTCCCAGGGACTGCCTGGCTCTGCTGCGCCTCAAAGACACTGAGGATTAAAGCTGAATCAGCAGCAAGCCCTCCTGCAACCTTGCCCTCTCCACCCGACATTAATTTGTCCCACTGAGGGCTGGGTAATAATACTCTGAAATAATTGCACAAACAAGGCCTTAAAGGCAGTCGCTCTGGTCAGAGGCCTCTTTCCCAGCAAACTGCTGTCAGCTCGCAGAGGCAGCAGTAAGAACCCGCATTTGAAGCTGTTCCTGTTGCTGCACGGTGCAGGAAGGCAGCAGAGCCATCCGTGGCTGGCCCGTTTGCCCCCGCGCAGCCAAGGGGAGAATCACCTGGCACAAGTGGGCCTTGCGGGCGAGGAATGCCTCCTGGAACGGCAGTGCCGCTGCCAACAGGCCCTCTGACCAAGGAATGCCTCCGGGAACGGCAGTGCCGCTGCCAACAGGCCCTCTGACCAAGGAATGCCTCCGGGAACGGCAGTGCCGCTGCCAACAGGCTCTCTGGCCAAGGAATGCCTCCGGGAACGGCAGTGGCGCTGCCAACAGGCTCTCTGGCCAAGGAATGCCTCCCACAATGGCAGCCGCGCTCGCTCCGTGCTGCTGCAGCCCGCGGGGCGATTCCCGAAGACGCTTCTGCTGTTGCCATGGCCCCGGTGGCAACGGAGCGTCACAGGCACGGCCGGGGCGGTGTCCAGGTGCCCAGGGCGGGGCTCAGAGGGCACGGAACCCTGCTGGAGCCCCGCCCGCACCCCCTGCTGCACACGGGAGCCCAGCCCTGCCCGGCAGCCGCACACGGGCTGTGCCCGAGGCGGGGCCGCACGGCCCTGCGCCACCGAGCCGCAGGGCCCTGCCCGGCAGCTGAGAAGGAGCCACTGAGGGAGCCCTCAGGGCCCAGGGCCAGAGCTGCAGCTGCTTTGTCCAAAGGCTCAGGGGCATCCCATGAGTAAAGCTGGCAAGAAATTCACTGATGGGACTTGCACGTCTTGTGGCCCTTGAGCACTGATGGAAACTCAGGGAGGCTGTGTCCCGGTCCAGACAGGAGAGCCCCTGGACTGGGGCCTCTGCAACAAGAATTTCACATGTAAATTACTTGGTAATGGGATAAAAAACCAAGACACCAGAACAACCCAACTTATGTATATCATTCGCAAGTTCTTGATTCTTTCAAGCAGAGATAAGTCTTGAGAGACTTCATGTGAAAAAGCATTCTGCACACTGAGTGACTCCATCAGATGGGGAATGCAGTCTTAAATCCTCTCGGCCAAATAGACACAAATAATCTAAAAAAGTCAATTTCCCTGAGGCTCTCTCTTGGCACCGTGGTTTCTTCTCCGGCTGCAATCTGGGCCATACCTTTTTTTCCCCCTCTTGAGTATTTTATCCCAGCGGCATTACTGCCATTGCTGATGGGCTCCTTTATGGCCAGCGGTGGGCACGTCTTGGTCTTATTTTTAAGGGAACTATTTCATTTCTGGCCAGGAAAAGGAAAGTGAAAAATGCTAGAAACCAACCACATAAAGTCAAGTTTTAAAATGATGGAAGGCAGTATGTAAATAAGTTGAGAGTGTTCCATCCTAACCTGTTTTTTCATTTCATTGTATTAATTCAGGTTGGTTGATGCTCTGATAAGAAAAATGTCTTCCTTTCTTCTGCTGCTTCTGACATTTGAACATCGCTGTGAGAGGTTTTGGTTGTACTTCAGGGCCCTTGTGGAGCCCTTCCAGCACAGAATATTCTATGATTCTGTGACCTGGAGCAATGCTCCTGTGCTCGGCACTGCTGAGGGCGCATCTGGAATCCCGGGCCCGCTTTTGGGAGCGCACTACGAGGCTGGGGCGCGTCCAGGAGATGGGCATGGAGCTGGTGCAGGCTCCGGAGCACAGGTGTGATGAGGAGCAGCTGAGGGAGCTGGGGGTGCTCAGCCTGGAGCAGAGGAGGCTCGGGAGGCACCCGCGGGAGTTGGCAGGTGCTGGCAGAGGCCGCTGCTGTTCTCCCTCGCAGCCTGAGGGCAGCTGTGGCACCCGGCCTCAGGAGGGCTGAGCGGCTTTCCCAGGAGCTTCCTGCCGCATCCCACAGCACCGGGGAGGGGGCTGCTGCCGTTCTTTCGGGTAGAGAGGGCTTCAAAGGTGCCCGGGAAGAGGCCGGGGGTGCGGAGGGCTCAGGCAGGCAGCCCGGGGGCCGCTGGTGCCACGGAGGGAGAGGGAATTGTGCGTGGCCGAAGGGGAAAGCTGCCAGCGGCGTCCGGCTGTGGGCAAGGCCTGTGGCCCCCGTGGAGCCGGGAGGGCTGCCGGGAAACGGGACGGGGGCAGCTGCCCTGTGCCTGGAACCCTGCCAGCCCTGGGGCTGAGGCACCTGGGTGACACCAAATCCCGCCTGGCACACGGCGTGTCCCTGCAGCCCCGTGTGCCTTGGCAGCGCTCTGGAAGTGTGTGGGATACAGAACAGGCCCGTTTCCTGCCTTTGCCATAAATCCAGTGCATTTCCCGGCCTCCTTGGGATGTTCCCTATGGCACAGTGCCATGACACAGTTACAGGGCTGTGGGGAGAGAAGAAACCTGGAAGTCTTTCATGGAACAATACCCTGTTCCTTCCAGCCAGCTCAGTGGCTGCCCTTCATGAAGTGGGATCATTTGTGTTACCCCACATTATTTTGAAAATGGACTGACATAGTTGGATTCTAGCTAGGAAATCTCAAACTTATCTCGGTTTGACTCATGGAACAAAATAATTTCTATATAAACCAGCATTTTTTTGTTCTAATGTAATTGTGGAAAGCTGGGAAAGAAGAATCCAAATTCTTATGCTTGATCTTGACATCCTGCAAGTACAGCTATGGTATACTTCAAATAACTTCCTTACAGAGGGAAAATATCTTCTATTATTCAAATCCTTGCTATATGATTTCAATTTATGACTAAACATTTGTATTTATATGTTCTGTGTAGCTGAATCAGAAGGCCTGTGTGTATATTCAGCCTGGTGACGGTGGGAGTAACAGTGATAGAGTACTTAGGGAATGATCCAACCAGGAGCTGATGTCACCAATGAATTATAATTGATGTCAGTAGTTTGAATTCTTGTCATCTACCCACATGATCCTAATGCTGGCAGCCTGTGGAATGTGATGCATGGGCAACTAGTGCGAAGTGATTATTTATTTTTTAATGGAACAGGTGGAGATTTCCTTTTCCACCTTAAAAACCCTCTGGAGCAACTATTTCTGCATTCTCTGTTTGCTTGCTACCTTTTTTTTTTTTTTTTAATTGGCCCAGACATACAACTTGAGGAGCCAGCTGTGTCTGTTGTGCTGCACCCAGGTTTGGACTGTCTCCTAGCTATGAATTCCTTATGCTTTTATGTGAATATTGAGCAGAAACATTCTTGAGCCCCATTTGGAATCAGGAGTATTAATGAAAGACATGTACAGTGTGGAGGAAAAATGGAAAGCTTTCACCTTTTAGTTGTATTTCTGCTGCTGTAACACTGGACTAGCATGGTGATAAATGAAGATTCCAGAATCTCTCACTGATACCAAGCAGCCATGTTTTATTCACCATCTTATGACCATTACTGATAACTTGTTTTCATACTGAAATACAGTGGATTGTGGGGGAATACAGGGGAATATGACTGTAGTAAGGAAGCTGCTCAGCTGTGTTTGAGGCACAATGAAACTATTTGTGCCGATGAAACCTTTTGTTTAACAGTTCTTTCAACTTGACTCTAGATACCTTAATGTAGTGGGTGAACCTGAGTTGATGGACAGTCTTTTAGACTAATGACGCTTCTCGCAATTTACATATTTAAACCACGTGGAAAGGCGGGAATTGCCTTTTGTCCCAGTTCGCCTGCCAGAAGGTGGGGGGGCTTCGAGCCTCTGGGCCCTGCTGGGCCAGGCCGGGCCCCCTGCTACCTTCCCCTTTTCCCAATGCCGCAGCGTGGACCCTGGGTCTCTGGGGGAGGAACTATCCCAGAGCCGCAGGCAGCTAAAACCAGCCATGGTCTGCCACACAGCTAAACCCATCCGGCGCGGCTTCTTGGGACTGGCGGGTCCCTCTCCTCTCCACGTGGAGCCGGTGGAGCCAGCAGGAGCCAGTGGAGCCTCCTTTCTGCAGTCAGCACACTTCGTGCTAAACTGAGGAAGACACCATGCAGCCAGCAGCACAGAGGGAGCGAGGCTTTCTTCTGCTGTAAAGCCAGAACAAGAACACTCTTCAACATGGCAGTTTCAGAGCCAGAGAGAAAGAGAAAGTGAGTCATGTGAGACAAAGCTGAAAATGGCAACCGGAGAAAAGAGGCTGGTGCCACGTTTTTCACGTGTAGCTTAAAAAAACTTTCTTGCCTGCCGTGGGAAGAAACTGTAATATCACAATCTGTTTGTCTCTTTAATCCATTTGAAGTACATGGGGGGATGGAGAATTCATGTGTGGCCCATGAAGACTGTGAAGAGTGCCTATGCCAGGCTATATAGAAGCAGTGAGAGGCTTTTAGAGGCTTGTGGGGAAGAACGCCTTTGTGTTCAGGTCAAAATAACTCGTCCTTAAAAAGATTAATAACCCCGTGTGATGGCCCATGTTTGGCAGTGTGAAGGAACTGAGATTTTTCACGGAAGAGATGTTTTACACCAGAGCAGATTGTTTCTTTCTGGGTGGGTCTGCTGTTGATGGCAGTTTGGGAACCACGTGCAGCTGAAGAAAACCCTTTTTCCCTTAAGCGTAAGAGAGAGACTTACCAAGAACTGTAACACTGACTAACATCCCATGTTCTGTTACCCTTTGTGTGAGTTGGATAAAAGGAGGAAAGTGCTGGAGAGTGGGAGGGGGTTTGCTTTAATTTCTTGTTATTTCTCTTTACTTTTAATTCTATTAGTAATAAAACTCTTACTGCAGCTGTTTAAGGTTTGTGCCTGCTTTGCTTTTTCCTAGTTCTTATCTCACAGAAGGAAAATAAGTAAGTAATAGATATTTTGAACCAAACCACTGCACTTAATTAGTGTTTCTGCCCGGTTTCTGAACTAAACCCGCTACACTTATACAAATGGCATTGATCCAAAACCTGTCAAAGTCAGCTGAAAGGTGACTGCAGCACTTGGAGGGTTTGGGGTTTTTTTTCAGAGAAGTGTAACTTCCATCAAAATAAAGACAAAAACAGCCTAGATCCCAGCAGACTGGCATTTCCTGACCTGTTTTCTGTCTCTTGCTAAATAGTCTTTGAAGTTTTTTTGGTTTTGGGGGGATGAGGCCCCATTTTTTACTTTACCAAGCCTTAATTATTTAGCTAAAGTTACAAATTAATTTAGGTTTTATACTCTCTCTCATCTTCCTTTTGAACTTTTTCAGCATTTGCAACTGTTTCCCTTTCATATAGGTTTCTACTTTCTTTTTCAGACCTGGTGGGTTTTGGTGTTTTCTTCCTTTTGTGTTTCTCCAACTTTTCACTCCTTTAATCTCCTTCACTGTTTATTCCCCTGAACTGCTTTCTATCTTTCTGACCTCTTTCAGTAAATTTTAGCTATCCAGCAAATCAAAGCCAACAGCAAATATTCTTGCATTCACAGGACAGCTGTTGTAAATAAATATAATTTCACTTGAAGGAATTGATAGGAACAGTGCCAACCACCCAAAATAAACCAAAGTTTGAGATGCTGGTGGGATGGACTGTTCATCAGAGAGAAAAGAAATGACCTGTCATTTGGATTATTAATGTACTGTTCTTTACTAGTTTAGTACTGGTAAATATATATTCATACTGTCTCTAAGGGTTACAGAAAGAAAATCCATTTTTCGTAGTAGCAGGATCCATGTGCCAAGCACATGGCCAGCTTTTACCTGCTCACAGCAATCTAATCCTTTTCCTCAAGGTCTTGTAACACTTGGCATGACATCAACTCCTCCTTAGGAGTAATAAAACCAAGAAAGCAGTAAACTAGGGCAGTATTTTTAGGAAAACACTAAAAAGAGGCGTCTGTCTCTTATGAAATTCAAGGCTTTTATGAAATATATTTTGACAAGAGGAAAACATGGAGAGAGACTATTTAGAAGAGCATGGCAAAACAAGGGAGAATGACTTCAAACTGAAAAAGGTTTAGATTAGGTATTAGGAATAAATTCTTGTGAGGATGATGAGGCACTGGAAGAGGTTGCTCAGAGAAGTTGTGGATGCCCCACTCCTGGAAGTGTCCAAGGCCAGGCTGGATGGGGCTCTGAGCAACTTGGTCTAGTGGAAGATGCCCCTGCCCATGGCAGAGGGTTGGAACGAGATGATCTTTAAGGTCCCTCCCAACCCAAACCATTCTGTGATTCTATGGTCATAACTGCAGAACTGGCAACCTTCTAATTTCATATTGGCCGGTTTTAAAGATACCATTTGTTGTAATTTTCAGTGTTGTTTCTCTGAAAAATTCAAGTGTAAAGTACATAATGTGAATGCTTCTTTTTCCTAGAAATTGCCCCTTCATATTCCTCCTACAAAGTACCGAATAGGAAGCTGAGTGATTTTTCAGCTTTATGGAATCAAGTTTTCCCATTTGTTATTTTTGGACTAAAAGTACTAAAGTCTCAACATAAAGAATGGATTCCTTAGAATGCACTTAGTATCTCTTAAAAACTCTGGAAAATGTTACTGTAAAAAGGGTAATATACCTGCTGTTCCAGCCTTTTCCCAGTTCTGAAATATGGAATTGGTGAAGAATTAGTGAGACATTAAACAGGTGTTGAAACTTACATTAGTATTGTGCATAGTAAAAGTTGCTCAGCAATCTTTGGTTTTATTAAATGGTCTCTTTCAGTAAGCAGAGGCTTCTGGAGTACTTTTTTTTTGCAAATTTTGGGAAAATCATCAGCTAAATGGAGAACAGAGTCAATTCTTGATGTGAGCCACTTTTATCTTGCTTATTTCTTGTCTAGACTTTGTCCATTACCTGTAAGCAGTGAAAATTTTCTGAAATTAGATGTTATAATCTTTTACAATAAAGCATACTTCTTGGAAAATAAGGCCTGATTTTGCTAGAAAAGAAAGATAATTAATGAGCTGGTAGCTTATGCCTTCAAGACCAGTTGTTAATTGGTTACCTTTGTTGTGTGAAAACAGATCACATAAGAATTGTACAGAATACGTCTAAAGATGTAATGCTTCTCTAAAGAGTTAATTTTCTAAAACAAGGAAACTGCTGTTTAAAATGCTTTAACTGCTGTTAAAGTTTGTTGTCTTTGTATATAGCGGTACTTTCGTCTTTTCTTTTTGGTAAGTTTTCCTTTGGGGAATACAAAATAGCTACTGTTCTAATAAATTATTTTCTTGAAAGCAAACTTCATTGCTTAGGTTATTCCTATCAGAAGTGCAGGAATCAAATACTTGTACACTGAGGCTCCTTGACTTGGTCATGCAGCTATTCTCAGTTGCAGACGGGATGCAGAATAACTCATCTAAAACAGAGAATCATTCTTGGTCTTGTTCTGAGTTCTGGCCCAGGGCATATGCTCACACCCACTGAACTCACTCACTGATGGGAACTGTTACCAGGTTCCAGTGAAACTTACAGTAATGGCAGTATTGGACCAGAAATAATTTTGGTTTTAATTGGTCCCTGATTTATTATTACCACAGGCCTGGGCCCTAGGGTATATCACCATGTCCTGCAGCCATAGGGAGGAGGAGGACAGAAGATCCAGCAGGCAGGAATTGTGCAGCAAGATTGATCTATTTAATTATTTTACAAACTCTTTTATAGACTTTTTCTTTATAGTCTAATTGGACAAAGGATCAGCCACCCCTTGGGGGTGGTTGGCTAAAATCCTAAAACATCCATTGCCAAAATATTTTTCTACTATACCATAAACAAGACTTCTCAAGGTTGCAGGTGGCTTGGTTGTTTACATTCCCTGCCACCTCTTCTGTGAGAGAGAAAAGTCTCTCACGGACTTAGAAAATAGCAAGAAAATCCTTGCTAGCAGCATTTTTGTATCTACAATTTATCAGTCTAAAACTCAGCTGTCCTTAAAGAACTTTATTTTGCTTGCTGTAATGTTATCAGGCTGGTAGTTGCTTATAAGGGGTTATGGGCTGCCCTCTAGTGAAGAGAAGGGAACTTCCTTAGAAAGAGCTGCACTGTAAGAGCCACCATTCAGGATGAATTGTAACAGAAGGTAAGACTAAAACCCATGATCAAACAGTAGTGGTGGTCATGGAACACACTGTCTTTACATACAAAAAGAAATATGCCTAAAGTTAGGTAATTCCTCTCCTGAGAATTTTTGAGAACAGCGTGGTAACAACCTGATTTAATAATTTTAGATTGACTGGTGTAATGTAAATGTGTTAATCCGCTTTACCAGGATCTGAAATCTATGGGTGAGTGATGGTGGATCCAGTTCAGAATCTCTGTGTCTCCTTCAGCTGCAACACTGAGGTGTTCCTTTGCCCTGGTGCAGTGCCCAAGTACAGCCAGACCATCAGGAACAGGGATGGATGTCTGGGATGGATGCCTGGCTGACTCACCCAGATTCAAGATCCTGGTATGTCAACAAAGCATGCATGGGATGGCAGGCATTTTTAGATCCGGAGGGCCTTTTTGCATAGGGAAAAACGTAAGAAATTAGACTTGATTTTCTTGCAACTTAAAAAAAAGTGATTGATGTATATATATATAACATATATATTTACATATATATATATTTCTATGAAATAAAAGGAGAGAAAAGTCAGATTAATTAGAATTCCCCGTGCCTCTTTCTGGGTCTCCTGAAGTGGAGTTTTTGCGTGAATTAGACCTGTGTTTTGTTAGATAAATGCAATAGCCTTTCTGCATTGACACTAAGAAGAAACAAGCTCTTTTAGAACATACTGTGTCTGCTCTACTCCAGCAGTCTGCCTTAAGAAAAGATGAATCCTTTCCCCAAGTGCCTCTTTCTGCCATTGACTTGAATTAAGATGTATTTCACAGCAGACCTGGGACCTCTGTCTGGATGAATCTGATACTTGGTGCTTTCCAAATGGAAAACTTGGTGCTTATAGTAAATGTGCACGAGGGGGGTTCTGGTTTGTTGGGGCTTTCTATGTGTTTGGGTGTATTTTTTAAGGTGGCAGAGAGTGTTGTCTCAAATCTTAATGAGGATCCCAGCCATAAGGACAGGAGGCTCTCACAGGTAAAGCTGTAATTGCAGTTGTCTGCAAGGAAAGCATGGCACACAGTCAGTGAGAATTAAAACTATTGTAAAGCCACACTAGAAAAATAGTATGTCGATGCTTTAAATGCTTTCAAACATTCTTAAATGGATTCTAGCACTTCAGAATAATTGACTGCTTTCCCATATTGTACAATAAGAGCCTATTTGTTTGCTTGATAATAACATCAAAATACGGGAAAATACATTTAAAAAGGGAGCTTATTTTTTCCAGATGCTGGGGGAAACACTTGAATAATCTACAAGCAAAGTATTTTGCTTGTTTTACTTACTTACTGAAAGAAAAGGGATTTTCTCTAACTTGCAGGACACCATTTGGGAGACTAAGGTTTAGCTCCTTTCACTTACTGCATGTGTACACTCAACCACTATTACAAATGAAGTGCTGCTTAGCTACTTAATAAATCTTTCCCTTCTGCTTGCTCAAAAAGTTTTTATTTAGACTACTTTAAAACCAAATGCTCGTGGTTTGTTTTGGATTGGGATTCTTTGATGGCATTTTGGTGAAAATGGATACTTTTAAAGCTTCAGCATTAAAGCATTTTCCTTTAGGGTTCGCTAAGTTTAAGCAGTTTAACTGATTTCTTCGAGGGCTGCGAGGACAATTCAACGTGTGACATGCTGTGGCCTGGCTGTTAACACTGCTACACATATCACGTTGTTGGACTTTTTGAAGAGCCAAGTGTGGTTACTCAGCTTGTTCTCAGCAGGTGTTTGCAAATCAGTCACAGGCAAATAGGAACTCATGTCCTGTGCCAGTAGGAGCTGTGCTGCTGTACAGGAAATCTGCATCTGGGACTCCTCAGCAAAGCTGACTTTTCATCATTTCTGTTTACACAAAACTGCTGCCTTTGGATCGGTGTTCTTAACAGGCCAAAACTGAGCAGAGCTTATGAGCATTTGCTCTGTTTTTGTTTGTTTTCCTAGTAAATTCCAAAGTGAAGCTACATTAGATGATGGCATCTCAGTCAGCAGATGCCAGATACTGCACCAGGAAGGGACAATGTAGGGATCACTCGTGCATGGCACTGTATGACTGGCTCAGGGCAGAGTGAGGGCTGCTAATTACAGCTGTGCACAGCTGGAGTCAGCACCAGCTCCTTTCACTCCAGTCACAACTATCTCTGCATTTACCACAGCTGAGTGTGTGAGAAGGAGTTGTTTCCCAAACAGTCCCGTTTTCTGTTCTGACTTTGCGGTTGTTTGCCAACAGACCCAATTCTGCCATGCTTAGGCCATTCTAATGAAGTGCAGACCACAGCATAACTCACCAACCTTTCTTTGGGCTCAGATTTTAAGCAGAAAGTGCTAACAGTTTTGTTCCAATCATTATTTTTAAAGTAAATAACCAGCCTTTCCAAAAATTTCACGTGGTCTTTTTAAAGGCAGGTACCCCCCTCCATCTCTTCTTTTGCAAGGCAGAAAAGCATTACCCTCAAAAACCACAAAGTTTCCCAAAGGTAACCAAAATAACTTACAACTGTATTTCAAACAAAAATAATATGCAGATCTTTGCATTGAACAATAAAAACAAAACAGAACTGTTTGTAAGGCTTCAAAAGAACAGAGAACTTGGAACTATTTACATCCTGGAGACCCAGTCAAGGCACACTGGATTCCAGTCTGGGTCACTGTAAATTCGGTCTCATTCGGTGCACGAGGTCAGTCCGGCTCTTGGTCACGTCACTTGGCTTTGTCCAGCAGAAAGGTCTGGGACAAAGGGAGGGAAGAGAAAACATTTGGTTGGACTCATCCAACAGGCACACTGGCAGAGTCCAGTCAATGACTGCAGTCACTTGGCTCCAAGAGGACCTGCAAAGCCTTTTGGCTTTCAGCAGGTGCCGCTTTAGGGAGAGGGTTTTTACAGCCTCCCAGCCCTTCAGCCAGGCACATCGTGCTCATTTTCTTTTGCAAGCTTGCCAGCAGATCAAGGCAATGCATCCCTTTGCCCAGAGGGGCTCACAGAGCTTTGTGTTTTATGGAAAATGACACTGCAAAGGCCCCGTGGGATGGCAGGTTACAGCTTCTGAGTATTCCCCACTGCTTGCACCACAGGACAACACAACATTTGTAATGACTAAGGTGTACAATAAAAAATGTGGCAGCAACTCGAGGAATTTCTGTTGGCCAATACTGGTCACAGGCCCAGCAAGGAGTCAAAAATTCAAGTGCTGCCCAGCTGTAGCCAAGCTACTTAGCAGGTGCTGCCCTCACAGGGCAGCTCTCCCCAATCTCTCTCCTTTCTCCTAAAGGAGGTGCTCATGAGGAAGCAGAAGCCAGGGTGGCTGCAGGGCCAGCCCTGCCTGGTGGCTGCAGAAACTCCAGGCAGGGCTGTAAAACAAACACTTACTGTTCAGACTTGAGGTCTTCTTGTCTTGTCTTCATTTGGCAGCAAAGTCACTGGGAAAGGATTCCTGTCATCCCCTGCAGATCCCTGAAAAACCACAGAGAACAAGCTGGTCAGAGAGAGATGCCTAAAGCCATTCCAAAGCCTGGCTCTCCTAAGTTTCCAGAGAAAATGTTCATTGGTCCCAGGCACAGTCTCTTCTCCAGGCTCTCCCCCTCTTGCCTTCTTCCCCAGCAATCCCTCCGACAATGGAAATGGAACCTTGGCTTCTCACCTGGCAGCTCACAATGCTTTGCACCATTACACTTTTCCCAAGCGCGGAGAAATCCAGCAGCAGGTTTCCTCGCTCAGTGGCTGAAAGAGCTGTGAGGGCTGCAAGCAGGAAAATTGTCAGGAAAAAGCAAGCAGTGAGAAGGCAGCTACTACAGTGTGCACAGGCTGGCCTAACACACACCCCCCAACGCCCTAGACCCCGCACCCCGAGCCATCAGCAAACAGCCAAGTAATCCAATTTTATTACCAGGGAATGCAAAGCTGCAAGGGTCATGAGCAAGTTTGTAAAAAAAGCTATAAAACCTTAGGCCCAGGTTGCAGCCAAACCCACAGCTTTGTTGTTTCTTCATTTTAAGCAAACCACCCTTTCTTATTATAAACGTACTCCTCCTCCCACCAGGCTTGTATCTGCAGTTGCCCACAACCAGAAGTGGTCACTTAGGTGAGAGGGCGTTTCTGAAGAGAACCACACAGCACGCGTGGGTTGCAGGAAACCTCCCGCCAGCTCTCCTGGATACCAGTGTTGATGCCCTGGGATAGTTCCTCGGGATCTTTCTCCACTTTCCTGAGCGTGGCAAACAAAGGATCCTGGTTCCTGGCAGGGTTATCCATGGCAGGCAGGTCCAGGTCGTCACTCTCGGTTCTGGGGCTCTTTTGAGCCGTCGTGGTCGAGTTTGGTGCCCGTTGTGCAGCAGTCATGGCCGGCAGTGGTGGCAGCACCACAGTTTTCCTCTCGGTTTGGAATGAAGCTTCTGATGGTCAGGACAAGAGAAGCAAATTCATGAATATGATGCACACACACCGTAGGGATTTCTGACAAACTTGGCTACATCCTGAACTGGCCAGTTCTTGCCAGTGCCTCAAGTAGGCAACACTTCCAAAGCTGAGAGGCTTCAAGCGAGAGAGACTTTTAATTGGCAGAGACTTTCACATTCACTAACAGAGTGGCCTAGCAGATTTCTGGTCATCTGAAATCAGGATGGCCAGGGAACTCTGGCAGCAAGAAGCAGCACCAAAGAGCTCTCAGCCTTGTTTCACCACTGCTCACTGACACCATTTTTAGTCAGCTTCTCAAAGTTTCCAAGAACACACCAACAGCGAATCCCAGCCCATGGGCTGCAGCATCAGAAGAGGCAATGAAGTTAAACCCAGTGGGAAGGCTCGGGTGTGAGGCTGCACCTCTTGCCTGACTCTGCTGTGCGTGGGACAGTCCTCTCCCCTCTTTCAGCACCCACTTTTCCAGTGCTTTGGTCCCTATTCACTGCCCACGTGCTCTCCAGCTGCTCTGCCTTGGCACAGCTGATGCTGCACAGAGCACGGTTTGACACGGAGCACAGCACTATCCCCCACCTGATCCAGAGCCCTCTCTCCCCAAAAACACCTCCTACCCTTCCCACCCCAGAAGCCAGCACATGACTAAGGCAGCTGCTCATTTTCCCTGAAAAAAGGCAGGAAGGAACTCCAGAATTAAAGCTCTTCCATTCCTACCGCAATGGGAACATCCCTTCCCCCAGCCAAACGTCAGCCCCAACACCTCTGTGCTTTAAGAGGATGTCAGAAGGGAAAGACTCCCTGCCCTTACCCACCCACACCTACAGAGCTGCTTTCTGCACCGGGTGCTTCCAGCCTGGTAAGGCCAGTCTGCAGCATCTGGAGTTGCAGAAGGCACACGATGTTCCAAGCAAACTCTCGAGTGCCAGGACAGGAGATAGGGTTCTGGGTCTCACCCTTCTGAACAAAAACTAAGATTTACACTTCTTTCTGACATCCTACCACTGCATACTCACTTCAGTTTATTGGGGCCTTTGTTTGCTGAAGGCTGAAATTATTTTGTTGGGTGTTTTCATTCCTTTTTCTTCCTGGGAGTATCCCCCTTGTCTTCCCTCTAACAGGAAGAAAGAAAAAAGGAGGAAAAAAAATCACTCATGTCTTGAAAGTTCACACAAAGTACAGACCAATACAGCTCAGTTTTACAGATTCTGGTTGAAAACAGAAAAAATAAGATACTGGAACTCACAAAGTGGAAACCCAAGCACAGCAGATAGAGCTTTCAGGCTCACTGACAAGTAAACCTAAAATGACATTTTACCTATCTTGCTTGCATACATTAATTGCTTTCCAGTGGCAGGGATGGAACTGCTAAACCTCTCGATGCAAACTGTAATCTAAAGTAAGGCCCTTCCATTGCTGAAAACAAGCATTCCATCTGTCCTGGATGGGCTTTTTGTCCTCCTACTCAGTCTGAATGGTACAGAAACTTATTCAGATGCCTTGGGGCACAGTCAAGAACGGTAAGCAATTGTGCTTTGTGACACCCCTTATCGAAGGGAAGGAAAAACTCCAGTCACAGGAGAGTGAGATCCCTGAGATCCCCCAGATGTGCAGGGGGTTCTGATTGTATTGACAAGAATCTGAGAGGGGTGAAATTTAAACAGTCAGTGAAAATTGCTGCCATTGTCTTCCAGAAGCACGGGAACCATTAAGGCAGAGAGCCAATCACTGAAAGATTTTTACAGATTTTATAACATCGATTGTGCAGCATCAAGTGTGCAAATCATCAGCTCAGCTGAAGGAGAAACTTCAGAACCGTTTGCTACAAGCCAAGAAAATGTAAAAGAAAGTGCCCTTATCTCTTGGCATTACCCACAGTGTGCCTGCTGGTTTCTGCCTCTCTCCCAGAGTGCAGAGAAACATGGAACCATGGAGCAGCTTCTCAGCAGTGCTGCTCTCAATGAGTTCTCCTTCCAGGCTGCACTCCCGTCTGGGATACAGGCTCTGACTTGGGATTTCCTGCAGTCAGGGAGTCCACAGGCAGTGCCCATTCACCATGAAGCCTGCAGACAACTCTTGCTGCAGCTGACCCAGGCCCCTTTGGGAGTCAGCTTCCCAAAAAACACTTGGGAGCATCGACCTGCTCAGTTAAATGAAGGGCTCTCTTGGAATTCAAGGGAAAGCCACTGCAATGGCTGAGGGACTCTGCAAAGGGCTCCCTGGAAAGCCCCTGAGTGCACCCAGCCACCTCTCAGGCATCACTGCTGGCATCACAGCAGCTCCAAGGAAACCCAAGCAAGCTTTTTGCCCATTTATCCATGTGCCAAGTGCCTCAGTACCACACTGCTTGTAATGGGGGGCACAGGAAGGGGGCACCGCCACCCTACAAAGCTCTGCTTGGGCTGAAACCCAGAGAAACCCAGCAGTGCTGGCGGGGGCTGGTCAGCCACAAGCTGCCACAGCCTGCTGCCAAAACCTCCTCTGACAGAGGAGGGCTGGGGATTTCTTCTTGCAGGAAACTAGGATTCCAAGAAAAGCCCCAAAACACCAGAGCATGTTAGACAGCTTACAGGGCTTTCCATTTGCTCAGGAGGGGATCTGTGACCAATTGGAAACAGCGGTGGGAACACACCCCTTAGAAGTTTGGTAACACCATTAGAGAAGGATCATGGCTCTACTGCCAACCTATGAAGTGGAAACTCCACATGGGTTTTCCAAACACCACCTTGGTCATTGTCCAAACCCACCTCCCCCTGCCCCTCTCACCTTCTTCTTTCCAGGGGGCTCCTCAGGACTCTTCATGGCTTTCCTCTTCCAGTCCGGCTTCCTTGCAGGCGAGAACAACTTCTTCTCCCCAGGAGGCAAGGGCACTTTCTCCTTGTGCAAATTGCCAGGCCTGTGCCTGCTGGGGATGAGAGCGTCACGTTCCTGGCCAGCTCCCAGGGGCCGGGGCTCCAGAAAGCCTTTGGCGTTGGCCTGCTGGGAGCCCTTGTCCTTTGGCTTCTCAGAGAGCTTGTGAGGTGCCGGCTTCAGGTCTTTCCTGTCTGTGGGTCTTTTTTGTCTTTCTGTCCTTTTGATGGCTTTTGGCTTCACTGTTTCTAGGACTTTGGGCTGGTCCTTGCAAGGCTTCTCTGTGACCTCCAAAGGACCAGGCTCACTCTCCACCTTCCGGACTCTCTTGGATTCATCAGGCACCAGGGGCTGGCCGGGCCTTTTGATACCCATGGTCTTCCTGGGCAAGGGCCCGTCAGTGTGCACAGGACGCTTCAGGAAGCTCTGTTTGCTTGTAACGTGACCTTCCAGAGAAGCCTTGGCCACTTGGCCACAGCTTCTGGGAGAAGTCTTGGCCACTTGGCCAAAACTCTTCTGAAACTCCTTGGCCACTTGGCCAAAACTCTTCTGAAACTCCCTGGCCACTTGCCCATCACGTTGGGATTCCTAGGATTAAAGGACAAAGTGCAAAGTAGCTCAGCGTGTAGCTTCACAATAAATACATCCACTGACACCTAAACGGTGTGTTGCTGGCACATTAGGGACATGTGCATTTTTGAATAAATACTTTTAAAACATCCTAAGAGCTGCCAAACAGCTGAGCTGAACTTCTGCTCAGCAGAAAGATCTCTTGGAATTTATCAGCAGCCCTGGCAAAAATGGGCTGGCTTACCTTTGCTGGCAATGGAAGATTGAAAGTCTCTTTTCTCAGAGGCGTCTGAAGAGGTGGCAGGAGAA
Source organism: Aphelocoma coerulescens (assembly GCF_041296385.1). Lineage (NCBI taxonomy): Eukaryota > Metazoa > Chordata > Aves > Passeriformes > Corvidae > Aphelocoma > Aphelocoma coerulescens. The sequence continues at coordinate 212,376 of NW_027183479.1, forward strand.
GTGACAGTGAGTTCCTCATTTTCTGGAAAGAGAGGGAGAGAAGCAGCCCTCAGGAGTTTTGCTGATGGACACAAGAGAACGTTTCACCCTGCAGAGAGTCAGAGGGATCCAGCTCCTCATGGATTTGTACAGGCTTCCACCTGGAGATCTGTTATTGAAGAGCACCTACCTCCAATATTCCTTCAATGGACTGCACATAAATGTGCACAATGGGCTGAGACAAGAAAGAGGGAAGCAGTGTGAGCTTGTCTGGGTATTTTACTCATTGACAGGAAACAAGCATGCACTCAGCAAACATCTGATTACCAGCAGCTCTCTAAGTGTCATGCACGTCCATTCAGGACATGAGCAGCAGGTGCAGAGCCTTTGGACAAGGGCCACTCGGGAAAAGCAACCCCCAGCTTGAGGGAGGAGCAGCTCAGGCTGCCTGGGATGAGTTGTCACTCTGGCTCTAGAACTGCATTTGAGAATGCTACACTCACAGACTGAGAGGAAGGCTGATCTTACAACTCCAGCTTTTACCTCTACTTCTCCTCAGCACACCCCAAAACACACTTTCAGTGAGGGAAACATCTGCTGAGTGAACAGGAGCTCAGCAAAGTATTTCTTCCCCACCCAATTCCTTTTTCAAGGAAATTCCCAATTTTCAGGAATTCCCAATTCCTTAATGGACGCAAAACATAGGCAAAACCAGAGATCTATTATTGAAGAGCACCAACCTTCCAAGTGTTTTCAGTTGATGGCACCTCAATGGGCTTCTTTTCCTGAAACAAGAACGAGGGAGGCAGAAGGAGTTTGTTTGCGTTTTTTTTGTTAGTTTTTTTACTAATTGACATGCACTCAGCCAGCATTTGCTTACCAACAGCTCTAGAAATGTCCTGCAAGCCCATTAATAATAAAGTGCTGCTAAGGATTAAAAGGCCCATCTGAGGGGGAGTTACTAATGGAGGCCAGGTAGAAAATGAACTGAAATCCCCACAGTCACCTCCTCTTCCTCTGAGAAAAATGCCAGTGTTCCCTTTGCAACCTGGCAGTCAGAGAACAATGTTTCCTTTCTTAAATTACTACTACTCCTGCTACTACTGCTACTATTTATCATTACTGTTGTTATTATTATTATATAAGTATGTTCCTGCAGTCTGCTTCCTTTATGGAATTTTGCTTTGAGGCAGCCAAGCTTTGCTTTCAAAGGCACAGGCTGCCTCTGCATTTAAAAGAGTTGAGCAAAAAGTTTCCTTAGTTAAAAAGAACAGTTAGAAATAATAGTTCCCAATTCTTCTAAGCCAGTCCTAGAGCAAGAGGAATATTTCTCATTCACCCAAATAAATGAGACTCCTAGTCCTTCTGAAGTCCACAGCAGTGTGGACAAGACACTGACATCTCACACATCGGGAAAGATGCAACACAGTTCATGCAAATCCTGGCTGACTTTATCCATCCTGTTCTTGCCCCTGCAGGACTTGCAACTCCCCAGCTACCATTTCTCACTCTCCCATTGCCTGGCAAAGTGATGGATTTAGCAGCCAAATTTGGACAAATGCATGTTCTGCAGGGGTGCCCAGAGACACACTGTGGAGACAAGTTGCCTTTGGGCTACCCCAGGGAGCTGAGTCGCCCCCCAGCTGATGGCAGAAGCCGGCAGGGACTCCACCCCTCTCTCAGAAACGCAGCCCCTCCTTCCCCCCCCTCACCACCCACTCCAAGGCAGATGCAGCATCCCTGCTCCTTACTTCACACTGACACTCCTTAACTGGGCTTCCCAGCAGCAAGGACAAACACTGCCCACTTCTGCTGGCCTGAGGGCTGGTTGCAGCACTCCGCACTCCCAAGACTTTGAGAGCCAGGATCGTGCTTTATCTTTTTGGCAACTGATGCTGAAGAATGGCTCCTGCAGAAGGCAAGGCCCTGCACTGCTTTACTTCTCTCAGCTTCCTCTCATTTTCCACAAGGTATTGCCCACAGTCCCTTGCAGCTGATCACCAGCCTTTCCCAGGAAAAGCTGACTGCAGCCTCTAGCTCTTCCTTCTCCTTCCAGAGGCCAAACACAGTTTGAAAACCTTCCCTGTGGCTCTCCTGGCCCAGCTGCCATGGCTCAGCACCATGGGCTCCTACATTCCATAGGGCACAGCAATATCCCAGGATGCTGAAGGATGAGCCTGCCAAAACCCCAACATGCACCTGGGAACCAAATGCCTTTGAGCTCTGGCGAGGCCAAGCCCCGAGAAAGGCAGGGCCCGTGTGCTGCTCCCTTGGCCTTGAGGGGCTGCCAACAACAGAGCCCCCAACAACTGCACTCACCCTGACAGGCAGGAGTTGCGATTGTTCCGCTTTGGCTTCTGCCTTCCAATTGGAGGGACCCTCATCGCTGTCACAGTTCTGCTCAGGGCGAGGTGAGAGGTCTGGTGATTCCGGTGAGGATTTTCCCCAGATGTCCTCATAGGGCTTTGTCTTACTGCAGGTCCGCCGATGCCTGCGGGTGTGTGACTGGGACTTGGACTTTCTTGGAATCCATATGGGATTCAGAGGGGACTTGTGGCTCAGAAGTGCCTTGAAGTCCCAATCGCCCAGCACCTTCTTAACGCGCCTCGACAGCTCATCTTCTTTATCAGTCTGCAGCAGAACAACAGAGAGGGGGAATGTCAAAAACACCCCAAGCAAGAGATGCAGCTCAGCAAGAGACACTCCTCAGGATCTTCATGGAATCCCCACGCATCGCCACAAGGGAAGTCAGGCAAGCTCAGTGGAGCACATGGGAAGCTGCTGTGTTTGCAGTTGTCAGGCTCAAGTTTGCTACAGCCCATGCAGAAGACACAGCTCCCTCTCCCACCCCAAGCAAAGATGCAGCTCAGCAAGAGACACTCCTCAGGATCTTCATGGAATCCCCACGCATCGCCACAAGGGAAGTCAGGCAAGCTCAGTGGAGCACATGGGAAGCTGCTGTGTTTGCAGTTGTCAGGCTCAAGTTTGCTACAGCCCATGCAGAAGACACAGCTCCCTCTCCCACCCCAAGCCTCCTTCCTCCTCTCCTTCCAGCCTGCACCCCACTCCCATTACTTTGTAGGGTTTGGCAAAGAGGGGAGTCTCCTCCGAGAATGGATCTTTCTCCTCTGGAGCCGCCTGCCTCCTGCGCCTGTCTCGCTCCAGAATGCGGAGCAAGTCTCTGTTGTTGTGCCAGCTTTCAGAAAGAGAAAGAGAAAGAGAAAGAGAAAGGAGAGTTAACACTTGAAGCCCTGTTTCTACTCCCTGCACACACTGGGGCGTTCACACAAGGGCACAGGTCCAGCAGCAAAGCAATGCTGAAATCCACAGGATGGTGACAGTGCCCAAATCAGTTCTGTCCAGCGTGTGCTGTGCCCCAGAGCAACGAGACACACAAGGAACAGCACGCATCCTTCTCAGGGATTGCTACTGCTCATCCCAGCCATCAAGAAGGGTGGGAAGGGAAAAACTGTCCCCCCATTTCCCTGTGAAACAAATGGGGAAGCAGTCACTGGGGGCGGTCAGCAGGTGAGCTGGCAAACCCACTTGCAGTGATCAATGGGAGAAACTGCCATTCTTGTTCTCCTTCTGACTTCCCACCCCACTCTCCCACTGAGCGTCAAAGAGAATCCTCTCTTTTGAAGGTCTTGCCACTTTCAACGCCTGAACTTTGTCCACTTTATAAACAGCCTTACAAATGCACTCTCTACTGTAAACGGATATGCGGAGAGCTGCGTACTGACAATCATGTAGCTGCATTTAAAGCCTTCCCACCAACGAGATTAGATAGGAGATCTCAGACATTCAGAAAACACCAGCTCAAATGCCCCTGTTCCTCTTCAGCCACATGTGCATGTACTCAATTCCACCAGCCCCACATCAAAACACTGATAAGGCTGTGTCCCATCATGGGAAACCAGATCCTTTAAACTGTCCCTGGTCTGTGAAAGGCTACTGCAAAATGAGGGAAACTCTGCCTCTGACATTTGTGGACATTGGGGAAGGAAAAGGCAGCAGGCATGGTAGATGCAGGAATCTAGTTCTACTCTACTGCACAGTCTACTCTATACCTACAATTCCTGGATTCTTCTTCACTCATCCAACTTCCCAAGTGCCCCAGGATGCAAGGGGAGAGCCTTGTGTGCCCCTGCAATGACACCTTCCCAAATACCACACCCATAATCAGCTCCTGAAAGTTTAATCACCCCTAGAGCAGAAGCACAGCTGCCTCATCTCATGCTGAGGGGCTGTTATTGGCAATAAATCAGGTTTTTGCACTGGATGGCATTCCTAATTCAGAGTAGAAGAGTCTGCTGTCTACTGAAATGCCCAGCTTCTTCAGATAAGCCCGTAGCTCTCCCAGCCTCCGCAGCCCTGGAGACACCATTGCTGCCCATCTCTGCCCTGGCCATTGAAGGTGTTTGGCAAGATGCTCTTCAAAACCTTTGCAAACCTGCGCTCTGCTGTTCCTCACAAGCCTGCACACTTCCCTTAAGGCCAGGGAACTTTGGAAGCTTTGGGAACTGGACCTCCAGCCTTAGCACCAACACGCCCAGCACCTGGGAACCTTGGAACAGGGGGACTCCACAGTCCTACCCCCTCCATCTCCAGGGGGAACACAGCTCAGTATTGGAGAGTTAAAAACAGTGCTGTACTTGCTGCAGCTGGTCTACACTTGATGTGTCACCAGGAAAACCCAAACATCCCGACTGTTCAAAGAGGCAAGTGAAACTGAATGTCTGCCCTGAAACATCAGCTCAGGCCTCCTCACCTTCAAACATGTTCCACAAGAAGTAAAAACTTGCACAAAGCGCCCCCACCCCAAAAAACACAGCTCCTGCTTTGCTGCACACTGAAACAGGAAAATACTCCTAGGCCCAAAGCTTCCCAAACTGCAGAAGGGAGTGCCCTGGCCCCAGGAACAAGAGATTGGCTTCAGAAAGTTCAGCCCAGAACCTGCCCAGACCCACGACATCATCCAGGCCTGAGCCTGTTACAGGAGCTCTGAAAATACCAAGGTGCTCTGAAGCCACTCCCACTGACAGGACAATCCTTACTTAACTGCATTAAGGGGGGATTATTTTTTAAACTGTCTCAACATTCATCAGAGCACCTGGGAAGCCAAGATTACATCAAATTAATTCCTACCTATTGTCTCTGTTCAGGTTGTCCGTAGGTTCCATTACGAAGCCTCAGTTCGATCAGCTTCTCTGGAAGAGAACAAACAGAATTCACCATCTGCATGAGTTCAGACCTAAAGCAGGGGTCCAGATCTCCGGGGACTTGCTGCACTCAGAGCCTTGAGTGCCCAACTGGGAGTCACTGCAGTGCTCCTAAACATCAACCATGCAAACATGGGGATTCCACGTAGCTGAGAAGGGGAGAACCAAGAGATCCATTTTCCCCTGCCCCCAGTGCTGGTGCTGCATTTCAGGTCAGCTCCTAGCTCCACACTGGGCCAAGAGCATGACAAACCAGGCCATGCTACACGCTCCAGGATATCTGGTTCCATTTTAAGTGTAAATGTGCCCTTAGAACCCTGCCCTTGGACAACCAAATGGGCCTCACGTGAATGGCAGCATCTGTGGAAAGGGGAGGGAAAGAAAAGGAGAAAAGAAAGCCCTAAAAAGACAGCTCTAGATTAAAAGGTAATGAGATCCCTCAGCAGAAGCAAAAAATCTCCAAGAGGCAGAAACAGGACTGAAAACATTTCCATTTCAATTTGTGACCTTCATTTGCAGCATCTCACAGTCCAGAGGGAGCAGAATGAATTCTCACTGGGGAGGAGGCTACAGGAGCATTGTGGGAAGTCTTGTGAACCACCCCACTGAGGGCAGCTGACATGAGACAGGAGCACAGACACTTGGGGGAAGAGGGGAAGCAGCAGCTGAGCTCCAGGCCACGGCTTTAACACCAGGCAAGGGACCAGCAGGGAACCATTCTGCAAGCCACAGAAACACACGGGCCACTGCGGATGGAATCCTGTCAGACCCCCACCTCCCCCTGCAGCTGGGAAGCCTCAGAATAGGCACTCACACTAAGCTGAGAGGACAGATCTGGAAGCAAACAAACACTGCAGCTTTGTTCCCTCCTCACAATCATGAAAACCGTAACACTGGCTGGGAAATAAACTGCCTTGAAAGAACAAGGTGCCCACTTGGATTTAAAGAGGAACAAAGGTGGGAGAAGTTGGAAGCGCATACTGGGAGGAGTCATTCCAGGTTTCTTCCAACTTCTCTTGAATGGACCGGGCATTGGCACAACTTGGGCAGAGAGAGATGCACGCACCCATGTGAATAGACAGCATGGCAGGGAAACCTGCTCTGTCACCAGCTTGTCCTTAACATGGCCACAAAGCACGTGAGTGGCCAGCAGCAAAATCCAGACTTCACTAGACAGGCAAAAAGTTTTGCAAATGCCCTGGACAGGGCCAGGTTTTCAACCTCGCTGACGCCCCATGGATCTGAGGTTGCGCAGGCGTCCTTAACCTGACACGATTGCCACAGGGCACAAATGCTTTTGCAACCAAGCTGTGCTTCTGAACACGAGCTTTCCTCGCTGGGGAGATGAAGGCAGGTACCCAAGTGACCCTGATGGGAATTCTTACAAGGTTTTGACAGTGCTGTATTTGGCCAGACTCATTGCTGCATCCCTTAGCAGGACATCTTTGATTGCTCTTCTTGCTGCCTTTCTCCGTCCAGCCACAGGCAAAGAGCTGCTCTGAAGGAGCAAGGAAGCTTGGAGGCTGCTTGGAGACCTAAACCTTATGTACCCATCTCAAGAGCTTTTCCTTCAGATCTTGCTATCACTGACCTTCACATGCTCTTTTTATGGGCAAAGCATGCTGTTTTGCACACATTCAGGTATTTGAAGGGTCACCTTGACATACAGGCAGAGAACACACCGGATTCGTAGAAATACAGAACTACAGAACCACAGAATGTTTTAGCTTGGAAGGGGCCTTAAAGATTATCTACTTCCAACCCTCCTTCCATGGGCAGGGACACCTTTCGCTAGACCAGGCTGCTCAAAGGCCTGTCCAACCTGAACTCAAAGTATTAAAATATTCTGGTGGCCATTGGACTTATATACATATAATATACCAGTAGATGTACAAGACCATTGTGATTAAAATGGCCTTGATTCTTAAAAGTGGAAAGTAATAAATCCATAGCTTTGGCTTCACTTTGGGATGTGGGTTCTTCCACACCGGCTTTGCCACCTCTCTCTGGAGTCACTGCCTGTGACAGTTCAACGGGAAGAGCGGCCCCTCGCAGCCGCTCTCAATCCCGACAACAGGGCAATCCCAGGCCCCAGCTGCTGCAGGCACTGCCCAGGAAAAGCCCAGAGTTTCCCCTGCCACACATCTGCTGGCTCTCCGCTCAAGCCTCTCCTCCTCAGTGCTGGCACCTTTTGGCAGCACACGGGGCAGAACCCAGGGGCCTCTGTGCTGCCCTCCTTTCCCAGGGACTGCCTGGCTCTGCTGCGCCTCAAAGACACTGAGGATTAAAGCTGAATCAGCAGCAAGCCCTCCTGCAACCTTGCCCTCTCCACCCGACATTAATTTGTCCCACTGAGGGCTGGGTAATAATACTCTGAAATAATTGCACAAACAAGGCCTTAAAGGCAGTCGCTCTGGTCAGAGGCCTCTTTCCCAGCAAACTGCTGTCAGCTCGCAGAGGCAGCAGTAAGAACCCGCATTTGAAGCTGTTCCTGTTGCTGCACGGTGCAGGAAGGCAGCAGAGCCATCCGTGGCTGGCCCGTTTGCCCCCGCGCAGCCAAGGGGAGAATCACCTGGCACAAGTGGGCCTTGCGGGCGAGGAATGCCTCCTGGAACGGCAGTGCCGCTGCCAACAGGCCCTCTGACCAAGGAATGCCTCCGGGAACGGCAGTGCCGCTGCCAACAGGCCCTCTGACCAAGGAATGCCTCCGGGAACGGCAGTGCCGCTGCCAACAGGCTCTCTGGCCAAGGAATGCCTCCGGGAACGGCAGTGGCGCTGCCAACAGGCTCTCTGGCCAAGGAATGCCTCCCACAATGGCAGCCGCGCTCGCTCCGTGCTGCTGCAGCCCGCGGGGCGATTCCCGAAGACGCTTCTGCTGTTGCCATGGCCCCGGTGGCAACGGAGCGTCACAGGCACGGCCGGGGCGGTGTCCAGGTGCCCAGGGCGGGGCTCAGAGGGCACGGAACCCTGCTGGAGCCCCGCCCGCACCCCCTGCTGCACACGGGAGCCCAGCCCTGCCCGGCAGCCGCACACGGGCTGTGCCCGAGGCGGGGCCGCACGGCCCTGCGCCACCGAGCCGCAGGGCCCTGCCCGGCAGCTGAGAAGGAGCCACTGAGGGAGCCCTCAGGGCCCAGGGCCAGAGCTGCAGCTGCTTTGTCCAAAGGCTCAGGGGCATCCCATGAGTAAAGCTGGCAAGAAATTCACTGATGGGACTTGCACGTCTTGTGGCCCTTGAGCACTGATGGAAACTCAGGGAGGCTGTGTCCCGGTCCAGACAGGAGAGCCCCTGGACTGGGGCCTCTGCAACAAGAATTTCACATGTAAATTACTTGGTAATGGGATAAAAAACCAAGACACCAGAACAACCCAACTTATGTATATCATTCGCAAGTTCTTGATTCTTTCAAGCAGAGATAAGTCTTGAGAGACTTCATGTGAAAAAGCATTCTGCACACTGAGTGACTCCATCAGATGGGGAATGCAGTCTTAAATCCTCTCGGCCAAATAGACACAAATAATCTAAAAAAGTCAATTTCCCTGAGGCTCTCTCTTGGCACCGTGGTTTCTTCTCCGGCTGCAATCTGGGCCATACCTTTTTTTCCCCCTCTTGAGTATTTTATCCCAGCGGCATTACTGCCATTGCTGATGGGCTCCTTTATGGCCAGCGGTGGGCACGTCTTGGTCTTATTTTTAAGGGAACTATTTCATTTCTGGCCAGGAAAAGGAAAGTGAAAAATGCTAGAAACCAACCACATAAAGTCAAGTTTTAAAATGATGGAAGGCAGTATGTAAATAAGTTGAGAGTGTTCCATCCTAACCTGTTTTTTCATTTCATTGTATTAATTCAGGTTGGTTGATGCTCTGATAAGAAAAATGTCTTCCTTTCTTCTGCTGCTTCTGACATTTGAACATCGCTGTGAGAGGTTTTGGTTGTACTTCAGGGCCCTTGTGGAGCCCTTCCAGCACAGAATATTCTATGATTCTGTGACCTGGAGCAATGCTCCTGTGCTCGGCACTGCTGAGGGCGCATCTGGAATCCCGGGCCCGCTTTTGGGAGCGCACTACGAGGCTGGGGCGCGTCCAGGAGATGGGCATGGAGCTGGTGCAGGCTCCGGAGCACAGGTGTGATGAGGAGCAGCTGAGGGAGCTGGGGGTGCTCAGCCTGGAGCAGAGGAGGCTCGGGAGGCACCCGCGGGAGTTGGCAGGTGCTGGCAGAGGCCGCTGCTGTTCTCCCTCGCAGCCTGAGGGCAGCTGTGGCACCCGGCCTCAGGAGGGCTGAGCGGCTTTCCCAGGAGCTTCCTGCCGCATCCCACAGCACCGGGAAGGGGGCTGCTGCCGTTCTTTCGGGTAGAGAGGGCTTCAAAGGTGCCCGGGAAGAGGCCGGGGGTGCGGAGGGCTCAGGCAGGCAGCCCGGGGGCCGCTGGTGCCACGGAGGGAGAGGGAATTGTGCGTGGCCGAAGGGGAAAGCTGCCAGCGGCGTCCGGCTGTGGGCAAGGCCTGTGGCCCCCGTGGAGCCGGGAGGGCTGCCGGGAAACGGGACGGGGGCAGCTGCCCTGTGCCTGGAACCCTGCCAGCCCTGGGGCTGAGGCACCTGGGTGACACCAAATCCCGCCTGGCACACGGCGTGTCCCTGCAGCCCCGTGTGCCTTGGCAGCGCTCTGGAAGTGTGTGGGATACAGAACAGGCCCGTTTCCTGCCTTTGCCATAAATCCAGTGCATTTCCCGGCCTCCTTGGGATGTTCCCTATGGCACAGTGCCATGACACAGTTACAGGGCTGTGGGGAGAGAAGAAACCTGGAAGTCTTTCATGGAACAATACCCTGTTCCTTCCAGCCAGCTCAGTGGCTGCCCTTCATGAAGTGGGATCATTTGTGTTACCCCACATTATTTTGAAAATGGACTGACATAGTTGGATTCTAGCTAGGAAATCTCAAACTTATCTCGGTTTGACTCATGGAACAAAATAATTTCTATATAAACCAGCATTTTTTTGTTCTAATGTAATTGTGGAAAGCTGGGAAAGAAGAATCCAAATTCTTATGCTTGATCTTGACATCCTGCAAGTACAGCTATGGTATACTTCAAATAACTTCCTTACAGAGGGAAAATATCTTCTATTATTCAAATCCTTGCTATATGATTTCAATTTATGACTAAACATTTGTATTTATATGTTCTGTGTAGCTGAATCAGAAGGCCTGTGTGTATATTCAGCCTGGTGACGGTGGGAGTAACAGTGATAGAGTACTTAGGGAATGATCCAACCAGGAGCTGATGTCACCAATGAATTATAATTGATGTCAGTAGTTTGAATTCTTGTCATCTACCCACATGATCCTAATGCTGGCAGCCTGTGGAATGTGATGCATGGGCAACTAGTGCGAAGTGATTATTTATTTTTTAATGGAACAGGTGGAGATTTCCTTTTCCACCTTAAAAACCCTCTGGAGCAACTATTTCTGCATTCTCTGTTTGCTTGCTACCTTTTTTTTTTTTTTTTAATTGGCCCAGACATACAACTTGAGGAGCCAGCTGTGTCTGTTGTGCTGCACCCAGGTTTGGACTGTCTCCTAGCTATGAATTCCTTATGCTTTTATGTGAATATTGAGCAGAAACATTCTTGAGCCCCATTTGGAATCAGGAGTATTAATGAAAGACATGTACAGTGTGGAGGAAAAATGGAAAGCTTTCACCTTTTAGTTGTATTTCTGCTGCTGTAACACTGGACTAGCATGGTGATAAATGAAGATTCCAGAATCTCTCACTGATACCAAGCAGCCATGTTTTATTCACCATCTTATGACCATTACTGATAACTTGTTTTCATACTGAAATACAGTGGATTGTGGGGGAATACAGGGGAATATGACTGTAGTAAGGAAGCTGCTCAGCTGTGTTTGAGGCACAATGAAACTATTTGTGCCGATGAAACCTTTTGTTTAACAGTTCTTTCAACTTGACTCTAGATACCTTAATGTAGTGGGTGAACCTGAGTTGATGGACAGTCTTTTAGACTAATGACGCTTCTCGCAATTTACATATTTAAACCACGTGGAAAGGCGGGAATTGCCTTTTGTCCCAGTTCGCCTGCCAGAAGGTGGGGGGGCTTCGAGCCTCTGGGCCCTGCTGGGCCAGGCCGGGCCCCCTGCTACCTTCCCCTTTTCCCAATGCCGCAGCGTGGACCCTGGGTCTCTGGGGGAGGAACTATCCCAGAGCCGCAGGCAGCTAAAACCAGCCATGGTCTGCCACACAGCTAAACCCATCCGGCGCGGCTTCTTGGGACTGGCGGGTCCCTCTCCTCTCCACGTGGAGCCGGTGGAGCCAGCAGGAGCCAGTGGAGCCTCCTTTCTGCAGTCAGCACACTTCGTGCTAAACTGAGGAAGACACCATGCAGCCAGCAGCACAGAGGGAGCGAGGCTTTCTTCTGCTGTAAAGCCAGAACAAGAACACTCTTCAACATGGCAGTTTCAGAGCCAGAGAGAAAGAGAAAGAGAGTCATGTGAGACAAAGCTGAAAATGGCAACCGGAGAAAAGAGGGTGCCACGTTTTTCACGTGTAGCTTAAAAAAACTTTCTTGCCTGCCGTGGGAAGAAACTGTAATATCACAATCTGTTTGTCTCTTTAATCCATTTGAAGTACATGGGGGGATGGAGAATTCATGTGTGGCCCATGAAGACTGTGAAGAGTGCCTATGCCAGGCTATATAGAAGCAGTGAGAGGCTTTTAGAGGCTTGTGGGGAAGAACGCCTTTGTGTTCAGGTCAAAATAACTCGTCCTTAAAAAGATTAATAACCCCGTGTGATGGCCCATGTTTGGCAGTGTGAAGGAACTGAGATTTTTCACGGAAGAGATGTTTTACACCAGAGCAGATTGTTTCTTTCTGGGTGGGACTGCTGTTGATGGCAGTTTGGGAACCACGTGCAGCTGAAGAAAACCCTTTTTCCCTTAAGCGTAAGAGAGAGACTTACCAAGAACTGTAACACTGACTAACATCCCATGTTCTGTTACCCTTTGTGTGAGTTGGATAAAAGGAGGAAAGTGCTGGAGAGTGGGAGGGGGTTTGCTTTAATTTCTTGTTATTTCTCTTTACTTTTAATTCTATTAGTAATAAAACTCTTACTGCAGCTGTTTAAGGTTTGTGCCTGCTTTGCTTTTTCCTAGTTCTTATCTCACAGAAGGAAAATAAGTAAGTAATAGATATTTTGAACCAAACCACTGCACTTAATTAGTGTTTCTGCCCGGTTTCTGAACTAAACCCGCTACACTTATACAAATGGCATTGATCCAAAACCTGTCAAAGTCAGCTGAAAGGTGACTGCAGCACTTGGAGGGTTTGGGGTTTTTTTTCAGAGAAGTGTAACTTCCATCAAAATAAAGACAAAAACGGCCTAGATCCCAGCAGACTGGCATTTCCTGACCTGTTTTCTGTCTCTTGCTAAATAGTCTTTGAAGTTTTTTTGGTTTTGGGGGGATGAGGCCCCATTTTTTACTTTACCAAGCCTTAATTATTTAGCTAAAGTTACAAATTAATTTAGGTTTTATACTCTCTCTCATCTTCCTTTTGAACTTTTTCAGCATTTGCAACTGTTTCCCTTTCATATAGGTTTCTACTTTCTTTTTCAGACCTGGTGGGTTTTGGTGTTTTCTTCCTTTTGTGTTTCTCCAACTTTTCACTCCTTTTATCTCCTTCACTGTTTATTCCCCTGAACTGCTTTCTATCTTTCTGACCTCTTTCAGTAAATTTTAGCTATCCAGCAAATCAAAGCCAACAGCAAATATTCTTGCATTCACAGGACAGCTGTTGTAAATAAATATAATTTCACTTGAAGGAATTGATAGGAACAGTGCCAACCACCCAAAATAAACCAAAGTTTGAGATGCTGGTGGGATGGACTGTTCATCAGAGAGAAAAGAAATGACCTGTCATTTGGATTATTAATGTACTGTTCTTTACTAGTTTAGTACTGGTAAATATATATTCATACTGTCTCTAAGGGTTACAGAAAGAAAATCCATTTTTCGTAGTAGCAGGATCCATGTGCCAAGCACATGGCCAGCTTTTACCTGCTCACAGCAATCTAATCCTTTTCCTCAAGGTCTTGTAACACTTGGCATGACATCAACTCCTCCTTAGGAGTAATAAAACCAAGAAAGCAGTAAACTAGGGCAGTATTTTTAGGAAAACACTAAAAAGAGGCGTCTGTCTCTTATGAAATTCAAGGCTTTTATGAAATATATTTTGACAAGAGGAAAACATGGAGAGAGACTATTTAGAAGAGCATGGCAAAACAAGGGAGAATGACTTCAAACTGAAAAAGGTTTAGATTAGGTATTAGGAATAAATTCTTGTGAGGATGATGAGGCACTGGAAGAGGTTGCTCAGAGAAGTTGTGGATGCCCCACTCCTGGAAGTGTCCAAGGCCAGGCTGGATGGGGCTCTGAGCAACTTGGTCTAGTGGAAGATGCCCCTGCCCATGGCAGAGGGTTGGAACGAGATGATCTTTAAGGTCCCTCCCAACCCAAACCATTCTGTGATTCTATGGTCATAACTGCAGAACTGGCAACCTTCTAATTTCATATTGGCCGGTTTTAAAGATACCATTTGTTGTAATTTTCAGTGTTGTTTCTCTGAAAAATTCAAGTGTAAAGTACATAATGTGAATGCTTCTTTTTCCTAGAAATTGCCCCTTCATATTCCTCCTACAAAGTACCGAATAGGAAGCTGAGTGATTTTTCAGCTTTATGGAATCAAGTTTTCCCATTTGTTATTTTTGGACTAAAAGTACTAAAGTCTCAACATAAAGAATGGATTCCTTAGAATGCACTTAGTATCTCTTAAAAACTCTGGAAAATGTTACTGTAAAAAGGGTAATATACCTGCTGTTCCAGCCTTTTCCCAGTTCTGAAATATGGAATTGGTGAAGAATTAGTGAGACATTAAACAGGTGTTGAAACTTACATTAGTATTGTGCATAGTAAAAGTTGCTCAGCAATCTTTGGTTTTATTAAATGGTCTCTTTCAGTAAGCAGAGGCTTCTGGAGTACTTTTTTTTTGCAAATTTTGGGAAAATCATCAGATAAATGGAGAACAGAGTCAATTCTTGATGTGAACCACTTTTATCTTGCTTATTTCTTGTCTAGACTTTGTCCATTACCTGTAAGCAGTGAAAATTTTCTGAAATTAGATGTTATAATCTTTTACAATAAAGCATACTTCTTGGAAAATAAGGCCTGATTTTGCTAGAAAAGAAAGATAATTAATGAGCTGGTAGCTTATGCCTTCAAGACCAGTTGTTAATTGGTTACCTTTGTTGTGTGAAAACAGATCACATAAGAATTGTACAGAATACGTCTAAAGATGTAATGCTTCTCTAAAGAGTTAATTTTCTAAAACAAGGAAACTGCTGTTTAAAATGCTTTAACTGCTGTTAAAGTTTGTTGTCTTTGTATATAGCGGTACTTTCGTCTTTTCTTTTTGGTAAGTTTTCCTTTGGGGAATACAAAATAGCTACTGTTCTAATAAATTATTTTCTTGAAAGCAAACTTCATTGCTTAGGTTATTCCTATCAGAAGTGCAGGAATCAAATACTTGTACACTGAGGCTCCTTGACTTGGTCATGCAGCTATTCTCAGTTGCAGACGGGATGCAGAATAACTCATCTAAAACAGAGAATCATTCTTGGTCTTGTTCTGAGTTCTGGCCCAGGGCATATGCTCACACCCACTGAACTCACTCACTGATGGGAACTGTTACCAGGTTCCAGTGAAACTTACAGTAATGGCAGTATTGGACCAGAAATAATTTTGGTTTTAATTGGTCCCTGATTTATTATTACCACAGGCCTGGGCCCTAGGGTATATCACCATGTCCTGCAGCCATAGGGAGGAGGAGGAGAGATGATCCAGCAGGCAGGAATTGTGCAGCAAGATTGATCTATTTAATTATTTTACAAACTCTTTTATAGACTTTTTCTTTATAGTCTAATTGGACAAAGGATCAGCCACCCCTTGGGGGTGGTTGGCTAAAATCCTAAAACATCCATTGCCAAAATATTTTTCTACTATACCATAAACAAGACTTCTCAAGGTTGCAGGTGGCTTGGTTGTTTACATTCCCTGCCACCTCTTCTGTGAGAGAGAAAAGTCTCTCACGGACTTAGAAAATAGCAAGAAAATCCTTGCTAGCAGCATTTTTGTATCTACAATTTATCAGTCTAAAACTCAGCTGTCCTTAAAGAACTTTATTTTGCTTGCTGTAATGTTATCAGGCTGGTAGTTGCTTATAAGGGGTTATGGGCTGCCCTCTAGTGAAGAGAAGGGAACTTCCTTAGAAAGAGCTGCACTGTAAGAGCCACCATTCAGGATGAATTGTAACAGAAGGTAAGACTAAAACCCATGATCAAACAGTAGCGGTGGTCATGGAACACACTGTCTTTACATACAAAAAGAAATATGCCTAAAGTTAGGTAATTCCTCTCCTGAGAATTTTTGAGAACAGCGTGGTAACAACCTGATTTAATAATTTTAGATTGACTGGTGTAATGTAAATGTGTTAATCCTCTTTACCAGGATCTGAAATCTATGGGTGAGTGATGGTGGATCCAGTTCAGAATCTCTGTGTCTCCTTCAGCTGCAACACTGAGGTGTTCCTTTGCCCTGGTGCAGTGCCCAAGTACAGCCAGACCATCAGGAACAGGGATGGATGTCTGGGATGGATGCCTGGCTGACTCACCCAGATTCAAGATCCTGGTATGTCAACAAAGCATGCATGGGATGGCAGGCATTTTTAGATCCGGAGGGCCTTTTTGCATAGGGAAAAACGTAAGAAATTAGACTTGATTTTCTTGCAACTTAAAAAAAAGTGATTGATGTATATATATATAACATATATATTTACATATATATATATTTCTATGAAATAAAAGGAGAGAAAAGTCAGATTAATTAGAATTCCCCGTGCCTTTTTCTGGGTCTCCTGAAGTGGAGTTTTTGCGTGAATTAGACCTGTGTTTTGTTAGATAAATGCAATAGCCTTTCTGCATTGACACTAAGAAGAAACAAGCTCTTTTAGAACATACAGTATCTGCTCTACTCCAGCAGTCTGCCTTAAGAAAAGATGAATCCTTTCCCCAAGTGCCTCTTTCTGCCATTGACTTGAATTAAGATGTATTTCACAGCAGACCTGGGACCTCTGTCTGGATGAATCTGATACTTGGTGCTTTCCAAATGGAAAACTTGGTGCTTATAGTAAATGTGCACGAGGGGGGTTCTGGTTTGTTGGGGCTTTCTATGTGTTTGGGTGTATTTTTTAAGGTGGCAGAGAGTGTTGTCTCAAATCTTAATGAGGATCCCAGCCATAAGGACAGGAGGCTCTCACAGGTAAAGCTGTAATTGCAGTTGTCTGCAAGGAAAGCATGGCACACAGTCAGTGAGAATTAAAACTATTGTAAAGCCACACTAGAAAAATAGTATGTCGATGCTTTAAATGCTTTCAAACATTCTTAAATGGATTCTAGCACTTCAGAATAATTGACTGCTTTCCCATATTGTACAATAAGAGCCTATTTGTTTGCTTGATAATAACATCAAAATACGGGAAAATACATTTAAAAAGGGAGCTTATTTTTTCCAGATGCTGGGGGAAACACTTGAATAATCTACAAGCAAAGTATTTTGCTTGTTTTACTTACTTACTGAAAGAAAAGGGATTTTCTCTAACTTGCAGGACACCATTTGGGAGACTAAGGTTTAGTTCCTTTCACTTACTGCATGTGTACACTCAACCACTATTACAAATGAAGTGCTTGCTTAGCTACTTAATAAATCTTTCCCTTCTGCTTGCTCAAAAAGTTTTTATTTAGACTACTTTAAAACCAAATGCTCGTGGTTTGTTTTGGATTGGGATTCTTTGATGGCATTTTGGTGAAAATGGATACTTTTAAAGCTTCAGCATTAAAGCATTTTCCTTTAGGGTTCGCTAAGTTTAAGCAGTTTAACTGATTTCTTTGAGGGCTGCGAGGACAATTCAACGTGTGACATGCTGTGGCCTGGCTGTTAACACTGCTACACATATCACGTTGTTGGACTTTTTGAAGAGCCAAGTGTGGTTACTCAGCTTGTTCTCAGCAGGTGTTTGCAAATCAGTCACAGGCAAATAGGAACTCATGTCCTGTGCCAGTAGGAGCTGTGCTGCTGTACAGGAAATCTGCATCTGGGACTCCTCAGCAAAGCTGACTTTTCATCATTTCTGTTTACACAAAACTGCTGCCTTTGGATTGGTGTTCTTAACAGGCCAAAACTGAGCAGAGCTTATGAGCATTTGCTCTGTTTTTGTTTGTTTTCCTAGTAAATTCCAAAGTGAAGCTACATTAGATGATGGCATCTCAGTCAACAGATGCCAGATACTGCACCAGGAAGGGACAATTGTAGGGATCACTCGTGCATGGCACTGTATGACTGGCTCAGGGCAGAGTGAGGGCTGCTAATTACAGCTGTGCACAGCTGGAGTCAGCACCAGCTCCTTTCACTCCAGTCACAACTATCTCTGCATTTACCACAGCTGAGTGTGTGAGAAGGAGTTGTTTCCCAAACAGTCCCGTTTTCTGTTCTGACTTTGCGGTTGTTTGCCAACAGACCCAATTCTGCCACGCTTAGGCCATTCTAATGAAGTGCAGACCACAGCATAACTCACCAACCTTTCTTTGGGCTCAGATTTTAAGCAGAAAGTGCTAACAGTTTTGTTCCAATCATTATTTTTAAAGTAAATAACCAGCCTTTCCAAAAATTTCACGTGGTCTTTTTAAAGGCAGGTACCCCCCTCCATCTCTTCTTTTGCAAGGCAGAAAAGCATTACCCTCAAAAACCACAAAGTTTCCCAAAGGTAACCAAAATAACTTACAACTGTATTTCAAACAAAAATAATATGCAGATCTTTGCATTGAACAATAAAAACAAAACAGAACTGTTTGTAAGGCTTCAAAAGAACAGAGAACTTGGAACTATTTACATCCTGGAGACCCAGTCAAGGCACACTGGATTCCAGTCTGGGTCACTGTAAATTCGGTCTCATTCGGTGCACGAGGTCAGTCCGGCTCTTGGTCACGTCACTTGGCTTTGTCCAGCAGAAAGGTCTGGAACAAAGGGAGGGAAGAGAAAACATTTGGTTGGACTCATCCAACAGGCACACTGGCAGAGTCCAGTCAATGACTGCAGTCACTTGGCTCCAAGAGGACCTGCAAAGCCTTTTGGCTTTCAGCAGGTGCCGCTTTAGGGAGAGGGTTTTTACAGCCTCCCAGCCCTTCAGCCAGGCACATCGTGCTCATTTTCTTTTGCAAGCTTGCCAGCAGATCAAGGCAATGCATCCCTTTGCCCAGAGGGGCTCACAGAGCTTTGTGTTTTATGGAAAATGACACTGCAAAGGCCCCGTGGGATGGCAGGTTACAGCTTCTGAGTATTCCCCACTGCTTGCACCACAGGACAACACAACATTTGTAATGACTAAGATGTACAATAAAAAATGTGGCAGCAACTCGAGGAATTTCTGTTGGCCAATACTGGTCACAGGCCCAGCAAGGAGTCAAAAATTCAAGTGCTGCCCAGCTGTAGCCAAGCTACCTAGCAGGTGCTGCCCTCACAGGGCAGCTCTCCCCAATCTCTCTCCTTTCTCCTAAAGGAGGTGCTCATGAGGAAGCAGAAGCCAGGGTGGCTGCAGGGCCAGCCCTGCCTGGTGGCTGCAGAAACTCCAGGCAGGGCTGTAAAACAAACACTTACTGTTCAGACTTGAGGTCTTCTTGTCTTGTCTTCATTTGGCAGCAAAGTCACTGGGAAAGGATTCCTGTCATCCCCTGCAGATCCCTGAAAAACCACAGAGAACAAGCTGGTCAGAGAGAGATGCCTAAAGCCATTCCAAAGCCTGGCTCTCCTAAGTTTCCAGAGAAAATGTTCATTGGTCCCAGGCACAGTCTCTTCTCCAGGCTCTCCCCCTCTTGCCTTCTTCCCCAGCAATCCCTCCGACAATGGAAATGGAACCTTGGCTTCTCACCTGGCAGCTCACAATGCTTTGCACCATTACACTTTTCCCAAGCGCGGAGAAATCCAGCAGCAGGTTTCCTCGCTCAGTGGCTGAAAGAGCTGTGAGGGCTGCAAGCAGGAAAATTGTCAGGAAAAAGCAAGCAGTGAGAAGGCAGCTACTACAGTGTGCACAGGCTGGCCTAACACACACCCCCCAACGCCCTAGACCCCGCACCCCGAGCCATCAGCAAACAGCCAAGTAATCCAATTTTATTACCAGGGAATGCAAAGCTGCAAGGGTCATGAGCAAGTTTGTAAAAAAAGCTATAAAACCTTAGGCCCAGGTTGCAGCCAAACCCACAGCTTTGTTGTTTCTTCATTTTAAGCAAACCACCCTTTCTTATTATAAACGTACTCCTCCTCCCACCAGGCTTGTATCTGCAGTTGCCCACAACCAGAACTGGTCACTTAGGTGAGAGGGCGTTTCTGAAGAGAACCACACAGCACGCGTGGGTTGCAGGAAACCTCCCGCCAGCTCTCCTGGATACCAGTGTTGATGCCCTGGGATAGTTCCTCGGGATCTTTCTCCACTTTCCTGAGCGTGGCAAACAAAGGATCCTGGTTCCTGGCAGGGTTATCCATGGCAGGCAGGTCCAGGTCGTCACTCTCGGTTCTGGGGCTCTTTTGAGCCGTCGTGGTCGAGTTTGGTGCCCGTTGTGCAGCAGTCATGGCCGGCAGTGGTGGCAGCACCACAGTTTTCCTCTCGGTTTGGAATGAAGCTTCTGATGGTCAGGACAAGAGAAGCAAATTCATGAATATGATGCACACACACCGTAGGGATTTCTGACAAACTTGGCTACATCCTGAACTGGCCAGTTCTTGCCAGTGCCTCAAGTAGGCAACACTTCCAAAGCTGAGAGGCTTCAAGCGAGAGAGACTTTTAATTGGCAGAGACTTTCACATTCACTAACAGAGTGGCCTAGCAGATTTCTGGTCATCTGAAATCAGGATGGCCAGGGAACTCTGGCAGCAAGAAGCAGCACCAAAGAGCTCTCAGCCTTGTTTCACCACTGCTCACTGACACCATTTTTAGTCAGCTTCTCAAAGTTTCCAAGAACACACCAACAGCGAATCCCAGCCCATGGGCTGCAGCATCAGAAGAGGCAATGAAGTTAAACCCAGTGGGAAGGCTCGGGTGTGAGGCTGCACCTCTTGCCTGACTCTGCTGTGCGTGGGACAGTCCTCTCCCCTCTTTCAGCACCCACTTTTCCAGTGCTTTGGTCCCTATTCACTGCCCACGTGCTCTCCAGCTGCTCTGCCTTGGCACAGCTGATGCTGCACAGAGCACGGTTTGACACGGAGCACAGCACTATCCCCCACCTGATCCAGAGCCCTCTCTCCCCAAAAACACCTCCTACCCTTCCCACCCCAGAAGCCAGCACATGACTAAGGCAGCTGCTCATTTTCCCTGAAAAAAGGCAGGAAGGAACTCCAGAATTAAAGCTCTTCCATTCCTACCGCAATGGGAACATCCCTTCCCCCAGCCAAACGTCAGCCCCAACACCTCTGTGCTTTAAGAGGATGTCAGAAGGGAAAGACTCCCTGCCCTTACCCACCCACACCTACAGAGCTGCTTTCTGCACCGGGTGCTTCCAGCCTGGTAAGGCCAGTCTGCAGCATCTGGAGTTGCAGAAGGCACACGATGTTCCAAGCAAACTCTCGAGTGCCAGGACAGGAGATAGGGTTCTGGGTCTCACCCTTCTGAACAAAAACTAAGATTTACACTTCTTTCTGACATCCTACCACTGCATACTCACTTCAGTTTATTGGGGCCTTTGTTTGCTGAAGGCTGAAATTATTTTGTTGGGTGTTTTCATTCCTTTTTCTTCCTGGGAGTATCCCCCTTGTCTTCCCTCTAACAGGAAGAAAGAAAAAAGGAGGAAAAAAAATCACTCATGTCTTGAAAGTTCACACAAAGTACAGACCAATACAGCTCAGTTTTACAGATTCTGGTTGAAAACAGAAAAAATAAGATACTGGAACTCACAAAGTGGAAACCCAAGCACAGCAGATAGAGCTTTCAGGCTCACTGACAAGTAAACCTAAAATGACATTTTACCTATCTTGCTTGCATACATTAATTGCTTTCCAGTGGCAGGGATGGAACTGCTAAACCTCTCGATGCAAACTGTAATCTAAAGTAAGGCCCTTCCATTGCTGAAAACAAGCATTCCATCTGTCCTGGATGGGCTTTTTGTCCTCCTACTCAGTCTGAATGGTACAGAAACTTATTCAGATGCCTTGGGGCACAGTCAAGAACGGTAAGCAATTGTGCTTTGTGACACCCCTTATCGAAGGGAAGGAAAAACTCCAGTCACAGGAGAGTGAGATCCCTGAGATCCCCCAGATGTGCAGGGGGTTCTGATTGTATTGACAAGAATCTGAGAGGGGTGAAATTTAAACAGTCAGTGAAAATTGCTGCCATCGTCTTCCAGAAGCACGGGAACCATTAAGGCAGAGAGCCAATCACTGAAAGATTTTTACAGATTTTATAACATCGATTGTGCAGCATCAAGTGTGCAAATCATCAGCTCAGCTGAAGGAGAAACTTCAGAACCGTTTGCTACAAGCCAAGAAAATGTAAAAGAAAGTGCCCTTATCTCTTGGCATTACCCACAGTGTGCCTGCTGGTTTCTGCCTCTCTCCCAGAGTGCAGAGAAACATGGAACCATGGAGCAGCTTCTCAGCAGTGCTGCTCTCAATGAGTTCTCCTTCCAGGCTGCACTCCCGTCTGGGATACAGGCTCTGACTTGGGATTTCCTGCAGTCAGGGAGTCCACAGGCAGTGCCCATTCACCATGAAGCCTGCAGACAACTCTTGCTGCAGCTGACCCAGGCCCCTTTGGGAGTCAGCTTCCCAAAAAACACTTGGGAGCATCGACCTGCTCAGTTAAATGAAGGGCTCTCTTGGAATTCAAGGGAAAGCCACTGCAATGGCTGAGGGACTCTGCAAAGGGCTCCCTGGAAAGCCCCTGAGTGCACCCAGCCACCTCTCAGGCATCACTGCTGGCATCACAGCAGCTCCAAGGAAACCCAAGCAAGCTTTTTGCCCATTTATCCATGTGCCAAGTGCCTCAGTACCACACTGCTTGTAATGGGGGGCACAGGAAGGGGGCACCGCCACCCTACAAAGCTCTGCTTGGGCTGAAACCCAGAGAAACCCAGCAGTGCTGGCGGGGGCTGGTCAGCCACAAGCTGCCACAGCCTGCTGCCAAAACCTCCTCTGACAGAGGAGGGCTGGGGATTTCTTCTTGCAGGAAACTAGGATTCCAAGAAAAGCCCCAAAACACCAGAGCATGTTAGACAGCTTACAGGGCTTTCCATTTGCTCAGGAGGGGATCTGTGACCAATTGGAAACAGCGGTGGGAACACACCCCTTAGAAGTTTGGTAACACCATTAGAGAAGGATCATGGCTCTACTGCCAACCTATGAAGTGGAAACTCCACATGGGTTTTCCAAACACCACCTTGGTCATTGTCCAAACCCACCTCCCCCTGCCCCTCTCACCTTCTTCTTTCCAGGGGGCTCCTCAGGACTCTTCATGGCTTTCCTCTTCCAGTCCGGCTTCCTTGCAGGCGAGAACAACTTCTTCTCCCCAGGAGGCAAGGGCACTTTCTCCTTGTGCAAATTGCCAGGCCTGTGCCTGCTGGGGATGAGAGCGTCACGTTCCTGGCCAGCTCCCAGGGGCCGGGGCTCCAGAAAGCCTTTGGCGTTGGCCTGCTGGGAGCCCTTGTCCTTTGGCTTCTCAGAGAGCTTGTGAGGTGCCGGCTTCAGGTCTTTCCTGTCTGTGGGTCTTTTTTGTCTTTCTGTCCTTTTGATGGCTTTTGGCTTCACTGTTTCTAGGACTTTGGGCTGGTCCTTGCAAGGCTTCTCTGTGACCTCCAAAGGACCAGGCTCACTCTCCACCTTCCGGACTCTCTTGGATTCATCAGGCACCAGGGGCTGGCCGGGCCTTTTGATACCCATGGTCTTCCTGGGCAAGGGCCCGTCAGTGTGCACAGGACGCTTCAGGAAGCTCTGTTTGCTTGTAACGTGACCTTCCAGAGAAGCCTTGGCCACTTGGCCACAGCTTCTGGGAGAAGTCTTGGCCACTTGGCCAAAACTCTTCTGAAACTCCTTGGCCACTTGGCCAAAACTCTTCTGAAACTCCCTGGCCACTTGCCCATCACGTTGGGATTCCTAGGATTAAAGGACAAAGTGCAAAGTAGCTCAGCGTGTAGCTTCACAATAAATACATCCACTGACACCTAAACGGTGTGTTGCTGGCACATTAGGGACATGTGCATTTTTGAATAAATACTTTTAAAACATCCTAAGAGCTGCCAAACAGCTGAGCTGAACTTCTGCTCAGCAGAAAGATCTCTTGGAATTTATCAGCAGCCCTGGCAAAAATGGGCTGGCTTACCTTTGCTGGCAATGGAAGATTGAAAGTCTCTTTTCTCAGAGGCGTCTGAAGAGGTGGCAGGAGAAGTGACAGTGAGTTCCTCATTTTCTGGAAAGAGAGGGAGAGAAGCAGCCCTCAGGAGTTTTGCTGATGGACACAGAGAACGTTTCACCCTGCAGAGAGTCAGAGGGATCCAGCTCCTCATGGATTTGTACAGGCTTCCACCTGGAGATCTGTTATTGAAGAGCACCTACCTCCAATATTCCTTCAATGGACTGCACATAAATGTGCACAATGGGCTGAGACAAGAAAGAGGGAAGCAGTGTGAGCTTGTCTGGGTATTTTACTCATTGATAGGAAACAAGCATGCACTCAGCAAACATCTGATTACCAGCAGCTCTCTAAGTGTCATGCACGTCCATTCAGGACATGAGCAGCAGGTGCAGAGCCTTTGGACAAGGGCCACTCGGGAAAAGCAACCCCCAGCTTGAGGGAGGAGCAGCTCAGGCTGCCTGGGATGAGTTGTCACTCTGGCTCTAGAACTGCATTTGAGAATGCTACACTCACAGACTGAGAGGAAGGCTGATCTTACAACTCCAGCTTTTACCTCTACTTCTCCTCAGCACACCCCAAAACACACTTTCAGTGAGGGAAACATCTGCTGAGTGAACAGGAGCTCAGCAAAGTATTTCTTCCCCACCCAATTCCTTTTTCAAGGAAATTCCCAATTTTCAGGAATTCCCAATTCCTTAATGGACGCAAAACATAGGCAAAACCAGAGATCTATTATTGAAGAGCACCAACCTTCCAAGTGTTTTCAGTTGATGGCACCTCAATGGGCTTCTTTTCCTGAAACAAGAACGAGGGAGGCAGAAGGAGTTTGTTTGCGTTTTTTTTACTAATTGACATGCACTCAGCCAGCATTTGCTTACCAACAGCTCTAGAAATGTCCTGCAAGCCCATTAATAATAAAGTGCTGCTAAGGATTAAAAGGCCCATCTGAGGGGGAGTTACTAATGGAGGCCAGGTAGAAAATGAACTGAAATCCCCACAGTCACCCCCTCTTCCTCTGAGAAAAATGCCAGTGTTCCCTTTGCAACCTGGCAGTCAGAGAACAATGTTTCCTTTCTTAAATTACTACTACTCCTGCTACTACTGCTACTATTCATCATTACTGTTGTTATTATTATTATATAAGTATGTTCCTGCAGTCTGCTTCCTTTATGGAATTTTGCTTTGAGGCAGCCAAGCTTTGCTTTCAAAGGCACAGGCTGCCTCTGCATTTAAAAGAGTTGAGCAAAAAGTTTCCTTAGTTAAAAAGAACAGTTAGAAATAATAGTTCCCAATTCTTCTAAGCCAGTCCTAGAGCAAGAGGAATATTTCTCATTCACCCAAATAAATGAGACTCCTAGTCCTTCTGAAGTCCACAGCAGTGTGGACAAGACACTGACATCTCACACATCGGGAAAGATGCAACACAGTTCATGCAAATCCTGGCTGACTTTATCCATCCTGTTCTTGCCCCTGCAGGCCTTGCAACTCCCCAGCTACCATTTCTCACTCTCCCATTGCCTGGCAAAGTGATGGATTTAGCAGCCAAATTTGGACAAATGCATGTTCTGCAGGGGTGCCCAGAGACACACTGTGGAGACAAGTTGCCTTTGGGCTACCCCAGGGAGCTGAGTCGCCCCCCAGCTGATGGCAGAAGCCGGCAGGGACTCCACCCCTCTCTCAGAAACGCAGCCCCTCCTTCCCCCCCCTCACCACCCACTCCAAGGCAGATGCAGCATCCCTGCTCCTTACTTCACACTGACACTCCTTAACTGGGCTTCCCAGCAGCAAGGACAAACACTGCCCACTTCTGCTGGCCTGAGGGCTGGTTGCAGCACTCTGCACTCCCAAGACTTTGAGAGCCAGGATCGTGCTTTATCTTTTTGGCAACTGATGCTGAAGAATGGCTCCTGCAGAAGGCAAGGCCCTGCACTGCTTTACTTCTCTCAGCTTCCTCTCATTTTCCACAAGGTATTGCCCACAGTCCCTTGCAGCTGATCACCAGCCTTTCCCAGGAAAAGCTGCCTGCAGCCTCTAGCTCTTCC
The DNA here is from genome assembly GCF_041296385.1 of Aphelocoma coerulescens. Lineage (NCBI taxonomy): Eukaryota > Metazoa > Chordata > Aves > Passeriformes > Corvidae > Aphelocoma > Aphelocoma coerulescens. Next base: position 238,127 of record NW_027183479.1, read on the forward strand.
TTCTCCTTCCAGAGGCCAAACACAGTTTGAAAACCTTCCCTGTGGCTCTCCTGGCCCAGCTGCCATGGCTCAGCACCATGGGCTCCTACATTCCATAGGGCACAGCAATATCCCAGGATGCTGAAGGATGAGCCTGCCAAAACCCCAACATGCACCTGGGAACCAAATGCCTTTGAGCTCTGGCGAGGCCAAGCCCCGAGAAAGGCAGGGCCCGTGTGCTGCTCCCTTGGCCTTGAGGGGCTGCCAACAACAGAGCCCCCAACAACTGCACTCACCCTGACAGGCAGGAGTTGCGATTGTTCCGCTTTGGCTTCTGCCTTCCAATTGGAGGGACCCTCATCGCTGTCACAGTTCTGCTCAGGGCGAGGTGAGAGGTCTGGTGATTCCGGTGAGGATTTTCCCCAGATGTCCTCATAGGGCTTTGTCTTACTGCAGGTCCGCCGATGCCTGCGGGTGTGTGACTGGGACTTGGACTTTCTTGGAATCCATATGGGATTCAGAGGGCACTTGTGGCTCAGAAGCGCCTTGAAGTCCCAATCGCCCAGCACCTTCTTAACGCGCCTCGACAGCTCATCTTCTTTATCAGTCTGCAGCAGAACAACAGAGAGGGGGAATGTCAAAAACACCCCAAGCAAGAGATGCAGCTCAGCAAGAGACACTCCTCAGGATCTTCATGGAATCCCCACGCATCGCCACAAGGGAAGTCAGGCAAGCTCAGTGGAGCACATGGGAAGCTGCTGTGTTTGCAGTTGTCAGGCTCAAGTTTGCTACAGCCCATGCAGAAGACACAGCTCCCTCTCCCACCCCAAGCCTCCTTCCTCCTCTCCTTCCAGCCCTGCACCCCACTCCCATTACTTTGTAGGGTTTGGCAAAGAGGGGAGTCTCCTCCGAGAATGGATCTTTCTCCTCTGGAGCCGCCTGCCTCCTGCGCCTGTCTCGCTCCAGAATGCGGAGCAAGTCTCTGTTGTTGTGCCAGCTTTCAGAAAGAGAAAGAGAAAGAGAAAGAGAAAGGAGAGTTAACACTTGAAGCCCTGTTTCTACTCCCTGCACACACTGGGGCGTTCACACAAGGGCACAGGTCCAGCAGCAAAGCAATGCTGAAATCCACAGGATGGTGACAGTGCCCAAATCAGTTCTGTCCAGCGTGTGCTGTGCCCCAGAGCAACGAGACACACAAGGAACAGCACGCATCCTTCTCAGGGATTGCTACTGCTCATCCCAGCCATCAAGAAGGGTGGGAAGGGAAAAACTGTCCCCCCATTTCCCTGTGAAACAAATGGGGAAGCAGTCACTGGGGGCGGTCAGCAGGTGAGCTGGCAAACCCACTTGCAGTGATCAATGGGAGAAACTGCCATTCTTGTTCTCCTTCTGACTTCCCACCCCACTCTCCCACTGAGCGTCAAAGAGAATCCTCTCTTTTGAAGGTCTTGCCACTTTCAACGCCTGAACTTTGTCCACTTTATAAACAGCCTTACAAATGCACTCTCTACTGTAAACGGATATGCGGAGAGCTGCGTACTGACAATCATGTAGCTGCATTTAAAGCCTTCCCACCAACGAGATTAGATAGGAGATCTCAGACATTCAGAAAACACCAGCTCAAATGCCCCTGTTCCTCCTCAGCCACATGTGCATGTACTCAATTCCACCAGCCCCACATCAAAACACTGATAAGGCTGTGTCCCATCATGGGAAACCAGATCCTTTAAACTGTCCCTGGTCTGTGAAAGGCTACTGCAAAATGAGGGAAACTCTGCCTCTGACATTTGTGGACATTGGGGAAGGAAAAGGCAGCAGGCATGGTAGATGCAGGAATCTAGTTCTACTCTACTGCACAGTCTACTCTATACCTACAATTCCTGGATTCTTCTTCACTCATCCAACTTCCCAAGTGCCCCAGGATGCAAGGGGAGAGCCTTGTGTGCCCCTGCAATGACACCTTCCCAAATACCACACCCATAATCAGCTCCTGAAAGTTTAATCACCCCTAGAGCAGAAGCACAGCTGCCTCATCTCATGCTGAGGGGCTGTTATTGGCAATAAATCAGGTTTTTGCACTGGATGGCATTCCTAATTCAGAGTAGAAGAGTCTGCTGTCTACTGAAATGCCCAGCTTCTTCAGATAAGCCCGTAGCTCTCCCAGCCTCCGCAGCCCTGGAGACACCATTGCTGCCCATCTCTGCCCTGGCCATTGAAGGTGTTTGGCAAGATGCTCTTCAAAACCTTTGCAAACCTGCGCTCTGCTGTTCCTCACAAGCCTGCACACTTCCCTTAAGGCCAGGGAACTTTGGAAGCTTTGGGAACTGGACCTCCAGCCTTAGCACCAACACGCCCAGCACCTGGGAACCTTGGAACAGGGGGACTCCACAGTCCTACCCCCTCCATCTCCAGGGGGAACACAGCTCAGTATTGGAGAGTTAAAAACAGTGCTGTACTTGCTGCAGCTGGTCTACACTTGATGTGTCACCAGGAAAACCCAAACATCCCGACTGTTCAAAGAGGCAGGTGAAACTGAATGTCTGCCCTGAAACATCAGCTCAGGCCTCCTCACCTTCAAACATGTTCCACAAGAAGTAAAAACTTGCACAAAGCGCCCCCACCCCAAAAAACACAGCTCCTGCTTTGCTGCACACTGAAACAGGAAAATACTCCTAGGCCCAAAGCTTCCCAAACTGCAGAAGGGAGTGCCCTGGCCCCAGGAACAAGAGATTGGCTTCAGAAAGTTCAGCCCAGAACCTGCCCAGACCCACGACATCATCCAGGCCTGAGCCTGTTACAGGAGCTCTGAAAATACCAAGGTGCTCTGAAGCCACTCCCACTGACAGGACAATCCTTACTTAACTGCATTAAGGGGGGATTATTTTTTAAACTGTCTCAACATTCATCAGAGCACCTGGGAAGCCAAGATTACATCAAATTAATTCCTACCTATTGTCTCTGTTCAGGTTGTCCGTAGGTTCCATTACGAAGCCTCAGTTCGATCAGCTTCTCTGGAAGAGAACAAACAGAATTCACCATCTGCATGAGTTCAGACCTAAAGCAGGGGTCCAGATCTCCGGGGACTTGCTGCACTCAGAGCCTTGAGTGCCCATCTGGGAGTCACTGCAGTGCTCCTAAACATCAACCATGCAAACATGGGGATTCCACGTAGCTGAGAAGGGGAGAACCAAGAGATCCATTTTCCCCTGCCCCCAGTGCTGGTGCTGCATTTCAGGTCAGCTCCTAGCTCCACACTGGGCCAAGAGCATGACAAACCAGGCCATGCTACACGCTCCAGGATATCTGGTTCCATTTTAAGTGTAAATGTGCCCTTAGAACCCTGCCTTTGGACAACCAAATGGGCCTCACGTGAATGGCAGCATCTGTGGAAAGGGGAGGGAAAGAAAAGGAGAAAAGAAAGCCCTAAAAAGACAGCTCTAGATTAAAAGGTAATGAGATCCCTCAGCAGAAGCAAAAAATCTCCAAGAGGCAGAAACAGGACTGAAAACATTTCCATTTCAATTTGTGACCTTCATTTGCAGCATCTCACAGTCCAGAGGGAGCAGAATGAATTCTCACTGGGGAGGAGGCTACAGGAGCATTGTGGGAAGTCTTGTGAACCACCCCACTGAGGGCAGCTGACATGAAACAGGAGCACAGACACTTGGGGGAAGAGGGGAAGCAGCAGCTGAGCTCCAGGCCACGGCTTTAACACCAGGCAAGGGACCAGCAGGGAACCATTCTGCAAGCCACAGAAACACACGGGCCACTGCGGATGGAATCCTGTCAGACCCCCACCTCCCCCTGCAGCTGGGAAGCCTCAGAATAGGCACTCACACTAAGCTGAGAGGACAGATCTGGAAGCAAACAAACACTGCAGCTTTGTTCCCTCCTCACAATCATGAAAACCGTTAACACTGGCTGGGAAATAAACTGCCTTGAAAGAACAAGGTGCCCACTTGGATTTAAAGAGAAACAAAGGTGGGAGAAGTTGGAAGCGCATACTGGGAGGAGTCATTCCAGGTTTCTTCCAACTTCTCTTGAATGGACCGGGCATTGGCACAACTTGGGCAGAGAGAGATGCACGCACCCATGTGAATAGACAGCATGGCAGGGAAACCTGCTCTGTCACCAGCTTGTCCTTAACATGGCCACAAAGCACGTGAGTGGCCAGCAGCAAAATCCAGACTTCACTAGACAGGCAAAAAGTTTTGCAAATGCCCTGGACAGGGCCAGGTTTTCAACCTCGCTGACGCCCCATGGATCTGAGGTTGCGCAGGCGTCCTTAACCTGACACGATTGCCACAGGGCACAAATGCTTTTGCAACCAAGCTGTGCTTCTGAACACGAGCTTTCCTCGCTGGGGAGATGAAGGCAGGTACCCAAGTGACCCTGATGGGAATTCTTACAAGGTTTTGACAGTGCTGTATTTGGCCAGACTCATTGCTGCATCCCTTAGCAGGACATCTTTGATTGCTCTTCTTGCTGCCTTTCTCCGTCCAGCCACAGGCAAAGAGCTGCTCTGAAGGAGCAAGGAAGCTTGGAGGCTGCTTGGAGACCTAAACCTTATGTACCCATCTCAAGAGCTTTTCCTTCAGATCTTGCTATCACTGACCTTCACATGCTCTTTTTATGGGCAAAGCATGGTGTTTTGCACACATTCAGGTATTTGAAGGGTCACCTTGACATACAGGCAGAGAACACACCGGATTCGTAGAAATACAGAACTACAGAACCACAGAACGTTTTAGCTTGGAAGGGGCCTTAAAGATTATCTACTTCCAACCCTCCTTCCATGGGCAGGGACACCTTTCGCTAGACCAGGCTGCTCAAAGGCCTGTCCAACCTGAACTCAAAGTATTAAAATATTCTGGTGGCCATTGGACTTATATACATATAATATACCAGTAGATGTACAAGACCATTGTGATTAAAATGGCCTTGATTCTTAAAAGTGGAAAGTAATAAATCCATAGCTTTGGCTTCACTTTGGGATGTGGGTTCTTCCACACCGGCTTTGCCACCTCTCTCTGGAGTCACTGCCTGTGACAGTTCAACGGGAAGAGCGGCCCCTCGCAGCCGCTCTCAATCCCGACAACAGGGCAATCCCAGGCCCCAGCTGCTGCAGGCACTGCCCAGGAAAAGCCCAGAGTTTCCCCTGCCACACATCTGCTGGCTCTCCGCTCAAGCCTCTCCTCCTCAGTGCTGGCACCTTTTGGCAGCACACGGGGCAGAACCCAGGGGCCTCTGTGCTGCCCTCCTTTCCCAGGGACTGCCTGGCTCTGCTGCGCCTCAAAGACACTGAGGATTAAAGCTGAATCAGCAGCAAGCCCTCCTGCAACCTTGCCCTCTCCACCCGACATTAATTTGTCCCACTGAGGGCTGGGTAATAATACTCTGAAATAATTGCACAAACAAGGCCTTAAAGGCAGTCGCTCTGGTCAGAGGCCTCTTTCCCAGCAAACTGCTGTCAGCTCGCAGAGGCAGCAGTAAGAACCCGCATTTGAAGCTGTTCCTGTTGCTGCACGGTGCAGGAAGGCAGCAGAGCCATCCGTGGCTGGCCCGTTTGCCCCCGCGCAGCCAAGGGGAGAATCACCTGGCACAAGTGGGCCTTGCGGGCGAGGAATGCCTCCTGGAACGGCAGTGCCGCTGCCAACAGGCCCTCTGACCAAGGAATGCCTCCGGGAACGGCAGTGCCGCTGCCAACAGGCCCTCTGACCAAGGAATGCCTCCGGGAACGGCAGTGCCGCTGCCAACAGGCTCTCTGGCCAAGGAATGCCTCCGGGAACGGCAGTGGCGCTGCCAACAGGCTCTCTGGCCAAGGAATGCCTCCCACAATGGCAGCCGCGCTCGCTCCGTGCTGCTGCAGCCCGCGGGGCGATTCCCGAAGACGCTTCTGCTGTTGCCATGGCCCCGGTGGCAACGGAGCGTCACAGGCACGGCCGGGGCGGTGTCCAGGTGCCCAGGGCGGGGCTCAGAGGGCACGGAACCCTGCTGGAGCCCCGCCCGCACCCCCTGCTGCACACGGGAGCCCAGCCCTGCCCGGCAGCCGCACACGGGCTGTGCCCGAGGCGGGGCCGCACGGCCCTGCGCCACCGAGCCGCAGGGCCCTGCCCGGCAGCTGAGAAGGAGCCACTGAGGGAGCCCTCAGGGCCCAGGGCCAGAGCTGCAGCTGCTTTGTCCAAAGGCTCAGGGGCATCCCATGAGTAAAGCTGGCAAGAAATTCACTGATGGGACTTGCACGTCTTGTGGCCCTTGAGCACTGATGGAAACTCAGGGAGGCTGTGTCCCGGTCCAGACAGGAGAGCCCCTGGACTGGGGCCTCTGCAACAAGAATTTCACATGTAAATTACTTGGTAATGGGATAAAAAACCAAGACACCAGAACAACCCAACTTATGTATATCATTCGCAAGTTCTTGATTCTTTCAAGCAGAGATAAGTCTTGAGAGACTTCATGTGAAAAAGCATTCTGCACACTGAGTGACTCCATCAGATGGGGAATGCAGTCTTAAATCCTCTCGGCCAAATAGACACAAATAATCTAAAAAAGTCAATTTCCCTGAGGCTCTCTCTTGGCACCGTGGTTTCTTCTCTGGCTGCAATCTGGGCCATACCTTTTTTTCCCCCTCTTGAGTATTTTATCCCAGCGGCATTACTGCCATTGCTGATGGGCTCCTTTATGGCCAGCGGTGGGCACGTCTTGGTCTTATTTTTAAGGGAACTATTTCATTTCTGGCCAGGAAAAGGAAAGTGAAAAATGCTAGAAACCAACCACATAAAGTCAAGTTTTAAAATGATGGAAGGCAGTATGTAAATAAGTTGAGAGTGTTCCATCCTAACCTGTTTTTTCATTTCATTGTATTAATTCAGGTTGGTTGATGCTCTGATAAGAAAAATGTCTTCCTTTCTTCTGCTGCTTCTGACATTTGAACATCGCTGTGAGAGGTTTTGGTTGTACTTCAGGGCCCTTGTGGAGCCCTTCCAGCACAGAATATTCTATGATTCTGTGACCTGGAGCAATGCTCCTGTGCTCGGCACTGCCGAGGGTGCATCTGGAATCCCGGGCCCGCTTTTGGGAGCGCACTACGAGGCTGGGGCGCGTCCAGGAGATGGGCATGGAGCTGGTGCAGGCTCCGGAGCACAGGTGTGATGAGGAGCAGCTGAGGGAGCTGGGGGTGCTCAGCCTGGAGCAGAGGAGGCTCGGGAGGCACCCGCGGGAGTTGGCAGGTGCTGGCAGAGGCCGCTGCTGTTCTCCCTCGCAGCCTGAGGGCAGCTGTGGCACCCGGCCTCAGGAGGGCTGAGCGGCTTTCCCAGGAGCTTCCTGCCGCATCCCACAGCACCGGGGAGGGGGCTGCTGCCGTTCTTTTGGGTAGAGAGGGCTTCAAAGGTGCCCGGGAAGAGGCCGGGGGTGCGGAGGGCTCAGGCAGGCAGCCCGGGGGCCGCTGGTGCCACGGAGGGAGAGGGAATTGTGCGTGGCCGAAGGGGAAAGCTGCCAGCGGCGTCCGGCTGTGGGCAAGGCCTGTGGCCCCCGTGGAGCCGGGAGGGCTGCCGGGAAACGGGACGGGGGCAGCTGCCCTGTGCCTGGAACCCTGCCAGCCCTGGGGCTGAGGCACCTGGGTGACACCAAATCCCGCCTGGCACACGGCGTGTCCCTGCAGCCCCGTGTGCCTTGGCAGCGCTCTGGAAGTGTGTGGGATACAGAACAGGCCCGTTTCCTGCCTTTGCCATAAATCCAGTGCATTTCCCGGCCTCCTTGGGATGTTCCCTATGGCACAGTGCCATGACACAGTTACAGGGCTGTGGGGAGAGAAGAAACCTGGAAGTCTTTCATGGAACAATACCCTGTTCCTTCCAGCCAGCTCAGTGGCTGCCCTTCATGAAGTGGGATCATTTGTGTTACCCCACATTATTTTGAAAATGGACTGACATAGTTGGATTCTAGCTAGGAAATCTCAAACTTATCTCGGTTTGACTCATGGAACAAAATAATTTCTATATAAACCAGCATTTTTTTGTTCTAATGTAATTGTGGAAAGCTGGGAAAGAAGAATCCAAATTCTTATGCTTGATCTTGACATCCTGCAAGTACAGCTATGGTATACTTCAAATAACTTCCTTACAGAGGGAAAATATCTTCTATTATTCAAATCCTTGCTATATGATTTCAATTTATGACTAAACATTTGTATTTATATGTTCTGTGTAGCTGAATCAGAAGGCCTGTGTGTATATTCAGCCTGGTGACGGTGGGAGTAACAGTGATAGAGTACTTAGGGAATGATCCAACCAGGAGCTGATGTCACCAATGAATTATAATTGATGTCAGTAGTTTGAATTCTTGTCATCTACCCACATGATCCTAATGCTGGCAGCCTGTGGAATGTGATGCATGGGCAACTAGTGCGAAGTGATTATTTATTTTTTAGTGGAACAGGTGGAGATTTCCTTTTCCACCTTAAAAACCCTCTGGAGCAACTATTTCTGCATTCTCTGTTTGCTTGCTACCTTTTTTTTTTTTTTTTTTAATTGACCCAGACATACAACTTGAGGAGCCAGCTGTGTCTGTTGTGCTGCACCCAGGTTTGGACTGTCTCCTAGCTATGAATTCCTTATGCTTTTATGTGAATATTGAGCAGAAACATTCTTGAGCCCCATTTGGAATCAGGAGTATTAATGAAAGACATGTACAGTGTGGAAGAAAAATGGAAAGCTTTCACCTTTTAGTTGTATTTCTGCTGCTGTAACACTGGACTAGCATGGTGATAAATGAAGATTCCAGAATCACTCACTGATACCAAGCAGCCATGTTTTATTCACCATCTTATGACCATTACTGATAACTTGTTTTCATACTGAAATACAGTGGATTGTGGGGGAATACAGGAGAATATGACTGTAGTAAGGAAGCTGCTCAGCTGTGTTTGAGGCACAATGAAACTATTTGTGCCGATGAAACCTTTTGTTTAACAGTTCTTTCGACTTGACTCTAGATACCTTAATGTAGTGGGTGAACCTGAGTTGATGGACAGTCTTTTAGACTAATGACGCTTCTCGCAATTTACATATTTAAACCACGTGGAAAGGCGGGAATTGCCTTTTGTCCCAGTTCGCCTGCCAGAAGGTGGGGGGGCTTCGAGCCTCTGGGCCCTGCTGGGCCAGGCCGGGCCCCCTGCTACCTTCCCCTTTTCCCAATGCCGCAGCATGGACCCTGGGTCTCTGGGGGAGGAACTATCCCAGAGCCGCAGGCAGCTAAAACCAGCCATGGTCTGCCACACAGCTAAACCCATCCGGCGCGGCTTCTTGGGACTGGCGGGTCCCTCTCCTCTCCACGTGGAGCCGGTGGAGCCAGCAGGAGCCAGTGGAGCCTCCTTTCTGCAGTCAGCACACTTCGTGCTAAACTGAGGAAGACACCATGCAGCCAGCAGCACAGAGGGAGCGAGGCTTTCTTCTGCTGTAAAGCCAGAACAAGAACACTCTTCAACATGGCAGTTTCAGAGCCAGAGAGAAAGAGAAAGTGAGTCATGTGAGACAAAGCTGAAAATGGCAACCGGAGAAAAGAGGGTGGTGCCACGTTTTTCACGTGTAGCTTAAAAAAACTTTCTTGCCTGCCGTGGGAAGAAACTGTAATATCACAATCTGTTTGTCTCTTTAATCCATTTGAAGTACATGGGGGGATGGAGAATTCATGTGTGGCCCATGAAGACTGTGAAGAGTGCCTATGCCAGGCTATATAGAAGCAGTGAGAGGCTTTTAGAGGCTTGTGGGGAAGAACGCCTTTGTGTTCAGGTCAAAATAACTCGTCCTTAAAAAGATTAATAACCCCGTGTGATGGCCCATGTTTGGCAGTGTGAAGGAACTGAGATTTTTCACGGAAGAGATGTTTTACACCAGAGCAGATTGTTTCTTTCTGGGTGGGTCTGCTGTTGATGGCAGTTTGGGAACCACGTGCAGCTGAAGAAAACCCTTTTTCCCTTAAGCGTAAGAGAGAGACTTACCAAGAACTGTAACACTGACTAACATCCCATGTTCTGTTACCCTTTGTGTGAGTTGGATAAAAGGAGGAAAGTGCTGGAGAGTGGGAGGGGGTTTGCTTTAATTTCTTGTTATTTCTCTTTACTTTTAATTCTATTAGTAATAAAACTCTTACTGCAGCTGTTTAAGGTTTGTGCCTGCTTTGCTTTTTCCTAGTTCTTATCTCACAGAAGGAAAATAAGTAAGTAATAGATATTTTGAACCAAACCACTGCACTTAATTAGTGTTTCTGCCCGGTTTCTGAACTAAACCCGCTACACTTATACAAATGGCATTGATCCAAAACCTGTCAAAGTCAGCTGAAAGGTGACTGCAGCACTTGGAGGGTTTGGGGTTTTTTTTCAGAGAAGTGTAACTTCCATCAAAATAAAGACAAAAACGGCCTAGATCCCAGCAGACTGGCATTTCCTGACCTGTTTTCTGTCTCTTGCTAAATAGTCTTTGAAGTTTTTTTGGTTTTGGGGGGATGAGGCCCCATTTTTTACTTTACCAAGCCTTAATTATTTAGCTAAAGTTACAAATTAATTTAGGTTTTATACTCTCTCTCATCTTCCTTTTGAACTTTTTCAGCATTTGCAACTGTTTCCCTTTCATATAGGTTTCTACTTTCTTTTTCAGACCTGGTGGGTTTTGGTGTTTTCTTCCTTTTGTGTTTCTCCAACTTTTCACTCCTTTTATCTCCTTCACTGTTTATTCCCCTGAACTGCTTTCTATCTTTCTGACCTCTTTCAGTAAATTTTAGCTATCCAGCAAATCAAAGCCAACAGCAAATATTCTTGCATTCACAGGACAGCTGTTGTAAATAAATATAATTTCACTTGAAGGAATTGATAGGAACAGTGCCAACCACCCAAAATAAGCCAAAGTTTGAGATGCTGGTGGGATGGACTGTTCATCAGAGAGAAAAGAAATGACCTGTCATTTGGATTATTAATGTACTGTTCTTTACTAGTTTAGTACTGGTAAATATATATTCATACTGTCTCTAAGGGTTACAGAAAGAAAATCCATTTTTCGTAGTAGCAGGATCCATGTGCCAAGCACATGGCCAGCTTTTACCTGCTCACAGCAATCTAATCCTTTTCCTCAAGGTCTTGTAACACTTGGCATGACATCAACTCCTCCTTAGGAGTAATAAAACCAAGAAAGCAGTAAACTAGGGCAGTATTTTTAGGAAAACACTAAAAAGAGGCGTCTGTCTCTTATGAAATTCAAGGCTTTTATGAAATATATTTTGACAAGAGGAAAACATGGAGAGAGACTATTTAGAAGAGCATGGCAAAACAAGGGAGAATGACTTCAAACTGAAAAAGGTTTAGATTAGGTATTAGGAATAAATTCTTGTGAGGATGATGAGGCACTGGAAGAGGTTGCTCAGAGAAGTTGTGGATGCCCCACTCCTGGAAGTGTCCAAGGCCAGGCTGGATGGGGCTCTGAGCAACTTGGTCTAGTGGAAGATGCCCCTGCCCATGGCAGAGGGTTGGAACGAGATGATCTTTAAGGTCCCTCCCAACCCAAACCATTCTGTGATTCTATGGTCATAACTGCAGAACTGGCAACCTTCTAATTTCATATTGGCCGGTTTTAAAGATACCATTTGTTGTAATTTTCAGTGTTGTTTCTCTGAAAAATTCAAGTGTAAAGTACATAATGTGAATGCTTCTTTTTCCTAGAAATTGCCCCTTCATATTCCTCCTACAAAGTACCGAATAGGAAGCTGAGTGATTTTTCAGCTTTATGGAATCAAGTTTTCCCATTTGTTATTTTTGGACTAAAAGTACTAAAGTCTCAACATAAAGAATGGATTCCTTAGAATGCACTTAGTATCTCTTAAAAACTCTGGAAAATGTTACTGTAAAAAGGGTAATATACCTGCTGTTCCAGCCTTTTCCCAGTTCTGAAATATGGAATTGGTGAAGAATTAGTGAGACATTAAACAGGTGTTGAAACTTACATTAGTATTGTGCATAGTAAAAGTTGCTCAGCAATCTTTGGTTTTATTAAATGGTCTCTTTCAGTAAGCAGAGGCTTCTGGAGTACTTTTTTTTTGCAAATTTTGGGAAAATCATCAGATAAATGGAGAACAGAGTCAATTCTTGATGTGAGCCACTTTTATCTTGTTTATTTCTTGTCTAGACTTTGTCCATTACCTGTAAGCAGTGAAAATTTTCTGAAATTAGATGTTATAATCTTTTACAATAAAGCATACTTCTTGGAAAATAAGGCCTGATTTTGCTAGAAAAGAAAGATAATTAATGAGCTGGTAGCTTATGCCTTCAAGACCAGTTGTTAATTGGTTACCTTTGTTGTGTGAAAACAGATCACATAAGAATTGTACAGAATACGTCTAAAGATGTAATGCTTCTCTAAAGAGTTAATTTTCTAAAACAAGGAAACTGCTGTTTAAAATGCTTTAACTGCTGTTAAAGTTTGTTGTCTTTGTATATAGCGGTACTTTCGTCTTTTCTTTTTGGTAAGTTTTCCTTTGGGGAATACAAAATAGCTACTGTTCTAATAAATTATTTTCTTGAAAGCAAACTTCATTGCTTAGGTTATTCCTATCAGAAGTGCAGGAATCAAATACTTGTACACTGAGGCTCCTTGACTTGGTCATGCAGCTATTCTCAGTTGCAGACGGGATGCAGAATAACTCATCTAAAACAGAGAATCATTCTTGGTCTTGTTCTGAGTTCTGGCCCAGGGCATATGCTCACACCCACTGAACTCACTCACTGATGGGAACTGTTACCAGGTTCCAGTGAAACTTACAGTAATGGCAGTATTGGACCAGAAATAATTTTGGTTTTAATTGGTCCCTGATTTATTATTACCACAGGCCTGGGCCCTAGGGTATATCACCATGTCCTGCAGCCATAGGGAGGAGGAGGAGAGATGATCCAGCAGGCAGGAATTGTGCAGCAAGATTGATCTATTTAATTATTTTACAAACTCTTTTATAGACTTTTTCTTTATAGTCTAATTGGACAAAGGATCAGCCACCCCTTGGGGGTGGTTGGCTAAAATCCTAAAACATCCATTGCCAAAATATTTTTCTACTATACCATAAACAAGACTTTCCAAGGTTGCAGGTGGCTTGGTTGTTTACATTCCCTGCCACCTCTTCTGTGAGAGAGAAAAGTCTCTCACGGACTTAGAAAATAGCAAGAAAATCCTTGCTAGCAGCATTTTTGTATCTACAATTCCCCCTTTTTGTTTTATAAGGTAACAACTCTACTATTAATCCTAAATAGAAATCTATATCAGTTATTAATTCTAAATATGTCCTTAAGGCTTTAACTATCTGACTCCAGAACAAGAATTTTAAAGTTCAGTCTCTGCTTGTGGAAGGACCATCCCAGTCTCTGCTTGTGGAAGGACCTGATGGTTGACATTTTGGTCATCATCAGAAGAGTCATTAGGCTGATGATCTACATTCTGGTCACCATTTGGATGGTTGGCGTTCTGGTCATCATTTGGAGGTTGCCTGTTCTGCCTCTGGTGCATTTTGAAGGTAGCCACCGTATCCCAGTATCTGTGGAAATGCAAGCATACCCACGACCCCAAATGATGAGCTCATGAGGGCCTTCCCACTGGTTAGTGAGTAAATTCCGTACCCAGACTTTTGCTCGGGGCAGTTGTGTCTCGCCTGCAGACTGCAATGAGAGAAAATGATTCAGAATAACAGGATTATTTGAATTTTGTGGTACTCTAAGGTGATTAATTGTATACAAAGCTTTTGCTAGTCGGCTTCAGTAACCAAATTCAAAGGTTTCTGTGAGAATCATTGAAAAGCCATGGTAACAGCCCTTAATTCAACTAACTGAGCAGAGCCTGACTCGGATTGGTGTGTTAGTCAGCCACCGCAAAGGCAGTGTAGGATACTGTGTGCCCTTACGCACAGTGACCCCTGCTAAAAATTTGTCCCAATCCGTACGCCCCAAGCTGCCAACGCATCCCGCCCCCAAAGGTTGCAGGAAGTGGTGGCAACATAAGGCCTAATCATAGCTGGGTGCCCCTCTGAGTCCTTCACTATCACAGGCCGTTCGCTTCAATAGCTCTGTGTGGTTCCTCCTACTCCTGTGATGGCCAATCCCACTGGGGCTAAAGGCCATGAGGGAGGCCATGCAGAGAAGGAGATGACAGTTACATCAGCACCTGTATCAATCAAACCTCGAAGCTGAATCCGGAGCAGACGGGCGTTTGGCAGGATCAGGGTACATGTCATCGTGGCCTTTGGTCAGAGATGTCTGCAGTCCAGAAGGCCTGCGGAAGTCCCGTAGATCCACTGCCGTTATCTTTGTGAGTTTGTTGTTCTATCCTGGGGACACAAGACTTAAAAGGCACTAATTTAGCAAGGCAGGTCTTTTCAGGAATAGCTACAGGGGGTTTTTGCGTGGAGACCATAGCGCAAATCTGACCTTTAAAGGCAGCGTCAATAACTCCTGAGTGCACTAAGATTCCCTGATGGGCAACGTCAGGTTTCCCCACCAGCATTGCACTGTATCCTTGGGCTAGGGGTCCATATGCGTCCAAGGGAACCTTATAAATACCGCTAGAGTCTAAGACGACTGTGGCTGCGGTGTGGACGTCAAACCCGTCTGATCCCTGGGTGCTGTCTGATCCCTGGGTGCCGTCTCTAGGGTGGCTGAGTAGGCCTGTGCCTGTACCTGTGCCACTCTCTGGGGGAGAGACTGCATCGGAGAGCAATTCCCCCTCCTTGCACCCCGGCAGAAGTTTCCCGACAACGGCCGACCATTGGCATGAGTCGGGGATCTACAATAGTCCGAGCAATGCCCTGGCCTGCCACACCTCTTGCACTGGGGGATCGGTGTGTTCTCTTTTTGGCTCGGCTTAGGCCGCTTCCGTTTCTTCACCTGTTTTGGTTGCTTTGGTTCACAACCAGAAGATGCACGAACAGGCTGCAGGAACGCAGCCAAAGCAGACCTTCTCTGGTTCCCATATTCCACCTTAGCACAGGCTTCGACCGTGTCTGTTACCTCAGGATCCCCTGGTAAAGCATCTATGATTTTTCTGCGCTCCTCGTTTGCGTTATCTCTCACTAACTGCCTTAACAACATCTGTCTTAACCCATCATTCTCAACCTGCTTCTCAAGAGAAGCAGCGACTTTCTCTACAAAAGAGAGGAATGACTCTGATTTGCCTTGAACTATTTCAGTATATTGCTTTCTAGGTGCAGACAACTCTATGGTTTTCAACAGGGCAGCCATGCTGACCTGTTGAGCTTGCTGCAGGATGCTAGAGGAAAAGGTACCCTGTAGACTGGGATCAGAGAAGGGACCAGTCCCCATCAAAGCATCCATTCCTGCTGTCCGTCTAGGATCAGCTGCAGGGAGCTGCATATTCCCTAATGCAACCTTGTTGGCCAGCTTTCTCCAGGTTTTCTCAAAAACTGTAAATGGTACAGGTTGAAATAGAATTGGACCTAAGTGTCTGATATCAAATGGAGAAAGCAAATCTGTATTTATCACCCTTATTATCTGCATAACCTCAGCAGAACCTAGCCCATATTGTGCCACCTTGGATTGGAGGTCTTGGGCAACTTTCCAAGCAATTACCTCATGCTTGTCATGCTTGCCTGAATTTGGGAGAGTCTTATACACTGGGAAAGCTTGGATCTCCCCTTTTGGGGAGTCACTACCATCCTGAACTTCTGGCACAGCCTGTGGATGAAGTGTGACAGCTCCCCAGTTACGCCCAGAATCCTCAAAGCTATTTGGCATTCCAAGTGTTTCCAATAACCTCCAGTCACCCTCCTCCAATGCTCGCATCTTAACTGACTCTAAGAAGCGATTGTAGTGGGTCGGACGCACTGTTGCTGTGCAGTCCTGAAAGGTCCAGGGGCAAGACCGGCGCAGCCTTTTCCTTCGCCGTGCGGCTACAGCCGCCTGACGCCCCGGGGCCAGAACCTCATCTGCCTCACTGCCTGACGAAGAATCATCAGGCAAAGGCAACTCTGAGGTGCTGGGAGTGAACAGAAATGGACAGGGAGGGTCACTTTGGCTAAGTTCGCTAGAGGCAGAACAGACAGGACAGACTGCAGTTGGCTGCACTGCAGTTTGGACAGCAGCTTCTTTACAGGATGCTGTCTCGGCCAGTTCCGACCGAGCCGCTACTGGAACTGCTGCCGCCATCTCTGGGGCTACAGCCACACTCGGTGCCACTCTTGGCCCTTGCTCCATGGCCGTGCTCGGCGCCGCCGCCCCTGGCTGCCGTTCCTCAGCCGCCGCTGCCTCCGGGTTCACCGCCGGCCGCTCCGTTTCCTGGTTCGGAGCCGCGGCTCCCGCGGGTGGCGCGGGGGGTGCTGGCAGCGCAGGCTTGGCGCGCCCCGCACGGCAGGGTTGCTCTGGCATCCGCTGCTTTTCCAAGCTGAACAGGTCCTCCACCCTTTGGGATATGTTCGGTAACTCTGTCAGCAAAGGCAGATGCTGTATTAAAACATTGATGGCTCAGTTCTGCAACTGCGCAGAACAGTCCAGCGCCAAGGAGGGCAGCGGACCACACCCAGGCAGTCTCGGAGCAGGCACACCCGGCGCTATGCTGGCTAAGAAGTTAGATCCAGGTGCATACGTAACTGAGCGAGGAGCCGCTCTGGGGGTCCAGTTTGCTAAGCTGCTAATTTGCGGCCCTGGATAAGCCGTGGCCACCGCCGAGCTGAGCGGCAAGGCAGGCTGTGTAGCCTCCTGCTGCCCCGACCCCCCTGCCTCTGCCGGTGCGGGGTCCCTGGGGGCCGCGGAGTCCTGTGATTGTGCAGGGTGAGGCGGCGCAGGCTCTGCCTGTGGAGCCGGGAGGGTTTTTCCAAATCCACCATCATTTGCCCCGGAAGCCCAGTCAGTGGGGTCCCCCCGGACATTCCTCCATCACTCATCACCGAAACAGGCGAGCCAGCCCTGCTGTCACAGTCAAGGTCTGTCAGCAGGATAAATAACGAACGCCAGGTTTTGTATAATTCTAACGCTGCTGGCCCCCCAGTCGGGAGCTCGTGTCGGACAGCACAGCTGAGTTCCTGCCATAAGGCAAAGTCCAGGGCAGTATCTCTGTCCATGGAAATCCCTTTTAAGGTAGCCCAGTCTAATAATTCCCGAACTGAGTTTTCAGGAGTGGAGGTGTGCATTATACTGAAAACACACCTTTCCAGAGCAGTACCACAGCATTGGTCTGTGAGCCACTGTTCGCCATTTCTCAGTCCTGTCAGACCTCCCGGTCCCAGGGGGCAAAGGGAAGCAGCGTACCTCTAGAGGAATTTGGCTTGGCTCGCAGCAGCAGGACACGTCAGAGAGTGCAGCACCAAATATTACCGCAGGCCTGGCCCCTAGGGTATATCACCGTGTCCTGCAGCCATAGGGAGGAGGAGGACAGAAGATCCAGCAGGCAGGAATTGTGCAGCAAGATTGATCTATTTAATTATTTTACAAACTCTTTTATAGACTTTTTCTTTATAGTCTAATTGGACAAAGGATCAGCCACCCCTTGGGGGTGGTTGGCTAAAATCCTAAAACATCCATTGCCAAAATATTTTTCTACTATACCATAAACAAGACTTCTCAAGGTTGCAGGTGGCTTGGTTGTTTACATTCCCTGCCACCTCTTCTGTGAGAGAGAAAAGTCTCTCACGGACTTAGAAAATAGCAAGAAAATCCTTGCTAGCAGCATTTTTGTATCTACAATTTATCAGTCTAAAACTCAGCTGTCCTTAAAGAACTTTATTTTGCTTGCTGTAATGTTATCAGGCTGGTAGTTGCTTATAAGGGGTTATGGGCTGCCCTCTAGTGAAGAGAAGGGAACTTCCTTAGAAAGAGCTGCACTGTAAGAGCCACCATTCAGGATGAATTGTAACAGAAGGTAAGACTAAAACCCATGATCAAACAGTAGCGGTGGTCATGGAACACACTGTCTTTACATACAAAAAGAAATATGCCTAAAGTTAGGTAATTCCTCTCCTGAGAATTTTTGAGAACAGCGTGGTAACAACCTGATTTAATAATTTTAGATTGACTGGTGTAATGTAAATGTGTTAATCCGCTTTACCAGGATCTGAAATCTATGGGTGAGTGATGGTGGATCCAGTTCAGAATCTCTGTGTCTCCTTCAGCTGCAACACTGAGGTGTTCCTTTGCCCTGGTGCAGTGCCCAAGTACAGCCAGACCATCAGGAACAGGGATGGATGTCTGGGATGGATGCCTGGCTGACTCACCCAGATTCAAGATCCTGGTATGTCAACAAAGCATGCATGGGATGGCAGGCATTTTTAGATCCGGAGGGCCTTTTTGCATAGGGAAAAACGTAAGAAATTAGACTTGATTTTCTTGCAACTTAAAAAAAAGTGATTGATGTATATATATATAACATATATATTTACATATATATATATTTCTATGAAATAAAAGGAGAGAAAAGTCAGATTAATTAGAATTCCCCGTGCCTCTTTCTGGGTCTCCTGAAGTGGAGTTTTTGCGTGAATTAGACCTGTGTTTTGTTAGATAAATGCAATAGCCTTTCTGCATTGACACTAAGAAGAAACAAGCTCTTTTAGAACATACAGTATCTGCTCTACTCCAGCAGTCTGCCTTAAGAAAAGATGAATCCTTTCCCCAAGTGCCTCTTTCTGCCATTGACTTGAATTAAGATGTATTTCACAGCAGACCTGGGACCTCTGTCTGGATGAATCTGATACTTGGTGCTTTCCAAATGGAAAACTTGGTGCTTATAGTAAATGTGCACGAGGGGGGTTCTGGTTTGTTGGGGCTTTCTATGTGTTTGGGTGTATTTTTTAAGGTGGCAGAGAGTGTTGTCTCAAATCTTAATGAGGATCCCAGCCATAAGGACAGGAGGCTCTCACAGGTAAAGCTGTAATTGCAGTTGTCTGCAAGGAAAGCATGGCACACAGTCAGTGAGAATTAAAACTATTGTAAAGCCACACTAGAAAAATAGTATGTCGATGCTTTAAATGCTTTCAAACATTCTTAAATGGATTCTAGCACTTCAGAATAATTGACTGCTTTCCCATATTGTACAATAAGAGCCTATTTGTTTGCTTGATAATAACATCAAAATACGGGAAAATACATTTAAAAAGGGAGCTTATTTTTTCCAGATGCTGGGGGAAACACTTGAATAATCTACAAGCAAAGTATTTTGCTTGTTTTACTTACTTACTGAAAGAAAAGGGATTTTCTCTAACTTGCAGGACACCATTTGGGAGACTAAGGTTTAGTTCCTTTCACTTACTGCATGTGTACACTCAACCACTATTACAAATGAAGTGCTTGCTTAGCTACTTAATAAATCTTTCCCTTCTGCTTGCTCAAAAAGTTTTTATTTAGACTACTTTAAAACCAAATGCTCGTGGTTTGTTTTGGATTGGGATTCTTTGATGGCATTTTGGTGAAAATGGATACTTTTAAAGCTTCAGCATTAAAGCATTTTCCTTTAGGGTTCGCTAAGTTTAAGCAGTTTAACTGATTTCTTTGAGGGCTGCGAGGACAATTCAACGTGTGACATGCTGTGGCCTGGCTGTTAACACTGCTACACATATCACGTTGTTGGACTTTTTGAAGAGCCAAGTGTGGTTACTCAGCTTGTTCTCAGCAGGTGTTTGCAAATCAGTCACAGGCAAATAGGAACTCATGTCCTGTGCCAGTAGGAGCTGTGCTGCTGTACAGGAAATCTGCATCTGGGACTCCTCAGCAAAGCTGACTTTTCATCATTTCTGTTTACACAAAACTGCTGCCTTTGGATTGGTGTTCTTAACAGGCCAAAACTGAGCAGAGCTTATGAGCATTTGCTCTGTTTTTGTTTGTTTTCCTAGTAAATTCCAAAGTGAAGCTACATTAGATGATGGCATCTCAGTCAACAGATGCCAGATACTGCACCAGGAAGGGACAATTGTAGGGATCACTCGTGCATGGCACTGTATGACTGGCTCAGGGCAGAGTGAGGGCTGCTAATTACAGCTGTGCACAGCTGGAGTCAGCACCAGCTCCTTTCACTCCAGTCACAACTATCTCTGCATTTACCACAGCTGAGTGTGTGAGAAGGAGTTGTTTCCCAAACAGTCCCGTTTTCTGTTCTGACTTTGCGGTTGTTTGCCAACAGACCCAATTCTGCCATGCTTAGGCCATTCTAATGAAGTGCAGACCACAGCATAACTCACCAACCTTTCTTTGGGCTCAGATTTTAAGCAGAAAGTGCTAACAGTTTTGTTCCAATCATTATTTTTAAAGTAAATAACCAGCCTTTCCAAAAATTTCACGTGGTCTTTTTAAAGTCAGGTACCCCCCTCCATCTCTTCTTTTGCAAGGCAGAAAAGCATTACCCTCAAAAACCACAAAGTTTCCCAAAGGTAACCAAAATAACTTACAACTGTATTTCAAACAAAAATAATATGCAGATCTTTGCATTGAACAATAAAAACAAAACAGAACTGTTTGTAAGGCTTCAAAAGAACAGAGAACTTGGAACTATTTACATCCTGGAGACCCAGTCAAGGCACACTGGATTCCAGTCTGGGTCACTGTAAATTCGGTCTCATTCGGTGCACGAGGTCAGTCCGGCTCTTGGTCACGTCACTTGGCTTTGTCCAGCAGAAAGGTCTGGAACAAAGGGAGGGAAGAGAAAACATTTGGTTGGACTCATCCAACAGGCACACTGGCAGAGTCCAGTCAATGACTGCAGTCACTTGGCTCCAAGAGGACCTGCAAAGCCTTTTGGCTTTCAGCAGGTGCCGCTTTAGGGAGAGGGTTTTTACAGCCTCCCAGCCCTTCAGCCAGGCACATCGTGCTCATTTTCTTTTGCAAGCTTGCCAGCAGATCAAGGCAATGCATCCCTTTGCCCAGAGGGGCTCACAGAGCTTTGTGTTTTATGGAAAATGACACTGCAAAGGCCCCGTGGGATGGCAGGTTACAGCTTCTGAGTATTCCCCACTGCTTGCACCACAGGACAACACAACATTTGTAATGACTAAGATGTACAATAAAAAATGTGGCAGCAACTCGAGGAATTTCTGTTGGCCAATACTGGTCACAGGCCCAGCAAGGAGTCAAAAATTCAAGTGCTGCCCAGCTGTAGCCAAGCTACCTAGCAGGTGCTGCCCTCACAGGGCAGCTCTCCCCAATCTCTCTCCTTTCTCCTAAAGGAGGTGCTCATGAGGAAGCAGAAGCCAGGGTGGCTGCAGGGCCAGCCCTGCCTGGTGGCTGCAGAAACTCCAGGCAGGGCTGTAAAACAAACACTTACTGTTCAGACTTGAGGTCTTCTTGTCTTGTCTTCATTTGGCAGCAAAGTCACTGGGAAAGGATTCCTGTCATCCCCTGCAGATCCCTGAAAAACCACAGAGAACAAGCTGGTCAGAGAGAGATGCCTAAAGCCATTCCAAAGCCTGGCTCTCCTAAGTTTCCAGAGAAAATGTTCATTGGTCCCAGGCACAGTCTCTTCTCCAGGCTCTCCCCCTCTTGCCTTCTTCCCCAGCAATCCCTCCGACAATGGAAATGGAACCTTGGCTTCTCACCTGGCAGCTCACAATGCTTTGCACCATTACACTTTTCCCAAGCGCGGAGAAATCCAGCAGCAGGTTTCCTCGCTCAGTGGCTGAAAGAGCTGTGAGGGCTGCAAGCAGGAAAATTGTCAGGAAAAAGCAAGCAGTGAGAAGGCAGCTACTACAGTGTGCACAGGCTGGCCTAACACACACCCCCCAACGCCCTAGACCCCGCACCCCGAGCCATCAGCAAACAGCCAAGTAATCCAATTTTATTACCAGGGAATGCAAAGCTGCAAGGGTCATGAGCAAGTTTGTAAAAAAAGCTATAAAACCTTAGGCCCAGGTTGCAGCCAAACCCACAGCTTTGTTGTTTCTTCATTTTAAGCAAACCACCCTTTCTTATTATAAACGTACTCCTCCTCCCACCAGGCTTGTATCTGCAGTTGCCCACAACCAGAAGTGGTCACTTAGGTGAGAGGGCGTTTCTGAAGAGAACCACACAGCACGCGTGGGTTGCAGGAAACCTCCCGCCAGCTCTCCTGGATACCAGTGTTGATGCCCTGGGATAGTTCCTCGGGATCTTTCTCCACTTTCCTGAGCGTGGCAAACAAAGGATCCTGGTTCCTGGCAGGGTTATCCATGGCAGGCAGGTCCAGGTCGTCACTCTCGGTTCTGGGGCTCTTTTGAGCCGTCGTGGTCGAGTTTGGTGCCCGTTGTGCAGCAGTCATGGCCGGCAGTGGTGGCAGCACCACAGTTTTCCTCTCGGTTTGGAATGAAGCTTCTGATGGTCAGGACAAGAGAAGCAAATTCATGAATATGATGCACACACACCGTAGGGATTTCTGACAAACTTGGCTACATCCTGAACTGGCCAGTTCTTGCCAGTGCCTCAAGTAGGCAACACTTCCAAAGCTGAGAGGCTTCAAGCGAGAGAGACTTTTAATTGGCAGAGACTTTCACATTCACTAACAGAGTGGCCTAGCAGATTTCTGGTCATCTGAAATCAGGATGGCCAGGGAACTCTGGCAGCAAGAAGCAGCACCAAAGAGCTCTCAGCCTTGTTTCACCACTGCTCACTGACACCATTTTTAGTCAGCTTCTCAAAGTTTCCAAGAACACACCAACAGCGAATCCCAGCCCATGGGCTGCAGCATCAGAAGAGGCAATGAAGTTAAACCCAGTGGGAAGGCTCGGGTGTGAGGCTGCACCTCTTGCCTGACTCTGCTGTGCGTGGGACAGTCCTCTCCCCTCTTTCAGCACCCACTTTTCCAGTGCTTTGGTCCCTATTCACTGCCCACGTGCTCTCCAGCTGCTCTGCCTTGGCACAGCTGATGCTGCACAGAGCACGGTTTGACACGGAGCACAGCACTATCCCCCACCTGATCCAGAGCCCTCTCTCCCCAAAAACACCTCCTACCCTTCCCACCCCAGAAGCCAGCACATGACTAAGGCAGCTGCTCATTTTCCCTGAAAAAAGGCAGGAAGGAACTCCAGAATTAAAGCTCTTCCATTCCTACCGCAATGGGAACATCCCTTCCCCCAGCCAAACGTCAGCCCCAACACCTCTGTGCTTTAAGAGGATGTCAGAAGGGAAAGACTCCCTGCCCTTACCCACCCACACCTACAGAGCTGCTTTCTGCACCGGGTGCTTCCAGCCTGGTAAGGCCAGTCTGCAGCATCTGGAGTTGCAGAAGGCACACGATGTTCCAAGCAAACTCTCGAGTGCCAGGACAGGAGATACGGTTCTGGGTCTCACCCTTCTGAACAAAAACTAAGATTTACACTTCTTTCTGACATCCTACCACTGCATACTCACTTCAGTTTATTGGGGCCTTTGTTTGCTGAAGGCTGAAATTATTTTGTTGGGTGTTTTCATTCCTTTTTCTTCCTGGGAGTATCCCCCTTGTCTTCCCTCTAACAGGAAGAAAGAAAAAAGGAGGAAAAAAAATCACTCATGTCTTGAAAGTTCACACAAAGTACAGACCAATACAGCTCAGTTTTACAGATTCTGGTTGAAAACAGAAAAAATAAGATACTGGAACTCACAAAGTGGAAACCCAAGCACAGCAGATAGAGCTTTCAGGCTCACTGACAAGTAAACCTAAAATGACATTTTACCTATCTTGCTTGCATACATTAATTGCTTTCCAGTGGCAGGGATGGAACTGCTAAACCTCTCGATGCAAACTGTAATCTAAAGTAAGGCCCTTCCATTGCTGAAAACAAGCATTCCATCTGTCCTGGATGGGCTTTTTGTCCTCCTACTCAGTCTGAATGGTACAGAAACTTATTCAGATGCCTTGGGGCACAGTCAAGAACTGTAAGCAATTGTGCTTTGTGACACCCCTTATCGAAGGGAAGGAAAAACTCCAGTCACAGGAGAGTGAGATCCCTGAGATCCCCCAGATGTGCAGGGGGTTCTGATTGTATTGACAAGAATCTGAGAGGGGTGAAATTTAAACAGTCAGTGAAAATTGCTGCCATCGTCTTCCAGAAGCACGGGAACCATTAAGGCAGAGAGCCAATCACTGAAAGATTTTTACAGATTTTATAACATCGATTGTGCAGCATCAAGTGTGCAAATCATCAGCTCAGCTGAAGGAGAAACTTCAGAACCGTTTGCTACAAGCCAAGAAAATGTAAAAGAAAGTGCCCTTATCTCTTGGCATTACCCACAGTGTGCCTGCTGGTTTCTGCCTCTCTCCCAGAGTGCAGAGAAACATGGAACCATGGAGCAGCTTCTCAGCAGTGCTGCTCTCAATGAGTTCTCCTTCCAGGCTGCACTCCCGTCTGGGATACAGGCTCTGACTTGGGATTTCCTGCAGTCAGGGAGTCCACAGGCAGTGCCCATTCACCATGAAGCCTGCAGACAACTCTTGCTGCAGCTGACCCAGGCCCCTTTGGGAGTCAGCTTCCCAAAAAACACTTGGGAGCATCGACCTGCTCAGTTAAATGAAGGGCTCTCTTGGAATTCAAGGGAAAGCCACTGCAATGGCTGAGGGACTCTGCAAAGGGCTCCCTGGAAAGCCCCTGAGTGCACCCAGCCACCTCTCAGGCATCACTGCTGGCATCACAGCAGCTCCAAGGAAACCCAAGCAAGCTTTTTGCCCATTTATCCATGTGCCAAGTGCCTCAGTACCACACTGCTTGTAATGGGGGGCACAGGAAGGGGGCACCGCCACCCTACAAAGCTCTGCTTGGGCTGAAACCCAGAGAAACCCAGCAGTGCTGGCGGGGGCTGGTCAGCCACAAGCTGCCACAGCCTGCTGCCAAAACCTCCTCTGACAGAGGAGGGCTGGGGATTTCTTCTTGCAGGAAACTAGGATTCCAAGAAAAGCCCCAAAACACCAGAGCATGTTAGACAGCTTACAGGGCTTTCCATTTGCTCAGGAGGGGATCTGTGACCAATTGGAAACAGCGGTGGGAACACACCCCTTAGAAGTTTGGTAACACCATTAGAGAAGGATCATGGCTCTACTGCCAACCTATGAAGTGGAAACTCCACATGGGTTTTCCAAACACCACCTTGGTCATTGTCCAAACCCACCTCCCCCTGCCCCTCTCACCTTCTTCTTTCCAGGGGGCTCCTCAGGACTCTTCATGGCTTTCCTCTTCCAGTCCGGCTTCCTTGCAGGCGAGAACAACTTCTTCTCCCCAGGAGGCAAGGGCACTTTCTCCTTGTGCAAATTGCCAGGCCTGTGCCTGCTGGGGATGAGAGCGTCACGTTCCTGGCCAGCTCCCAGGGGCCGGGGCTCCAGAAAGCCTTTGGCGTTGGCCTGCTGGGAGCCCTTGTCCTTTGGCTTCTCAGAGAGCTTGTGAGGTGCCGGCTTCAGGTCTTTCCTGTCTGTGGGTCTTTTTTGTCTTTCTGTCCTTTTGATGGCTTTTGGCTTCACTGTTTCTAGGACTTTGGGCTGGTCCTTGCAAGGCTTCTCTGTGACCTCCAAAGGACCAGGCTCACTCTCCACCTTCCGGACTCTCTTGGATTCATCAGGCACCAGGGGCTGGCCGGGCCTTTTGATACCCATGGTCTTCCTGGGCAAGGGCCCGTCAGTGTGCACAGGACGCTTCAGGAAGCTCTGTTTGCTTGTAACGTGACCTTCCAGAGAAGCCTTGGCCACTTGGCCACAGCTTCTGGGAGAAGTCTTGGCCACTTGGCCAAAACTCTTCTGAAACTCCTTGGCCACTTGGCCAAAACTCTTCTGAAACTCCCTGGCCACTTGCCCATCACGTTGGGATTCCTAGGATTAAAGGACAAAGTGCAAAGTAGCTCAGCGTGTAGCTTCACAATAAATACATCCACTGACACCTAAACGGTGTGTTGCTGGCACATTAGGGACATGTGCATTTTTGAATAAATACTTTTAAAACATCCTAAGAGCTGCCAAACAGCTGAGCTGAACTTCTGCTCAGCAGAAAGATCTCTTGGAATTTATCAGCAGCCCTGGCAAAAATGGGCTGGCTTACCTTTGCTGGCAATGGAAGATTGAAAGTCTCTTTTCTCAGAGGCGTCTGAAGAGGTGGCAGGAGAAGTGACAGTGAGTTCCTCATTTTCTGGAAAGAGAGGGAGAGAAGCAGCCCTCAGGAGTTTTGCTGATGGACACAGAGAACGTTTCACCCTGCAGAGAGTCAGAGGGATCCAGCTCCTCATGGATTTGTACAGGCTTCCACCTGGAGATCTGTTATTGAAGAGCACCTACCTCCAATATTCCTTCAATGGACTGCACATAAATGTGCACAATGGGCTGAGACAAGAAAGAGGGAAGCAGTGTGAGCTTGTCTGGGTATTTTACTCATTGATAGGAAACAAGCATGCACTCAGCAAACATCTGATTACCAGCAGCTCTCTAAGTGTCATGCACGTCCATTCAGGACATGAGCAGCAGGTGCAGAGCCTTTGGACAAGGGCCACTCGGGAAAAGCAACCCCCAGCTTGAGGGAGGAGCAGCTCAGGCTGCCTGGGATGAGTTGTCACTCTGGCTCTAGAACTGCATTTGAGAATGCTACACTCACAGACTGAGAGGAAGGCTGATCTTACAACTCCAGCTTTTACCTCTACTTCTCCTCAGCACACCCCAAAACACACTTTCAGTGAGGGAAACATCTGCTGAGTGAACAGGAGCTCAGCAAAGTATTTCTTCCCCACCCAATTCCTTTTTCAAGGAAATTCCCAATTTTCAGGAATTCCCAATTCCTTAATGGACGCAAAACATAGGCAAAACCAGAGATCTATTATTGAAGAGCACCAACCTTCCAAGTGTTTTCAGTTGATGGCACCTCAATGGGCTTCTTTTCCTGAAACAAGAACGAGGGAGGCAGAAGGAGTTTGTTTGCGTTTTTTTTACTAATTGACATGCACTCAGCCAGCATTTGCTTACCAACAGCTCTAGAAATATCCTGCAAGCCCATTAATAATAAAGTGCTGCTAAGGATTAAAAGGCCCATCTGAGGGGGAGTTACTAATGGAGGCCAGGTAGAAAATGAACTGAAATCCCCACAGTCACCCCCTCTTCCTCTGAGAAAAATGCCAGTGTTCCCTTTGCAACCTGGCAGTCAGAGAACAATGTTTCCTTTCTTAAATTACTACTACTCCTGCTACTACTGCTACTATTCATCATTACTGTTGTTATTATTATTATATAAGTATGTTCCTGCAGTCTGCTTCCTTTATGGAATTTTGCTTTGAGGCAGCCAAGCTTTGCTTTCAAAGGCACAGGCTGCCTCTGCATTTAAAAGAGTTGAGCAAAAAGTTTCCTTAGTTAAAAAGAACAGTTAGAAATAATAGTTCCCAATTCTTCTAAGCCAGTCCTAGAGCAAGAGGAATATTTCTCATTCACCCAAATAAATGAGACTCCTAGTCCTTCTGAAGTCCACAGCAGTGTGGACAAGACACTGACATCTCACACATCGGGAAAGATGCAACACAGTTCATGCAAATCCTGGCTGACTTTATCCATCCTGTTCTTGCCCCTGCAGGCCTTGCAACTCCCCAGCTACCATTTCTCACTCTCCCATTGCCTGGCAAAGTGATGGATTTAGCAGCCAAATTTGGACAAATGCATGTTCTGCAGGGGTGCCCAGAGACACACTGTGGAGACAAGTTGCCTTTGGGCTACCCCAGGGAGCTGAGTCGCCCCCCAGCTGATGGCAGAAGCCGGCAGGGACTCCACCCCTCTCTCAGAAACGCAGCCCCTCCTTCCCCCCCCTCACCACCCACTCCAAGGCAGATGCAGCATCCCTGCTCCTTACTTCACACTGACACTCCTTAACTGGGCTTCCCAGCAGCAAGGACAAACACTGCCCACTTCTGCTGGCCTGAGGGCTGGTTGCAGCACTCTGCACTCCCAAGACTTTGAGAGCCAGGATCGTGCTTTATCTTTTTGGCAACTGATGCTGAAGAATGGCTCCTGCAGAAGGCAAGGCCCTGCACTGCTTTACTTCTCTCAGCTTCCTCTCATTTTCCACAAGGTATTGCCCACAGTCCCTTGCAGCTGATCACCAGCCTTTCCCAGGAAAAGCTGCCTGCAGCCTCTAGCTCTTCCTTCTCCTTCCAGAGGCCAAACACAGTTTGAAAACCTTCCCTGTGGCTCTCCTGGCCCAGCTGCCATGGCTCAGCACCATGGGCTCCTACATTCCATAGGGCACAGCAATATCCCAGGATGCTGAAGGATGAGCCTGCCAAAACCCCAACATGCACCTGGGAACCAAATGCCTTTGAGCTCTGGCGAGGCCAAGCCCCGAGAAAGGCAGGGCCCGTGTGCTGCTCCCTTGGCCTTGAGGGGCTGCCAACAACAGAGCCCCCAACAACTGCACTCACCCTGACAGGCAGGAGTTGCGATTGTTCCGCTTTGGCTTCTGCCTTCCAATTGGAGGGACCCTCATCGCTGTCACAGTTCTGCTCAGGGCGAGGTGAGAGGTCTGGTGATTCCGGTGAGGATTTTCCCCAGATGTCCTCATAGGGCTTTGTCTTACTGCAGGTCCGCCGATGCCTGCGGGTGTGTGACTGGGACTTGGACTTTCTTGGAATCCATATGGGATTCAGAGGGCACTTGTGGCTCAGAAGCGCCTTGAAGTCCCAATCGCCCAGCACCTTCTTAACGCGCCTCGACAGCTCATCTTCTTTATCAGTCTGCAGCAGAACAACAGAGAGGGGGAATGTCAAAAACACCCCAAGCAAGAGATGCAGCTCAGCAAGAGACACTCCTCAGGATCTTCATGGAATCCCCACGCATCGCCACAAGGGAAGTCAGGCAAGCTCAGTGGAGCACATGGGAAGCTGCTGTGTTTGCAGTTGTCAGGCTCAAGTTTGCTACAGCCCATGCAGAAGACACAGCTCCCTCTCCCACCCCAAGCCTCCTTCCTCCTCTCCTTCCAGCCCTGCACCCCACTCCCATTACTTTGTAGGGTTTGGCAAAGAGGGGAGTCTCCTCCGAGAATGGATCTTTCTCCTCTGGAGCCGCCTGCCTCCTGCGCCTGTCTCGCTCCAGAATGCGGAGCAAGTCTCTGTTGTTGTGCCAGCTTTCAGAAAGAGAAAGAGAAAGAGAAAGGAGAGTTAACACTTGAAGCCCTGTTTCTACTCCCTGCACACACTGGGGCGTTCACACAAGGGCACAGGTCCAGCAGCAAAGCAATGCTGAAATCCACAGGATGGTGACAGTGCCCAAATCAGTTCTGTCCAGCGTGTGCTGTGCCCCAGAGCAACGAGACACACAAGGAACAGCACGCATCCTTCTCAGGGATTGCTACTGCTCATCCCAGCCATCAAGAAGGGTGGGAAGGGAAAAACTGTCCCCCCATTTCCCTGTGAAACAAATGGGGAAGCAGTCACTGGGGGCGGTCAGCAGGTGAGCTGGCAAACCCACTTGCAGTGATCAATGGGAGAAACTGCCATTCTTGTTCTCCTTCTGACTTCCCACCCCACTCTCCCACTGAGCGTCAAAGAGAATCCTCTCTTTTGAAGGTCTTGCCACTTTCAACGCCTGAACTTTGTCCACTTTATAAACAGCCTTACAAATGCACTCTCTACTGTAAACGGATATGCGGAGAGCTGCGTACTGACAATCATGTAGCTGCATTTAAAGCCTTCCCACCAACGAGATTAGATAGGAGATCTCAGACATTCAGAAAACACCAGCTCAAATGCCCCTGTTCCTCCTCAGCCACATGTGCATGTACTCAATTCCACCAGCCCCACATCAAAACACTGATAAGGCTGTGTCCCATCATGGGAAACCAGATCCTTTAAACTGTCCCTGGTCTGTGAAAGGCTACTGCAAAATGAGGGAAACTCTGCCTCTGACATTTGTGGACATTGGGGAAGGAAAAGGCAGCAGGCATGGTAGATGCAGGAATCTAGTTCTACTCTACTGCACAGTCTACTCTATACCTACAATTCCTGGATTCTTCTTCACTCATCCAACTTCCCAAGTGCCCCAGGATGCAAGGGGAGAGCCTTGTGTGCCCCTGCAATGACACCTTCCCAAATACCACACCCATAATCAGCTCCTGAAAGTTTAATCACCCCTAGAGCAGAAGCACAGCTGCCTCATCTCATGCTGAGGGGCTGTTATTGGCAATAAATCAGGTTTTTGCACTGGATGGCATTCCTAATTCAGAGTAGAAGAGTCTGCTGTCTACTGAAATGCCCAGCTTCTTCAGATAAGCCCGTAGCTCTCCCAGCCTCCGCAGCCCTGGAGACACCATTGCTGCCCATCTCTGCCCTGGCCATTGAAGGTGTTTGGCAAGATGCTCTTCAAAACCTTTGCAAACCTGCGCTCTGCTGTTCCTCACAAGCCTGCACACTTCCCTTAAGGCCAGGGAACTTTGGAAGCTTTGGGAACTGGACCTCCAGCCTTAGCACCAACACGCCCAGCACCTGGGAACCTTGGAACAGGGAGACTCCACAGTCCTACCCCCTCCATCTCCAGGGGGAACACAGCTCAGTATTGGAGAGTTAAAAACAGTGCTGTACTTGCTGCAGCTGGTCTACACTTGATGTGTCACCAGGAAAACCCAAACATCCCGACTGTTCAAAGAGGCAGGTGAAACTGAATGTCTGCCCTGAAACATCAGCTCAGGCCTCCTCACCTTCAAACATGTTCCACAAGAAGTAAAAACTTGCACAAAGCGCCCCCACCCCAAAAAACACAGCTCCTGCTTTGCTGCACACTGAAACAGGAAAATACTCCTAGGCCCAAAGCTTCCCAAACTGCAGAAGGGAGTGCCCTGGCCCCAGGAACAAGAGATTGGCTTCAGAAAGTTCAGCCCAGAACCTGCCCAGACCCACGACATCATCCAGGCCTGAGCCTGTTACAGGAGCTCTGAAAATACCAAGGTGCTCTGAAGCCACTCCCACTGACAGGACAATCCTTACTTAACTGCATTAAGGGGGGATTATTTTTTAAACTGTCTCAACATTCATCAGAGCACCTGGGAAGCCAAGATTACATCAAATTAATTCCTACTTATTGTCTCTGTTCAGGTTGTCCGTAGGTTCCATTACGAAGCCTCAGTTCGATCAGCTTCTCTGGAAGAGAACAAACAGAATTCACCATCTGCATGAGTTCAGACCTAAAGCAGGGGTCCAGATCTCCGGGGACTTGCTGCACTCAGAGCCTTGAGTGCCCATCTGGGAGTCACTGCAGTGCTCCTAAACATCAACCATGCAAACATGGGGATTCCACGTAGCTGAGAAGGGGAGAACCAAGAGATCCATTTTCCCCTGCCCCCAGTGCTGGTGCTGCATTTCAGGTCAGCTCCTAGCTCCACACTGGGCCAAGAGCATGACAAACCAGGCCATGCTACACGCTCCAGGATATCTGGTTCCATTTTAAGTGTAAATGTGCCCTTAGAACCCTGCCTTTGGACAACCAAATGGGCCTCACGTGAATGGCAGCATCTGTGGAAAGGGGAGGGAAAGAAAAGGAGAAAAGAAAGCCCTAAAAAGACAGCTCTAGATTAAAAGGTAATGAGATCCCTCAGCAGAAGCAAAAAATCTCCAAGAGGCAGAAACAGGACTGAAAACATTTCCATTTCAATTTGTGACCTTCATTTGCAGCATCTCACAGTCCAGAGGGAGCAGAATGAATTCTCACTGGGGAGGAGGCTACAGGAGCATTGTGGGAAGTCTTGTGAACCACCCCACTGAGGGCAGCTGACATGAAACAGGAGCACAGACACTTGGGGGAAGAGGGGAAGCAGCAGCTGAGCTCCAGGCCACGGCTTTAACACCAGGCAAGGGACCAGCAGGGAACCATTCTGCAAGCCACAGAAACACACGGGCCACTGCGGATGGAATCCTGTCAGACCCCCACCTCCCCCTGCAGCTGGGAAGCCTCAGAATAGGCACTCACACTAAGCTGAGAGGACAGATCTGGAAGCAAACAAACACTGCAGCTTTGTTCCCTCCTCACAATCATGAAAACCGTTAACACTGGCTGGGAAATAAACTGCCTTGAAAGAACAAGGTGCCCACTTGGATTTAAAGAGAAACAAAGGTGGGAGAAGTTGGAAGCGCATACTGGGAGGAGTCATTCCAGGTTTCTTCCAACTTCTCTTGAATGGACCGGGCATTGGCACAACTTGGGCAGAGAGAGATGCACGCACCCATGTGAATAGACAGCATGGCAGGGAAACCTGCTCTGTCACCAGCTTGTCCTTAACATGGCCACAAAGCACGTGAGTGGCCAGCAG
This sequence comes from Aphelocoma coerulescens, assembly GCF_041296385.1. Classification (NCBI taxonomy): domain Eukaryota; kingdom Metazoa; phylum Chordata; class Aves; order Passeriformes; family Corvidae; genus Aphelocoma; species Aphelocoma coerulescens. The sequence goes on from NW_027183479.1 coordinate 270,320, forward strand.
CAAAATCCAGACTTCACTAGACAGGCAAAAAGTTTTGCAAATGCCCTGGACAGGGCCAGGTTTTCAACCTCGCTGACGCCCCATGGATCTGAGGTTGCGCAGGCGTCCTTAACCTGACACGATTGCCACAGGGCACAAATGCTTTTGCAACCAAGCTGTGCTTCTGAACACGAGCTTTCCTCGCTGGGGAGATGAAGGCAGGTACCCAAGTGACCCTGATGGGAATTCTTACAAGGTTTTGACAGTGCTGTATTTGGCCAGACTCATTGCTGCATCCCTTAGCAGGACATCTTTGATTGCTCTTCTTGCTGCCTTTCTCCGTCCAGCCACAGGCAAAGAGCTGCTCTGAAGGAGCAAGGAAGCTTGGAGGCTGCTTGGAGACCTAAACCTTATGTACCCATCTCAAGAGCTTTTCCTTCAGATCTTGCTATCACTGACCTTCACATGCTCTTTTTATGGGCAAAGCATGGTGTTTTGCACACATTCAGGTATTTGAAGGGTCACCTTGACATACAGGCAGAGAACACACCGGATTCGTAGAAATACAGAACTACAGAACCACAGAACGTTTTAGCTTGGAAGGGGCCTTAAAGATTATCTACTTCCAACCCTCCTTCCACGGGCAGGGACACCTTTCGCTAGACCAGGCTGCTCAAAGGCCTGTCCAACCTGAACTCAAAGTATTAAAATATTCTGGTGGCCATTGGACTTATATACATATAATATACCAGTAGATGTACAAGACCATTGTGATTAAAATGGCCTTGATTCTTAAAAGTGGAAAGTAATAAATCCATAGCTTTGGCTTCACTTTGGGATGTGGGTTCTTCCACACCGGCTTTGCCACCTCTCTCTGGAGTCACTGCCTGTGACAGTTCAACGGGAAGAGCGGCCCCTCGCAGCCGCTCTCAATCCCGACAACAGGGCAATCCCAGGCCCCAGCTGCTGCAGGCACTGCCCAGGAAAAGCCCAGAGTTTCCCCTGCCACACATCTGCTGGCTCTCCGCTCAAGCCTCTCCTCCTCAGTGCTGGCACCTTTTGGCAGCACACGGGGCAGAACCCAGGGGCCTCTGTGCTGCCCTCCTTTCCCAGGGACTGCCTGGCTCTGCTGCGCCTCAAAGACACTGAGGATTAAAGCTGAATCAGCAGCAAGCCCTCCTGCAACCTTGCCCTCTCCACCCGACATTAATTTGTCCCACTGAGGGCTGGGTAATAATACTCTGAAATAATTGCACAAACAAGGCCTTAAAGGCAGTCGCTCTGGTCAGAGGCCTCTTTCCCAGCAAACTGCTGTCAGCTCGCAGAGGCAGCAGTAAGAACCCGCATTTGAAGCTGTTCCTGTTGCTGCACGGTGCAGGAAGGCAGCAGAGCCATCCGTGGCTGGCCCGTTTGCCCCCGCGCAGCCAAGGGGAGAATCACCTGGCACAAGTGGGCCTTGCGGGCGAGGAATGCCTCCTGGAACGGCAGTGCCGCTGCCAACAGGCCCTCTGACCAAGGAATGCCTCCGGGAACGGCAGTGCCGCTGCCAACAGGCCCTCTGACCAAGGAATGCCTCCGGGAACGGCAGTGCCGCTGCCAACAGGCTCTCTGGCCAAGGAATGCCTCCGGGAACGGCAGTGGCGCTGCCAACAGGCTCTCTGGCCAAGGAATGCCTCCCACAATGGCAGCCGCGCTCGCTCCGTGCTGCTGCAGCCCGCGGGGCGATTCCCGAAGACGCTTCTGCTGTTGCCATGGCCCCGGTGGCAACGGAGCGTCACAGGCACGGCCGGGGCGGTGTCCAGGTGCCCAGGGCGGGGCTCAGAGGGCACGGAACCCTGCTGGAGCCCCGCCCGCACCCCCTGCTGCACACGGGAGCCCAGCCCTGCCCGGCAGCTGCACACGGGCTGTGCCCGAGGCGGGGCCGCACGGCCCTGCGCCACCGAGCCGCAGGGCCCTGCCCGGCAGCTGAGAAGGAGCCACTGAGGGAGCCCTCAGGGCCCAGGGCCAGAGCTGCAGCTGCTTTGTCCAAAGGCTCAGGGGCATCCCATGAGTAAAGCTGGCAAGAAATTCACTGATGGGACTTGCACGTCTTGTGGCCCTTGAGCACTGATGGAAACTCAGGGAGGCTGTGTCCCGGTCCAGACAGGAGAGCCCCTGGACTGGGGCCTCTGCAACAAGAATTTCACATGTAAATTACTTGGTAATGGGATAAAAAACCAAGACACCAGAACAACCCAACTTATGTATATCATTCGCAAGTTCTTGATTCTTTCAAGCAGAGATAAGTCTTGAGAGACTTCATGTGAAAAAGCATTCTGCACACTGAGTGACTCCATCAGATGGGGAATGCAGTCTTAAATCCTCTCGGCCAAATAGACACAAATAATCTAAAAAAGTCAATTTCCCTGAGGCTCTCTCTTGGCACCGTGGTTTCTTCTCCGGCTGCAATCTGGGCCATACCTTTTTTTCCCCCTCTTGAGTATTTTATCCCAGCGGCATTACTGCCATTGCTGATGGGCTCCTTTATGGCCAGCGGTGGGCACGTCTTGGTCTTATTTTTAAGGGAACTATTTCATTTCTGGCCAGGAAAAGGAAAGTGAAAAATGCTAGAAACCAACCACATAAAGTCAAGTTTTAAAATGATGGAAGGCAGTATGTAAATAAGTTGAGAGTGTTCCATCCTAACCTGTTTTTTCATTTCATTGTATTAATTCAGGTTGGTTGATGCTCTGATAAGAAAAATGTCTTCCTTTCTTCTGCTGCTTCTGACATTTGAACATCGCTGTGAGAGGTTTTGGTTGTACTTCAGGGCCCTTGTGGAGCCCTTCCAGCACAGAATATTCTATGATTCTGTGACCTGGAGCAATGCTCCTGTGCTCGGCACTGCCGAGGGTGCATCTGGAATCCCGGGCCCGCTTTTGGGAGCGCACTACGAGGCTGGGGCGTGTCCAGGAGATGGGCATGGAGCTGGTGCAGGCTCCGGAGCACAGGTGTGATGAGGAGCAGCTGAGGGAGCTGGGGGTGCTCAGCCTGGAGCAGAGGAGGCTCGGGAGGCACCCGCGGGAGTTGGCAGGTGCTGGCAGAGGCCGCTGCTGTTCTCCCTCGCAGCCTGAGGGCAGCTGTGGCACCCGGCCTCAGGAGGGCTGAGCGGCTTTCCCAGGAGCTTCCTGCCGCATCCCACAGCACCGGGGAGGGGGCTGCTGCCGTTCTTTTGGGTAGAGAGGGCTTCAAAGGTGCCCGGGAAGAGGCCGGGGGTGCGGAGGGCTCAGGCAGGCAGCCCGGGGGCCGCTGGTGCCACGGAGGGAGAGGGAATTGTGCGTGGCCGAAGGGGAAAGCTGCCAGCGGCGTCCGGCTGTGGGCAAGGCCTGTGGCCCCCGTGGAGCCGGGAGGGCTGCCGGGAAACGGGACGGGGGCAGCTGCCCTGTGCCTGGAACCCTGCCAGCCCTGGGGCTGAGGCACCTGGGTGACACCAAATCCCGCCTGGCACACGGCGTGTCCCTGCAGCCCCGTGTGCCTTGGCAGCGCTCTGGAAGTGTGTGGGATACAGAACAGGCCCGTTTCCTGCCTTTGCCATAAATCCAGTGCATTTCCCGGCCTCCTTGGGATGTTCCCTATGGCACAGTGCCATGACACAGTTACAGGGCTGTGGGGAGAGAAGAAACCTGGAAGTCTTTCATGGAACAATACCCTGTTCCTTCCAGCCAGCTCAGTGGCTGCCCTTCATGAAGTGGGATCATTTGTGTTACCCCACATTATTTTGAAAATGGACTGACATAGTTGGATTCTAGCTAGGAAATCTCAAACTTATCTCGGTTTGACTCATGGAACAAAATAATTTCTATATAAACCAGCATTTTTTTGTTCTAATGTAATTGTGGAAAGCTGGGAAAGAAGAATCCAAATTCTTATGCTTGATCTTGACATCCTGCAAGTACAGCTATGGTATACTTCAAATAACTTCCTTACAGAGGGAAAATATCTTCTATTATTCAAATCCTTGCTATATGATTTCAATTTATGACTAAACATTTGTATTTATATGTTCTGTGTAGCTGAATCAGAAGGCCTGTGTGTATATTCAGCCTGGTGACGGTGGGAGTAACAGTGATAGAGTACTTAGGGAATGATCCAACCAGGAGCTGATGTCACCAATGAATTATAATTGATGTCAGTAGTTTGAATTCTTGTCATCTACCCACATGATCCTAATGCTGGCAGCCTGTGGAATGTGATGCATGGGCAACTAGTGCGAAGTGATTATTTATTTTTTAATGGAACAGGTGGAGATTTCCTTTTCCACCTTAAAAACCCTCTGGAGCAACTATTTCTGCATTCTCTGTTTGCTTGCTACCTTTTTTTTTTTTTTTTTAATTGACCCAGACATACAACTTGAGGAGCCAGCTGTGTCTGTTGTGCTGCACCCAGGTTTGGACTGTCTCCTAGCTATGAATTCCTTATGCTTTTATGTGAATATTGAGCAGAAACATTCTTGAGCCCCATTTGGAATCAGGAGTATTAATGAAAGACATGTACAGTGTGGAGGAAAAATGGAAAGCTTTCACCTTTTAGTTGTATTTCTGCTGCTGTAACACTGGACTAGCATGGTGATAAATGAAGATTCCAGAATCTCTCACTGATACCAAGCAGCCATGTTTTATTCACCATCTTATGACCATTACTGATAACTTGTTTTCATACTGAAATACAGTGGATTGTGGGGGAATACAGGGGAATATGACTGTAGTAAGGAAGCTGCTCAGCTGTGTTTGAGGCACAATGAAACTATTTGTGCCGATGAAACCTTTTGTTTAACAGTTCTTTCAACTTGACTCTAGATACCTTAATGTAGTGGGTGAACCTGAGTTGATGGACAGTCTTTTAGACTAATGACGCTTCTCGCAATTTACATATTTAAACCACGTGGAAAGGCGGGAATTGCCTTTTGTCCCAGTTCGCCTGCCAGAAGGTGGGGGAGCTTCGAGCCTCTGGGCCCTGTTGGGCCAGGCCGGGCCCCCTGCTACCTTCCCCTTTTCCCAATGCCGCAGCATGGACCCTGGGTCTCTGGGGGAGGAACTATCCCAGAGCCGCAGGCAGCTAAAACCAGCCATGGTCTGCCACACAGCTAAACCCATCCGGCGCGGCTTCTTGGGACTGGCGGGTCCCTCTCCTCTCCACGTGGAGCCGGTGGAGCCAGCAGGAGCCAGTGGAGCCTCCTTTCTGCAGTCAGCACACTTCGTGCTAAACTGAGGAAGACACCATGCAGCCAGCAGCACAGAGGGAGCGAGGCTTTCTTCTGCTGTAAAGCCAGAACAAGAACACTCTTCAACATGGCAGTTTCAGAGCCAGAGAGAAAGAGAAAGAGAGTCATGTGAGACAAAGCTGAAAATGGCAACCGGAGAAAAGAGGGTGGTGCCACGTTTTTCACGTGTAGCTTAAAAAAACTTTCTTGCCTGCCGTGGGAAGAAACTGTAATATCACAATCTGTTTGTCTCTTTAATCCATTTGAAGTACATGGGGGGATGGAGAATTCATGTGTGGCCCATGAAGACTGTGAAGAGTGCCTATGCCAGGCTATATAGAAGCAGTGAGAGGCTTTTAGAGGCTTGTGGGGAAGAACGCCTTTGTGTTCAGGTCAAAATAACTCGTCCTTAAAAAGATTAATAACCCCGTGTGATGGCCCATGTTTGGCAGTGTGAAGGAACTGAGATTTTTCACGGAAGAGATGTTTTACACCAGAGCAGATTGTTTCTTTCTGGGTGGGTCTGCTGTTGATGGCAGTTTGGGAACCACGTGCAGCTGAAGAAAACCCTTTTTCCCTTAAGCGTAAGAGAGAGACTTACCAAGAACTGTAACACTGACTAACATCCCATGTTCTGTTACCCTTTGTGTGAGTTGGATAAAAGGAGGAAAGTGCTGGAGAGTGGGAGGGGGTTTGCTTTAATTTCTTGTTATTTCTCTTTACTTTTAATTCTATTAGTAATAAAACTCTTACTGCAGCTGTTTAAGGTTTGTGCCTGCTTTGCTTTTTCCTAGTTCTTATCTCACAGAAGGAAAATAAGTAAGTAATAGATATTTTGAACCAAACCACTGCACTTAATTAGTGTTTCTGCCCGGTTTCTGAACTAAACCCGCTACACTTATACAAATGGCATTGATCCAAAACCTGTCAAAGTCAGCTGAAAGGTGACTGCAGGACTTGGAGGGTTTGGGGTTTTTTTTCAGAGAAGTGTAACTTCCATCAAAATAAAGACAAAAACGGCCTAGATCCCAGCAGACTGGCATTTCCTGACCTGTTTTCTGTCTCTTGCTAAATAGTCTTTGAAGTTTTTTTGGTTTTGGGGGGATGAGGCCCCATTTTTTACTTTACCAAGCCTTAATTATTTAGCTAAAGTTACAAATTAATTTAGGTTTTATACTCTCTCTCATCTTCCTTTTGAACTTTTTCAGCATTTGCAACTGTTTCCCTTTCATATAGGTTTCTACTTTCTTTTTCAGACCTGGTGGGTTTTGGTGTTTTCTTCCTTTTGTGTTTCTCCAACTTTTCACTCCTTTAATCTCCTTCACTGTTTATTCCCCTGAACTGCTTTCTATCTTTCTGACCTCTTTCAGTAAATTTTAGCTATCCAGCAAATCAAAGCCAACAGCAAATATTCTTGCATTCACAGGACAGCTGTTGTAAATAAATATAATTTCACTTGAAGGAATTGATAGGAACAGTGCCAACCACCCAAAATAAACCAAAGTTTGAGATGCTGGTGGGATGGACTGTTCATCAGAGAGAAAAGAAATGACCTGTCATTTGGATTATTAATGTACTGTTCTTTACTAGTTTAGTACTGGTAAATATATATTCATACTGTCTCTAAGGGTTACAGAAAGAAAATCCATTTTTCGTAGTAGCAGGATCCATGTGCCAAGCACATGGCCAGCTTTTACCTGCTCACAGCAATCTAATCCTTTTCCTCAAGGTCTTGTAACACTTGGCATGACATCAACTCCTCCTTAGGAGTAATAAAACCAAGAAAGCAGTAAACTAGGGCAGTATTTTTAGGAAAACACTAAAAAGAGGCGTCTGTCTCTTATGAAATTCAAGGCTTTTATGAAATATATTTTGACAAGAGGAAAACATGGAGAGAGACTATTTAGAAGAGCATGGCAAAACAAGGGAGAATGACTTCAAACTGAAAAAGGTTTAGATTAGGTATTAGGAATAAATTCTTGTGAGGATGATGAGGCACTGGAAGAGGTTGCTCAGAGAAGTTGTGGATGCCCCACTCCTGGAAGTGTCCAAGGCCAGGCTGGATGGGGCTCTGAGCAACTTGGTCTAGTGGAAGATGCCCCTGCCCATGGCAGAGGGTTGGAACGAGATGATCTTTAAGGTCCCTCCCAACCCAAACCATTCTGTGATTCTATGGTCATAACTGCAGAACTGGCAACCTTCTAATTTCATATTGGCCGGTTTTAAAGATACCATTTGTTGTAATTTTCAGTGTTGTTTCTCTGAAAAATTCAAGTGTAAAGTACATAATGTGAATGCTTCATTTTCCTAGAAATTGCCCCTTCATATTCCTCCTACAAAGTACCGAATAGGAAGCTGAGTGATTTTTCAGCTTTATGGAATCAAGTTTTCCCATTTGTTATTTTTGGACTAAAAGTACTAAAGTCTCAACATAAAGAATGGATTCCTTAGAATGCACTTAGTATCTCTTAAAAACTCTGGAAAATGTTACTGTAAAAAGGGTAATATACCTGCTGTTCCAGCCTTTTCCCAGTTCTGAAATATGGAATTGGTGAAGAATTAGTGAGACATTAAACAGGTGTTGAAACTTACATTAGTGTTGTGCATAGTAAAAGTTGCTCAGCAATCTTTGGTTTTATTAAATGGTCTCTTTCAGTAAGCAGAGGCTTCTGGAGTACTTTTTTTTTGCAAATTTTGGGAAAATCATCAGATAAATGGAGAACAGAGTCAATTCTTGATGTGAGCCACTTTTATCTTGTTTATTTCTTGTCTAGACTTTGTCCATTACCTGTAAGCAGTGAAAATTTTCTGAAATTAGATGTTATAATCTTTTACAATAAAGCATACTTCTTGGAAAATAAGGCCTAATTTTGCTAGAAAAGAAAGATAATTAATGAGCTGGTAGCTTATGCCTTCAAGACCAGTTGTTAATTGGTTACCTTTGTTGTGTGAAAACAGATCACATAAGAATTGTACAGAATACGTCTAAAGATGTAATGCTTCTCTAAAGAGTTAATTTTCTAAAACAAGGAAACTGCTGTTTAAAATGCTTTAACTGCTGTTAAAGTTTGTTGTCTTTGTATATAGCGGTACTTTCGTCTTTTCTTTTTGGTAAGTTTTCCTTTGGGGAATACAAAATAGCTACTGTTCTAATAAATTATTTTCTTGAAAGCAAACTTCATTGCTTAGGTTATTCCTATCAGAAGTGCAGGAATCAAATACTTGTACACTGAGGCTCCTTGACTTGGTCATGCAGCTATTCTCAGTTGCAGATGGGATGCAGAATAACTCATCTAAAACAGAGAATCATTCTTGGTCTTGTTCTGAGTTCTGGCCCAGGGCATATGCTCACACCCACTGAACTCACTCACTGATGGGAACTGTTACCAGGTTCCAGTGAAACTTACAGTAATGGCAGTATTGGACCAGAAATAATTTTGGTTTTAATTGGTCCCTGATTTATTATTACCACAGGCCTGGGCCCTAGGGTATATCACCATGTCCTGCAGCCATAGGGAGCAGGAGGAGAGATGATCCAGCAGGCAGGAATTGTGCAGCAAGATTGATCTATTTAATTATTTTACAAACTCTTTTATAGACTTTTTCTTTATAGTCTAATTGGACAAAGGATCAGCCACCCCTTGGGGGTGGTTGGCTAAAATCCTAAAACATCCATTGCCAAAATATTTTTCTACTATACCATAAACAAGACTTTTCAAGGTTGCAGGTGGCTTGGTTGTTTACATTCCCTGCCACCTCTTCTGTGAGAGAGAAAAGTCTCTCACGGACTTAGAAAATAGCAAGAAAATCCTTGCTAGCAGCATTTTTGTATCTACAATTTATCAGTCTAAAACTCAGCTGTCCTTAAAGAACTTTATTTTGCTTGCTGTAATGTTATCAGGCTGGTAGTTGCTTATAAGGGGTTATGGGCTGCCCTCTAGTGAAGAGAAGGGAACTTCCTTAGAAAGAGCTGCACTGTAAGAGCCACCATTCAGGATGAATTGTAACAGAAGGTAAGACTAAAACCCATGATCAAACAGTAGCGGTGGTCATGGAACACACTGTCTTTACATACAAAAAGAAATATGCCTAAAGTTAGGTAATTCCTCTCCTGAGAATTTTTGAGAACAGCGTGGTAACAACCTGATTTAATAATTTTAGATTGACTGGTGTAATGTAAATGTGTTAATCCGCTTTACCAGGATCTGAAATCTATGGGTGAGTGATGGTGGATCCAGTTCAGAATCTCTGTGTCTCCTTCAGCTGCAACACTGAGGTGTTCCTTTGCCCTGGTGCAGTGCCCAAGTACAGCCAGACCATCAGGAACAGGGATGGATGTCTGGGATGGATGCCTGGCTGACTCACCCAGATTCAAGATCCTGGTATGTCAACAAAGCATGCATGGGATGGCAGGCATTTTTAGATCCGGAGGGCCTTTTTGCATAGGGAAAAACGTAAGAAATTAGACTTGATTTTCTTGCAACTTAAAAAAAAGTGATTGATGTATATATATATAACATATATATTTACATATATATATATTTCTATGAAATAAAAGGAGAGAAAAGTCAGATTAATTAGAATTCCCCGTGCCTCTTTCTGGGTCTCCTGAAGTGGAGTTTTTGCGTGAATTAGACCTGTGTTTTGTTAGATAAATGCAATAGCCTTTCTGCATTGACACTAAGAAGAAACAAGCTCTTTTAGAACATACAGTATCTGCTCTACTCCAGCAGTCTGCCTTAAGAAAAGATGAATCCTTTCCCCAAGTGCCTCTTTCTGCCATTGACTTGAATTAAGATGTATTTCACAGCAGACCTGGGACCTCTGTCTGGATGAATCTGATACTTGGTGCTTTCCAAATGGAAAACTTGGTGCTTATAGTAAATGTGCACGAGGGGGGTTCTGGTTTGTTGGGGCTTTCTATGTGTTTGGGTGTATTTTTTAAGGTGGCAGAGAGTGTTGTCTCAAATCTTAATGAGGATCCCAGCCATAAGGACAGGAGGCTCTCACAGGTAAAGCTGTAATTGCAGTTGTCTGCAAGGAAAGCATGGCACACAGTCAGTGAGAATTAAAACTATTGTAAAGCCACACTAGAAAAATAGTATGTCGATGCTTTAAATGCTTTCAAACATTCTTAAATGGATTCTAGCACTTCAGAATAATTGACTGCTTTCCCATATTGTACAATAAGAGCCTATTTGTTTGCTTGATAATAACATCAAAATACGGGAAAATACATTTAAAAAGGGAGCTTATTTTTTCCAGATGCTGGGGGAAACACTTGAATAATCTACAAGCAAAGTATTTTGCTTGTTTTACTTACTTACTGAAAGAAAAGGGATTTTCTCTAACTTGCAGGACACCATTTGGGAGACTAAGGTTTAGTTCCTTTCACTTACTGCATGTGTACACTCAACCACTATTACAAATGAAGTGCTTGCTTAGCTACTTAATAAATCTTTCCCTTCTGCTTGCTCAAAAAGTTTTTATTTAGACTACTTTAAAACCAAATGCTCGTGGTTTGTTTTGGATTGGGATTCTTTGATGGCATTTTGGTGAAAATGGATACTTTTAAAGCTTCAGCATTAAAGCATTTTCCTTTAGGGTTCGCTAAGTTTAAGCAGTTTAACTGATTTCTTTGAGGGCTGCGAGGACAATTCAACGTGTGACATGCTGTGGCCTGGCTGTTAACACTGCTACACATATCACGTTGTTGGACTTTTTGAAGAGCCAAGTGTGGTTACTCAGCTTGTTCTCAGCAGGTGTTTGCAAATCAGTCACAGGCAAATAGGAACTCATGTCCTGTGCCAGTAGGAGCTGTGCTGCTGTACAGGAAATCTGCATCTGGGACTCCTCAGCAAAGCTGACTTTTCATCATTTCTGTTTACACAAAACTGCTGCCTTTGGATTGGTGTTCTTAACAGGCCAAAACTGAGCAGAGCTTATGAGCATTTGCTCTGTTTTTGTTTGTTTTCCTAGTAAATTCCAAAGTGAAGCTACATTAGATGATGGCATCTCAGTCAACAGATGCCAGATACTGCACCAGGAAGGGACAATTGTAGGGATCACTCGTGCATGGCACTGTATGACTGGCTCAGGGCAGAGTGAGGGCTGCTAATTACAGCTGTGCACAGCTGGAGTCAGCACCAGCTCCTTTCACTCCAGTCACAACTATCTCTGCATTTACCACAGCTGAGTGTGTGAGAAGGAGTTGTTTCCCAAACAGTCCCGTTTTCTGTTCTGACTTTGCGGTTGTTTGCCAACAGACCCAATTCTGCCATGCTTAGGCCATTCTAATGAAGTGCAGACCACAGCATAACTCACCAACCTTTCTTTGGGCTCAGATTTTAAGCAGAAAGTGCTAACAGTTTTGTTCCAATCATTATTTTTAAAGTAAATAACCAGCCTTTCCAAAAATTTCACGTGGTCTTTTTAAAGTCAGGTACCCCCCTCCATCTCTTCTTTTGCAAGGCAGAAAAGCATTACCCTCAAAAACCACAAAGTTTCCCAAAGGTAACCAAAATAACTTACAACTGTATTTCAAACAAAAATAATATGCAGATCTTTGCATTGAACAATAAAAACAAAACAGAACTGTTTGTAAGGCTTCAAAAGAACAGAGAACTTGGAACTATTTACATCCTGGAGACCCAGTCAAGGCACACTGGATTCCAGTCTGGGTCACTGTAAATTCGGTCTCATTCGGTGCACGAGGTCAGTCCGGCTCTTGGTCACGTCACTTGGCTTTGTCCAGCAGAAAGGTCTGGAACAAAGGGAGGGAAGAGAAAACATTTGGTTGGACTCATCCAACAGGCACACTGGCAGAGTCCAGTCAATGACTGCAGTCACTTGGCTCCAAGAGGACCTGCAAAGCCTTTTGGCTTTCAGCAGGTGCCGCTTTAGGGAGAGGGTTTTTACAGCCTCCCAGCCCTTCAGCCAGGCACATCGTGCTCATTTTCTTTTGCAAGCTTGCCAGCAGATCAAGGCAATGCATCCCTTTGCCCAGAGGGGCTCACAGAGCTTTGTGTTTTATGGAAAATGACACTGCAAAGGCCCCGTGGGATGGCAGGTTACAGCTTCTGAGTATTCCCCACTGCTTGCACCACAGGACAACACAACATTTGTAATGACTAAGATGTACAATAAAAAATGTGGCAGCAACTCGAGGAATTTCTGTTGGCCAATACTGGTCACAGGCCCAGCAAGGAGTCAAAAATTCAAGTGCTGCCCAGCTGTAGCCAAGCTACCTAGCAGGTGCTGCCCTCACAGGGCAGCTCTCCCCAATCTCTCTCCTTTCTCCTAAAGGAGGTGCTCATGAGGAAGCAGAAGCCAGGGTGGCTGCAGGGCCAGCCCTGCCTGGTGGCTGCAGAAACTCCAGGCAGGGCTGTAAAACAAACACTTACTGTTCAGACTTGAGGTCTTCTTGTCTTGTCTTCATTTGGCAGCAAAGTCACTGGGAAAGGATTCCTGTCATCCCCTGCAGATCCCTGAAAAACCACAGAGAACAAGCTGGTCAGAGAGAGATGCCTAAAGCCATTCCAAAGCCTGGCTCTCCTAAGTTTCCAGAGAAAATGTTCATTGGTCCCAGGCACAGTCTCTTCTCCAGGCTCTCCCCCTCTTGCCTTCTTCCCCAGCAATCCCTCCGACAATGGAAATGGAACCTTGGCTTCTCACCTGGCAGCTCACAATGCTTTGCACCATTACACTTTTCCCAAGCGCGGAGAAATCCAGCAGCAGGTTTCCTCGCTCAGTGGCTGAAAGAGCTGTGAGGGCTGCAAGCAGGAAAATTGTCAGGAAAAAGCAAGCAGTGAGAAGGCAGCTACTACAGTGTGCACAGGCTGGCCTAACACACACCCCCCAACGCCCTAGACCCCGCACCCCGAGCCATCAGCAAACAGCCAAGTAATCCAATTTTATTACCAGGGAATGCAAAGCTGCAAGGGTCATGAGCAAGTTTGTAAAAAAAGCTATAAAACCTTAGGCCCAGGTTGCAGCCAAACCCACAGCTTTGTTGTTTCTTCATTTTAAGCAAACCACCCTTTCTTATTATAAACGTACTCCTCCTCCCACCAGGCTTGTATCTGCAGTTGCCCACAACCAGAAGTGGTCACTTAGGTGAGAGGGCGTTTCTGAAGAGAACCACACAGCACGCGTGGGTTGCAGGAAACCTCCCGCCAGCTCTCCTGGATACCAGTGTTGATGCCCTGGGATAGTTCCTCGGGATCTTTCTCCACTTTCCTGAGCGTGGCAAACAAAGGATCCTGGTTCCTGGCAGGGTTATCCATGGCAGGCAGGTCCAGGTCGTCACTCTCGGTTCTGGGGCTCTTTTGAGCCGTCGTGGTCGAGTTTGGTGCCCGTTGTGCAGCAGTCATGGCCGGCAGTGGTGGCAGCACCACAGTTTTCCTCTCGGTTTGGAATGAAGCTTCTGATGGTCAGGACAAGAGAAGCAAATTCATGAATATGATGCACACACACCGTAGGGATTTCTGACAAACTTGGCTACATCCTGAACTGGCCAGTTCTTGCCAGTGCCTCAAGTAGGCAACACTTCCAAAGCTGAGAGGCTTCAAGCGAGAGAGACTTTTAATTGGCAGAGACTTTCACATTCACTAACAGAGTGGCCTAGCAGATTTCTGGTCATCTGAAATCAGGATGGCCAGGGAACTCTGGCAGCAAGAAGCAGCACCAAAGAGCTCTCAGCCTTGTTTCACCACTGCTCACTGACACCATTTTTAGTCAGCTTCTCAAAGTTTCCAAGAACACACCAACAGCGAATCCCAGCCCATGGGCTGCAGCATCAGAAGAGGCAATGAAGTTAAACCCAGTGGGAAGGCTCGGGTGTGAGGCTGCACCTCTTGCCTGACTCTGCTGTGCGTGGGACAGTCCTCTCCCCTCTTTCAGCACCCACTTTTCCAGTGCTTTGGTCCCTATTCACTGCCCACGTGCTCTCCAGCTGCTCTGCCTTGGCACAGCTGATGCTGCACAGAGCACGGTTTGACACGGAGCACAGCACTATCCCCCACCTGATCCAGAGCCCTCTCTCCCCAAAAACACCTCCTACCCTTCCCACCCCAGAAGCCAGCACATGACTAAGGCAGCTGCTCATTTTCCCTGAAAAAAGGCAGGAAGGAACTCCAGAATTAAAGCTCTTCCATTCCTACCGCAATGGGAACATCCCTTCCCCCAGCCAAACGTCAGCCCCAACACCTCTGTGCTTTAAGAGGATGTCAGAAGGGAAAGACTCCCTGCCCTTACCCACCCACACCTACAGAGCTGCTTTCTGCACCGGGTGCTTCCAGCCTGGTAAGGCCAGTCTGCAGCATCTGGAGTTGCAGAAGGCACACGATGTTCCAAGCAAACTCTCGAGTGCCAGGACAGGAGATACGGTTCTGGGTCTCACCCTTCTGAACAAAAACTAAGATTTACACTTCTTTCTGACATCCTACCACTGCATACTCACTTCAGTTTATTGGGGCCTTTGTTTGCTGAAGGCTGAAATTATTTTGTTGGGTGTTTTCATTCCTTTTTCTTCCTGGGAGTATCCCCCTTGTCTTCCCTCTAACAGGAAGAAAGAAAAAAGGAGGAAAAAAAATCACTCATGTCTTGAAAGTTCACACAAAGTACAGACCAATACAGCTCAGTTTTACAGATTCTGGTTGAAAACAGAAAAAATAAGATACTGGAACTCACAAAGTGGAAACCCAAGCACAGCAGATAGAGCTTTCAGGCTCACTGACAAGTAAACCTAAAATGACATTTTACCTATCTTGCTTGCATACATTAATTGCTTTCCAGTGGCAGGGATGGAACTGCTAAACCTCTCGATGCAAACTGTAATCTAAAGTAAGGCCCTTCCATTGCTGAAAACAAGCATTCCATCTGTCCTGGATGGGCTTTTTGTCCTCCTACTCAGTCTGAATGGTACAGAAACTTATTCAGATGCCTTGGGGCACAGTCAAGAACTGTAAGCAATTGTGCTTTGTGACACCCCTTATCGAAGGGAAGGAAAAACTCCAGTCACAGGAGAGTGAGATCCCTGAGATCCCCCAGATGTGCAGGGGGTTCTGATTGTATTGACAAGAATCTGAGAGGGGTGAAATTTAAACAGTCAGTGAAAATTGCTGCCATCGTCTTCCAGAAGCACGGGAACCATTAAGGCAGAGAGCCAATCACTGAAAGATTTTTACAGATTTTATAACATCGATTGTGCAGCATCAAGTGTGCAAATCATCAGCTCAGCTGAAGGAGAAACTTCAGAACCGTTTGCTACAAGCCAAGAAAATGTAAAAGAAAGTGCCCTTATCTCTTGGCATTACCCACAGTGTGCCTGCTGGTTTCTGCCTCTCTCCCAGAGTGCAGAGAAACATGGAACCATGGAGCAGCTTCTCAGCAGTGCTGCTCTCAATGAGTTCTCCTTCCAGGCTGCACTCCCGTCTGGGATACAGGCTCTGACTTGGGATTTCCTGCAGTCAGGGAGTCCACAGGCAGTGCCCATTCACCATGAAGCCTGCAGACAACTCTTGCTGCAGCTGACCCAGGCCCCTTTGGGAGTCAGCTTCCCAAAAAACACTTGGGAGCATCGACCTGCTCAGTTAAATGAAGGGCTCTCTTGGAATTCAAGGGAAAGCCACTGCAATGGCTGAGGGACTCTGCAAAGGGCTCCCTGGAAAGCCCCTGAGTGCACCCAGCCACCTCTCAGGCATCACTGCTGGCATCACAGCAGCTCCAAGGAAACCCAAGCAAGCTTTTTGCCCATTTATCCATGTGCCAAGTGCCTCAGTACCACACTGCTTGTAATGGGGGGCACAGGAAGGGGGCACCGCCACCCTACAAAGCTCTGCTTGGGCTGAAACCCAGAGAAACCCAGCAGTGCTGGCGGGGGCTGGTCAGCCACAAGCTGCCACAGCCTGCTGCCAAAACCTCCTCTGACAGAGGAGGGCTGGGGATTTCTTCTTGCAGGAAACTAGGATTCCAAGAAAAGCCCCAAAACACCAGAGCATGTTAGACAGCTTACAGGGCTTTCCATTTGCTCAGGAGGGGATCTGTGACCAATTGGAAACAGCGGTGGGAACACACCCCTTAGAAGTTTGGTAACACCATTAGAGAAGGATCATGGCTCTACTGCCAACCTATGAAGTGGAAACTCCACATGGGTTTTCCAAACACCACCTTGGTCATTGTCCAAACCCACCTCCCCCTGCCCCTCTCACCTTCTTCTTTCCAGGGGGCTCCTCAGGACTCTTCATGGCTTTCCTCTTCCAGTCCGGCTTCCTTGCAGGCGAGAACAACTTCTTCTCCCCAGGAGGCAAGGGCACTTTCTCCTTGTGCAAATTGCCAGGCCTGTGCCTGCTGGGGATGAGAGCGTCACGTTCCTGGCCAGCTCCCAGGGGCCGGGGCTCCAGAAAGCCTTTGGCGTTGGCCTGCTGGGAGCCCTTGTCCTTTGGCTTCTCAGAGAGCTTGTGAGGTGCCGGCTTCAGGTCTTTCCTGTCTGTGGGTCTTTTTTGTCTTTCTGTCCTTTTGATGGCTTTTGGCTTCACTGTTTCTAGGACTTTGGGCTGGTCCTTGCAAGGCTTCTCTGTGACCTCCAAAGGACCAGGCTCACTCTCCACCTTCCGGACTCTCTTGGATTCATCAGGCACCAGGGGCTGGCCGGGCCTTTTGATACCCATGGTCTTCCTGGGCAAGGGCCCGTCAGTGTGCACAGGACGCTTCAGGAAGCTCTGTTTGCTTGTAACGTGACCTTCCAGAGAAGCCTTGGCCACTTGGCCACAGCTTCTGGGAGAAGTCTTGGCCACTTGGCCAAAACTCTTCTGAAACTCCTTGGCCACTTGGCCAAAACTCTTCTGAAACTCCCTGGCCACTTGCCCATCACGTTGGGATTCCTAGGATTAAAGGACAAAGTGCAAAGTAGCTCAGCGTGTAGCTTCACAATAAATACATCCACTGACACCTAAACGGTGTGTTGCTGGCACATTAGGGACATGTGCATTTTTGAATAAATACTTTTAAAACATCCTAAGAGCTGCCAAACAGCTGAGCTGAACTTCTGCTCAGCAGAAAGATCTCTTGGAATTTATCAGCAGCCCTGGCAAAAATGGGCTGGCTTACCTTTGCTGGCAATGGAAGATTGAAAGTCTCTTTTCTCAGAGGCGTCTGAAGAGGTGGCAGGAGAAGTGACAGTGAGTTCCTCATTTTCTGGAAAGAGAGGGAGAGAAGCAGCCCTCAGGAGTTTTGCTGATGGACACAGAGAACGTTTCACCCTGCAGAGAGTCAGAGGGATCCAGCTCCTCATGGATTTGTACAGGCTTCCACCTGGAGATCTGTTATTGAAGAGCACCTACCTCCAATATTCCTTCAATGGACTGCACATAAATGTGCACAATGGGCTGAGACAAGAAAGAGGGAAGCAGTGTGAGCTTGTCTGGGTATTTTACTCATTGATAGGAAACAAGCATGCACTCAGCAAACATCTGATTACCAGCAGCTCTCTAAGTGTCATGCACGTCCATTCAGGACATGAGCAGCAGGTGCAGAGCCTTTGGACAAGGGCCACTCGGGAAAAGCAACCCCCAGCTTGAGGGAGGAGCAGCTCAGGCTGCCTGGGATGAGTTGTCACTCTGGCTCTAGAACTGCATTTGAGAATGCTACACTCACAGACTGAGAGGAAGGCTGATCTTACAACTCCAGCTTTTACCTCTACTTCTCCTCAGCACACCCCAAAACACACTTTCAGTGAGGGAAACATCTGCTGAGTGAACAGGAGCTCAGCAAAGTATTTCTTCCCCACCCAATTCCTTTTTCAAGGAAATTCCCAATTTTCAGGAATTCCCAATTCCTTAATGGACGCAAAACATAGGCAAAACCAGAGATCTATTATTGAAGAGCACCAACCTTCCAAGTGTTTTCAGTTGATGGCACCTCAATGGGCTTCTTTTCCTGAAACAAGAACGAGGGAGGCAGAAGGAGTTTGTTTGCGTTTTTTTTACTAATTGACATGCACTCAGCCAGCATTTGCTTACCAACAGCTCTAGAAATGTCCTGCAAGCCCATTAATAATAAAGTGCTGCTAAGGATTAAAAGGCCCATCTGAGGGGGAGTTACTAATGGAGGCCAGGTAGAAAATGAACTGAAATCCCCACAGTCACCCCCTCTTCCTCTGAGAAAAATGCCAGTGTTCCCTTTGCAACCTGGCAGTCAGAGAACAATGTTTCCTTTCTTAAATTACTACTACTCCTGCTACTACTGCTACTATTCATCATTACTGTTGTTATTATTATTATATAAGTATGTTCCTGCAGTCTGCTTCCTTTATGGAATTTTGCTTTGAGGCAGCCAAGCTTTGCTTTCAAAGGCACAGGCTGCCTCTGCATTTAAAAGAGTTGAGCAAAAAGTTTCCTTAGTTAAAAAGAACAGTTAGAAATAATAGTTCCCAATTCTTCTAAGCCAGTCCTAGAGCAAGAGGAATATTTCTCATTCACCCAAATAAATGAGACTCCTAGTCCTTCTGAAGTCCACAGCAGTGTGGACAAGACACTGACATCTCACACATCGGGAAAGATGCAACACAGTTCATGCAAATCCTGGCTGACTTTATCCATCCTGTTCTTGCCCCTGCAGGCCTTGCAACTCCCCAGCTACCATTTCTCACTCTCCCATTGCCTGGCAAAGTGATGGATTTAGCAGCCAAATTTGGACAAATGCATGTTCTGCAGGGGTGCCCAGAGACACACTGTGGAGACAAGTTGCCTTTGGGCTACCCCAGGGAGCTGAGTCGCCCCCCAGCTGATGGCAGAAGCCGGCAGGGACTCCACCCCTCTCTCAGAAACGCAGCCCCTCCTTCCCCCCCCTCACCACCCACTCCAAGGCAGATGCAGCATCCCTGCTCCTTACTTCACACTGACACTCCTTAACTGGGCTTCCCAGCAGCAAGGACAAACACTGCCCACTTCTGCTGGCCTGAGGGCTGGTTGCAGCACTCTGCACTCCCAAGACTTTGAGAGCCAGGATCGTGCTTTATCTTTTTGGCAACTGATGCTGAAGAATGGCTCCTGCAGAAGGCAAGGCCCTGCACTGCTTTACTTCTCTCAGCTTCCTCTCATTTTCCACAAGGTATTGCCCACAGTCCCTTGCAGCTGATCACCAGCCTTTCCCAGGAAAAGCTGCCTGCAGCCTCTAGCTCTTCCTTCTCCTTCCAGAGGCCAAACACAGTTTGAAAACCTTCCCTGTGGCTCTCCTGGCCCAGCTGCCATGGCTCAGCACCATGGGCTCCTACATTCCATAGGGCACAGCAATATCCCAGGATGCTGAAGGATGAGCCTGCCAAAACCCCAACATGCACCTGGGAACCAAATGCCTTTGAGCTCTGGCGAGGCCAAGCCCCGAGAAAGGCAGGGCCCGTGTGCTGCTCCCTTGGCCTTGAGGGGCTGCCAACAACAGAGCCCCCAACAACTGCACTCACCCTGACAGGCAGGAGTTGCGATTGTTCCGCTTTGGCTTCTGCCTTCCAATTGGAGGGACCCTCATCGCTGTCACAGTTCTGCTCAGGGCGAGGTGAGAGGTCTGGTGATTCCGGTGAGGATTTTCCCCAGATGTCCTCATAGGGCTTTGTCTTACTGCAGGTCCGCCGATGCCTGCGGGTGTGTGACTGGGACTTGGACTTTCTTGGAATCCATATGGGATTCAGAGGGCACTTGTGGCTCAGAAGCGCCTTGAAGTCCCAATCGCCCAGCACCTTCTTAACGCGCCTCGACAGCTCATCTTCTTTATCAGTCTGCAGCAGAACAACAGAGAGGGGGAATGTCAAAAACACCCCAAGCAAGAGATGCAGCTCAGCAAGAGACACTCCTCAGGATCTTCATGGAATCCCCACGCATCGCCACAAGGGAAGTCAGGCAAGCTCAGTGGAGCACATGGGAAGCTGCTGTGTTTGCAGTTGTCAGGCTCAAGTTTGCTACAGCCCATGCAGAAGACACAGCTCCCTCTCCCACCCCAAGCCTCCTTCCTCCTCTCCTTCCAGCCCTGCACCCCACTCCCATTACTTTGTAGGGTTTGGCAAAGAGGGGAGTCTCCTCCGAGAATGGATCTTTCTCCTCTGGAGCCGCCTGCCTCCTGCGCCTGTCTCGCTCCAGAATGCGGAGCAAGTCTCTGTTGTTGTGCCAGCTTTCAGAAAGAGAAAGAGAAAGAGAAAGGAGAGTTAACACTTGAAGCCCTGTTTCTACTCCCTGCACACACTGGGGCGTTCACACAAGGGCACAGGTCCAGCAGCAAAGCAATGCTGAAATCCACAGGATGGTGACAGTGCCCAAATCAGTTCTGTCCAGCGTGTGCTGTGCCCCAGAGCAACGAGACACACAAGGAACAGCACGCATCCTTCTCAGGGATTGCTACTGCTCATCCCAGCCATCAAGAAGGGTGGGAAGGGAAAAACTGTCCCCCCATTTCCCTGTGAAACAAATGGGGAAGCAGTCACTGGGGGCGGTCAGCAGGTGAGCTGGCAAACCCACTTGCAGTGATCAATGGGAGAAACTGCCATTCTTGTTCTCCTTCTGACTTCCCACCCCACTCTCCCACTGAGCGTCAAAGAGAATCCTCTCTTTTGAAGGTCTTGCCACTTTCAACGCCTGAACTTTGTCCACTTTATAAACAGCCTTACAAATGCACTCTCTACTGTAAACGGATATGCGGAGAGCTGCGTACTGACAATCATGTAGCTGCATTTAAAGCCTTCCCACCAACGAGATTAGATAGGAGATCTCAGACATTCAGAAAACACCAGCTCAAATGCCCCTGTTCCTCCTCAGCCACATGTGCATGTACTCAATTCCACCAGCCCCACATCAAAACACTGATAAGGCTGTGTCCCATCATGGGAAACCAGATCCTTTAAACTGTCCCTGGTCTGTGAAAGGCTACTGCAAAATGAGGGAAACTCTGCCTCTGACATTTGTGGACATTGGGGAAGGAAAAGGCAGCAGGCATGGTAGATGCAGGAATCTAGTTCTACTCTACTGCACAGTCTACTCTATACCTACAATTCCTGGATTCTTCTTCACTCATCCAACTTCCCAAGTGCCCCAGGATGCAAGGGGAGAGCCTTGTGTGCCCCTGCAATGACACCTTCCCAAATACCACACCCATAATCAGCTCCTGAAAGTTTAATCACCCCTAGAGCAGAAGCACAGCTGCCTCATCTCATGCTGAGGGGCTGTTATTGGCAATAAATCAGGTTTTTGCACTGGATGGCATTCCTAATTCAGAGTAGAAGAGTCTGCTGTCTACTGAAATGCCCAGCTTCTTCAGATAAGCCCGTAGCTCTCCCAGCCTCCGCAGCCCTGGAGACACCATTGCTGCCCATCTCTGCCCTGGCCATTGAAGGTGTTTGGCAAGATGCTCTTCAAAACCTTTGCAAACCTGCGCTCTGCTGTTCCTCACAAGCCTGCACACTTCCCTTAAGGCCAGGGAACTTTGGAAGCTTTGGGAACTGGACCTCCAGCCTTAGCACCAACACGCCCAGCACCTGGGAACCTTGGAACAGGGAGACTCCACAGTCCTACCCCCTCCATCTCCAGGGGGAACACAGCTCAGTATTGGAGAGTTAAAAACAGTGCTGTACTTGCTGCAGCTGGTCTACACTTGATGTGTCACCAGGAAAACCCAAACATCCCGACTGTTCAAAGAGGCAGGTGAAACTGAATGTCTGCCCTGAAACATCAGCTCAGGCCTCCTCACCTTCAAACATGTTCCACAAGAAGTAAAAACTTGCACAAAGCGCCCCCACCCCAAAAAACACAGCTCCTGCTTTGCTGCACACTGAAACAGGAAAATACTCCTAGGCCCAAAGCTTCCCAAACTGCAGAAGGGAGTGCCCTGGCCCCAGGAACAAGAGATTGGCTTCAGAAAGTTCAGCCCAGAACCTGCCCAGACCCACGACATCATCCAGGCCTGAGCCTGTTACAGGAGCTCTGAAAATACCAAGGTGCTCTGAAGCCACTCCCACTGACAGGACAATCCTTACTTAACTGCATTAAGGGGGGATTATTTTTTAAACTGTCTCAACATTCATCAGAGCACCTGGGAAGCCAAGATTACATCAAATTAATTCCTACCTATTGTCTCTGTTCAGGTTGTCCGTAGGTTCCATTACGAAGCCTCAGTTCGATCAGCTTCTCTGGAAGAGAACAAACAGAATTCACCATCTGCATGAGTTCAGACCTAAAGCAGGGGTCCAGATCTCCGGGGACTTGCTGCACTCAGAGCCTTGAGTGCCCATCTGGGAGTCACTGCAGTGCTCCTAAACATCAACCATGCAAACATGGGGATTCCACGTAGCTGAGAAGGGGAGAACCAAGAGATCCATTTTCCCCTGCCCCCAGTGCTGGTGCTGCATTTCAGGTCAGCTCCTAGCTCCACACTGGGCCAAGAGCATGACAAACCAGGCCATGCTACACGCTCCAGGATATCTGGTTCCATTTTAAGTGTAAATGTGCCCTTAGAACCCTGCCTTTGGACAACCAAATGGGCCTCACGTGAATGGCAGCATCTGTGGAAAGGGGAGGGAAAGAAAAGGAGAAAAGAAAGCCCTAAAAAGACAGCTCTAGATTAAAAGGTAATGAGATCCCTCAGCAGAAGCAAAAAATCTCCAAGAGGCAGAAACAGGACTGAAAACATTTCCATTTCAATTTGTGACCTTCATTTGCAGCATCTCACAGTCCAGAGGGAGCAGAATGAATTCTCACTGGGGAGGAGGCTACAGGAGCATTGTGGGAAGTCTTGTGAACCACCCCACTGAGGGCAGCTGACATGAAACAGGAGCACAGACACTTGGGGGAAGAGGGGAAGCAGCAGCTGAGCTCCAGGCCACGGCTTTAACACCAGGCAAGGGACCAGCAGGGAACCATTCTGCAAGCCACAGAAACACACGGGCCACTGCGGATGGAATCCTGTCAGACCCCCACCTCCCCCTGCAGCTGGGAAGCCTCAGAATAGGCACTCACACTAAGCTGAGAGGACAGATCTGGAAGCAAACAAACACTG
Organism: Aphelocoma coerulescens; assembly: GCF_041296385.1. Classification (NCBI taxonomy): domain Eukaryota; kingdom Metazoa; phylum Chordata; class Aves; order Passeriformes; family Corvidae; genus Aphelocoma; species Aphelocoma coerulescens. The sequence continues at coordinate 293,571 of NW_027183479.1, forward strand.
CAGCTTTGTTCCCTCCTCACAATCATGAAAACCGTTAACACTGGCTGGGAAATAAACTGCCTTGAAAGAACAAGGTGCCCACTTGGATTTAAAGAGAAACAAAGGTGGGAGAAGTTGGAAGCGCATACTGGGAGGAGTCATTCCAGGTTTCTTCCAACTTCTCTTGAATGGACCGGGCATTGGCACAACTTGGGCAGAGAGAGATGCACGCACCCATGTGAATAGACAGCATGGCAGGGAAACCTGCTCTGTCACCAGCTTGTCCTTAACATGGCCACAAAGCACGTGAGTGGCCAGCAGCAAAATCCAGACTTCACTAGACAGGCAAAAAGTTTTGCAAATGCCCTGGACAGGGCCAGGTTTTCAACCTCGCTGACGCCCCATGGATCTGAGGTTGCGCAGGCGTCCTTAACCTGACACGATTGCCACAGGGCACAAATGCTTTTGCAACCAAGCTGTGCTTCTGAACACGAGCTTTCCTCGCTGGGGAGATGAAGGCAGGTACCCAAGTGACCCTGATGGGAATTCTTACAAGGTTTTGACAGTGCTGTATTTGGCCAGACTCATTGCTGCATCCCTTAGCAGGACATCTTTGATTGCTCTTCTTGCTGCCTTTCTCCGTCCAGCCACAGGCAAAGAGCTGCTCTGAAGGAGCAAGGAAGCTTGGAGGCTGCTTGGAGACCTAAACCTTATGTACCCATCTCAAGAGCTTTTCCTTCAGATCTTGCTATCACTGACCTTCACATGCTCTTTTTATGGGCAAAGCATGGTGTTTTGCACACATTCAGGTATTTGAAGGGTCACCTTGACATACAGGCAGAGAACACACCGGATTCGTAGAAATACAGAACTACAGAACCACAGAACGTTTTAGCTTGGAAGGGGCCTTAAAGATTATCTACTTCCAACCCTCCTTCCACGGGCAGGGACACCTTTCGCTAGACCAGGCTGCTCAAAGGCCTGTCCAACCTGAACTCAAAGTATTAAAATATTCTGGTGGCCATTGGACTTATATACATATAATATACCAGTAGATGTACAAGACCATTGTGATTAAAATGGCCTTGATTCTTAAAAGTGGAAAGTAATAAATCCATAGCTTTGGCTTCACTTTGGGATGTGGGTTCTTCCACACCGGCTTTGCCACCTCTCTCTGGAGTCACTGCCTGTGACAGTTCAACGGGAAGAGCGGCCCCTCGCAGCCGCTCTCAATCCCGACAACAGGGCAATCCCAGGCCCCAGCTGCTGCAGGCACTGCCCAGGAAAAGCCCAGAGTTTCCCCTGCCACACATCTGCTGGCTCTCCGCTCAAGCCTCTCCTCCTCAGTGCTGGCACCTTTTGGCAGCACACGGGGCAGAACCCAGGGGCCTCTGTGCTGCCCTCCTTTCCCAGGGACTGCCTGGCTCTGCTGCGCCTCAAAGACACTGAGGATTAAAGCTGAATCAGCAGCAAGCCCTCCTGCAACCTTGCCCTCTCCACCCGACATTAATTTGTCCCACTGAGGGCTGGGTAATAATACTCTGAAATAATTGCACAAACAAGGCCTTAAAGGCAGTCGCTCTGGTCAGAGGCCTCTTTCCCAGCAAACTGCTGTCAGCTCGCAGAGGCAGCAGTAAGAACCCGCATTTGAAGCTGTTCCTGTTGCTGCACGGTGCAGGAAGGCAGCAGAGCCATCCGTGGCTGGCCCGTTTGCCCCCGCGCAGCCAAGGGGAGAATCACCTGGCACAAGTGGGCCTTGCGGGCGAGGAATGCCTCCTGGAACGGCAGTGCCGCTGCCAACAGGCCCTCTGACCAAGGAATGCCTCCGGGAACGGCAGTGCCGCTGCCAACAGGCCCTCTGACCAAGGAATGCCTCCGGGAACGGCAGTGCCGCTGCCAACAGGCTCTCTGGCCAAGGAATGCCTCCGGGAACGGCAGTGGCGCTGCCAACAGGCTCTCTGGCCAAGGAATGCCTCCCACAATGGCAGCCGCGCTCGCTCCGTGCTGCTGCAGCCCGCGGGGCGATTCCCGAAGACGCTTCTGCTGTTGCCATGGCCCCGGTGGCAACGGAGCGTCACAGGCACGGCCGGGGCGGTGTCCAGGTGCCCAGGGCGGGGCTCAGAGGGCACGGAACCCTGCTGGAGCCCCGCCCGCACCCCCTGCTGCACACGGGAGCCCAGCCCTGCCCGGCAGCCGCACACGGGCTGTGCCCGAGGCGGGGCCGCACGGCCCTGCGCCACCGAGCCGCAGGGCCCTGCCCGGCAGCTGAGAAGGAGCCACTGAGGGAGCCCTCAGGGCCCAGGGCCAGAGCTGCAGCTGCTTTGTCCAAAGGCTCAGGGGCATCCCATGAGTAAAGCTGGCAAGAAATTCACTGATGGGACTTGCACGTCTTGTGGCCCTTGAGCACTGATGGAAACTCAGGGAGGCTGTGTCCCGGTCCAGACAGGAGAGCCCCTGGACTGGGGCCTCTGCAACAAGAATTTCACATGTAAATTACTTGGTAATGGGATAAAAAACCAAGACACCAGAACAACCCAACTTATGTATATCATTCGCAAGTTCTTGATTCTTTCAAGCAGAGATAAGTCTTGAGAGACTTCATGTGAAAAAGCATTCTGCACACTGAGTGACTCCATCAGATGGGGAATGCAGTCTTAAATCCTCTCGGCCAAATAGACACAAATAATCTAAAAAAGTCAATTTCCCTGAGGCTCTCTCTTGGCACCGTGGTTTCTTCTCCGGCTGCAATCTGGGCCATACCTTTTTTTCCCCCTCTTGAGTATTTTATCCCAGCGGCATTACTGCCATTGCTGATGGGCTCCTTTATGGCCAGCGGTGGGCACGTCTTGGTCTTATTTTTAAGGGAACTATTTCATTTCTGGCCAGGAAAAGGAAAGTGAAAAATGCTAGAAACCAACCACATAAAGTCAAGTTTTAAAATGATGGAAGGCAGTATGTAAATAAGTTGAGAGTGTTCCATCCTAACCTGTTTTTTCATTTCATTGTATTAATTCAGGTTGGTTGATGCTCTGATAAGAAAAATGTCTTCCTTTCTTCTGCTGCTTCTGACATTTGAACATCGCTGTGAGAGGTTTTGGTTGTACTTCAGGGCCCTTGTGGAGCCCTTCCAGCACAGAATATTCTATGATTCTGTGACCTGGAGCAATGCTCCTGTGCTCGGCACTGCCGAGGGTGCATCTGGAATCCCGGGCCCGCTTTTGGGAGCGCACTACGAGGCTGGGGCGTGTCCAGGAGATGGGCATGGAGCTGGTGCAGGCTCCGGAGCACAGGTGTGATGAGGAGCAGCTGAGGGAGCTGGGGGTGCTCAGCCTGGAGCAGAGGAGGCTCGGGAGGCACCCGCGGGAGTTGGCAGGTGCTGGCAGAGGCCGCTGCTGTTCTCCCTCGCAGCCTGAGGGCAGCTGTGGCACCCGGCCTCAGGAGGGCTGAGCGGCTTTCCCAGGAGCTTCCTGCCGCATCCCACAGCACCGGGGAGGGGGCTGCTGCCGTTCTTTTGGGTAGAGAGGGCTTCAAAGGTGCCCGGGAAGAGGCCGGGGGTGCGGAGGGCTCAGGCAGGCAGCCCGGGGGCCGCTGGTGCCACGGAGGGAGAGGGAATTGTGCGTGGCCGAAGGGGAAAGCTGCCAGCGGCGTCCGGCTGTGGGCAAGGCCTGTGGCCCCCGTGGAGCCGGGAGGGCTGCCGGGAAACGGGACGGGGGCAGCTGCCCTGTGCCTGGAACCCTGCCAGCCCTGGGGCTGAGGCACCTGGGTGACACCAAATCCCGCCTGGCACACGGCGTGTCCCTGCAGCCCCGTGTGCCTTGGCAGCGCTCTGGAAGTGTGTGGGATACAGAACAGGCCCGTTTCCTGCCTTTGCCATAAATCCAGTGCATTTCCCGGCCTCCTTGGGATGTTCCCTATGGCACAGTGCCATGACACAGTTACAGGGCTGTGGGGAGAGAAGAAACCTGGAAGTCTTTCATGGAACAATACCCTGTTCCTTCCAGCCAGCTCAGTGGCTGCCCTTCATGAAGTGGGATCATTTGTGTTACCCCACATTATTTTGAAAATGGACTGACATAGTTGGATTCTAGCTAGGAAATCTCAAACTTATCTCGGTTTGACTCATGGAACAAAATAATTTCTATATAAACCAGCATTTTTTTGTTCTAATGTAATTGTGGAAAGCTGGGAAAGAAGAATCCAAATTCTTATGCTTGATCTTGACATCCTGCAAGTACAGCTATGGTATACTTCAAATAACTTCCTTACAGAGGGAAAATATCTTCTATTATTCAAATCCTTGCTATATGATTTCAATTTATGACTAAACATTTGTATTTATATGTTCTGTGTAGCTGAATCAGAAGGCCTGTGTGTATATTCAGCCTGGTGACGGTGGGAGTAACAGTGATAGAGTACTTAGGGAATGATCCAACCAGGAGCTGATGTCACCAATGAATTATAATTGATGTCAGTAGTTTGAATTCTTGTCATCTACCCACATGATCCTAATGCTGGCAGCCTGTGGAATGTGATGCATGGGCAACTAGTGCGAAGTGATTATTTATTTTTTAATGGAACAGGTGGAGATTTCCTTTTCCACCTTAAAAACCCTCTGGAGCAACTATTTCTGCATTCTCTGTTTGCTTGCTACCTTTTTTTTTTTTTTTTTAATTGACCCAGACATACAACTTGAGGAGCCAGCTGTGTCTGTTGTGCTGCACCCAGGTTTGGACTGTCTCCTAGCTATGAATTCCTTATGCTTTTATGTGAATATTGAGCAGAAACATTCTTGAGCCCCATTTGGAATCAGGAGTATTAATGAAAGACATGTACAGTGTGGAGGAAAAATGGAAAGCTTTCACCTTTTAGTTGTATTTCTGCTGCTGTAACACTGGACTAGCATGGTGATAAATGAAGATTCCAGAATCTCTCACTGATACCAAGCAGCCATGTTTTATTCACCATCTTATGACCATTACTGATAACTTGTTTTCATACTGAAATACAGTGGATTGTGGGGGAATACAGGGGAATATGACTGTAGTAAGGAAGCTGCTCAGCTGTGTTTGAGGCACAATGAAACTATTTGTGCCGATGAAACCTTTTGTTTAACAGTTCTTTCAACTTGACTCTAGATACCTTAATGTAGTGGGTGAACCTGAGTTGATGGACAGTCTTTTAGACTAATGACGCTTCTCGCAATTTACATATTTAAACCACGTGGAAAGGCGGGAATTGCCTTTTGTCCCAGTTCGCCTGCCAGAAGGTGGGGGAGCTTCGAGCCTCTGGGCCCTGTTGGGCCAGGCCGGGCCCCCTGCTACCTTCCCCTTTTCCCAATGCCGCAGCATGGACCCTGGGTCTCTGGGGGAGGAACTATCCCAGAGCCGCAGGCAGCTAAAACCAGCCATGGTCTGCCACACAGCTAAACCCATCCGGCGCGGCTTCTTGGGACTGGCGGGTCCCTCTCCTCTCCACGTGGAGCCGGTGGAGCCAGCAGGAGCCAGTGGAGCCTCCTTTCTGCAGTCAGCACACTTCGTGCTAAACTGAGGAAGACACCATGCAGCCAGCAGCACAGAGGGAGCGAGGCTTTCTTCTGCTGTAAAGCCAGAACAAGAACACTCTTCAACATGGCAGTTTCAGAGCCAGAGAGAAAGAGAAAGAGAGTCATGTGAGACAAAGCTGAAAATGGCAACCGGAGAAAAGAGGGTGGTGCCACGTTTTTCACGTGTAGCTTAAAAAAACTTTCTTGCCTGCCGTGGGAAGAAACTGTAATATCACAATCTGTTTGTCTCTTTAATCCATTTGAAGTACATGGGGGGATGGAGAATTCATGTGTGGCCCATGAAGACTGTGAAGAGTGCCTATGCCAGGCTATATAGAAGCAGTGAGAGGCTTTTAGAGGCTTGTGGGGAAGAACGCCTTTGTGTTCAGGTCAAAATAACTCGTCCTTAAAAAGATTAATAACCCCGTGTGATGGCCCATGTTTGGCAGTGTGAAGGAACTGAGATTTTTCACGGAAGAGATGTTTTACACCAGAGCAGATTGTTTCTTTCTGGGTGGGTCTGCTGTTGATGGCAGTTTGGGAACCACGTGCAGCTGAAGAAAACCCTTTTTCCCTTAAGCGTAAGAGAGAGACTTACCAAGAACTGTAACACTGACTAACATCCCATGTTCTGTTACCCTTTGTGTGAGTTGGATAAAAGGAGGAAAGTGCTGGAGAGTGGGAGGGGGTTTGCTTTAATTTCTTGTTATTTCTCTTTACTTTTAATTCTATTAGTAATAAAACTCTTACTGCAGCTGTTTAAGGTTTGTGCCTGCTTTGCTTTTTCCTAGTTCTTATCTCACAGAAGGAAAATAAGTAAGTAATAGATATTTTGAACCAAACCACTGCACTTAATTAGTGTTTCTGCCCGGTTTCTGAACTAAACCCGCTACACTTATACAAATGGCATTGATCCAAAACCTGTCAAAGTCAGCTGAAAGGTGACTGCAGCACTTGGAGGGTTTGGGGTTTTTTTTCAGAGAAGTGTAACTTCCATCAAAATAAAGACAAAAACGGCCTAGATCCCAGCAGACTGGCATTTCCTGACCTGTTTTCTGTCTCTTGCTAAATAGTCTTTGAAGTTTTTTTGGTTTTGGGGGGATGAGGCCCCATTTTTTACTTTACCAAGCCTTAATTATTTAGCTAAAGTTACAAATTAATTTAGGTTTTATACTCTCTCTCATCTTCCTTTTGAACTTTTTCAGCATTTGCAACTGTTTCCCTTTCATATAGGTTTCTACTTTCTTTTTCAGACCTGGTGGGTTTTGGTGTTTTCTTCCTTTTGTGTTTCTCCAACTTTTCACTCCTTTAATCTCCTTCACTGTTTATTCCCCTGAACTGCTTTCTATCTTTCTGACCTCTTTCAGTAAATTTTAGCTATCCAGCAAATCAAAGCCAACAGCAAATATTCTTGCATTCACAGGACAGCTGTTGTAAATAAATATAATTTCACTTGAAGGAATTGATAGGAACAGTGCCAACCACCCAAAATAAACCAAAGTTTGAGATGCTGGTGGGATGGACTGTTCATCAGAGAGAAAAGAAATGACCTGTCATTTGGATTATTAATGTACTGTTCTTTACTAGTTTAGTACTGGTAAATATATATTCATACTGTCTCTAAGGGTTACAGAAAGAAAATCCATTTTTCGTAGTAGCAGGATCCATGTGCCAAGCACATGGCCAGCTTTTACCTGCTCACAGCAATCTAATCCTTTTCCTCAAGGTCTTGTAACACTTGGCATGACATCAACTCCTCCTTAGGAGTAATAAAACCAAGAAAGCAGTAAACTAGGGCAGTATTTTTAGGAAAACACTAAAAAGAGGCGTCTGTCTCTTATGAAATTCAAGGCTTTTATGAAATATATTTTGACAAGAGGAAAACATGGAGAGAGACTATTTAGAAGAGCATGGCAAAACAAGGGAGAATGACTTCAAACTGAAAAAGGTTTAGATTAGGTATTAGGAATAAATTCTTGTGAGGATGATGAGGCACTGGAAGAGGTTGCTCAGAGAAGTTGTGGATGCCCCACTCCTGGAAGTGTCCAAGGCCAGGCTGGATGGGGCTCTGAGCAACTTGGTCTAGTGGAAGATGCCCCTGCCCATGGCAGAGGGTTGGAACGAGATGATCTTTAAGGTCCCTCCCAACCCAAACCATTCTGTGATTCTATGGTCATAACTGCAGAACTGGCAACCTTCTAATTTCATATTGGCCGGTTTTAAAGATACCATTTGTTGTAATTTTCAGTGTTGTTTCTCTGAAAAATTCAAGTGTAAAGTACATAATGTGAATGCTTCATTTTCCTAGAAATTGCCCCTTCATATTCCTCCTACAAAGTACCGAATAGGAAGCTGAGTGATTTTTCAGCTTTATGGAATAAAGTTTTCCCATTTGTTATTTTTGGACTAAAAGTACTAAAGTCTCAACATAAAGAATGGATTCCTTAGAATGCACTTAGTATCTCTTAAAAACTCTGGAAAATGTTACTGTAAAAAGGGTAATATACCTGCTGTTCCAGCCTTTTCCCAGTTCTGAAATATGGAATTGGTGAAGAATTAGTGAGACATTAAACAGGTGTTGAAACTTACATTAGTATTGTGCATAGTAAAAGTTGCTCAGCAATCTTTGGTTTTATTAAATGGTCTCTTTCAGTAAGCAGAGGCTTCTGGAGTACTTTTTTTTTGCAAATTTTGGGAAAATCATCAGATAAATGGAGAACAGAGTCAATTCTTGATGTGAGCCACTTTTATCTTGTTTATTTCTTGTCTAGACTTTGTCCATTACCTGTAAGCAGTGAAAATTTTCTGAAATTAGATGTTATAATCTTTTACAATAAAGCATACTTCTTGGAAAATAAGGCCTAATTTTGCTAGAAAAGAAAGATAATTAATGAGCTGGTAGCTTATGCCTTCAAGACCAGTTGTTAATTGGTTACCTTTGTTGTGTGAAAACAGATCACATAAGAATTGTACAGAATACGTCTAAAGATGTAATGCTTCTCTAAAGAGTTAATTTTCTAAAACAAGGAAACTGCTGTTTAAAATGCTTTAACTGCTGTTAAAGTTTGTTGTCTTTGTATATAGCGGTACTTTCGTCTTTTCTTTTTGGTAAGTTTTCCTTTGGGGAATACAAAATAGCTACTGTTCTAATAAATTATTTTCTTGAAAGCAAACTTCATTGCTTAGGTTATTCCTATCAGAAGTGCAGGAATCAAATACTTGTACACTGAGGCTCCTTGACTTGGTCATGCAGCTATTCTCAGTTGCAGATGGGATGCAGAATAACTCATCTAAAACAGAGAATCATTCTTGGTCTTGTTCTGAGTTCTGGCCCAGGGCATATGCTCACACCCACTGAACTCACTCACTGATGGGAACTGTTACCAGGTTCCAGTGAAACTTACAGTAATGGCAGTATTGGACCAGAAATAATTTTGGTTTTAATTGGTCCCTGATTTATTATTACCACAGGCCTGGGCCCTAGGGTATATCACCATGTCCTGCAGCCATAGGGAGCAGGAGGAGAGATGATCCAGCAGGCAGGAATTGTGCAGCAAGATTGATCTATTTAATTATTTTACAAACTCTTTTATAGACTTTTTCTTTATAGTCTAATTGGACAAAGGATCAGCCACCCCTTGGGGGTGGTTGGCTAAAATCCTAAAACATCCATTGCCAAAATATTTTTCTACTATACCATAAACAAGACTTTTCAAGGTTGCAGGTGGCTTGGTTGTTTACATTCCCTGCCACCTCTTCTGTGAGAGAGAAAAGTCTCTCACGGACTTAGAAAATAGCAAGAAAATCCTTGCTAGCAGCATTTTTGTATCTACAATTTATCAGTCTAAAACTCAGCTGTCCTTAAAGAACTTTATTTTGCTTGCTGTAATGTTATCAGGCTGGTAGTTGCTTATAAGGGGTTATGGGCTGCCCTCTAGTGAAGAGAAGGGAACTTCCTTAGAAAGAGCTGCACTGTAAGAGCCACCATTCAGGATGAATTGTAACAGAAGGTAAGACTAAAACCCATGATCAAACAGTAGTGGTGGTCATGGAACACACTGTCTTTACATACAAAAAGAAATATGCCTAAAGTTAGGTAATTCCTCTCCTGAGAATTTTTGAGAACAGCGTGGTAACAACCTGATTTAATAATTTTAGATTGACTGGTGTAATGTAAATGTGTTAATCCGCTTTACCAGGATCTGAAATCTATGGGTGAGTGATGGTGGATCCAGTTCAGAATCTCTGTGTCTCCTTCAGCTGCAACACTGAGGTGTTCCTTTGCCCTGGTGCAGTGCCCAAGTACAGCCAGACCATCAGGAACAGGGATGGATGTCTGGGATGGATGCCTGGCTGACTCACCCAGATTCAAGATCCTGGTATGTCAACAAAGCATGCATGGGATGGCAGGCATTTTTAGATCCGGAGGGCCTTTTTGCATAGGGAAAAACGTAAGAAATTAGACTTGATTTTCTTGCAACTTAAAAAAAAGTGATTGATGTATATATATATAACATATATATTTACATATATATATATTTCTATGAAATAAAAGGAGAGAAAAGTCAGATTAATTAGAATTCCCCGTGCCTCTTTCTGGGTCTCCTGAAGTGGAGTTTTTGCGTGAATTAGACCTGTGTTTTGTTAGATAAATGCAATAGCCTTTCTGCATTGACACTAAGAAGAAACAAGCTCTTTTAGAACATACAGTATCTGCTCTACTCCAGCAGTCTGCCTTAAGAAAAGATGAATCCTTTCCCCAAGTGCCTCTTTCTGCCATTGACTTGAATTAAGATGTATTTCACAGCAGACCTGGGACCTCTGTCTGGATGAATCTGATACTTGGTGCTTTCCAAATGGAAAACTTGGTGCTTATAGTAAATGTGCACGAGGGGGGTTCTGGTTTGTTGGGGCTTTCTATGTGTTTGGGTGTATTTTTTAAGGTGGCAGAGAGTGTTGTCTCAAATCTTAATGAGGATCCCAGCCATAAGGACAGGAGGCTCTCACAGGTAAAGCTGTAATTGCAGTTGTCTGCAAGGAAAGCATGGCACACAGTCAGTGAGAATTAAAACTATTGTAAAGCCACACTAGAAAAATAGTATGTCGATGCTTTAAATGCTTTCAAACATTCTTAAATGGATTCTAGCACTTCAGAATAATTGACTGCTTTCCCATATTGTACAATAAGAGCCTATTTGTTTGCTTGATAATAACATCAAAATACGGGAAAATACATTTAAAAAGGGAGCTTATTTTTTCCAGATGCTGGGGGAAACACTTGAATAATCTACAAGCAAAGTATTTTGCTTGTTTTACTTACTTACTGAAAGAAAAGGGATTTTCTCTAACTTGCAGGACACCATTTGGGAGACTAAGGTTTAGTTCCTTTCACTTACTGCATGTGTACACTCAACCACTATTACAAATGAAGTGCTTGCTTAGCTACTTAATAAATCTTTCCCTTCTGCTTGCTCAAAAAGTTTTTATTTAGACTACTTTAAAACCAAATGCTCGTGGTTTGTTTTGGATTGGGATTCTTTGATGGCATTTTGGTGAAAATGGATACTTTTAAAGCTTCAGCATTAAAGCATTTTCCTTTAGGGTTCGCTAAGTTTAAGCAGTTTAACTGATTTCTTCGAGGGCTGCGAGGACAATTCAACGTGTGACATGCTGTGGCCTGGCTGTTAACACTGCTACACATATCACGTTGTTGGACTTTTTGAAGAGCCAAGTGTGGTTACTCAGCTTGTTCTCAGCAGGTGTTTGCAAATCAGTCACAGGCAAATAGGAACTCATGTCCTGTGCCAGTAGGAGCTGTGCTGCTGTACAGGAAATCTGCATCTGGGACTCCTCAGCAAAGCTGACTTTTCATCATTTCTGTTTACACAAAACTGCTGCCTTTGGATTGGTGTTCTTAACAGGCCAAAACTGAGCAGAGCTTATGAGCATTTGCTCTGTTTTTGTTTGTTTTCCTAGTAAATTCCAAAGTGAAGCTACATTAGATGATGGCATCTCAGTCAACAGATGCCAGATACTGCACCAGGAAGGGACAATTGTAGGGATCACTCGTGCATGGCACTGTATGACTGGCTCAGGGCAGAGTGAGGGCTGCTAATTACAGCTGTGCACAGCTGGAGTCAGCACCAGCTCCTTTCACTCCAGTCACAACTATCTCTGCATTTACCACAGCTGAGTGTGTGAGAAGGAGTTGTTTCCCAAACAGTCCCGTTTTCTGTTCTGACTTTGCGGTTGTTTGCCAACAGACCCAATTCTGCCATGCTTAGGCCATTCTAATGAAGTGCAGACCACAGCATAACTCACCAACCTTTCTTTGGGCTCAGATTTTAAGCAGAAAGTGCTAACAGTTTTGTTCCAATCATTATTTTTAAAGTAAATAACCAGCCTTTCCAAAAATTTCACGTGGTCTTTTTAAAGGCAGGTACCCCCCTCCATCTCTTCTTTTGCAAGGCAGAAAAGCATTACCCTCAAAAACCACAAAGTTTCCCAAAGGTAACCAAAATAACTTACAACTGTATTTCAAACAAAAATAATATGCAGATCTTTGCATTGAACAATAAAAACAAAACAGAACTGTTTGTAAGGCTTCAAAAGAACAGAGAACTTGGAACTATTTACATCCTGGAGACCCAGTCAAGGCACACTGGATTCCAGTCTGGGTCACTGTAAATTCGGTCTCATTCGGTGCACGAGGTCAGTCCGGCTCTTGGTCACGTCACTTGGCTTTGTCCAGCAGAAAGGTCTGGAACAAAGGGAGGGAAGAGAAAACATTTGGTTGGACTCATCCAACAGGCACACTGGCAGAGTCCAGTCAATGACTGCAGTCACTTGGCTCCAAGAGGACCTGCAAAGCCTTTTGGCTTTCAGCAGGTGCCGCTTTAGGGAGAGGGTTTTTACAGCCTCCCAGCCCTTCAGCCAGGCACATCGTGCTCATTTTCTTTTGCAAGCTTGCCAGCAGATCAAGGCAATGCATCCCTTTGCCCAGAGGGGCTCACAGAGTTTTGTGTTTTATGGAAAATGACACTGCAAAGGCCCCGTGGGATGGCAGGTTACAGCTTCTGAGTATTCCCCACTGCTTGCACCACAGGACAACACAACATTTGTAATGACTAAGATGTACAATAAAAAATGTGGCAGCAACTCGAGGAATTTCTGTTGGCCAATACTGGTCACAGGCCCAGCAAGGAGTCAAAAATTCAAGTGCTGCCCAGCTGTAGCCAAGCTACCTAGCAGGTGCTGCTCTCACAGGGCAGCTCTCCCCAATCTCTCTCCTTTCTCCTAAAGGAGGTGCTCATGAGGAAGCAGAAGCCAGGGTGGCTGCAGGGCCAGCCCTGCCTGGTGGCTGCAGAAACTCCAGGCAGGGCTGTAAAACAAACACTTACTGTTCAGACTTGAGGTCTTCTTGTCTTGTCTTCATTTGGCAGCAAAGTCACTGGGAAAGGATTCCTGTCATCCCCTGCAGATCCCTGAAAAACCACGGAGAACAAGCTGGTCAGAGAGAGATGCCTAAAGCCATTCCAAAGCCTGGCTCTCCTAAGTTTCCAGAGAAAATGTTCATTGGTCCCAGGCACAGTCTCTTCTCCAGGCTCTCCCCCTCTTGCCTTCTTCCCCAGCAATCCCTCCGACAATGGAAATGGAACCTTGGCTTCTCACCTGGCAGCTCACAATGCTTTGCACCATTACACTTTTCCCAAGCGCGGAGAAATCCAGCAGCAGGTTTCCTCGCTCAGTGGCTGAAAGAGCTGTGAGGGCTGCAAGCAGGAAAATTGTCAGGAAAAAGCAAGCAGTGAGAAGGCAGCTACTACAGTGTGCACAGGCTGGCCTAACACACACCCCCCAACGCCCTAGACCCCGCACCCCGAGCCATCAGCAAACAGCCAAGTAATCCAATTTTATTACCAGGGAATGCAAAGCTGCAAGGGTCATGAGCAAGTTTGTAAAAAAAGCTATAAAACCTTAGGCCCAGGTTGCAGCCAAACCCACAGCTTTGTTGTTTCTTCATTTTAAGCAAACCACCCTTTCTTATTATAAACGTACTCCTCCTCCCACCAGGCTTGTATCTGCAGTTGCCCACAACCAGAAGTGGTCACTTAGGTGAGAGGGCGTTTCTGAAGAGAACCACACAGCACGCGTGGGTTGCAGGAAACCTCCCGCCAGCTCTCCTGGATACCAGTGTTGATGCCCTGGGATAGTTCCTCAGGATCTTTCTCCACTTTCCTGAGCGTGGCAAACAAAGGATCCTGGTTCCTGGCAGGGTTATCCATGGCAGGCAGGTCCAGGTCGTCACTCTCAGTTCTGGGGCTCTTTTGAGCCGTCGTGGTCGAGTTTGGTGCCCGTTGTGCAGCAGTCATGGCCGGCAGTGGTGGCAGCACCACAGTTTTCCTCTCGGTTTGGAATGAAGCTTCTGATGGTCAGGACAAGAGAAGCAAATTCATGAATATGATGCACACACACCGTAGGGATTTCTGACAAACTTGGCTACATCCTGAACTGGCCAGTTCTTGCCAGTGCCTCAAGTAGGCAACACTTCCAAAGCTGAGAGGCTTCAAGCGAGAGAGACTTTTAATTGGCAGAGACTTTCACATTCACTAACAGAGTGGCCTAGCAGATTTCTGGTCATCTGAAATCAGGATGGCCAGGGAACTCTGGCAGCAAGAAGCAGCACCAAAGAGCTCTCAGCCTTGTTTCACCACTGCTCACTGACACCATTTTTAGTCAGCTTCTCAAAGTTTCCAAGAACACACCAACAGCGAATCCCAGCCCATGGGCTGCAGCATCAGAAGAGGCAATGAAGTTAAACCCAGTGGGAAGGCTCGGGTGTGAGGCTGCACCTCTTGCCTGACTCTGCTGTGCGTGGGACAGTCCTCTCCCCTCTTTCAGCACCCACTTTTCCAGTGCTTTGGTCCCTATTCACTGCCCACGTGCTCTCCAGCTGCTCTGCCTTGGCACAGCTGATGCTGCACAGAGCACGGTTTGACACGGAGCACAGCACTATCCCCCACCTGATCCAGAGCCCTCTCTCCCCAAAAACACCTCCTACCCTTCCCACCCCAGAAGCCAGCACATGACTAAGGCAGCTGCTCATTTTCCCTGAAAAAAGGCAGGAAGGAACTCCAGAATTAAAGCTCTTCCATTCCTACCGCAATGGGAACATCCCTTCCCCCAGCCAAACGTCAGCCCCAACACCTCTGTGCTTTAAGAGGATGTCAGAAGGGAAAGACTCCCTGCCCTTACCCACCCACACCTACAGAGCTGCTTTCTGCACCGGGTGCTTCCAGCCTGGTAAGGCCAGTCTGCAGCATCTGGAGTTGCAGAAGGCACACGATGTTCCAATCAAACTCTCGAGTGCCAGGACAGGAGATAGGGTTCTGGGTCTCACCCTTCTGAACAAAAACTAAGATTTACACTTCTTTCTGACATCCTACCACTGCATACTCACTTCAGTTTATTGGGGCCTTTGTTTGCTGAAGGCTGAAATTATTTTGTTGGGTGTTTTCATTCCTTTTTCTTCCTGG
Source organism: Aphelocoma coerulescens (assembly GCF_041296385.1). Lineage (NCBI taxonomy): Eukaryota > Metazoa > Chordata > Aves > Passeriformes > Corvidae > Aphelocoma > Aphelocoma coerulescens. Next base: position 308,625 of record NW_027183479.1, read on the forward strand.
GAGTATCCCCCTTGTCTTCCCTCTAACAGGAAGAAAGAAAAAAGGAGGAAAAAAAATCACTCATGTCTTGAAAGTTCACACAAAGTACAGACCAATACAGCTCAGTTTTACAGATTCTGGTTGAAAACAGAAAAAATAAGATACTGGAACTCACAAAGTGGAAACCCAAGCACAGCAGATAGAGCTTTCAGGCTCACTGACAAGTAAACCTAAAATGACATTTTACCTATCTTGCTTGCATACATTAATTGCTTTCCAGTGGCAGGGATGGAACTGCTAAACCTCTCGATGCAAACTGTAATCTAAAGTAAGGCCCTTCCATTGCTGAAAACAAGCATTCCATCTGTCCTGGATGGGCTTTTTGTCCTCCTACTCAGTCTGAATGGTACAGAAACTTATTCAGATGCCTTGGGGCACAGTCAAGAACGGTAAGCAATTGTGCTTTGTGACACCCCTTATCGAAGGGAAGGAAAAACTCCAGTCACAGGAGAGTGAGATCCCTGAGATCCCCCAGATGTGCAGGGGGTTCTGATTGTATTGACAAGAATCTGAGAGGGGTGAAATTTAAACAGTCAGTGAAAATTGCTGCCATTGTCTTCCAGAAGCACGGGAACCATTAAGGCAGAGAGCCAATCACTGAAAGATTTTTACAGATTTTATAACATCGATTGTGCAGCATCAAGTGTGCAAATCATCAGCTCAGCTGAAGGAGAAACTTCAGAACCGTTTGCTACAAGCCAAGAAAATGTAAAAGAAAGTGCCCTTATCTCTTGGCATTACCCACAGTGTGCCTGCTGGTTTCTGCCTCTCTCCCAGAGTGCAGAGAAACATGGAACCATGGAGCAGCTTCTCAGCAGTGCTGCTCTCAATGAGTTCTCCTTCCAGGCTGCACTCCCGTCTGGGATACAGGCTCTGACTTGGGATTTCCTGCAGTCAGGGAGTCCACAGGCAGTGCCCATTCACCATGAAGCCTGCAGACAACTCTTGCTGCAGCTGACCCAGGCCCCTTTGGGAGTCAGCTTCCCAAAAAACACTTGGGAGCATCGACCTGCTCAGTTAAATGAAGGGCTCTCTTGGAATTCAAGGGAAAGCCACTGCAATGGCTGAGGGACTCTGCAAAGGGCTCCCTGGAAAGCCCCTGAGTGCACCCAGCCACCTCTCAGGCATCACTGCTGGCATCACAGCAGCTCCAAGGAAACCCAAGCAAGCTTTTTGCCCATTTATCCATGTGCCAAGTGCCTCAGTACCACACTGCTTGTAATGGGGGGCACAGGAAGGGGGCACCGCCACCCTACAAAGCTCTGCTTGGGCTGAAACCCAGAGAAACCCAGCAGTGCTGGCGGGGGCTGGTCAGCCACAAGCTGCCACAGCCTGCTGCCAAAACCTCCTCTGACAGAGGAGGGCTGGGGATTTCTTCTTGCAGGAAACTAGGATTCCAAGAAAAGCCCCAAAACACCAGAGCATGTTAGACAGCTTACAGGGCTTTCCATTTGCTCAGGAGGGGATCTGTGACCAATTGGAAACAGCGGTGGGAACACACCCCTTAGAAGTTTGGTAACACCATTAGAGAAGGATCATGGCTCTACTGCCAACCTATGAAGTGGAAACTCCACATGGGTTTTCCAAACACCACCTTGGTCATTGTCCAAACCCACCTCCCCCTGCCCCTCTCACCTTCTTCTTTCCAGGGGGCTCCTCAGGACTCTTCATGGCTTTCCTCTTCCAGTCCGGCTTCCTTGCAGGCGAGAACAACTTCTTCTCCCCAGGAGGCAAGGGCACTTTCTCCTTGTGCAAATTGCCAGGCCTGTGCCTGCTGGGGATGAGAGCGTCACGTTCCTGGCCAGCTCCCAGGGGCCGGGGCTCCAGAAAGCCTTTGGCGTTGGCCTGCTGGGAGCCCTTGTCCTTTGGCTTCTCAGAGAGCTTGTGAGGTGCCGGCTTCAGGTCTTTCCTGTCTGTGGGTCTTTTTTGTCTTTCTGTCCTTTTGATGGCTTTTGGCTTCACTGTTTCTAGGACTTTGGGCTGGTCCTTGCAAGGCTTCTCTGTGACCTCCAAAGGACCAGGCTCACTCTCCACCTTCCGGACTCTCTTGGATTCATCAGGCACCAGGGGCTGGCCGGGCCTTTTGATACCCATGGTCTTCCTGGGCAAGGGCCCGTCAGTGTGCACAGGACGCTTCAGGAAGCTCTGTTTGCTTGTAACGTGACCTTCCAGAGAAGCCTTGGCCACTTGGCCACAGCTTCTGGGAGAAGTCTTGGCCACTTGGCCAAAACTCTTCTGAAACTCCTTGGCCACTTGGCCAAAACTCTTCTGAAACTCCCTGGCCACTTGCCCATCACGTTGGGATTCCTAGGATTAAAGGACAAAGTGCAAAGTAGCTCAGCGTGTAGCTTCACAATAAATACATCCACTGACACCTAAACGGTGTATTGCTGGCACATTAGGGACATGTGCATTTTTGAATAAATACTTTTAAAACATCCTAAGAGCTGCCAAACAGCTGAGCTGAACTTCTGCTCAGCAGAAAGATCTCTTGGAATTTATCAGCAGCCCTGGCAAAAATGGGCTGGCTTACCTTTGCTGGCAATGGAAGATTGAAAGTCTCTTTTCTCAGAGGCGTCTGAAGAGGTGGCAGGAGAAGTGACAGTGAGTTCCTCATTTTCTGGAAAGAGAGGGAGAGAAGCAGCCCTCAGGAGTTTTGCTGATGGACACAGAGAACGTTTCACCCTGCAGAGAGTCAGAGGGATCCAGCTCCTCATGGATTTGTACAGGCTTCCACCTGGAGATCTGTTATTGAAGAGCACCTACCTCCAATATTCCTTCAATGGACTGCACATAAATGTGCACAATGGGCTGAGACAAGAAAGAGGGAAGCAGTGTGAGCTTGTCTGGGTATTTTACTCATTGATAGGAAACAAGCATGCACTCAGCAAACATCTGATTACCAGCAGCTCTCTAAGTGTCATGCACGTCCATTCAGGACATGAGCAGCAGGTGCAGAGCCTTTGGACAAGGGCCACTCGGGAAAAGCAACCCCCAGCTTGAGGGAGGAGCAGCTCAGGCTGCCTGGGATGAGTTGTCACTCTGGCTCTAGAACTGCATTTGAGAATGCTACACTCACAGACTGAGAGGAAGGCTGATCTTACAACTCCAGCTTTTACCTCTACTTCTCCTCAGCACACCCCAAAACACACTTTCAGTGAGGGAAACATCTGCTGAGTGAACAGGAGCTCAGCAAAGTATTTCTTCCCCACCCAATTCCTTTTTCAAGGAAATTCCCAATTTTCAGGAATTCCCAATTCCTTAATGGACGCAAAACATAGGCAAAACCAGAGATCTATTATTGAAGAGCACCAACCTTCCAAGTGTTTTCAGTTGATGGCACCTCAATGGGCTTCTTTTCCTGAAACAAGAACGAGGGAGGCAGAAGGAGTTTGTTTGCGTTTTTTTACTAATTGACATGCACTCAGCCAGCATTTGCTTACCAACAGCTCTAGAAATGTCCTGCAAGCCCATTAATAATAAAGTGCTGCTAAGGATTAAAAGGCCCATCTGAGGGGGAGTTACTAATGGAGGCCAGGTAGAAAATGAACTGAAATCCCCACAGTCACCCCCTCTTCCTCTGAGAAAAATGCCAGTGTTCCCTTTGCAACCTGGCAGTCAGAGAACAATGTTTCCTTTCTTAAATTACTACTACTCCTGCTACTACTGCTACTATTCATCATTACTGTTGTTATTATTATTATATAAGTATGTTCCTGCAGTCTGCTTCCTTTATGGAATTTTGCTTTGAGGCAGCCAAGCTTTGCTTTCAAAGGCACAGGCTGCCTCTGCATTTAAAAGAGTTGAGCAAAAAGTTTCCTTAGTTAAAAAGAACAGTTAGAAATAATAGTTCCCAATTCTTCTAAGCCAGTCCTAGAGCAAGAGGAATATTTCTCATTCACCCAAATAAATGAGACTCCTAGTCCTTCTGAAGTCCACAGCAGTGTGGACAAGACACTGACATCTCACACATCGGGAAAGATGCAACACAGTTCATGCAAATCCTGGCTGACTTTATCCATCCTGTTCTTGCCCCTGCAGGCCTTGCAACTCCCCAGCTACCATTTCTCACTCTCCCATTGCCTGGCAAAGTGATGGATTTAGCAGCCAAATTTGGACAAATGCATGTTCTGCAGGGGTGCCCAGAGACACACTGTGGAGACAAGTTGCCTTTGGGCTACCCCAGGGAGCTGAGTCGCCCCCCAGCTGATGGCAGAAGCCGGCAGGGACTCCACCCCTCTCTCAGAAACGCAGCCCCTCCTTCCCCCCCCTCACCACCCACTCCAAGGCAGATGCAGCATCCCTGCTCCTTACTTCACACTGACACTCCTTAACTGGGCTTCCCAGCAGCAAGGACAAACACTGCCCACTTCTGCTGGCCTGAGGGCTGGTTGCAGCACTCTGCACTCCCAAGACTTTGAGAGCCAGGATCGTGCTTTATCTTTTTGGCAACTGATGCTGAAGAATGGCTCCTGCAGAAGGCAAGGCCCTGCACTGCTTTACTTCTCTCAGCTTCCTCTCATTTTCCACAAGGTATTGCCCACAGTCCCTTGCAGCTGATCACCAGCCTTTCCCAGGAAAAGCTGACTGCAGCCTCTAGCTCTTCCTTCTCCTTCCAGAGGCCAAACACAGTTTGAAAACCTTCCCTGTGGCTCTCCTGGCCCAGCTGCCATGGCTCAGCACCATGGGCTCCTACATTCCATAGGGCACAGCAATATCCCAGGATGCTGAAGGATGAGCCTGCCAAAACCCCAACATGCACCTGGGAACCAAATGCCTTTGAGCTCTGGCGAGGCCAAGCCCCGAGAAAGGCAGGGCCCGTGTGCTGCTCCCTTGGCCTTGAGGGGCTGCCAACAACAGAGCCCCCAACAACTGCACTCACCCTGACAGGCAGGAGTTGCGATTGTTCCGCTTTGGCTTCTGCCTTCCAATTGGAGGGACCCTCATCGCTGTCACAGTTCTGCTCAGGGCGAGGTGAGAGGTCTGGTGATTCCAGTGAGGATTTTCCCCAGATGTCCTCATAGGGCTTTGTCTTACTGCAGGTCCGCCGATGCCTGCGGGTGTGTGACTGGGACTTGGACTTTCTTGGAATCCATATGGGATTCAGAGGGCACTTGTGGCTCAGAAGCGCCTTGAAGTCCCAATCGCCCAGCACCTTCTTAACGCGCCTCGACAGCTCATCTTCTTTATCAGTCTGCAGCAGAACAACAGAGAGGGGGAATGTCAAAAACACCCCAAGCAAGAGATGCAGCTCAGCAAGAGACACTCCTCAGGATCTTCATGGAATCCCCACGCATCGCCACAAGGGAAGTCAGGCAAGCTCAGTGGAGCACATGGGAAGCTGCTGTGTTTGCAGTTGTCAGGCTCAAGTTTGCTACAGCCCATGCAGAAGACACAGCTCCCTCTCCCACCCCAAGCCTCCTTCCTCCTCTCCTTCCAGCCCTGCACCCCACTCCCATTACTTTGTAGGGTTTGGCAAAGAGGGGAGTCTCCTCCGAGAATGGATCTTTCTCCTCTGGAGCCGCCTGCCTCCTGCGCCTGTCTCGCTCCAGAATGCGGAGCAAGTCTCTGTTGTTGTGCCAGCTTTCAGAAAGAGAAAGAGAAAGAGAAAGGAGAGTTAACACTTGAAGCCCTGTTTCTACTCCCTGCACACACTGGGGCGTTCACACAAGGGCACAGGTCCAGCAGCAAAGCAATGCTGAAATCCACAGGATGGTGACAGTGCCCAAATCAGTTCTGTCCAGCGTGTGCTGTGCCCCAGAGCAACGAGACACACAAGGAACAGCACGCATCCTTCTCAGGGATTGCTACTGCTCATCCCAGCCATCAAGAAGGGTGGGAAGGGAAAAACTGTCCCCCCATTTCCCTGTGAAACAAATGGGGAAGCAGTCACTGGGGGCGGTCAGCAGGTGAGCTGGCAAACCCACTTGCAGTGATCAATGGGAGAAACTGCCATTCTTGTTCTCCTTCTGACTTCCCACCCCACTCTCCCACTGAGCGTCAAAGAGAATCCTCTCTTTTGAAGGTCTTGCCACTTTCAACGCCTGAACTTTGTCCACTTTATAAACAGCCTTACAAATGCACTCTCTACTGTAAACGGATATGCGGAGAGCTGCGTACTGACAATCATGTAGCTGCATTTAAAGCCTTCCCACCAACGAGATTAGATAGGAGATCTCAGACATTCAGAAAACACCAGCTCAAATGCCCCTGTTCCTCCTCAGCCACATGTGCATGTACTCAATTCCACCAGCCCCACATCAAAACACTGATAAGGCTGTGTCCCATCATGGGAAACCAGATCCTTTAAACTGTCCCTGGTCTGTGAAAGGCTACTGCAAAATGAGGGAAACTCTGCCTCTGACATTTGTGGACATTGGGGAAGGAAAAGGCAGCAGGCATGGTAGATGCAGGAATCTAGTTCTACTCTACTGCACAGTCTACTCTATACCTACAATTCCTGGATTCTTCTTCACTCATCCAACTTCCCAAGTGCCCCAGGATGCAAGGGGAGAGCCTTGTGTGCCCCTGCAATGACACCTTCCCAAATACCACACCCATAATCAGCTCCTGAAAGTTTAATCACCCCTAGAGCAGAAGCACAGCTGCCTCATCTCATGCTGAGGGGCTGTTATTGGCAATAAATCAGGTTTTTGCACTGGATGGCATTCCTAATTCAGAGTAGAAGAGTCTGCTGTCTACTGAAATGCCCAGCTTCTTCAGATAAGCCCGTAGCTCTCCCAGCCTCCGCAGCCCTGGAGACACCATTGCTGCCCATCTCTGCCCTGGCCATTGAAGGTGTTTGGCAAGATGCTCTTCAAAACCTTTGCAAACCTGCGCTCTGCTGTTCCTCACAAGCCTGCACACTTCCCTTAAGGCCAGGGAACTTTGGAAGCTTTGGGAACTGGACCTCCAGCCTTAGCACCAACACGCCCAGCACCTGGGAACCTTGGAACAGGGGGACTCCACAGTCCTACCCCCTCCATCTCCAGGGGGAACACAGCTCAGTATTGGAGAGTTAAAAACAGTGCTGTACTTGCTGCAGCTGGTCTACACTTGATGTGTCACCAGGAAAACCCAAACATCCCGACTGTTCAAAGAGGCAGGTGAAACTGAATGTCTGCCCTGAAACATCAGCTCAGGCCTCCTCACCTTCAAACATGTTCCACAAGAAGTAAAAACTTGCACAAAGCGCCCCCACCCCAAAAAACACAGCTCCTGCTTTGCTGCACACTGAAACAGGAAAATACTCCTAGGCCCAAAGCTTCCCAAACTGCAGAAGGGAGTGCCCTGGCCCCAGGAACAAGAGATTGGCTTCAGAAAGTTCAGCCCAGAACCTGCCCAGACCCACGACATCATCCAGGCCTGAGCCTGTTACAGGAGCTCTGAAAATACCAAGGTGCTCTGAAGCCACTCCCACTGACAGGACAATCCTTACTTAACTGCATTAAGGGGGGATTATTTTTTAAACTGTCTCAACATTCATCAGAGCACCTGGGAAGCCAAGATTACATCAAATTAATTCCTACCTATTGTCTCTGTTCAGGTTGTCCGTAGGTTCCATTACGAAGCCTCAGTTCGATCAGCTTCTCTGGAAGAGAACAAACAGAATTCACCATCTGCATGAGTTCAGACCTAAAGCAGGGGTCCAGATCTCCGGGGACTTGCTGCACTCAGAGCCTTGAGTGCCCAACTGGGAGTCACTGCAGTGCTCCTAAACATCAACCATGCAAACATGGGGATTCCACGTAGCTGAGAAGGGGAGAACCAAGAGATCCATTTTCCCCTGCCCCCAGTGCTGGTGCTACATTTCAGGTCAGCTCCTAGCTCCACACTGGGCCAAGAGCATGACAAACCAGGCCATGCTACACGCTCCAGGATATCTGGTTCCATTTTAAGTGTAAATGTGCCCTTAGAACCCTGCCTTTGGACAACCAAATGGGCCTCACGTGAATGGCAGCATCTGTGGAAAGGGGAGGGAAAGAAAAGGAGAAAAGAAAGCCCTAAAAAGACAGCTCTAGATTAAAAGGTAATGAGATCCCTCAGCAGAAGCAAAAAATCTCCAAGAGGCAGAAACAGGACTGAAAACATTTCCATTTCAATTTGTGACCTTCATTTGCAGCATCTCACAGTCCAGAGGGAGCAGAATGAATTCTCACTGGGGAGGAGGCTACAGGAGCATTGTGGGAAGTCTTGTGAACCACCCCACTGAGGGCAGCTGACATGAAACAGGAGCACAGACACTTGGGGGAAGAGGGGAAGCAGCAGCTGAGCTCCAGGCCACGGCTTTAACACCAGGCAAGGGACCAGCAGGGAACCATTCTGCAAGCCACAGAAACACACGGGCCACTGCGGATGGAATCCTGTCAGACCCCCACCTCCCCCTGCAGCTGGGAAGCCTCAGAATAGGCACTCACACTAAGCTGAGAGGACAGATCTGGAAGCAAACAAACACTGCAGCTTTGTTCCCTCCTCACAATCATGAAAACCGTTAACACTGGCTGGGAAATAAACTGCCTTGAAAGAACAAGGTGCCCACTTGGATTTAAAGAGAAACAAAGGTGGGAGAAGTTGGAAGCGCATACTGGGAGGAGTCATTCCAGGTTTCTTCCAACTTCTCTTGAATGGACCGGGCATTGGCACAACTTGGGCAGAGAGAGATGCACGCACCCATGTGAATAGACAGCATGGCAGGGAAACCTGCTCTGTCACCAGCTTGTCCTTAACATGGCCACAAAGCACGTGAGTGGCCAGCAGCAAAATCCAGACTTCACTAGACAGGCAAAAAGTTTTGCAAATGCCCTGGACAGGGCCAGGTTTTCAACCTCGCTGACGCCCCATGGATCTGAGGTTGCGCAGGCGTCCTTAACCTGACACGATTGCCACAGGGCACAAATGCTTTTGCAACCAAGCTGTGCTTCTGAACACGAGCTTTCCTCGCTGGGGAGATGAAGGCAGGTACCCAAGTGACCCTGATGGGAATTCTTACAAGGTTTTGACAGTGCTGTATTTGGCCAGACTCATTGCTGCATCCCTTAGCAGGACATCTTTGATTGCTCTTCTTGCTGCCTTTCTCCGTCCAGCCACAGGCAAAGAGCTGCTCTGAAGGAGCAAGGAAGCTTGGAGGCTGCTTGGAGACCTAAACCTTATGTACCCATCTCAAGAGCTTTTCCTTCAGATCTTGCTATCACTGACCTTCACATGCTCTTTTTATGGGCAAAGCATGGTGTTTTGCACACATTCAGGTATTTGAAGGGTCACCTTGACATACAGGCAGAGAACACACCGGATTCGTAGAAATACAGAACTACAGAACCACAGAACGTTTTAGCTTGGAAGGGGCCTTAAAGATTATCTACTTCCAACCCTCCTTCCACGGGCAGGGACACCTTTCGCTAGACCAGGCTGCTCAAAGGCCTGTCCAACCTGAACTCAAAGTATTAAAATATTCTGGTGGCCATTGGACTTATATACATATAATATACCAGTAGATGTACAAGACCATTGTGATTAAAATGGCCTTGATTCTTAAAAGTGGAAAGTAATAAATCCATAGCTTTGGCTTCACTTTGGGATGTGGGTTCTTCCACACCGGCTTTGCCACCCTCTCTCTGGAGTCACTGCCTGTGACAGTTCAACGGGAAGAGCGGCCCCTCGCAGCCGCTCTCAATCCCGACAACAGGGCAATCCCAGGCCCCAGCTGCTGCAGGCACTGTCCAGGAAAAGCCCAGAGTTTCCCCTGCCACACATCTGCTGGCTCTCCGCTCAAGCCTCTCCTCCTCAGTGCTGGCACCTTTTGGCAGCACACGGGGCAGAACCCAGGGGCCTCTGTGCTGCCCTCCTTTCCCAGGGACTGCCTGGCTCTGCTGCGCCTCAAAGACACTGAGGATTAAAGCTGAATCAGCAGCAAGCCCTCCTGCAACCTTGCCCTCTCCACCCGACATTAATTTGTCCCACTGAGGGCTGGGTAATAATACTCTGAAATAATTGCACAAACAAGGCCTTAAAGGCAGTCGCTCTGGTCAGAGGCCTCTTTCCCAGCAAACTGCTGTCAGCTCGCAGAGGCAGCAGTAAGAACCCGCATTTGAAGCTGTTCCTGTTGCTGCACGGTGCAGGAAGGCAGCAGAGCCATCCGTGGCTGGCCCGTTTGCCCCCGCGCAGCCAAGGGGAGAATCACCTGGCACAAGTGGGCCTTGCGGGCGAGGAATGCCTCCTGGAACGGCAGTGCCGCTGCCAACAGGCCCTCTGACCAAGGAATGCCTCCGGGAACGGCAGTGCCGCTGCCAACAGGCTCTCTGGCCAAGGAATGCCTCCGGGAACGGCAGTGGCGCTGCCAACAGGCTCTCTGGCCAAGGAATGCCTCCCACAATGGCAGCCGCGCTCGCTCCGTGCTGCTGCAGCCCGCGGGGCGATTCCCGAAGACGCTTCTGCTGTTGCCATGGCCCCGGTGGCAACGGAGCGTCACAGGCACGGCCGGGGCGGTGTCCAGGTGCCCAGGGCGGGGCTCAGAGGGCATGGAACCCTGCTGGAGCCCCGCCCGCACCCCCTGCTGCACACGGGAGCCCAGCCCTGCCCGGCAGCCGCACACGGGCTGTGCCCGAGGCGGGGCCGCACGGCCCTGTGCCACCGAGCCGCAGGGCCCTGCCCGGCAGCTGAGAAGGAGCCACTGAGGGAGCCCTCAGGGCCCAGGGCCAGAGCTGCAGCTGCTTTGTCCAAAGGCTCAGGGGCATCCCATGAGTAAAGCTGGCAAGAAATTCACTGATGGGACTTGCACGTCTTGTGGCCCTTGAGCACTGATGGAAACTCAGGGAGGCTGTGTCCCGGTCCAGACAGGAGAGCCCCTGGACTGGGGCCTCTGCAACAAGAATTTCACATGTAAATTACTTGGTAATGGGATAAAAAACCAAGACACCAGAACAACCCAACTTATGTATATCATTCGCAAGTTCTTGATTCTTTCAAGCAGAGATAAGTCTTGAGAGACTTCATGTGAAAAAGCATTCTGCACACTGAGTGACTCCATCAGATGGGGAATGCAGTCTTAAATCCTCTCGGCCAAATAGACACAAATAATCTAAAAAAGTCAATTTCCCTGAGGCTCTCTCTTGGCACCGTGGTTTCTTCTCCGGCTGCAATCTGGGCCATACCTTTTTTTCCCCCTCTTGAGTATTTTATCCCAGCGGCATTACTGCCATTGCTGATGGGCTCCTTTATGGCCAGCGGTGGGCACGTCTTGGTCTTATTTTTAAGGGAACTATTTCATTTCTGGCCAGGAAAAGGAAAGTGAAAAATGCTAGAAACCAACCACATAAAGTCAAGTTTTAAAATGATGGAAGGCAGTATGTAAATAAGTTGAGAGTGTTCCATCCTAACCTGTTTTTTCATTTCATTGTATTAATTCAGGTTGGTTGATGCTCTGATAAGAAAAATGTCTTCCTTTCTTCTGCTGCTTCTGACATTTGAACATCGCTGTGAGAGGTTTTGGTTGTACTTCAGGGCCCTTGTGGAGCCCTTCCAGCACAGAATATTCTATGATTCTGTGACCTGGAGCAATGCTCCTGTGCTCGGCACTGCCGAGGGTGCATCTGGAATCCCGGGCCCGCTTTTGGGAGCGCACTACGAGGCTGGGGCGCGTCCAGGAGATGGGCATGGAGCTGGTGCAGGCTCCGGAGCACAGGTGTGATGAGGAGCAGCTGAGGGAGCTGGGGGTGCTCAGCCTGGAGCAGAGGAGGCTCGGGAGGCACCCGCGGGAGTTGGCAGGTGCTGGCAGAGGCCGCTGCTGTTCTCCCTCGCAGCCTGAGGGCAGCTGTGGCACCCGGCCTCAGGAGGGCTGAGCGGCTTTCCCAGGAGCTTCCTGCCGCATCCCACAGCACCGGGGAGGGGGCTGCTGCCGTTCTTTTGGGTAGAGAGGGCTTCAAAGGTGCCCGGGAAGAGGCCGGGGGTGCGGAGGGCTCAGGCAGGCAGCCCGGGGGCCGCTGGTGCCACGGAGGGAGAGGGAATTGTGCGTGGCCGAAGGGGAAAGCTGCCAGCGGCGTCCGGCTGTGGGCAAGGCCTGTGGCCCCCGTGGAGCCGGGAGGGCTGCCGGGAAACGGGACGGGGGCAGCTGCCCTGTGCCTGGAACCCTGCCAGCCCTGGGGCTGAGGCACCTGGGTGACACCAAATCCCGCCTGGCACACGGCGTGTCCCTGCAGCCCCGTGTGCCTTGGCAGCGCTCTGGAAGTGTGTGGGATACAGAACAGGCCCGTTTCCTGCCTTTGCCATAAATCCAGTGCATTTCCCGGCCTCCTTGGGATGTTCCCTATGGCACAGTGCCATGACACAGTTACAGGGCTGTGGGGAGAGAAGAAACCTGGAAGTCTTTCATGGAACAATACCCTGTTCCTTCCAGCCAGCTCAGTGGCTGCCCTTCATGAAGTGGGATCATTTGTGTTACCCCACATTATTTTGAAAATGGACTGACATAGTTGGATTCTAGCTAGGAAATCTCAAACTTATCTCGGTTTGACTCATGGAACAAAATAATTTCTATATAAACCAGCATTTTTTTGTTCTAATGTAATTGTGGAAAGCTGGGAAAGAAGAATCCAAATTCTTATGCTTGATCTTGACATCCTGCAAGTACAGCTATGGTATACTTCAAATAACTTCCTTACAGAGGGAAAATATCTTCTATTATTCAAATCCTTGCTATATGATTTCAATTTATGACTAAACATTTGTATTTATATGTTCTGTGTAGCTGAATCAGAAGGCCTGTGTGTATATTCAGCCTGGTGACGGTGGGAGTAACAGTGATAGAGTACTTAGGGAATGATCCAACCAGGAGCTGATGTCACCAATGAATTATAATTGATGTCAGTAGTTTGAATTCTTGTCATCTACCCACATGATCCTAATGCTGGCAGCCTGTGGAATGTGATGCATGGGCAACTAGTGCGAAGTGATTATTTATTTTTTAGTGGAACAGGTGGAGATTTCCTTTTCCACCTTAAAAACCCTCTGGAGCAACTATTTCTGCATTCTCTGTTTGCTTGCTACCTTTTTTTTTTTTTTTTTAATTGACCCAGACATACAACTTGAGGAGCCAGCTGTGTCTGTTGTGCTGCACCCAGGTTTGGACTGTCTCCTAGCTATGAATTCCTTATGCTTTTATGTGAATATTGAGCAGAAACATTCTTGAGCCCCATTTGGAATCAGGAGTATTAATGAAAGACATGTACAGTGTGGAAGAAAAATGGAAAGCTTTCACCTTTTAGTTGTATTTCTGCTGCTGTAACACTGGACTAGCATGGTGATAAATGAAGATTCCAGAATCTCTCACTGATACCAAGCAGCCATGTTTTATTCACCATCTTATGACCATTACTGATAACTTGTTTTCATACTGAAATACAGTGGATTGTGGGGGAATACAGGAGAATATGACTGTAGTAAGGAAGCTGCTCAGCTGTGTTTGAGGCACAATGAAACTATTTGTGCCGATGAAACCTTTTGTTTAACAGTTCTTTCGACTTGACTCTAGATACCTTAATGTAGTGGGTGAACCTGAGTTGATGGACAGTCTTTTAGACTAATGACGCTTCTCGCAATTTACATATTTAAACCACGTGGAAAGGCGGGAATTGCCTTTTGTCCCAGTTCGCCTGCCAGAAGGTGGGGGGGCTTCGAGCCTCTGGGCCCTGCTGGGCCAGGCCGGGCCCCCTGCTACCTTCCCCTTTTCCCAATGCCGCAGCATGGACCCTGGGTCTCTGGGGGAGGAACTATCCCAGAGCCGCAGGCAGCTAAAACCAGCCATGGTCTGCCACACAGCTAAACCCATCCGGCGCGGCTTCTTGGGACTGGCGGGTCCCTCTCCTCTCCACGTGGAGCCGGTGGAGCCAGCAGGAGCCAGTGGAGCCTCCTTTCTGCAGTCAGCACACTTCGTGCTAAACTGAGGAAGACACCATGCAGCCAGCAGCACAGAGGGAGTGAGGCTTTCTTCTGCTGTAAAGCCAGAACAAGAACACTCTTCAACATGGCAGTTTCAGAGCCAGAGAGAAAGAGAAAGTGAGTCATGTGAGACAAAGCTGAAAATGGCAACCGGAGAAAAGAGGGTGGTGCCACGTTTTTCACGTGTAGCTTAAAAAAACTTTCTTGCCTGCCGTGGGAAGAAACTGTAATATCACAATCTGTTTGTCTCTTTAATCCATTTGAAGTACATGGGGGGATGGAGAATTCATGTGTGGCCCATGAAGACTGTGAAGAGTGCCTATGCCAGGCTATATAGAAGCAGTGAGAGGCTTTTAGAGGCTTGTGGGGAAGAACGCCTTTGTGTTCAGGTCAAAATAACTCGTCCTTAAAAAGATTAATAACCCCGTGTGATGGCCCATGTTTGGCAGTGTGAAGGAACTGAGATTTTTCACGGAAGAGATGTTTTACACCAGAGCAGATTGTTTCTTTCTGGGTGGGACTGCTGTTGATGGCAGTTTGGGAACCACGTGCAGCTGAAGAAAACCCTTTTTCCCTTAAGCGTAAGAGAGAGACTTACCAAGAACTGTAACACTGACTAACATCCCATGTTCTGTTACCCTTTGTGTGAGTTGGATAAAAGGAGGAAAGTGCTGGAGAGTGGGAGGGGGTTTGCTTTAATTTCTTGTTATTTCTCTTTACTTTTAATTCTGTTAGTAATAAAACTCTTACTGCAGCTGTTTAAGGTTTGTGCCTGCTTTGCTTTTTCCTAGTTCTTATCTCACAGAAGGAAAATAAGTAAGTAATAGATATTTTGAACCAAACCACTGCACTTAATTAGTGTTTCTGCCCGGTTTCTGAACTAAACCCGCTACACTTATACAAATGGCATTGATCCAAAACCTGTCAAAGTCAGCTGAAAGGTGACTGCAGCACTTGGAGGGTTTGGGGTTTTTTTTCAGAGAAGTGTAACTTCCATCAAAATAAAGACAAAAACGGCCTAGATCCCAGCAGACTGGCATTTCCTGACCTGTTTTCTGTCTCTTGCTAAATAGTCTTTGAAGTTTTTTTGGTTTTGGGGGGATGAGGCCCCATTTTTTACTTTACCAAGCCTTAATTATTTAGCTAAAGTTACAAATTAATTTAGGTTTTATACTCTCTCTCATCTTCCTTTTGAACTTTTTCAGCATTTGCAACTGTTTCCCTTTCATATAGGTTTCTACTTTCTTTTTCAGACCTGGTGGGTTTTGGTGTTTTCTTCCTTTTGTGTTTCTCCAACTTTTCACTCCTTTAATCTCCTTCACTGTTTATTCCCCTGAACTGCTTTCTATCTTTCTGACCTCTTTCAGTAAATTTTAGCTATCCAGCAAATCAAAGCCAACAGCAAATATTCTTGCATTCACAGGACAGCTGTTGTAAATAAATATAATTTCACTTGAAGGAATTGATAGGAACAGTGCCAACCACCCAAAATAAACCAAAGTTTGAGATGCTGGTGGGATGGACTGTTCATCAGAGAGAAAAGAAATGACCTGTCATTTGGATTATTAATGTACTGTTCTTTACTAGTTTAGTACTGGTAAATATATATTCATACTGTCTCTAAGGGTTACAGAAAGAAAATCCATTTTTCGTAGTAGCAGGATCCATGTGCCAAGCACATGGCCAGCTTTTACCTGCTCACAGCAATCTAATCCTTTTCCTCAAGGTCTTGTAACACTTGGCATGACATCAACTCCTCCTTAGGAGTAATAAAACCAAGAAAGCAGTAAACTAGGGCAGTATTTTTAGGAAAACACTAAAAAGAGGCGTCTGTCTCTTATGAAATTCAAGGCTTTTATGAAATATATTTTGACAAGAGGAAAACATGGAGAGAGACTATTTAGAAGAGCATGGCAAAACAAGGGAGAATGACTTCAAACTGAAAAAGGTTTAGATTAGGTATTAGGAATAAATTCTTGTGAGGATGATGAGGCACTGGAAGAGGTTGCTCAGAGAAGTTGTGGATGCCCCACTCCTGGAAGTGTCCAAGGCCAGGCTGGATGGGGCTCTGAGCAACTTGGTCTAGTGGAAGATGCCCCTGCCCATGGCAGAGGGTTGGAACGAGATGATCTTTAAGGTCCCTCCCAACCCAAACCATTCTGTGATTCTATGGTCATAACTGCAGAACTGGCAACCTTCTAATTTCATATTGGCCGGTTTTAAAGATACCATTTGTTGTAATTTTCAGTGTTGTTTCTCTGAAAAATTCAAGTGTAAAGTACATAATGTGAATGCTTCTTTTTCCTAGAAATTGCCCCTTCATATTCCTCCTACAAAGTACCGAATAGGAAGCTGAGTGATTTTTCAGCTTTATGGAATCAAGTTTTCCCATTTGTTATTTTTGGACTAAAAGTACTAAAGTCTCAACATAAAGAATGGATTCCTTAGAATGCACTTAGTATCTCTTAAAAACTCTGGAAAATGTTACTGTAAAAAGGGTAATATACCTGCTGTTCCAGCCTTTTCCCAGTTCTGAAATATGGAATTGGTGAAGAATTAGTGAGACATTAAACAGGTGTTGAAACTTACATTAGTATTGTGCATAGTAAAAGTTGCTCAGCAATCTTTGGTTTTATTAAATGGTCTCTTTCAGTAAGCAGAGGCTTCTGGAGTACTTTTTTTTTGCAAATTTTGGGAAAATCATCAGCTAAATGGAGAACAGAGTCAATTCTTGATGTGAGCCACTTTTATCTTGCTTATTTCTTGTCTAGACTTTGTCCATTACCTGTAAGCAGTGAAAATTTTCTGAAATTAGATGTTATAATCTTTTACAATAAAGCATACTTCTTGGAAAATAAGGCCTAATTTTGCTAGAAAAGAAAGATAATTAATGAGCTGGTAGCTTATGCCTTCAAGACCAGTTGTTAATTGGTTACCTTTGTTGTGTGAAAACAGATCACATAAGAATTGTACAGAATACGTCTAAAGATGTAATGCTTCTCTAAAGAGTTAATTTTCTAAAACAAGGAAACTGCTGTTTAAAATGCTTTAACTGCTGTTAAAGTTTGTTGTCTTTGTATATAGCGGTACTTTCGTCTTTTCTTTTTGGTAAGTTTTCCTTTGGGGAATACAAAATAGCTACTGTTCTAATAAATTATTTTCTTGAAAGCAAACTTCATTGCTTAGGTTATTCCTATCAGAAGTGCAGGAATCAAATACTTGTACACTGAGGCTCCTTGACTTGGTCATGCAGCTATTCTCAGTTGCAGACGGGATGCAGAATAACTCATCTAAAACAGAGAATCATTCTTGGTCTTGTTCTGAGTTCTGGCCCAGGGCATATGCTCACACCCACTGAACTCACTCACTGATGGGAACTGTTACCAGGTTCCAGTGAAACTTACAGTAATGGCAGTATTGGACCAGAAATAATTTTGGTTTTAATTGGTCCCTGATTTATTATTACCACAGGCCTGGGCCTTAGGGTATATCACCATGTCCTGCAGCCATAGGGAGGAGGAGGAGAGATGATCCAGCAGGCAGGAATTGTGCAGCAAGATTGATCTATTTAATTATTTTACAAACTCTTTTATAGACTTTTTCTTTATAGTCTAATTGGACAAAGGATCAGCCACCCCTTGGGGGTGGTTGGCTAAAATCCTAAAACATCCATTGCCAAAATATTTTTCTACTATACCATAAACAAGACTTTCCAAGGTTGCAGGTGGCTTGGTTGTTTACATTCCCTGCCACCTCTTCTGTGAGAGAGAAAAGTCTCTCACGGACTTAGAAAATAGCAAGAAAATCCTTGCTAGCAGCATTTTTGTATCTACAATTTATCAGTCTAAAACTCAGCTGTCCTTAAAGAACTTTATTTTGCTTGCTGTAATGTTATCAGGCTGGTAGTTGCTTATAAGGGGTTATGGGCTGCCCTCTAGTGAAGAGAAGGGAACTTCCTTAGAAAGAGCTGCACTGTAAGAGCCACCATTCAGGATGAATTGTAACAGAAGGTAAGACTAAAACCCATGATCAAACAGTAGCGGTGGTCATGGAACACACTGTCTTTACATACAAAAAGAAATATGCCTAAAGTTAGGTAATTCCTCTCCTGAGAATTTTTGAGAACAGCGTGGTAACAACCTGATTTAATAATTTTAGATTGACTGGTGTAATGTAAATGTGTTAATCCTCTTTACCAGGATCTGAAATCTATGGGTGAGTGATGGTGGATCCAGTTCAGAATCTCTGTGTCTCCTTCAGCTGCAACACTGAGGTGTTCCTTTGCCCTGGTGCAGTGCCCAAGTACAGCCAGACCATCAGGAACAGGGATGGATGTCTGGGATGGATGCCTGGCTGACTCACCCAGATTCAAGATCCTGGTATGTCAACAAAGCATGCATGGGATGGCAGGCATTTTTAGATCCGGAGGGCCTTTTTGCATAGGGAAAAACGTAAGAAATTAGACTTGATTTTCTTGCAACTTAAAAAAAAGTGATTGATGTATATATATATAACATATATATTTACATATATATATATATCTATGAAATAAAAGGAGAGAAAAGTCAGATTAATTAGAATTCCCCGTGCCTCTTTCTGGGTCTCCTGAAGTGGAGTTTTTGCGTGAATTAGACCTGTGTTTTGTTAGATAAATGCAATAGCCTTTCTGCATTGACACTAAGAAGAAACAAGCTCTTTTAGAACATACAGTATCTGCTCTACTCCAGCAGTCTGCCTTAAGAAAAGATGAATCCTTTCCCCAAGTGCCTCTTTCTGCCATTGACTTGAATTAAGATGTATTTCACAGCAGACCTGGGACCTCTGTCTGGATGAATCTGATACTTGGTGCTTTCCAAATGGAAAACTTGGTGCTTATAGTAAATGTGCACGAGGGGGGTTCTGGTTTGTTGGGGCTTTCTATGTGTTTGGGTGTATTTTTTAAGGTGGCAGAGAGTGTTGTCTCAAATCTTAATGAGGATCCCAGCCATAAGAACAGGAGGCTCTCACAGGTAAAGCTGTAATTGCAGTTGTCTGCAAGGAAAGCATGGCACACAGTCAGTGAGAATTAAAACTATTGTAAAGCCACACTAGAAAAATAGTATGTCGATGCTTTAAATGCTTTCAAACATTCTTAAATGGATTCTAGCACTTCAGAATAATTGACTGCTTTCCCATATTGTACAATAAGAGCCTATTTGTTTGCTTGATAATAACATCAAAATACGGGAAAATACATTTAAAAAGGGAGCTTATTTTTTCCAGATGCTGGGGGAAACACTTGAATAATCTACAAGCAAAGTATTTTGCTTGTTTTACTTACTTACTGAAAGAAAAGGGATTTTCTCTAACTTGCAGGACACCATTTGGGAGACTAAGGTTTAGTTCCTTTCACTTACTGCATGTGTACACTCAACCACTATTACAAATGAAGTGCTTGCTTAGCTACTTAATAAATCTTTCCCTTCTGCTTGCTCAAAAAGTTTTTATTTAGACTACTTTAAAACCAAATGCTCGTGGTTTGTTTTGGATTGGGATTCTTTGATGGCATTTTGGTGAAAATGGATACTTTTAAAGCTTCAGCATTAAAGCATTTTCCTTTAGGGTTCGCTAAGTTTAAGCAGTTTAACTGATTTCTTCGAGGGCTGCGAGGACAATTCAACGTGTGACATGCTGTGGCCTGGCTGTTAACACTGCTACACATATCACGTTGTTGGACTTTTTGAAGAGCCAAGTGTGGTTACTCAGCTTGTTCTCAGCAGGTGTTTGCAAATCAGTCACAGGCAAATAGGAACTCATGTCCTGTGCCAGTAGGAGCTGTGCTGCTGTACAGGAAATCTGCATCTGGGACTCCTCAGCAAAGCTGACTTTTCATCATTTCTGTTTACACAAAACTGCTGCCTTTGGATTGGTGTTCTTAACAGGCCAAAACTGAGCAGAGCTTATGAGCATTTGCTCTGTTTTTGTTTGTTTTCCTAGTAAATTCCAAAGTGAAGCTACATTAGATGATGGCATCTCAGTCAACAGATGCCAGATACTGCACCAGGAAGGGACAATTGTAGGGATCACTCGTGCATGGCACTGTATGACTGGCTCAGGGCAGAGTGAGGGCTGCTAATTACAGCTGTGCACAGCTGGAGTCAGCACCAGCTCCTTTCACTCCAGTCACAACTATCTCTGCATTTACCACAGCTGAGTGTGTGAGAAGGAGTTGTTTCCCAAACAGTCCCGTTTTCTGTTCTGACTTTGCGGTTGTTTGCCAACAGACCCAATTCTGCCACGCTTAGGCCATTCTAATGAAGTGCAGACCACAGCATAACTCACCAACCTTTCTTTGGGCTCAGATTTTAAGCAGAAAGTGCTAACAGTTTTGTTCCAATCATTATTTTTAAAGTAAATAACCAGCCTTTCCAAAAATTTCACGTGGTCTTTTTAAAGGCAGGTACCCCCCTCCATCTCTTCTTTTGCAAGGCAGAAAAGCATTACCCTCAAAAACCACAAAGTTTCCCAAAGGTAACCAAAATAACTTACAACTGTATTTCAAACAAAAATAATATGCAGATCTTTGCATTGAACAATAAAAACAAAACAGAACTGTTTGTAAGGCTTCAAAAGAACAGAGAACTTGGAACTATTTACATCCTGGAGACCCAGTCAAGGCACACTGGATTCCAGTCTGGGTCACTGTAAATTCGGTCTCATTCGGTGCACGAGGTCAGTCCGGCTCTTGGTCACGTCACTTGGCTTTGTCCAGCAGAAAGGTCTGGAACAAAGGGAGGGAAGAGAAAACATTTGGTTGGACTCATCCAACAGGCACACTGGCAGAGTCCAGTCAATGACTGCAGTCACTTGGCTCCAAGAGGACCTGCAAAGCCTTTTGGCTTTCAGCAGGTGCCGCTTTAGGGAGAGGGTTTTTACAGCCTCCCAGCCCTTCAGCCAGGCACATCGTGCTCATTTTCTTTTGCAAGCTTGCCAGCAGATCAAGGCAATGCATCCCTTTGCCCAGAGGGGCTCACAGAGCTTTGTGTTTTATGGAAAATGACACTGCAAAGGCCCCGTGGGATGGCAGGTTACAGCTTCTGAGTATTCCCCACTGCTTGCACCACAGGACAACACAACATTTGTAATGACTAAGATGTACAATAAAAAATGTGGCAGCAACTCGAGGAATTTCTGTTGGCCAATACTGGTCACAGGCCCAGCAAGGAGTCAAAAATTCAAGTGCTGCCCAGCTGTAGCCAAGCTACCTAGCAGGTGCTGCCCTCACAGGGCAGCTCTCCCCAATCTCTCTCCTTTCTCCTAAAGGAGGTGCTCATGAGGAAGCAGAAGCCAGGGTGGCTGCAGGGCCAGCCCTGCCTGGTGGCTGCAGAAACTCCAGGCAGGGCTGTAAAACAAACACTTACTGTTCAGACTTGAGGTCTTCTTGTCTTGTCTTCATTTGGCAGCAAAGTCACTGGGAAAGGATTCCTGTCATCCCCTGCAGATCCCTGAAAAACCACAGAGAACAAGCTGGTCAGAGAGAGATGCCTAAAGCCATTCCAAAGCCTGGCTCTCCTAAGTTTCCAGAGAAAATGTTCATTGGTCCCAGGCACAGTCTCTTCTCCAGGCTCTCCCCCTCTTGCCTTCTTCCCCAGCAATCCCTCCGACAATGGAAATGGAACCTTGGCTTCTCACCTGGCAGCTCACAATGCTTTGCACCATTACACTTTTCCCAAGCGCGGAGAAATCCAGCAGCAGGTTTCCTCGCTCAGTGGCTGAAAGAGCTGTGAGGGCTGCAAGCAGGAAAATTGTCAGGAAAAAGCAAGCAGTGAGAAGGCAGCTACTACAGTGTGCACAGGCTGGCCTAACACACACCCCCCAACGCCCTAGACCCCGCACCCCGAGCCATCAGCAAACAGCCAAGTAATCCAATTTTATTACCAGGGAATGCAAAGCTGCAAGGGTCATGAGCAAGTTTGTAAAAAAAGCTATAAAACCTTAGGCCCAGGTTGCAGCCAAACCCACAGCTTTGTTGTTTCTTCATTTTAAGCAAACCACCCTTTCTTATTATAAACGTACTCCTCCTCCCACCAGGCTTGTATCTGCAGTTGCCCACAACCAGAAGTGGTCACTTAGGTGAGAGGGCGTTTCTGAAGAGAACCACACAGCACGCGTGGGTTGCAGGAAACCTCCCGCCAGCTCTCCTGGATACCAGTGTTGATGCCCTGGGATAGTTCCTCGGGATCTTTCTCCACTTTCCTGAGCGTGGCAAACAAAGGATCCTGGTTCCTGGCAGGGTTATCCATGGCAGGCAGGTCCAGGTCGTCACTCTCGGTTCTGGGGCTCTTTTGAGCCGTCGTGGTCGAGTTTGGTGCCCGTTGTGCAGCAGTCATGGCCGGCAGTGGTGGCAGCACCACAGTTTTCCTCTCGGTTTGGAATGAAGCTTCTGATGGTCAGGACAAGAGAAGCAAATTCATGAATATGATGCACACACACCGTAGGGATTTCTGACAAACTTGGCTACATCCTGAACTGGCCAGTTCTTGCCAGTGCCTCAAGTAGGCAACACTTCCAAAGCTGAGAGGCTTCAAGCGAGAGAGACTTTTAATTGGCAGAGACTTTCACATTCACTAACAGAGTGGCCTAGCAGATTTCTGGTCATCTGAAATCAGGATGGCCAGAGAACTCTGGCAGCAAGAAGCAGCACCAAAGAGCTCTCAGCCTTGTTTCACCACTGCTCACTGACACCATTTTTAGTCAGCTTCTCAAAGTTTCCAAGAACACACCAACAGCGAATCCCAGCCCATGGGCTGCAGCATCAGAAGAGGCAATGAAGTTAAACCCAGTGGGAAGGCTCGGGTGTGAGGCTGCACCTCTTGCCTGACTCTGCTGTGCGTGGGACAGTCCTCTCCCCTCTTTCAGCACCCACTTTTCCAGTGCTTTGGTCCCTATTCACTGCCCACGTGCTCTCCAGCTGCTCTGCCTTGGCACAGCTGATGCTGCACAGAGCACGGTTTGACACGGAGCACAGCACTATCCCCCACCTGATCCAGAGCCCTCTCTCCCCAAAAACACCTCCTACCCTTCCCACCCCAGAAGCCAGCACATGACTAAGGCAGCTGCTCATTTTCCCTGAAAAAAGGCAGGAAGGAACTCCAGAATTAAAGCTCTTCCATTCCTACCGCAATGGGAACATCCCTTCCCCCAGCCAAACGTCAGCCCCAACACCTCTGTGCTTTAAGAGGATGTCAGAAGGGAAAGACTCCCTGCCCTTACCCACCCACACCTACAGAGCTGCTTTCTGCACCGGGTGCTTCCAGCCTGGTAAGGCCAGTCTGCAGCATCTGGAGTTGCAGAAGGCACACGATGTTCCAAGCAAACTCTCGAGTGCCAGGACAGGAGATACGGTTCTGGGTCTCACCCTTCTGAACAAAAACTAAGATTTACACTTCTTTCTGACATCCTACCACTGCATACTCACTTCAGTTTATTGGGGCCTTTGTTTGCTGAAGGCTGAAATTATTTTGTTGGGTGTTTTCATTCCTTTTTCTTCCTGGGAGTATCCCCCTTGTCTTCCCTCTAACAGGAAGAAAGAAAAAAGGAGGAAAAAAAATCACTCATGTCTTGAAAGTTCACACAAAGTACAGACCAATACAGCTCAGTTTTACAGATTCTGGTTGAAAACAGAAAAAATAAGATATTGGAACTCACAAAGTGGAAACCCAAGCACAGCAGATAGAGCTTTCAGGCTCACTGACAAGTAAACCTAAAATGACATTTTACCTATCTTGCTTGCATACATTAATTGCTTTCCAGTGGCAGGGATGGAACTGCTAAACCTCTCGATGCAAACTGTAATCTAAAGTAAGGCCCTTCCATTGCTGAAAACAAGCATTCCATCTGTCCTGGATGGGCTTTTTGTCCTCCTACTCAGTCTGAATGGTACAGAAACTTATTCAGATGCCTTGGGGCACAGTCAAGAACGGTAAGCAATTGTGCTTTGTGACACCCCTTATCGAAGGGAAGGAAAAACTCCAGTCACAGGAGAGTGAGATCCCTGAGATCCCCCAGATGTGCAGGGGGTTCTGATTGTATTGACAAGAATCTGAGAGGGGTGAAATTTAAACAGTCAGTGAAAATTGCTGCCATTGTCTTCCAGAAGCACGGGAACCATTAAGGCAGAGAGCCAATCACTGAAAGATTTTTACAGATTTTATAACATCGATTGTGCAGCATCAAGTGTGCAAATCATCAGCTCAGCTGAAGGAGAAACTTCAGAACCGTTTGCTACAAGCCAAGAAAATGTAAAAGAAAGTGCCCTTATCTCTTGGCATTACCCACAGTGTGCCTGCTGGTTTCTGCCTCTCTCCCAGAGTGCAGAGAAACATGGAACCATGGAGCAGCTTCTCAGCAGTGCTGCTCTCAATGAGTTCTCCTTCCAGGCTGCACTCCCGTCTGGGATACAGGCTCTGACTTGGGATTTCCTGCAGTCAGGGAGTCCACAGGCAGTGCCCATTCACCATGAAGCCTGCAGACAACTCTTGCTGCAGCTGACCCAGGCCCCTTTGGGAGTCAGCTTCCCAAAAAACACTTGGGAGCATCGACCTGCTCAGTTAAATGAAGGGCTCTCTTGGAATTCAAGGGAAAGCCACTGCAATGGCTGAGGGACTCTGCAAAGGGCTCCCTGGAAAGCCCCTGAGTGCACCCAGCCACCTCTCAGGCATCACTGCTGGCATCACAGCAGCTCCAAGGAAACCCAAGCAAGCTTTTTGCCCATTTATCCATGTGCCAAGTGCCTCAGTACCACACTGCTTGTAATGGGGGGCACAGGAAGGGGGCACCGCCACCCTACAAAGCTCTGCTTGGGCTGAAACCCAGAGAAACCCAGCAGTGCTGGCGGGGGCTGGTCAGCCACAAGCTGCCACAGCCTGCTGCCAAAACCTCCTCTGACAGAGGAGGGCTGGGGATTTCTTCTTGCAGGAAACTAGGATTCCAAGAAAAGCCCCAAAACACCAGAGCATGTTAGACAGCTTACAGGGCTTTCCATTTGCTCAGGAGGGGATCTGTGACCAATTGGAAACAGCGGTGGGAACACACCCCTTAGAAGTTTGGTAACACCATTAGAGAAGGATCATGGCTCTACTGCCAACCTATGAAGTGGAAACTCCACATGGGTTTTCCAAACACCACCTTGGTCATTGTCCAAACCCACCTCCCCCTGCCCCTCTCACCTTCTTCTTTCCAGGGGGCTCCTCAGGACTCTTCATGGCTTTCCTCTTCCAGTCCGGCTTCCTTGCAGGCGAGAACAACTTCTTCTCCCCAGGAGGCAAGGGCACTTTCTCCTTGTGCAAATTGCCAGGCCTGTGCCTGCTGGGGATGAGAGCGTCACGTTCCTGGCCAGCTCCCAGGGGCCGGGGCTCCAGAAAGCCTTTGGCGTTGGCCTGCTGGGAGCCCTTGTCCTTTGGCTTCTCAGAGAGCTTGTGAGGTGCCGGCTTCAGGTCTTTCCTGTCTGTGGGTCTTTTTTGTCTTTCTGTCCTTTTGATGGCTTTTGGCTTCACTGTTTCTAGGACTTTGGGCTGGTCCTTGCAAGGCTTCTCTGTGACCTCCAAAGGACCAGGCTCACTCTCCACCTTCCGGACTCTCTTGGATTCATCAGGCACCAGGGGCTGGCCGGGCCTTTTGATACCCATGGTCTTCCTGGGCAAGGGCCCGTCAGTGTGCACAGGACGCTTCAGGAAGCTCTGTTTGCTTGTAACGTGACCTTCCAGAGAAGCCTTGGCCACTTGGCCACAGCTTCTGGGAGAAGTCTTGGCCACTTGGCCAAAACTCTTCTGAAACTCCTTGGCCACTTGGCCAAAACTCTTCTGAAACTCCCTGGCCACTTGCCCATCACGTTGGGATTCCTAGGATTAAAGGACAAAGTGCAAAGTAGCTCAGCGTGTAGCTTCACAATAAATACATCCACTGACACCTAAACGGTGTGTTGCTGGCACATTAGGGACATGTGCATTTTTGAATAAATACTTTTAAAACATCCTAAGAGCTGCCAAACAGCTGAGCTGAACTTCTGCTCAGCAGAAAGATCTCTTGGAATTTATCAGCAGCCCTGGCAAAAATGGGCTGGCTTACCTTTGCTGGCAATGGAAGATTGAAAGTCTCTTTTCTCAGAGGCGTCTGAAGAGGTGGCAGGAGAAGTGACAGTGAGTTCCTCATTTTCTGGAAAGAGAGGGAGAGAAGCAGCCCTCAGGAGTTTTGCTGATGGACACAGAGAACGTTTCACCCTGCAGAGAGTCAGAGGGATCCAGCTCCTCATGGATTTGTACAGGCTTCCACCTGGAGATCTGTTATTGAAGAGCACCTACCTCCAATATTCCTTCAATGGACTGCACATAAATGTGCACAATGGGCTGAGACAAGAAAGAGGGAAGCAGTGTGAGCTTGTCTGGGTATTTTACTCATTGATAGGAAACAAGCATGCACTCAGCAAACATCTGATTACCAGCAGCTCTCTAAGTGTCATGCACGTCCATTCAGGACATGAGCAGCAGGTGCAGAGCCTTTGGACAAGGGCCACTCGGGAAAAGCAACCCCCAGCTTGAGGGAGGAGCAGCTCAGGCTGCCTGGGATGAGTTGTCACTCTGGCTCTAGAACTGCATTTGAGAATGCTACACTCACAGACTGAGAGGAAGGCTGATCTTACAACTCCAGCTTTTACCTCTACTTCTCCTCAGCACACCCCAAAACACACTTTCAGTGAGGGAAACATCTGCTGAGTGAACAGGAGCTCAGCAATGTATTTCTTCCCCACCCAATTCCTTTTTCAAGGAAATTCCCAATTTTCAGGAATTCCCAATTCCTTAATGGACGCAAAACATAGGCAAAACCAGAGATCTATTATTGAAGAGCACCAACCTTCCAAGTGTTTTCAGTTGATGGCACCTCAATGGGCTTCTTTTCCTGAAACAAGAACGAGGGAGGCAGAAGGAGTTTGTTTGCGTTTTTTACTAATTGACATGCACTCAGCCAGCATTTGCTTACCAACAGCTCTAGAAATGTCCTGCAAGCCCATTAATAATAAAGTGCTGCTAAGGATTAAAAGGCCCATCTGAGGGGGAGTTACTAATGGAGGCCAGGTAGAAAATGAACTGAAATCCCCACAGTCACCTCCTCTTCCTCTGAGAAAAATGCCAGTGTTCCCTTTGCAACCTGGCAGTCAGAGAACAATGTTTCCTTTCTTAAATTACTACTACTACTGCTACTACTGCTACTATTTATCATTACTGTTGTTATTATTATTATATAAGTATGTTCCTGCAGTCTGCTTCCTTTATGGAATTTTGCTTTGAGGCAGCCAAGCTTTGCTTTCAAAGGCACAGGCTGCCTCTGCATTTAAAAGAGTTGAGCAAAAAGTTTCCTTAGTTAAAAAGAACAGTTAGAAATAATAGTTCCCAATTCTTCTAAGCCAGTCCTAGAGCAAGAGGAATATTTCTCATTCACCCAAATAAATGAGACTCCTAGTCCTTCTGAAGTCCACAGCAGTGTGGACAAGACACTGACATCTCACACATCGGGAAAGATGCAACACAGTTCATGCAAATCCTGGCTGACTTTATCCATCCTGTTCTTGCCCCTGCAGGCCTTGCAACTCCCCAGCTACCATTTCTCACTCTCCCATTGCCTGGCAAAGTGATGGATTTAGCAGCCAAATTTGGACAAATGCATGTTCTGCAGGGGTGCCCAGAGACACACTGTGGAGACAAGTTGCCTTTGGGCTACCCCAGGGAGCTGAGTCGCCCCCCAGCTGATGGCAGAAGCCGGCAGGGACTCCACCCCTCTCTCAGAAACGCAGCCCCTCCTTCCCCCCCCTCACCACCCACTCCAAGGCAGATGCAGCATCCCTGCTCCTTACTTCACACTGACACTCCTTAACTGGGCTTCCCAGCAGCAAGGACAAACACTGCCCACTTCTGCTGGCCTGAGGGCTGGTTGCAGCACTCTGCACTCCCAAGACTTTGAGAGCCAGGATCGTGCTTTATCTTTTTGGCAACTGATGCTGAAGAATGGCTCCTGCAGAAGGCAAGGCCCTGCACTGCTTTACTTCTCTCAGCTTCCTCTCATTTTCCACAAGGTATTGCCCACAGTCCCTTGCAGCTGATCACCAGCCTTTCCCAGGAAAAGCTGACTGCAGCCTCTAGCTCTTCCTTCTCCTTCCAGAGGCCAAACACAGTTTGAAAACCTTCCCTGTGGCTCTCCTGGCCCAGCTGCCATGGCTCAGCACCATGGGCTCCTACATTCCATAGGGCACAGCAATATCCCAGGATGCTGAAGGATGAGCCTGCCAAAACCCCAACATGCACCTGGGAACCAAATGCCTTTGAGCTCTGGCGAGGCCAAGCCCCGAGAAAGGCAGGGCCCGTGTGCTGCTCCCTTGGCCTTGAGGGGCTGCCAACAACAGAGCCCCCAACAACTGCACTCACCCTGACAGGCAGGAGTTGCGATTGTTCCGCTTTGGCTTCTGCCTTCCAATTGGAGGGACCCTCATCGCTGTCACAGTTCTGCTCAGGGCGAGGTGAGAGGTCTGGTGATTCCGGTGAGGATTTTCCCCAGATGTCCTCATAGGGCTTTGTCTTACTGCAGGTCCGCCGATGCCTGCGGGTGTGTGACTGGGACTTGGACTTTCTTGGAATCCATATGGGATTCAGAGGGGACTTGTGGCTCAGAAGCGCCTTGAAGTCCCAATCGCCCAGCACCTTCTTAACGCGCCTCGACAGCTCATCTTCTTTATCAGTCTGCAGCAGAACAACAGAGAGGGGGAATGTCAAAAACACCCCAAGCAAGAGATGCAGCTCAGCAAGAGACACTCCTCAGGATCTTCATGGAATCCCCACGCATCGCCACAAGGGAAGTCAGGCAAGCTCAGTGGAGCACATGGGAAGCTGCTGTGTTTGCAGTTGTCAGGCTCAAGTTTGCTACAGCCCATGCAGAAGACACAGCTCCCTCTCCCACCCCAAGCCTCCTTCCTCCTCTCCTTCCAGCCCTGCACCCCACTCCCATTACTTTGTAGGGTTTGGCAAAGAGGGGAGTCTCCTCCGAGAATGGATCTTTCTCCTCTGGAGCCGCCTGCCTCCTGCGCCTGTCTCGCTCCAGAATGCGGAGCAAGTCTCTGTTGTTGTGCCAGCTTTCAGAAAGAGAAAGAGAAAGAGAAAGGAGAGTTAACACTTGAAGCCCTGTTTCTACTCCCTGCACACACTGGGGCGTTCACACAAGGGCACAGGTCCAGCAGCAAAGCAATGCTGAAATCCACAGGATGGTGACAGTGCCCAAATCAGTTCTGTCCAGCGTGTGCTGTGCCCCAGAGCAACGAGACACACAAGGAACAGCACGCATCCTTCTCAGGGATTGCTACTGCTCATCCCAGCCATCAAGAAGGGTGGGAAGGGAAAAACTGTCCCCCCATTTCCCTGTGAAACAAATGGGGAAGCAGTCACTGGGGGCGGTCAGCAGGTGAGCTGGCAAACCCACTTGCAGTGATCAATGGGAGAAACTGCCATTCTTGTTCTCCTTCTGACTTCCCACCCCACTCTCCCACTGAGCGTCAAAGAGAATCCTCTCTTTTGAAGGTCTTGCCACTTTCAACGCCTGAACTTTGTCCACTTTATAAACAGCCTTACAAATGCACTCTCTACTGTAAACGGATATGCGGAGAGCTGCGTACTGACAATCATGTAGCTGCATTTAAAGCCTTCCCACCAACGAGATTAGATAGGAGATCTCAGACATTCAGAAAACACCAGCTCAAATGCCCCTGTTCCTCCTCAGCCACATGTGCATGTACTCAATTCCACCAGCCCCACATCAAAACACTGATAAGGCTGTGTCCCATCATGGGAAACCAGATCCTTTAAACTGTCCCTGGTCTGTGAAAGGCTACTGCAAAATGAGGGAAACTCTGCCTCTGACATTTGTGGACATTGGGGAAGGAAAAGGCAGCAGGCATGGTAGATGCAGGAATCTAGTTCTACTCTACTGCACAGTCTACTCTATACCTACAATTCCTGGATTCTTCTTCACTCATCCAACTTCCCAAGTGCCCCAGGATGCAAGGGGAGAGCCTTGTGTGCCCCTGCAATGACACCTTCCCAAATACCACACCCATAATCAGCTCCTGAAAGTTTAATCACCCCTAGAGCAGAAGCACAGCTGCCTCATCTCATGCTGAGGGGCTGTTATTGGCAATAAATCAGGTTTTTGCACTGGATGGCATTCCTAATTCAGAGTAGAAGAGTCTGCTGTCTACTGAAATGCCCAGCTTCTTCAGATAAGCCCGTAGCTCTCCCAGCCTCCGCAGCCCTGGAGACACCATTGCTGCCCATCTCTGCCCTGGCCATTGAAGGTGTTTGGCAAGATGCTCTTCAAAACCTTTGCAAACCTGCGCTCTGCTGTTCCTCACAAGCCTGCACACTTCCCTTAAGGCCAGGGAACTTTGGAAGCTTTGGGAACTGGACCTCCAGCCTTAGCACCAACACGCCCAGCACCTGGGAACCTTGGAACAGGGAGACTCCACAGTCCTACCCCCTCCATCTCCAGGGGGAACACAGCTCAGTATTGGAGAGTTAAAAACAGTGCTGTACTTGCTGCAGCTGGTCTACACTTGATGTGTCACCAGGAAAACCCAAACATCCCGACTGTTCAAAGAGGCAGGTGAAACTGAATGTCTGCCCTGAAACATCAGCTCAGGCCTCCTCACCTTCAAACATGTTCCACAAGAAGTAAAAACTTGCACAAAGCGCCCCCACCCCAAAAAACACAGCTCCTGCTTTGCTGCACACTGAAACAGGAAAATACTCCTAGGCCCAAAGCTTCCCAAACTGCAGAAGGGAGTGCCCTGGCCCCAGGAACAAGAGATTGGCTTCAGAAAGTTCAGCCCAGAACCTGCCCAGACCCACGACATCATCCAGGCCTGAGCCTGTTACAGGAGCTCTGAAAATACCAAGGTGCTCTGAAGCCACTCCCACTGACAGGACAATCCTTACTTAACTGCATTAAGGGGGGATTATTTTTTAAACTGTCTCAACATTCATCAGAGCACCTGGGAAGCCAAGATTACATCAAATTAATTCCTACCTATTGTCTCTGTTCAGGTTGTCCGTAGGTTCCATTACGAAGCCTCAGTTCGATCAGCTTCTCTGGAAGAGAACAAACAGAATTCACCATCTGCATGAGTTCAGACCTAAAGCAGGGGTCCAGATCTCCGGGGACTTGCTGCACTCAGAGCCTTGAGTGCCCATCTGGGAGTCACTGCAGTGCTCCTAAACATCAACCATGCAAACATGGGGATTCCACGTAGCTGAGAAGGGGAGAACCAAGAGATCCATTTTCCCCTGCCCCCAGTGCTGGTGCTGCATTTCAGGTCAGCTCCTAGCTCCACACTGGGCCAAGAGCATGACAAACCAGGCCATGCTACACGCTCCAGGATATCTGGTTCCATTTTAAGTGTAAATGTGCCCTTAGAACCCTGCCTTTGGACAACCAAATGGGCCTCACGTGAATGGCAGCATCTGTGGAAAGGGGAGGGAAAGAAAAGGAGAAAAGAAAGCCCTAAAAAGACAGCTCTAGATTAAAAGGTAATGAGATCCCTCAGCAGAAGCAAAAAATCTCCAAGAGGCAGAAACAGGACTGAAAACATTTCCATTTCAATTTGTGACCTTCATTTGCAGCATCTCACAGTCCAGAGGGAGCAGAATGAATTCTCACTGGGGAGGAGGCTACAGGAGCATTGTGGGAAGTCTTGTGAACCACCCCACTGAGGGCAGCTGACATGAAACAGGAGCACAGACACTTGGGGGAAGAGGGGAAGCAGCAGCTGAGCTCCAGGCCACGGCTTTAACACCAGGCAAGGGACCAGCAGGGAACCATTCTGCAAGCCACAGAAACACACGGGCCACTGCGGATGGAATCCTGTCAGACCCCCACCTCCCCCTGCAGCTGGGAAGCCTCAGAATAGGCACTCACACTAAGCTGAGAGGACAGATCTGGAAGCAAACAAACACTGCAGCTTTGTTCCCTCCTCACAATCATGAAAACCGTTAACACTGGCTGGGAAATAAACTGCCTTGAAAGAACAAGGTGCCCACTTGGATTTAAAGAGAAACAAAGGTGGGAGAAGTTGGAAGCGCATACTGGGAGGAGTCATTCCAGGTTTCTTCCAACTTCTCTTGAATGGACCGGGCATTGGCACAACTTGGGCAGAGAGAGATGCACGCACCCATGTGAATAGACAGCATGGCAGGGAAACCTGCTCTGTCACCAGCTTGTCCTTAACATGGCCACAAAGCACGTGAGTGGCCAGCAGCAAAATCCAGACTTCACTAGACAGGCAAAAAGTTTTGCAAATGCCCTGGACAGGGCCAGGTTTTCAACCTCGCTGACGCCCCATGGATCTGAGGTTGCGCAGGCGTCCTTAACCTGACACGATTGCCACAGGGCACAAATGCTTTTGCAACCAAGCTGTGCTTCTGAACACGAGCTTTCCTCGCTGGGGAGATGAAGGCAGGTACCCAAGTGACCCTGATGGGAATTCTTACAAGGTTTTGACAGTGCTGTATTTGGCCAGACTCATTGCTGCATCCCTTAGCAGGACATCTTTGATTGCTCTTCTTGCTGCCTTTCTCCGTCCAGCCACAGGCAAAGAGCTGCTCTGAAGGAGCAAGGAAGCTTGGAGGCTGCTTGGAGACCTAAACCTTATGTACCCATCTCAAGAGCTTTTCCTTCAGATCTTGCTATCACTGACCTTCACATGCTCTTTTTATGGGCAAAGCATGGTGTTTTGCACACATTCAGGTATTTGAAGGGTCACCTTGACATACAGGCAGAGAACACACCGGATTCGTAGAAATACAGAACTACAGAACCACAGAACGTTTTAGCTTGGAAGGGGCCTTAAAGATTATCTACTTCCAACCCTCCTTCCATGGGCAGAGACACCTTTCGCTAGACCAGGCTGCTCAAAGGCCTGTCCAACCTGAACTCAAAGTATTAAAATATTCTGGTGGCCATTGGACTTATATACATATAATATACCAGTAGATGTACAAGACCATTGTGATTAAAATGGCCTTGATTCTTAAAAGTGGAAAGTAATAAATCCATAGCTTTGGCTTCACTTTGGGATGTGGGTTCTTCCACACCGGCTTTGCCACCTCTCTCTGGAGTCACTGCCTGTGACAGTTCAACGGGAAGAGCGGCCCCTCGCAGCCGCTCTCAATCCCGACAACAGGGCAATCCCAGGCCCCAGCTGCTGCAGGCACTGCCCAGGAAAAGCCCAGAGTTTCCCCTGCCACACATCTGCTGGCTCTCCGCTCAAGCCTCTCCTCCTCAGTGCTGGCACCTTTTGGCAGCACACGGGGCAGAACCCAGGGGCCTCTGTGCTGCCCTCCTTTCCCAGGGACTGCCTGGCTCTGCTGCGCCTCAAAGACACTGAGGATTAAAGCTGAATCAGCAGCAAGCCCTCCTGCAACCTTGCCCTCTCCACCCGACATTAATTTGTCCCACTGAGGGCTGGGTAATAATACTCTGAAATAATTGCACAAACAAGGCCTTAAAGGCAGTCGCTCTGGTCAGAGGCCTCTTTCCCAGCAAACTGCTGTCAGCTCGCAGAGGCAGCAGTAAGAACCCGCATTTGAAGCTGTTCCTGTTGCTGCACGGTGCAGGAAGGCAGCAGAGCCATCCGTGGCTGGCCCGTTTGCCCCCGCGCAGCCAAGGGGAGAATCACCTGGCACAAGTGGGCCTTGCGGGCGAGGAATGCCTCCTGGAACGGCAGTGCCGCTGCCAACAGGCCCTCTGGCCAAGGAATGCCTCCTGGAACGGCAGTGCCGCTGCCAACAGGCCCTCTGACCAAGGAATGCCTCCGGGAACGGCAGTGCCGCTGCCAACAGGCTCTCTGGCCAAGGAATGCCTCCGGGAACGGCAGTGGCGCTGCCAACAGGCTCTCTGGCCAAGGAATGCCTCCCACAATGGCAGCCGCGCTCGCTCCGTGCTGCTGCAGCCCGCGGGGCGATTCCCGAAGACGCTTCTGCTGTTGCCATGGCCCCGGTGGCAACGGAGCGTCACAGGCACGGCCGGGGCGGTGTCCAGGTGCCCAGGGCGGGGCTCAGAGGGCACGGAACCCTGCTGGAGCCCCGCCCGCACCCCCTGCTGCACACGGGAGCCCAGCCCTGCCCGGCAGCCGCACACGGGCTGTGCCCGAGGCGGGGCCGCACGGCCCTGCGCCACCGAGCTGCAGGGCCCTGCCCGGCAGCTGAGAAGGAGCCACTGAGGGAGCCCTCAGGGCCCAGGGCCAGAGCTGCAGCTGCTTTGTCCAAAGGCTCAGGGGCATCCCATGAGTAAAGCTGGCAAGAAATTCACTGATGGGACTTGCACGTCTTGTGGCCCTTGAGCACTGATGGAAACTCAGGGAGGCTGTGTCCCGGTCCAGACAGGAGAGCCCCTGGACTGGGGCCTCTGCAACAAGAATTTCACATGTAAATTACTTGGTAATGGGATAAAAAACCAAGACACCAGAACAACCCAACTTATGTATATCATTCGCAAGTTCTTGATTCTTTCAAGCAGAGATAAGTCTTGAGAGACTTCATGTGAAAAAGCATTCTGCACACTGAGTGACTCCATCAGATGGGGAATGCAGTCTTAAATCCTCTCGGCCAAATAGACACAAATAATCTAAAAAAGTCAATTTCCCTGAGGCTCTCTCTTGGCACCGTGGTTTCTTCTCCGGCTGCAATCTGGGCCATACCTTTTTTTCCCCCTCTTGAGTATTTTATCCCAGCGGCATTACTGCCATTGCTGATGGGCTCCTTTATGGCCAGCGGTGGGCACGTCTTGGTCTTATTTTTAAGGGAACTATTTCATTTCTGGCCAGGAAAAGGAAAGTGAAAAATGCTAGAAACCAACCACATAAAGTCAAGTTTTAAAATGATGGAAGGCAGTATGTAAATAAGTTGAGAGTGTTCCATCCTAACCTGTTTTTTCATTTCATTGTATTAATTCAGGTTGGTTGATGCTCTGATAAGAAAAATGTCTTCCTTTCTTCTGCTGCTTCTGACATTTGAACATCGCTGTGAGAGGTTTTGGTTGTACTTCAGGGCCCTTGTGGAGCCCTTCCAGCACAGAATATTCTATGATTCTGTGACCTGGAGCAATGCTCCTGTGCTCGGCACTGCCGAGGGTGCATCTGGAATCCCGGGCCCGCTTTTGGGAGCGCACTACGAGGCTGGGGCGTGTCCAGGAGATGGGCATGGAGCTGGTGCAGGCTCCGGAGCACAGGTGTGATGAGGAGCAGCTGAGGGAGCTGGGGGTGCTCAGCCTGGAGCAGAGGAGGCTCGGGAGGCACCCGCGGGAGTTGGCAGGTGCTGGCAGAGGCCGCTGCTGTTCTCCCTCGCAGCCTGAGGGCAGCTGTGGCACCCGGCCTCAGGAGGGCTGAGCGGCTTTCCCAGGAGCTTCCTGCCGCATCCCACAGCACCGGGGAGGGGGCTGCTGCCGTTCTTTTGGGTAGAGAGGGCTTCAAAGGTGCCCGGGAAGAGGCCGGGGGTGCGGAGGGCTCAGGCAGGCAGCCCGGGGGCCGCTGGTGCCACGGAGGGAGAGGGAATTGTGCGTGGCCGAAGGGGAAAGCTGCCAGCGGCGTCCGGCTGTGGGCAAGGCCTGTGGCCCCCGTGGAGCCGGGAGGGCTGCCGGGAAACGGGACGGGGGCAGCTGCCCTGTGCCTGGAACCCTGCCAGCCCTGGGGCTGAGGCACCTGGGTGACACCAAATCCCGCCTGGCACACGGCGTGTCCCTGCAGCCCCGTGTGCCTTGGCAGCGCTCTGGAAGTGTGTGGGATACAGAACAGGCCCGTTTCCTGACTTTGCCATAAATCCAGTGCATTTCCCGGCCTCCTTGGGATGTTCCCTATGGCACAGTGCCATGACACAGTTACAGGGCTGTGGGGAGAGAAGAAACCTGGAAGTCTTTCATGGAACAATACCCTGTTCCTTCCAGCCAGCTCAGTGGCTGCCCTTCATGAAGTGGGATCATTTGTGTTACCCCACATTATTTTGAAAATGGACTGACATAGTTGGATTCTAGCTAGGAAATCTCAAACTTATCTCGGTTTGACTCATGGAACAAAATAATTTCTATATAAACCAGCATTTTTTTGTTCTAATGTAATTGTGGAAAGCTGGGAAAGAAGAATCCAAATTCTTATGCTTGATCTTGACATCCTGCAAGTACAGCTATGGTATACTTCAAATAACTTCCTTACAGAGGGAAAATATCTTCTATTATTCAAATCCTTGCTATATGATTTCAATTTATGACTAAACATTTGTATTTATATGTTCTGTGTAGCTGAATCAGAAGGCCTGTGTGTATATTCAGCCTGGTGACGGTGGGAGTAACAGTGATAGAGTACTTAGGGAATGATCCAACCAGGAGCTGATGTCACCAATGAATTATAATTGATGTCAGTAGTTTGAATTCTTGTCATCTACCCACATGATCCTAATGCTGGCAGCCTGTGGAATGTGATGCATGGGCAACTAGTGCGAAGTGATTATTTATTTTTTAGTGGAACAGGTGGAGATTTCCTTTTCCACCTTAAAAACCCTCTGGAGCAACTATTTCTGCATTCTCTGTTTGCTTGCTACCTTTTTTTTTTTTTTTTTAATTGACCCAGACATACAACTTGAGGAGCCAGCTGTGTCTGTTGTGCTGCACCCAGGTTTGGACTGTCTCCTAGCTATGAATTCCTTATGCTTTTATGTGAATATTGAGCAGAAACATTCTTGAGCCCCATTTGGAATCAGGAGTATTAATGAAAGACATGTACAGTGTGGAAGAAAAATGGAAAGCTTTCACCTTTTAGTTGTATTTCTGCTGCTGTAACACTGGACTAGCATGGTGATAAATGAAGATTCCAGAATCTCTCACTGATACCAAGCAGCCATGTTTTATTCACCATCTTATGACCATTACTGATAACTTGTTTTCATACTGAAATACAGTGGATTGTGGGGGAATACAGGGGAATATGACTGTAGTAAGGAAGCTGCTCAGCTGTGTTTGAGGCACAATGAAACTATTTGTGCCGATGAAACCTTTTGTTTAACAGTTCTTTCGACTTGACTCTAGATACCTTAATGTAGTGGGTGAACCTGAGTTGATGGACAGTCTTTTAGACTAATGACGCTTCTCGCAATTTACATATTTAAACCACGTGGAAAGGCGGGAATTGCCTTTTGTCCCAGTTCGCCTGCCAGAAGGTGGGGGGGCTTCGAGCCTCTGGGCCCTGCTGGGCCAGGCCGGGCCCCCTGCTACCTTCCCCTTTTCCCAATGCCGCAGCGTGGACCCTGGGTCTCTGGGGGAGGAACTATCCCAGAGCCGCAGGCAGCTAAAACCAGCCATGGTCTGCCACACAGCTAAACCCATCCGGCGCGGCTTCTTGGGACTGGCGGGTCCCTCTCCTCTCCACGTGGAGCCGGTGGAGCCAGCAGGAGCCAGTGGAGCCTCCTTTCTGCAGTCAGCACACTTCGTGCTAAACTGAGGAAGACACCATGCAGCCAGCAGCACAGAGGGAGCGAGGCTTTCTTCTGCTGTAAAGCCAGAACAAGAACACTCTTCAACATGGCAGTTTCAGAGCCAGAGAGAAAGAGAAAGTGAGTCATGTGAGACAAAGCTGAAAATGGCAACCGGAGAAAAGAGGCTGGTGCCACGTTTTTCACGTGTAGCTTAAAAAAACTTTCTTGCCTGCCGTGGGAAGAAACTGTAATATCACAATCTGTTTGTCTCTTTAATCCATTTGAAGTACATGGGGGGATGGAGAATTCATGTGTGGCCCATGAAGACTGTGAAGAGTGCCTATGCCAGGCTATATAGAAGCAGTGAGAGGCTTTTAGAGGCTTGTGGGGAAGAACGCCTTTGTGTTCAGGTCAAAATAACTCGTCCTTAAAAAGATTAATAACCCCGTGTGATGGCCCATGTTTGGCAGTGTGAAGGAACTGAGATTTTTCACGGAAGAGATGTTTTACACCAGAGCAGATTGTTTCTTTCTGGGTGGGTCTGCTGTTGATGGCAGTTTGGGAACCACGTGCAGCTGAAGAAAACCCTTTTTCCCTTAAGCGTAAGAGAGAGACTTACCAAGAACTGTAACACTGACTAACATCCCATGTTCTGTTACCCTTTGTGTGAGTTGGATAAAAGGAGGAAAGTGCTGGAGAGTGGGAGGGGGTTTGCTTTAATTTCTTGTTATTTCTCTTTACTTTTAATTCTATTAGTAATAAAACTCTTACTGCAGCTGTTTAAGGTTTGTGCCTGCTTTGCTTTTTCCTAGTTCTTATCTCACAGAAGGAAAATAAGTAAGTAATAGATATTTTGAACCAAACCACTGCACTTAATTAGTGTTTCTGCCCGGTTTCTGAACTAAACCCGCTACACTTATACAAATGGCATTGATCCAAAACCTGTCAAAGTCAGCTGAAAGGTGACTGCAGCACTTGGAGGGTTTGGGGTTTTTTTTCAGAGAAGTGTAACTTCCATCAAAATAAAGACAAAAACGGCCTAGATCCCAGCAGACTGGCATTTCCTGACCTGTTTTCTGTCTCTTGCTAAATAGTCTTTGAAGTTTTTTTTGGTTTTGGGGGGATGAGGCCCCATTTTTTACTTTACCAAGCCTTAATTATTTAGCTAAAGTTACAAATTAATTTAGATTTTATACTCTCTCTCATCTTCCTTTTGAACTTTTTCAGCATTTGCAACTGTTTCCCTTTCATATAGGTTTCTACTTTCTTTTTCAGACCTGGTGGGTTTTGGTGTTTTCTTCCTTTTGTGTTTCTCCAACTTTTCACTCCTTTAATCTCCTTCACTGTTTATTCCCCTGAACTGCTTTCTATCTTTCTGACCTCTTTCAGTAAATTTTAGCTATCCAGCAAATCAAAGCCAACAGCAAATATTCTTGCATTCACAGGACAGCTGTTGTAAATAAATATAATTTCACTTGAAGGAATTGATAGGAACAGTGCCAACCACCCAAAATAAACCAAAGTTTGAGATGCTGGTGGGATGGACTGTTCATCAGAGAGAAAAGAAATGACCTGTCATTTGGATTATTAATGTACTGTTCTTTACTAGTTTAGTACTGGTAAATATATATTCATACTGTCTCTAAGGGTTACAGAAAGAAAATCCATTTTTCGTAGTAGCAGGATCCATGTGCCAAGCACATGGCCAGCTTTTACCTGCTCACAGCAATCTAATCCTTTTCCTCAAGGTCTTGTAACACTTGGCATGACATCAACTCCTCCTTAGGAGTAATAAAACCAAGAAAGCAGTAAACTAGGGCAGTATTTTTAGGAAAACACTAAAAAGAGGCGTCTGTCTCTTATGAAATTCAAGGCTTTTATGAAATATATTTTGACAAGAGGAAAACATGGAGAGAGACTATTTAGAAGAGCATGGCAAAACAAGGGAGAATGACTTCAAACTGAAAAAGGTTTAGATTAGGTATTAGGAATAAATTCTTGTGAGGATGATGAGGCACTGGAAGAGGTTGCTCAGAGAAGTTGTGGATGCCCCACTCCTGGAAGTGTCCAAGGCCAGGCTGGATGGGGCTCTGAGCAACTTGGTCTAGTGGAAGATGCCCCTGCCCATGGCAGAGGGTTGGAACGAGATGATCTTTAAGGTCCCTCCCAACCCAAACCATTCTGTGATTCTATGGTCATAACTGCAGAACTGGCAACCTTCTAATTTCATATTGGCCGGTTTTAAAGATACCATTTGTTGTAATTTTCAGTGTTGTTTCTCTGAAAAATTCAAGTGTAAAGTACATAATGTGAATGCTTCTTTTTCCTAGAAATTGCCCCTTCATATTCCTCCTACAAAGTACCGAATAGGAAGCTGAGTGATTTTTCAGCTTTATGGAATCAAGTTTTCCCATTTGTTATTTTTGGACTAAAAGTACTAAAGTCTCAACATAAAGAATGGATTCCTTAGAATGCACTTAGTATCTCTTAAAAACTCTGGAAAATGTTACTGTAAAAAGGGTAATATACCTGCTGTTCCAGCCTTTTCCCAGTTCTGAAATATGGAATTGGTGAAGAATTAGTGAGACATTAAACAGGTGTTGAAACTTACATTAGTATTGTGCATAGTAAAAGTTGCTCAGCAATCTTTGGTTTTATTAAATGGTCTCTTTCAGTAAGCAGAGGCTTCTGGAGTACTTTTTTTTTGCAAATTTTGGGAAAATCATCAGCTAAATGGAGAACAGAGTCAATTCTTGATGTGAGCCACTTTTATCTTGCTTATTTCTTGTCTAGACTTTGTCCATTACCTGTAAGCAGTGAAAATTTTCTGAAATTAGATGTTATAATCTTTTACAATAAAGCATACTTCTTGGAAAATAAGGCCTGATTTTGCTAGAAA
This sequence comes from Aphelocoma coerulescens, assembly GCF_041296385.1. NCBI lineage: Eukaryota > Metazoa > Chordata > Aves > Passeriformes > Corvidae > Aphelocoma > Aphelocoma coerulescens. The sequence goes on from NW_027183479.1 coordinate 349,020, forward strand.
AGAAAGATAATTAATGAGCTGGTAGCTTATGCCTTCAAGACCAGTTGTTAATTGGTTACCTTTGTTGTGTGAAAACAGATCACATAAGAATTGTACAGAATACGTCTAAAGATGTAATGCTTCTCTAAAGAGTTAATTTTCTAAAACAAGGAAACTGCTGTTTAAAATGCTTTAACTGCTGTTAAAGTTTGTTGTCTTTGTATATAGCGGTACTTTCGTCTTTTCTTTTTGGTAAGTTTTCCTTTGGGGAATACAAAATAGCTACTGTTCTAATAAATTATTTTCTTGAAAGCAAACTTCATTGCTTAGGTTATTCCTATCAGAAGTGCAGGAATCAAATACTTGTACACTGAGGCTCCTTGACTTGGTCATGCAGCTATTCTCAGTTGCAGACGGGATGCAGAATAACTCATCTAAAACAGAGAATCATTCTTGGTCTTGTTCTGAGTTCTGGCCCAGGGCATATGCTCACACCCACTGAACTCACTCACTGATGGGAACTGTTACCAGGTCCCAGTGAAACTTACAGTAATGGCAGTATTGGACCAGAAATAATTTTGGTTTTAATTGGTCCCTGATTTATTATTACCACAGGCCTGGGCCCTAGGGTATATCACCATGTCCTGCAGCCATAGGGAGGAGGAGGAGAGATGATCCAGCAGGCAGGAATTGTGCAGCAAGATTGATCTATTTAATTATTTTACAAACTCTTTTATAGACTTTTTCTTTATAGTCTAATTGGACAAAGGATCAGCCACCCCTTGGGGGTGGTTGGCTAAAATCCTAAAACATCCATTGCCAAAATATTTTTCTACTATACCATAAACAAGACTTTCCAAGGTTGCAGGTGGCTTGGTTGTTTACATTCCCTGCCACCTCTTCTGTGAGAGAGAAAAGTCTCTCACGGACTTAGAAAATAGCAAGAAAATCCTTGCTAGCAGCATTTTTGTATCTACAATTCCCCCTTTTTGTTTTATAAGGTAACAACTCTACTATTAATCCTAAATAGAAATCTATATCAGTTATTAATTCTAAATATGTCCTTAAGGCTTTAACTATCTGACTCCAGAACAAGAATTTTAAAGTTCAGTCTCTGCTTGTGGAAGGACCATCCCAGTCTCTGCTTGTGGAAGGACCTGATGGTTGACATTTTGGTCATCATCAGAAGAGTCATTAGGCTGATGATCTACATTCTGGTCACCATTTGGATGGTTGGCGTTCTGGTCATCATTTGGAGGTTGCCTGTTCTGCCTCTGGTGCATTTTGAAGGTAGCCACCGTATCCCAGTATCTGTGGAAATGCAAGCATACCCACGACCCCAAATGATGAGCTCATGAGGGCCTTCCCACTGGTTAGTGAGTAAATTCCGTACCCAGACTTTTGCTCGGGGCAGTTGTGTCTCGCCTGCAGACTGCAATGAGAGAAAATGATTCAGAATAACAGGATTATTTGAATTTTGTGGTACTCTAAGGTGATTAATTGTATACAAAGCTTTTGCTAGTCGGCTTCAGTAACCAAATTCAAAGGTTTCTGTGAGAATCATTGAAAAGCCATGGTAACAGCCCTTAATTCAACTAACTGAGCAGAGCCTGACTCGGATTGGTGTGTTAGTCAGCCACCGCAAAGGCAGTGTAGGATACTGTGTGCCCTTACGCACAGTGACCCCTGCTAAAAATTTGTCCCAATCCGTACGCCCCAAGCTGCCAACGCATCCCGCCCCCAAAGGTTGCAGGAAGTGGTGGCAACATAAGGCCTAATCATAGCTGGGTGCCCCTCTGAGTCCTTCACTATCACAGGCCATTCGCTTCAATAGCTCTGTGTGGTTCCTCCTACTCCTGTGATGGCCAATCCCACCGGGGCTAAAGGCCATGAGGGAGGCCATGCAGAGAAGGAGATGACAGTTACATCAGCACCTGTATCAATCAAACCTCGAAGCTGAATCCGGAGCAGACGGGCGTTTGGCAGGATCAGGGTACATGTCATCGTGGCCTTTGGTCAGAGATGTCTGCAGTCCAGAAGGCCTGCGGAAGTCCCGTAGATCCACTGCCGTTATCTTTGTGAGTTTGTTGTTCTATCCTGGGGACACAAGACTTAAAAGGCACTAATTTAGCAAGGCAGGTCTTTTCAGGAATAGCTACAGGGGGTTTTTGCGTGGAGACCATAGCGCAAATCTGACCTTTAAAGGCAGCGTCAATAACTCCTGAGTGCACTAAGATTCCCTGATGGGCAACGTCAGGTTTCCCCACCAGCATTGCACTGTATCCTTGGGCTAGGGGTCCATATGCGTCCAAGGGAACCTTATAAATACCGCTAGAGTCTAAGACGACTGTGGCTGCGGTGTGGACGTCAAACCCGTCTGATCCCTGGGTGCTGTCTGATCCCTGGGTGCCGTCTCTAGGGTGGCTGAGTAGGCCTGTGCCTGTACCTGTGCCACTCTCTGGGGGAGCGACTGCATCGGAGAGCAATTCCCCCTCCTTGCACCCCGGCAGAAGTTTCCCGACAACGGCCGACCATTGGCATGAGTCGGGGATCTACAATAGTCCGAGCAATGCCCTGGCCTGCCACACCTCTTGCACTGGGGGATCGGTGTGTTCTCTTTTTGGCTCGGCTTAGGCAGCTTCCGTTTCTTCACCTGTTTTGGTTGCTTTGGTTCACAACCAGAAGATGCACGAACAGGCTGCAGGAACGCAGCCAAAGCAGACCTTCTCTGGTTCCCATATTCCACCTTAGCACAGGCTTCGACCGTGTCTGTTACCTCAGGATCCCCTGGTAAAGCATCTATGATTTTTCTGCGCTCCTCGTTTGCGTTATCTCTCACTAACTGCCTTAACAACATCTGTCTTAACCCATCATTCTCAACCTGCTTCTCAAGAGAAGCAGCGACTTTCTCTACAAAAGAGAGGAATGACTCTGATTTGCCTTGAACTATTTCAGTATATTGCTTTCTAGGTGCAGACAACTCTATGGTTTTCAACAGGGCAGCCATGCTGACCTGTTGAGCTTGCTGCAGGATGCTAGAGGAAAAGGTACCCTGTAGACTGGGATCAGAGAAGGGACCAGTCCCCATCAAAGCATCCATTCCTGCTGTCCGTCTAGGATCAGCTGCAGGGAGCTGCATATTCCCTAATGCAACCTTGTTGGCCAGCTTTCTCCAGGTTTTCTCAAAAACTGTAAATGGTACAGGTTGAAATAGAATTGGACCTAAGTGTCTGATATCAAATGGAGAAAGCAAATCTGTATTTATCACCCTTATTATCTGCATAACCTCAGCAGAACCTAGCCCATATTGTGCCACCTTGGATTGGAGGTCTTGGGCAACTTTCCAAGCAATTACCTCATGCTTGTCATGCTTGCCTGAATTTGGGAGAGTCTTATACACTGGGAAAGCTTGGATCTCCCCTTTTGGGGAGTCACTACCATCCTGAACTTCTGGCACAGCCTGTGGATGAAGTGTGACAGCTCCCCAGTTACGCCCAGAATCCTCAAAGCTATTTGGCATTCCAAGTGTTTCCAATAACCTCCAGTCACCCTCCTCCAATGCTCGCATCTTAACTGACTCTAAGAAGCGATTGTAGTGGGTCGGACGCACTGTTGCTGTGCAGTCCTGAAAGGTCCAGGGGCAAGACCGGCGCAGCCTTTTCCTTCGCCGTGCGGCTACAGCCGCCTGACGCCCCGGGGCCAGAACCTCATCTGCCTCACTGCCTGACGAAGAATCATCAGGCAAAGGCAACTCTGAGGTGCTGGGAGTGAACAGAAATGGACAGGGAGGGTCACTTTGGCTAAGTTCGCTAGAGGCAGAACAGACAGGACAGACTGCAGTTGGCTGCACTGCAGTTTGGACAGCAGCTTCTTTACAGGATGCTGTCTCGGCCAGTTCCGACCGAGCCGCTACTGGAACTGCTGCCGCCATCTCTGGGGCTACAGCCACACTCGGTGCCACTCTTGGCCCTTGCTCCATGGCCGTGCTCGGCGCCGCCGCCCCTGGCTGCCGTTCCTCAGCCGCCGCTGCCTCCGGGTTCACCGCCGGCCGCTCCGTTTCCTGGTTCGGAGCCGCGGCTCCCGCGGGTGGCGCGGGGGGTGCTGGCAGCGCAGGCTTGGCGCGCCCCGCACGGCAGGGTTGCTCTGGCATCCGCTGCTTTTCCAAGCTGAACAGGTCCTCCACCCTTTGGGATATGTTCGGTAACTCTGTCAGCAAAGGCAGATGCTGTATTAAAACATTGATGGCTCAGTTCTGCAACTGCGCAGAACAGTCCAGCGCCAAGGAGGGCAGCGGACCACACCCAGGCAGTCTCGGAGCAGGCACACCCGGCGCTATGCTGGCTAAGAAGTTAGATCCAGGTGCATACGTAACTGAGCGAGGAGCTGCTCTGGGGGTCCAGTTTGCTAAGCCGCTAATTTGCGGCCCTGGATAAGCCGTGGCCACCGCCGAGCTGAGCGGCAAGGCAGGCTGTGTAGCCTCCTGCTGCCCCGACCCCCCTGCCTCTGCCGGTGCGGGGTCCCTGGGGGCCGCGGAGTCCTGTGATTGTGCAGGGTGAGGCGGCGCAGGCTCTGCCTGTGGAGCCGGGAGGGTTTTTCCAAATCCACCATCATTTGCCCCGGAAGCCCAGTCAGTGGGGTCCCCCCGGACATTCCTCCATCACTCATCACCGAAACAGGCGAGCCAGCCCTGCTGTCACAGTCAAGGTCTGTCAGCAGGATAAATAACGAACGCCAGGTTTTGTATAATTCTAACGCTGCTGGCCCCCCAGTCGGGAGCTCGTGTCGGACAGCACAGCTGAGTTCCTGCCATAAGGCAAAGTCCAGGGCAGTATCTCTGTCCATGGAAATCCCTTTTAAGGTAGCCCAGTCTAATAATTCCCGAACTGAGTTTTCAGGAGCGGAGGTGTGCATTATACTGAAAACACACCTTTCCAGAGCAGTACCACAGCATTGGTCTGTGAGCCACTGTTCGCCATTTCTCAGTCCTGTCGGACCTCCCGGTCCCAGGGGGCAAAGGGAAGCAGCGTACCTCTAGAGGAATTCGGCTTGGCTCGCAGCAGCAGGACACGTCAGAGAGTGCAGCACCAAATATTACCGCAGGCCTGGCCCCTAGGGTGTATCACCGTGTCCTGCAGCCATAGGGAGGAGGAGGACAGAAGATCCAGCAGGCAGGAATTGTGCAGCAAGATTGATCTATTTAATTATTTTACAAACTCTTTTATAGACTTTTTCTTTATAGTCTAATTGGACAAAGGATCAGCCACCCCTTGGGGGTGGTTGGCTAAAATCCTAAAACATCCATTGCCAAAATATTTTTCTACTATACCATAAACAAGACTTCTCAAGGTTGCAGGTGGCTTGGTTGTTTACATTCCCTGCCACCTCTTCTGTGAGAGAGAAAAGTCTCTCACGGACTTAGAAAATAGCAAGAAAATCCTTGCTAGCAGCATTTTTGTATCTACAATTTATCAGTCTAAAACTCAGCTGTCCTTAAAGAACTTTATTTTGCTTGCTGTAATGTTATCAGGCTGGTAGTTGCTTATAAGGGGTTATGGGCTGCCCTCTAGTGAAGAGAAGGGAACTTCCTTAGAAAGAGCTGCACTGTAAGAGCCACCATTCAGGATGAATTGTAACAGAAGGTAAGACTAAAACCCATGATCAAACAGTAGCGGTGGTCATGGAACACACTGTCTTTACATACAAAAAGAAATATGCCTAAAGTTAGGTAATTCCTCTCCTGAGAATTTTTGAGAACAGCGTGGTAACAACCTGATTTAATAATTTTAGATTGACTGGTGTAATGTAAATGTGTTAATCCGCTTTACCAGGATCTGAAATCTATGGGTGAGTGATGGTGGATCCAGTTCAGAATCTCTGTGTCTCCTTCAGCTGCAACACTGAGGTGTTCCTTTGCCCTGGTGCAGTGCCCAAGTACAGCCAGACCATCAGGAACAGGGATGGATGTCTGGGATGGATGCCTGGCTGACTCACCCAGATTCAAGATCCTGGTATGTCAACAAAGCATGCATGGGATGGCAGGCATTTTTAGATCCGGAGGGCCTTTTTGCATAGGGAAAAACGTAAGAAATTAGACTTGATTTTCTTGCAACTTAAAAAAAAGTGATTGATGTATATATATATAACATATATATTTACATATATATATATTTCTATGAAATAAAAGGAGAGAAAAGTCAGATTAATTAGAATTCCCCGTGCCTCTTTCTGGGTCTCCTGAAGTGGAGTTTTTGCGTGAATTAGACCTGTGTTTTGTTAGATAAATGCAATAGCCTTTCTGCATTGACACTAAGAAGAAACAAGCTCTTTTAGAACATACAGTATCTGCTCTACTCCAGCAGTCTGCCTTAAGAAAAGATGAATCCTTTCCCCAAGTGCCTCTTTCTGCCATTGACTTGAATTAAGATGTATTTCACAGCAGACCTGGGACCTCTGTCTGGATGAATCTGATACTTGGTGCTTTCCAAATGGAAAACTTGGTGCTTATAGTAAATGTGCACGAGGGGGGTTCTGGTTTGTTGGGGCTTTCTATGTGTTTGGGTGTATTTTTTAAGGTGGCAGAGAGTGTTGTCTCAAATCTTAATGAGGATCCCAGCCATAAGGACAGGAGGCTCTCACAGGTAAAGCTGTAATTGCAGTTGTCTGCAAGGAAAGCATGGCACACAGTCAGTGAGAATTAAAACTATTGTAAAGCCACACTAGAAAAATAGTATGTCGATGCTTTAAATGCTTTCAAACATTCTTAAATGGATTCTAGCACTTCAGAATAATTGACTGCTTTCCCATATTGTACAATAAGAGCCTATTTGTTTGCTTGATAATAACATCAAAATACGGGAAAATACATTTAAAAAGGGAGCTTATTTTTTCCAGATGCTGGGGGAAACACTTGAATAATCTACAAGCAAAGTATTTTGCTTGTTTTACTTACTTACTGAAAGAAAAGGGATTTTCTCTAACTTGCAGGACACCATTTGGGAGACTAAGGTTTAGTTCCTTTCACTTACTGCATGTGTACACTCAACCACTATTACAAATGAAGTGCTTGCTTAGCTACTTAATAAATCTTTCCCTTCTGCTTGCTCAAAAAGTTTTTATTTAGACTACTTTAAAACCAAATGCTCGTGGTTTGTTTTGGATTGGGATTCTTTGATGGCATTTTGGTGAAAATGGATACTTTTAAAGCTTCAGCATTAAAGCATTTTCCTTTAGGGTTCGCTAAGTTTAAGCAGTTTAACTGATTTCTTCGAGGGCTGCGAGGACAATTCAACGTGTGACATGCTGTGGCCTGGCTGTTAACACTGCTACACATATCACGTTGTTGGACTTTTTGAAGAGCCAAGTGTGGTTACTCAGCTTGTTCTCAGCAGGTGTTTGCAAATCAGTCACAGGCAAATAGGAACTCATGTCCTGTGCCAGTAGGAGCTGTGCTGCTGTACAGGAAATCTGCATCTGGGACTCCTCAGCAAAGCTGACTTTTCATCATTTCTGTTTACACAAAACTGCTGCCTTTGGATTGGTGTTCTTAACAGGCCAAAACTGAGCAGAGCTTATGAGCATTTGCTCTGTTTTTGTTTGTTTTCCTAGTAAATTCCAAAGTGAAGCTACATTAGATGATGGCATCTCAGTCAACAGATGCCAGATACTGCACCAGGAAGGGACAATTGTAGGGATCACTCGTGCATGGCACTGTATGACTGGCTCAGGGCAGAGTGAGGGCTGCTAATTACAGCTGTGCACAGCTGGAGTCAGCACCAGCTCCTTTCACTCCAGTCACAACTATCTCTGCATTTACCACAGCTGAGTGTGTGAGAAGGAGTTGTTTCCCAAACAGTCCCGTTTTCTGTTCTGACTTTGCGGTTGTTTGCCAACAGACCCAATTCTGCCACGCTTAGGCCATTCTAATGAAGTGCAGACCACAGCATAACTCACCAACCTTTCTTTGGGCTCAGATTTTAAGCAGAAAGTGCTAACAGTTTTGTTCCAATCATTATTTTTAAAGTAAATAACCAGCCTTTCCAAAAATTTCACGTGGTCTTTTTAAAGGCAGGTACCCCCCTCCATCTCTTCTTTTGCAAGGCAGAAAAGCATTACCCTCAAAAACCACAAAGTTTCCCAAAGGTAACCAAAATAACTTACAACTGTATTTCAAACAAAAATAATATGCAGATCTTTGCATTGAACAATAAAAACAAAACAGAACTGTTTGTAAGGCTTCAAAAGAACAGAGAACTTGGAACTATTTACATCCTGGAGACCCAGTCAAGGCACACTGGATTCCAGTCTGGGTCACTGTAAATTCGGTCTCATTCGGTGCACGAGGTCAGTCCGGCTCTTGGTCACGTCACTTGGCTTTGTCCAGCAGAAAGGTCTGGGACAAAGGGAGGGAAGAGAAAACATTTGGTTGGACTCATCCAACAGGCACACTGGCAGAGTCCAGTCAATGACTGCAGTCACTTGGCTCCAAGAGGACCTGCAAAGCCTTTTGGCTTTCAGCAGGTGCCGCTTTAGGGAGAGGGTTTTTACAGCCTCCCAGCCCTTCAGCCAGGCACATCGTGCTCATTTTCTTTTGCAAGCTTGCCAGCAGATCAAGGCAATGCATCCCTTTGCCCAGAGGGGCTCACAGAGCTTTGTGTTTTATGGAAAATGACACTGCAAAGGCCCCGTGGGATGGCAGGTTACAGCTTCTGAGTATTCCCCACTGCTTGCACCACAGGACAACACAACATTTGTAATGACTAAGATGTACAATAAAAAATGTGGCAGCAACTCGAGGAATTTCTGTTGGCCAATACTGGTCACAGGCCCAGCAAGGAGTCAAAAATTCAGGTGCTGCCCAGCTGTAGCCAAGCTACCTAGCAGGTGCTGCCCTCACAGGGCAGCTCTCCCCAATCTCTCTCCTTTCTCCTAAAGGAGGTGCTCATGAGGAAGCAGAAGCCAGGGTGGCTGCAGGGCCAGCCCTGCCTGGTGGCTGCAGAAACTCCAGGCAGGGCTGTAAAACAAACACTTACTGTTCAGACTTGAGGTCTTCTTGTCTTGTCTTCATTTGGCAGCAAAGTCACTGGGAAAGGATTCCTGTCATCCCCTGCAGATCCCTGAAAAACCACAGAGAACAAGCTGGTCAGAGAGAGATGCCTAAAGCCATTCCAAAGCCTGGCTCTCCTAAGTTTCCAGAGAAAATGTTCATTGGTCCCAGGCACAGTCTCTTCTCCAGGCTCTCCCCCTCTTGCCTTCTTCCCCAGCAATCCCTCCGACAATGGAAATGGAACCTTGGCTTCTCACCTGGCAGCTCACAATGCTTTGCACCATTACACTTTTCCCAAGCGCGGAGAAATCCAGCAGCAGGTTTCCTCGCTCAGTGGCTGAAAGAGCTGTGAGGACTGCAAGCAGGAAAATTGTCAGGAAAAAGCAAGCAGTGAGAAGGCAGCTACTACAGTGTGCACAGGCTGGCCTAACACACACCCCCCAACGCCCTAGACCCCGCACCCCGAGCCATCAGCAAACAGCCAAGTAATCCAATTTTATTACCAGGGAATGCAAAGCTGCAAGGGTCATGAGCAAGTTTGTAAAAAAAGCTATAAAACCTTAGGCCCAGGTTGCAGCCAAACCCACAGCTTTGTTGTTTCTTCATTTTAAGCAAACCACCCTTTCTTATTATAAACGTACTCCTCCTCCCACCAGGCTTGTATCTGCAGTTGCCCACAACCAGAAGTGGTCACTTAGGTGAGAGGGCGTTTCTGAAGAGAACCACACAGCACGCGTGGGTTGCAGGAAACCTCCCGCCAGCTCTCCTGGATACCAGTGTTGATGCCCTGGGATAGTTCCTCGGGATCTTTCTCCACTTTCCTGAGCGTGGCAAACAAAGGATCCTGGTTCCTGGCAGGGTTATCCATGGCAGGCAGGTCCAGGTCGTCACTCTCGGTTCTGGGGCTCTTTTGAGCCGTCGTGGTCGAGTTTGGTGCCCGTTGTGCAGCAGTCATGGCCGGCAGTGGTGGCAGCACCACAGTTTTCCTCTCGGTTTGGAATGAAGCTTCTGATGGTCAGGACAAGAGAAGCAAATTCATGAATATGATGCACACACACCGTAGGGATTTCTGACAAACTTGGCTACATCCTGAACTGGCCAGTTCTTGCCAGTGCCTCAAGTAGGCAACACTTCCAAAGCTGAGAGGCTTCAAGCGAGAGAGACTTTTAATTGGCAGAGACTTTCACATTCACTAACAGAGTGGCCTAGCAGATTTCTGGTCATCTGAAATCAGGATGGCCAGAGAACTCTGGCAGCAAGAAGCAGCACCAAAGAGCTCTCAGCCTTGTTTCACCACTGCTCACTGACACCATTTTTAGTCAGCTTCTCAAAGTTTCCAAGAACACACCAACAGCGAATCCCAGCCCATGGGCTGCAGCATCAGAAGAGGCAATGAAGTTAAACCCAGTGGGAAGGCTCGGGTGTGAGGCTGCACCTCTTGCCTGACTCTGCTGTGCGTGGGACAGTCCTCTCCCCTCTTTCAGCACCCACTTTTCCAGTGCTTTGGTCCCTATTCACTGCCCACGTGCTCTCCAGCTGCTCTGCCTTGGCACAGCTGATGCTGCACAGAGCACGGTTTGACACGGAGCACAGCACTATCCCCCACCTGATCCAGAGCCCTCTCTCCCCAAAAACACCTCCTACCCTTCCCACCCCAGAAGCCAGCACATGACTAAGGCAGCTGCTCATTTTCCCTGAAAAAAGGCAGGAAGGAACTCCAGAATTAAAGCTCTTCCATTCCTACCGCAATGGGAACATCCCTTCCCCCAGCCAAACGTCAGCCCCAACACCTCTGTGCTTTAAGAGGATGTCAGAAGGGAAAGACTCCCTGCCCTTACCCACCCACACCTACAGAGCTGCTTTCTGCACTGGGTGCTTCCAGCCTGGTAAGGCCAGTCTGCAGCATCTGGAGTTGCAGAAGGCACACGATGTTCCAAGCAAACTCTCGAGTGCCAGGACAGGAGATACGGTTCTGGGTCTCACCCTTCTGAACAAAAACTAAGATTTACACTTCTTTCTGACATCCTACCACTGCATACTCACTTCAGTTTATTGGGGCCTTTGTTTGCTGAAGGCTGAAATTATTTTGTTGGGTGTTTTCATTCCTTTTTCTTCCTGGGAGTATCCCCCTTGTCTTCCCTCTAACAGGAAGAAAGAAAAAAGGAGGAAAAAAAATCACTCATGTCTTGAAAGTTCACACAAAGTACAGACCAATACAGCTCAGTTTTACAGATTCTGGTTGAAAACAGAAAAAATAAGATACTGGAACTCACAAAGTGGAAACCCAAGCACAGCAGATAGAGCTTTCAGGCTCACTGACAAGTAAACCTAAAATGACATTTTACCTATCTTGCTTGCATACATTAATTGCTTTCCAGTGGCAGGGATGGAACTGCTAAACCTCTCGATGCAAGCTGTAATCTAAAGTAAGGCCCTTCCATTGCTGAAAACAAGCATTCCATCTGTCCTGGATGGGCTTTTTGTCCTCCTACTCAGTCTGAATGGTACAGAAACTTATTCAGATGCCTTGGGGCACAGTCAAGAACGGTAAGCAATTGTGCTTTGTGACACCCCTTATCGAAGGGAAGGAAAAACTCCAGTCACAGGAGAGTGAGATCCCTGAGATCCCCCAGATGTGCAGGGGGTTCTGATTGTATTGACAAGAATCTGAGAGGGGTGAAATTTAAACAGTCAGTGAAAATTGCTGCCATTGTCTTCCAGAAGCACGGGAACCATTAAGGCAGAGAGCCAATCACTGAAAGATTTTTACAGATTTTATAACATCGATTGTGCAGCATCAAGTGTGCAAATCATCAGCTCAGCTGAAGGAGAAACTTCAGAACCGTTTGCTACAAGCCAAGAAAATGTAAAAGAAAGTGCCCTTATCTCTTGGCATTACCCACAGTGTGCCTGCTGGTTTCTGCCTCTCTCCCAGAGTGCAGAGAAACATGGAACCATGGAGCAGCTTCTCAGCAGTGCTGCTCTCAATGAGTTCTCCTTCCAGGCTGCACTCCCGTCTGGGATACAGGCTCTGACTTGGGATTTCCTGCAGTCAGGGAGTCCACAGGCAGTGCCCATTCACCATGAAGCCTGCAGACAACTCTTGCTGCAGCTGACCCAGGCCCCTTTGGGAGTCAGCTTCCCAAAAAACACTTGGGAGCATCGACCTGCTCAGTTAAATGAAGGGCTCTCTTGGAATTCAAGGGAAAGCCACTGCAATGGCTGAGGGACTCTGCAAAGGGCTCCCTGGAAAGCCCCTGAGTGCACCCAGCCACCTCTCAGGCATCACTGCTGGCATCACAGCAGCTCCAAGGAAACCCAAGCAAGCTTTTTGCCCATTTATCCATGTGCCAAGTGCCTCAGTACCACACTGCTTGTAATGGGGGGCACAGGAAGGGGGCACCGCCACCCTACAAAGCTCTGCTTGGGCTGAAACCCAGAGAAACCCAGCAGTGCTGGCGGGGGCTGGTCAGCCACAAGCTGCCACAGCCTGCTGCCAAAACCTCCTCTGACAGAGGAGGGCTGGGGATTTCTTCTTGCAGGAAACTAGGATTCCAAGAAAAGCCCCAAAACACCAGAGCATGTTAGACAGCTTACAGGGCTTTCCATTTGCTCAGGAGGGGATCTGTGACCAATTGGAAACAGCGGTGGGAACACACCCTTTAGAAGTTTGGTAACACCATTAGAGAAGGATCATGGCTCTACTGCCAACCTATGAAGTGGAAACTCCACATGGGTTTTCCAAACACCACCTTGGTCATTGTCCAAACCCACCTCCCCCTGCCCCTCTCACCTTCTTCTTTCCAGGGGGCTCCTCAGGACTCTTCATGGCTTTCCTCTTCCAGTCCGGCTTCCTTGCAGGCGAGAACAACTTCTTCTCCCCAGGAGGCAAGGGCACTTTCTCCTTGTGCAAATTGCCAGGCCTGTGCCTGCTGGGGATGAGAGCGTCACGTTCCTGGCCAGCTCCCAGGGGCCGGGGCTCCAGAAAGCCTTTGGCGTTGGCCTGCTGGGAGCCCTTGTCCTTTGGCTTCTCAGAGAGCTTGTGAGGTGCCGGCTTCAGGTCTTTCCTGTCTGTGGGTCTTTTTTGTCTTTCTGTCCTTTTGATGGCTTTTGGCTTCACTGTTTCTAGGACTTTGGGCTGGTCCTTGCAAGGCTTCTCTGTGACCTCCAAAGGACCAGGCTCACTCTCCACCTTCCGGACTCTCTTGGATTCATCAGGCACCAGGGGCTGGCCGGGCCTTTTGATACCCATGGTCTTCCTGGGCAAGGGCCCGTCAGTGTGCACAGGACGCTTCAGGAAGCTCTGTTTGCTTGTAACGTGACCTTCCAGAGAAGCCTTGGCCACTTGGCCACAGCTTCTGGGAGAAGTCTTGGCCACTTGGCCAAAACTCTTCTGAAACTCCTTGGCCACTTGGCCAAAACTCTTCTGAAACTCCCTGGCCACTTGCCCATCACGTTGGGATTCCTAGGATTAAAGGACAAAGTGCAAAGTAGCTCAGCGTGTAGCTTCACAATAAATACATCCACTGACACCTAAACGGTGTGTTGCTGGCACATTAGGGACATGTGCATTTTTGAATAAATACTTTTAAAACATCCTAAGAGCTGCCAAACAGCTGAGCTGAACTTCTGCTCAGCAGAAAGATCTCTTGGAATTTATCAGCAGCCCTGGCAAAAATGGGCTGGCTTACCTTTGCTGGCAATGGAAGATTGAAAGTCTCTTTTCTCAGAGGCGTCTGAAGAGGTGGCAGGAGAAGTGACAGTGAGTTCCTCATTTTCTGGAAAGAGAGGGAGAGAAGCAGCCCTCAGGAGTTTTGCTGATGGACACAGAGAACGTTTCACCCTGCAGAGAGTCAGAGGGATCCAGCTCCTCATGGATTTGTACAGGCTTCCACCTGGAGATCTGTTATTGAAGAGCACCTACCTCCAATATTCCTTCAATGGACTGCACATAAATGTGCACAATGGGCTGAGACAAGAAAGAGGGAAGCAGTGTGAGCTTGTCTGGGTATTTTACTCATTGATAGGAAACAAGCATGCACTCAGCAAACATCTGATTACCAGCAGCTCTCTAAGTGTCATGCACGTCCATTCAGGACATGAGCAGCAGGTGCAGAGCCTTTGGACAAGGGCCACTCGGGAAAAGCAACCCCCAGCTTGAGGGAGGAGCAGCTCAGGCTGCCTGGGATGAGTTGTCACTCTGGCTCTAGAACTGCATTTGAGAATGCTACACTCACAGACTGAGAGGAAGGCTGATCTTACAACTCCAGCTTTTACCTCTACTTCTCCTCAGCACACCCCAAAACACACTTTCAGTGAGGGAAACATCTGCTGAGTGAACAGGAGCTCAGCAAAGTATTTCTTCCCCACCCAATTCCTTTTTCAAGGAAATTCCCAATTTTCAGGAATTCCCAATTCCTTAATGGACGCAAAACATAGGCAAAACCAGAGATCTATTATTGAAGAGCACCAACCTTCCAAGTGTTTTCAGTTGATGGCACCTCAATGGGCTTCTTTTCCTGAAACAAGAACGAGGGAGGCAGAAGGAGTTTGTTTGCGTTTTTTTACTAATTGACATGCACTCAGCCAGCATTTGCTTACCAACAGCTCTAGAAATGTCCTGCAAGCCCATTAATAATAAAGTGCTGCTAAGGATTAAAAGGCCCATCTGAGGGGGAGTTACTAATGGAGGCCAGGTAGAAAATGAACTGAAATCCCCACAGTCACCCCCTCTTCCTCTGAGAAAAATGCCAGTGTTCCCTTTGCAACCTGGCAGTCAGAGAACAATGTTTCCTTTCTTAAATTACTACTACTCCTGCTACTACTGCTACTATTTATCATTACTGTTGTTATTATTATTATATAAGTATGTTCCTGCAGTCTGCTTCCTTTATGGAATTTTGCTTTGAGGCAGCCAAGCTTTGCTTTCAAAGGCACAGGCTGCCTCTGCATTTAAAAGAGTTGAGCAAAAAGTTTCCTTAGTTAAAAAGAACAGTTAGAAATAATAGTTCCCAATTCTTCTAAGCCAGTCCTAGAGCAAGAGGAATATTTCTCATTCACCCAAATAAATGAGACTCCTAGTCCTTCTGAAGTCCACAGCAGTGTGGACAAGACACTGACATCTCACACATCGGGAAAGATGCAACACAGTTCATGCAAATCCTGGCTGACTTTATCCATCCTGTTCTTGCCCCTGCAGGACTTGCAACTCCCCAGCTACCATTTCTCACTCTCCCATTGCCTGGCAAAGTGATGGATTTAGCAGCCAAATTTGGACAAATGCATGTTCTGCAGGGGTGCCCAGAGACACACTGTGGAGACAAGTTGCCTTTGGGCTACCCCAGGGAGCTGAGTCGCCCCCCAGCTGATGGCAGAAGCCGGCAGGGACTCCACCCCTCTCTCAGAAACGCAGCCCCTCCTTCCCCCCCCTCACCACCCACTCCAAGGCAGATGCAGCATCCCTGCTCCTTACTTCACACTGACACTCCTTAACTGGGCTTCCCAGCAGCAAGGACAAACACTGCCCACTTCTGCTGGCCTGAGGGCTGGTTGCAGCACTCTGCACTCCCAAGACTTTGAGAGCCAGGATCGTGCTTTATCTTTTTGGCAACTGATGCTGAAGAATGGCTCCTGCAGAAGGCAAGGCCCTGCACTGCTTTACTTCTCTCAGCTTCCTCTCATTTTCCACAAGGTATTGCCCACAGTCCCTTGCAGCTGATCACCAGCCTTTCCCAGGAAAAGCTGACTGCAGCCTCTAGCTCTTCCTTCTCCTTCCAGAGGCCAAACACAGTTTGAAAACCTTCCCTGTGGCTCTCCTGGCCCAGCTGCCATGGCTCAGCACCATGGGCTCCTACATTCCATAGGGCACAGCAATATCCCAGGATGCTGAAGGATGAGCCTGCCAAAACCCCAACATGCACCTGGGAACCAAATGCCTTTGAGCTCTGGCGAGGCCAAGCCCCGAGAAAGGCAGGGCCCGTGTGCTGCTCCCTTGGCCTTGAGGGGCTGCCAACAACAGAGCCCCCAACAACTGCACTCACCCTGACAGGCAGGAGTTGCGATTGTTCCGCTTTGGCTTCTGCCTTCCAATTGGAGGGACCCTCATCGCTGTCACAGTTCTGCTCAGGGCGAGGTGAGAGGTCTGGTGATTCCGGTGAGGATTTTCCCCAGATGTCCTCATAGGGCTTTGTCTTACTGCAGGTCCGCCGATGCCTGCGGGTGTGTGACTGGGACTTGGACTTTCTTGGAATCCATATGGGATTCAGAGGGCACTTGTGGCTCAGAAGCGCCTTGAAGTCCCAATCGCCCAGCACCTTCTTAACGCGCCTCGACAGCTCATCTTCTTTATCAGTCTGCAGCAGAACAACAGAGAGGGGGAATGTCAAAAACACCCCAAGCAAGAGATGCAGCTCAGCAAGAGACACTCCTCAGGATCTTCATGGAATCCCCACGCATCGCCACAAGGGAAGTCAGGCAAGCTCAGTGGAGCACATGGGAAGCTGCTGTGTTTGCAGTTGTCAGGCTCAAGTTTGCTACAGCCCATGCAGAAGACACAGCTCCCTCTCCCACCCCAAGCCTCCTTCCTCCTCTCCTTCCAGCCCTGCACCCCACTCCCATTACTTTGTAGGGTTTGGCAAAGAGGGGAGTCTCCTCCGAGAATGGATCTTTCTCCTCTGGAGCCGCCTGCCTCCTGCGCCTGTCTCGCTCCAGAATGCGGAGCAAGTCTCTGTTGTTGTGCCAGCTTTCAGAAAGAGAAAGAGAAAGAGAAAGGAGAGTTAACACTTGAAGCCCTGTTTCTACTCCCTGCACACACTGGGGCGTTCACACAAGGGCACAGGTCCAGCAGCAAAGCAATGCTGAAATCCACAGGATGGTGACAGTGCCCAAATCAGTTCTGTCCAGCGTGTGCTGTGCCCCAGAGCAACGAGACACACAAGGAACAGCACGCATCCTTCTCAGGGATTGCTACTGCTCATCCCAGCCATCAAGAAGGGTGGGAAGGGAAAAACTGTCCCCCCATTTCCCTGTGAAACAAATGGGGAAGCAGTCACTGGGGGCGGTCAGCAGGTGAGCTGGCAAACCCACTTGCAGTGATCAATGGGAGAAACTGCCATTCTTGTTCTCCTTCTGACTTCCCACCCCACTCTCCCACTGAGCGTCAAAGAGAATCCTCTCTTTTGAAGGTCTTGCCACTTTCAACGCCTGAACTTTGTCCACTTTATAAACAGCCTTACAAATGCACTCTCTACTGTAAACGGATATGCGGAGAGCTGCGTACTGACAATCATGTAGCTGCATTTAAAGCCTTCCCACCAACGAGATTAGATAGGAGATCTCAGACATTCAGAAAACACCAGCTCAAATGCCCCTGTTCCTCCTCAGCCACATGTGCATGTACTCAATTCCACCAGCCCCACATCAAAACACTGATAAGGCTGTGTCCCATCATGGGAAACCAGATCCTTTAAACTGTCCCTGGTCTGTGAAAGGCTACTGCAAAATGAGGGAAACTCTGCCTCTGACATTTGTGGACATTGGGGAAGGAAAAGGCAGCAGGCATGGTAGATGCAGGAATCTAGTTCTACTCTACTGCACAGTCTACTCTATACCTACAATTCCTGGATTCTTCTTCACTCATCCAACTTCCCAAGTGCCCCAGGATGCAAGGGGAGAGCCTTGTGTGCCCCTGCAATGACACCTTCCCAAATACCACACCCATAATCAGCTCCTGAAAGTTTAATCACCCCTAGAGCAGAAGCACAGCTGCCTCATCTCATGCTGAGGGGCTGTTATTGGCAATAAATCAGGTTTTTGCACTGGATGGCATTCCTAATTCAGAGTAGAAGAGTCTGCTGTCTACTGAAATGCCCAGCTTCTTCAGATAAGCCCGTAGCTCTCCCAGCCTCCGCAGCCCTGGAGACACCATTGCTGCCCATCTCTGCCCTGGCCATTGAAGGTGTTTGGCAAGATGCTCTTCAAAACCTTTGCAAACCTGCGCTCTGCTGTTCCTCACAAGCCTGCACACTTCCCTTAAGGCCAGGGAACTTTGGAAGCTTTGGGAACTGGACCTCCAGCCTTAGCACCAACACGCCCAGCACCTGGGAACCTTGGAACAGGGGGACTCCACAGTCCTACCCCCTCCATCTCCAGGGGGAACACAGCTCAGTATTGGAGAGTTAAAAACAGTGCTGTACTTGCTGCAGCTGGTCTACACTTGATGTGTCACCAGGAAAACCCAAACATCCCGACTGTTCAAAGAGGCAGGTGAAACTGAATGTCTGCCCTGAAACATCAGCTCAGGCCTCCTCACCTTCAAACATGTTCCACAAGAAGTAAAAACTTGCACAAAGCGCCCCCACCCCAAAAAACACAGCTCCTGCTTTGCTGCACACTGAAACAGGAAAATACTCCTAGGCCCAAAGCTTCCCAAACTGCAGAAGGGAGTGCCCTGGCCCCAGGAACAAGAGATTGGCTTCAGAAAGTTCAGCCCAGAACCTGCCCAGACCCACGACATCATCCAGGCCTGAGCCTGTTACAGGAGCTCTGAAAATACCAAGGTGCTCTGAAGCCACTCCCACTGACAGGACAATCCTTACTTAACTGCATTAAGGGGGGATTATTTTTTAAACTGTCTCAACATTCATCAGAGCACCTGGGAAGCCAAGATTACATCAAATTAATTCCTACCTATTGTCTCTGTTCAGGTTGTCCGTAGGTTCCATTACGAAGCCTCAGTTCGATCAGCTTCTCTGGAAGAGAACAAACAGAATTCACCATCTGCATGAGTTCAGACCTAAAGCAGGGGTCCAGATCTCCGGGGACTTGCTGCACTCAGAGCCTTGAGTGCCCATCTGGGAGTCACTGCAGTGCTCCTAAACATCAACCATGCAAACATGGGGATTCCACGTAGCTGAGAAGGGGAGAACCAAGAGATCCATTTTCCCCTGCCCCCAGTGCTGGTGCTGCATTTCAGGTCAGCTCCTAGCTCCACACTGGGCCAAGAGCATGACAAACCAGGCCATGCTACACGCTCCAGGATATCTGGTTCCATTTTAAGTGTAAATGTGCCCTTAGAACCCTGCCTTTGGACAACCAAATGGGCCTCACGTGAATGGCAGCATCTGTGGAAAGGGGAGGGAAAGAAAAGGAGAAAAGAAAGCCCTAAAAAGACAGCTCTAGATTAAAAGGTAATGAGATCCCTCAGCAGAAGCAAAAAATCTCCAAGAGGCAGAAACAGGACTGAAAACATTTCCATTTCAATTTGTGACCTTCATTTGCAGCATCTCACAGTCCAGAGGGAGCAGAATGAATTCTCACTGGGGAGGAGGCTACAGGAGCATTGTGGGAAGTCTTGTGAACCACCCCACTGAGGGCAGCTGACATGAAACAGGAGCACAGACACTTGGGGGAAGAGGGGAAGCAGCAGCTGAGCTCCAGGCCACGGCTTTAACACCAGGCAAGGGACCAGCAGGGAACCATTCTGCAAGCCACAGAAACACACGGGCCACTGCGGATGGAATCCTGTCAGACCCCCACCTCCCCCTGCAGCTGGGAAGCCTCAGAATAGGCACTCACACTAAGCTGAGAGGACAGATCTGGAAGCAAACAAACACTGCAGCTTTGTTCCCTCCTCACAATCATGAAAACCGTTAACACTGGCTGGGAAATAAACTGCCTTGAAAGAACAAGGTGCCCACTTGGATTTAAAGAGAAACAAAGGTGGGAGAAGTTGGAAGCGCATACTGGGAGGAGTCATTCCAGGTTTCTTCCAACTTCTCTTGAATGGACCGGGCATTGGCACAACTTGGGCAGAGAGAGATGCACGCACCCATGTGAATAGACAGCATGGCAGGGAAACCTGCTCTGTCACCAGCTTGTCCTTAACATGGCCACAAAGCACGTGAGTGGCCAGCAGCAAAATCCAGACTTCACTAGACAGGCAAAAAGTTTTGCAAATGCCCTGGACAGGGCCAGGTTTTCAACCTCGCTGACGCCCCATGGATCTGAGGTTGCGCAGGCGTCCTTAACCTGACACGATTGCCACAGGGCACAAATGCTTTTGCAACCAAGCTGTGCTTCTGAACACGAGCTTTCCTCGCTGGGGAGATGAAGGCAGGTACCCAAGTGACCCTGATGGGAATTCTTACAAGGTTTTGACAGTGCTGTATTTGGCCAGACTCATTGCTGCATCCCTTAGCAGGACATCTTTGATTGCTCTTCTTGCTGCCTTTCTCCGTCCAGCCACAGGCAAAGAGCTGCTCTGAAGGAGCAAGGAAGCTTGGAGGCTGCTTGGAGACCTAAACCTTATGTACCCATCTCAAGAGCTTTTCCTTCAGATCTTGCTATCACTGACCTTCACATGCTCTTTTTATGGGCAAAGCATGCTGTTTTGCACACATTCAGGTATTTGAAGGGTCACCTTGACATACAGGCAGAGAACACACCGGATTCGTAGAAATACAGAACTACAGAACCACAGAACGTTTTAGCTTGGAAGGGGCCTTAAAGATTATCTACTTCCAACCCTCCTTCCATGGGCAGAGACACCTTTCGCTAGACCAGGCTGCTCAAAGGCCTGTCCAACCTGAACTCAAAGTATTAAAATATTCTGGTGGCCATTGGACTTATATACATATAATATACCAGTAGATGTACAAGACCATTGTGATTAAAATGGCCTTGATTCTTAAAAGTGGAAAGTAATAAATCCATAGCTTTGGCTTCACTTTGGGATGTGGGTTCTTCCACACCGGCTTTGCCACCTCTCTCTGGAGTCACTGCCTGTGACAGTTCAACGGGAAGAGCGGCCCCTCGCAGCCGCTCTCAATCCCGACAACAGGGCAATCCCAGGCCCCAGCTGCTGCAGGCACTGCCCAGGAAAAGCCCAGAGTTTCCCCTGCCACACATCTGCTGGCTCTCCGCTCAAGCCTCTCCTCCTCAGTGCTGGCACCTTTTGGCAGCACACGGGGCAGAACCCAGGGGCCTCTGTGCTGCCCTCCTTTCCCAGGGACTGCCTGGCTCTGCTGCGCCTCAAAGACACTGAGGATTAAAGCTGAATCAGCAGCAAGCCCTCCTGCAACCTTGCCCTCTCCACCCGACATTAATTTGTCCCACTGAGGGCTGGGTAATAATACTCTGAAATAATTGCACAAACAAGGCCTTAAAGGCAGTCGCTCTGGTCAGAGGCCTCTTTCCCAGCAAACTGCTGTCAGCTCGCAGAGGCAGCAGTAAGAACCCGCATTTGAAGCTGTTCCTGTTGCTGCACGGTGCAGGAAGGCAGCAGAGCCATCCGTGGCTGGCCCGTTTGCCCCCGCGCAGCCAAGGGGAGAATCACCTGGCACAAGTGGGCCTTGCGGGCGAGGAATGCCTCCTGGAACGGCAGTGCCGCTGCCAACAGGCCCTCTGGCCAAGGAATGCCTCCTGGAACGGCAGTGCCGCTGCCAACAGGCCCTCTGACCAAGGAATGCCTCCTGGAACGGCAGTGCCGCTGCCAACAGGCCCTCTGGCCAAGGAATGCCTCCGGGAACGGCAGTGCCGCTGCCAACAGGCCCTCTGACCAAGGAATGCCTCTGGGAACGGCAGTGCCGCTGCCAACAGGCTCTCTGGCCAAGGAATGCCTCCGGGAACGGCAGTGGCGCTGCCAACAGGCTCTCTGGCCAAGGAATGCCTCCCACAATGGCAGCCGCGCTCGCTCCGTGCTGCTGCAGCCCGCGGGGCGATTCCCGAAGACGCTTCTGCTGTTGCCATGGCCCCGGTGGCAACGGAGCGTCACAGGCACGGCCGGGGCGGTGTCCAGGTGCCCAGGGCGGGGCTCAGAGGGCACGGAACCCTGCTGGAGCCCCGCCCGCACCCCCTGCTGCACACGGGAGCCCAGCCCTGCCCGGCAGCCGCACACGGGCTGTGCCCGAGGCGGGGCCGCACGGCCCTGCGCCACCGAGCCGCAGGGCCCTGCCCGGCAGCTGAGAAGGAGCCACTGAGGGAGCCCTCAGGGCCCAGGGCCAGAGCTGCAGCTGCTTTGTCCAAAGGCTCAGGGGCATCCCATGAGTAAAGCTGGCAAGAAATTCACTGATGGGACTTGCACGTCTTGTGGCCCTTGAGCACTGATGGAAACTCAGGGAGGCTGTGTCCCGGTCCAGACAGGAGAGCCCCTGGACTGGGGCCTCTGCAACAAGAATTTCACATGTAAATTGCTTGGTAATGGGATAAAAAACCAAGACACCAGAACAACCCAACTTATGTATATCATTCGCAAGTTCTTGATTCTTTCAAGCAGAGATAAGTCTTGAGAGACTTCATGTGAAAAAGCATTCTGCACACTGAGTGACTCCATCAGATGGGGAATGCAGTCTTAAATCCTCTCGGCCAAATAGACACAAATAATCTAAAAAAGTCAATTTCCCTGAGGCTCTCTCTTGGCACCGTGGTTTCTTCTCCGGCTGCAATCTGGGCCATACCTTTTTTTCCCCCTCTTGAGTATTTTATCCCAGCGGCATTACTGCCATTGCTGATGGGCTCCTTTATGGCCAGCGGTGGGCACGTCTTGGTCTTATTTTTAAGGGAACTATTTCATTTCTGGCCAGGAAAAGGAAAGTGAAAAATGCTAGAAACCAACCACATAAAGTCAAGTTTTAAAATGATGGAAGGCAGTATGTAAATAAGTTGAGAGTGTTCCATCCTAACCTGTTTTTTCATTTCATTGTATTAATTCAGGTTGGTTGATGCTCTGATAAGAAAAATGTCTTCCTTTCTTCTGCTGCTTCTGACATTTGAACATCGCTGTGAGAGGTTTTGGTTGTACTTCAGGGCCCTTGTGGAGCCCTTCCAGCACAGAATATTCTATGATTCTGTGACCTGGAGCAATGCTCCTGTGCTCGGCACTGCCGAGGGTGCATCTGGAATCCCGGGCCCGCTTTTGGGAGCGCACTACGAGGCTGGGGCGTGTCCAGGAGATGGGCATGGAGCTGGTGCAGGCTCCGGAGCACAGGTGTGATGAGGAGCAGCTGAGGGAGCTGGGGGTGCTCAGCCTGGAGCAGAGGAGGCTCGGGAGGCACCCGCGGGAGTTGGCAGGTGCTGGCAGAGGCCGCTGCTGTTCTCCCTCGCAGCCTGAGGGCAGCTGTGGCACCCGGCCTCAGGAGGGCTGAGCGGCTTTCCCAGGAGCTTCCTGCCGCATCCCACAGCACCGGGGAGGGGGCTGCTGCCGTTCTTTTGGGTAGAGAGGGCTTCAAAGGTGCCCGGGAAGAGGCCGGGGGTGCGGAGGGCTCAGGCAGGCAGCCCGGGGGCCGCTGGTGCCACGGAGGGTGAGGGAATTGTGCGTGGCCGAAGGGGAAAGCTGCCAGCGGCGTCCGGCTGTGGGCAAGGCCTGTGGCCCCCGTGGAGCCGGGAGGGCTGCCGGGAAACGGGACGGGGGCAGCTGCCCTGTGCCTGGAACCCTGCCAGCCCTGGGGCTGAGGCACCTGGGTGACACCAAATCCCGCCTGGCACACGGCGTGTCCCTGCAGCCCCGTGTGCCTTGGCAGCGCTCTGGAAGTGTGTGGGATACAGAACAGGCCCGTTTCCTGCCTTTGCCATAAATCCAGTGCATTTCCCGGCCTCCTTGGGATGTTCCCTATGGCACAGTGCCATGACACAGTTACAGGGCTGTGGGGAGAGAAGAAACCTGGAAGTCTTTCATGGAACAATACCCTGTTCCTTCCAGCCAGCTCAGTGGCTGCCCTTCATGAAGTGGGATCATTTGTGTTACCCCACATTATTTTGAAAATGGACTGACATAGTTGGATTCTAGCTAGGAAATCTCAAACTTATCTCGGTTTGACTCATGGAACAAAATAATTTCTATATAAACCAGCATTTTTTTGTTCTAATGTAATTGTGGAAAGCTGGGAAAGAAGAATCCAAATTCTTATGCTTGATCTTGACATCCTGCAAGTACAGCTATGGTATACTTCAAATAACTTCCTTACAGAGGGAAAATATCTTCTATTATTCAAATCCTTGCTATATGATTTCAATTTATGACTAAACATTTGTATTTATATGTTCTGTGTAGCTGAATCAGAAGGCCTGTGTGTATATTCAGCCTGGTGACGGTGGGAGTAACAGTGATAGAGTACTTAGGGAATGATCCAACCAGGAGCTGATGTCACCAATGAATTATAATTGATGTCAGTAGTTTGAATTCTTGTCATCTACCCACATGATCCTAATGCTGGCAGCCTGTGGAATGTGATGCATGGGCAACTAGTGCGAAGTGATTATTTATTTTTTAGTGGAACAGGTGGAGATTTCCTTTTCCACCTTAAAAACCCTCTGGAGCAACTATTTCTGCATTCTCTGTTTGCTTGCTACCTTTTTTTTTTTTTTTTTTAATTGACCCAGACATACAACTTGAGGAGCCAGCTGTGTCTGTTGTGCTGCACCCAGGTTTGGACTGTCTCCTAGCTATGAATTCCTTATGCTTTTATGTGAATATTGAGCAGAAACATTCTTGAGCCCCATTTGGAATCAGGAGTATTAATGAAAGACATGTACAGTGTGGAAGAAAAATGGAAAGCTTTCACCTTTTAGTTGTATTTCTGCTGCTGTAACACTGGACTAGCATGGTGATAAATGAAGATTCCAGAATCACTCACTGATACCAAGCAGCCATGTTTTATTCACCATCTTATGACCATTACTGATAACTTGTTTTCATACTGAAATACAGTGGATTGTGGGGGAATACAGGAGAATATGACTGTAGTAAGGAAGCTGCTCAGCTGTGTTTGAGGCACAATGAAACTATTTGTGCCGATGAAACCTTTTGTTTAACAGTTCTTTCGACTTGACTCTAGATACCTTAATGTAGTGGGTGAACCTGAGTTGATGGACAGTCTTTTAGACTAATGACGCTTCTCGCAATTTACATATTTAAACCACGTGGAAAGGCGGGAATTGCCTTTTGTCCCAGTTCGCCTGCCAGAAGGTGGGGGGGCTTCGAGCCTCTGGGCCCTGCTGGGCCAGGCCGGGCCCCCTGCTACCTTCCCCTTTTCCCAATGCCGCAGCGTGGACCCTGGGTCTCTGGGGGAGGAACTATCCCAGAGCCGCAGGCAGCTAAAACCAGCCATGGTCTGCCACACAGCTAAACCCATCCGGCGCGGCTTCTTGGGACTGGCGGGTCCCTCTCCTCTCCACGTGGAGCCGGTGGAGCCAGCAGGAGCCAGTGGAGCCTCCTTTCTGCAGTCAGCACACTTCGTGCTAAACTGAGGAAGACACCATGCAGCCAGCAGCACAGAGGGAGCGAGGCTTTCTTCTGCTGTAAAGCCAGAACAAGAACACTCTTCAACATGGCAGTTTCAGAGCCAGAGAGAAAGAGAAAGTGAGTCATGTGAGACAAAGCTGAAAATGGCAACCGGAGAAAAGAGGGTGGTGCCACGTTTTTCACGTGTAGCTTAAAAAAACTTTCTTGCCTGCCGTGGGAAGAAACTGTAATATCACAATCTGTTTGTCTCTTTAATCCATTTGAAGTACATGGGGGGATGAAGAATTCATGTGTGGCCCATGAAGACTGTGAAGAGTGCCTATGCCAGGCTATATAGAAGCAGTGAGAGGCTTTTAGAGGCTTGTGGGGAAGAACGCCTTTGTGTTCAGGTCAAAATAACTCGTCCTTAAAAAGATTAATAACCCCGTGTGATGGCCCATGTTTGGCAGTGTGAAGGAACTGAGATTTTTCACGGAAGAGATGTTTTACACCAGAGCAGATTGTTTCTTTCTGGGTGGGTCTGCTGTTGATGGCAGTTTGGGAACCACGTGCAGCTGAAGAAAACCCTTTTTCCCTTAAGCGTAAGAGAGAGACTTACCAAGAACTGTAACACTGACTAACATCCCATGTTCTGTTACCCTTTGTGTGAGTTGGATAAAAGGAGGAAAGTGCTGGAGAGTGGGAGGGGGTTTGCTTTAATTTCTTGTTATTTCTCTTTACTTTTAATTCTATTAGTAATAAAACTCTTACTGCAGCTGTTTAAGGTTTGTGCCTGCTTTGCTTTTTCCTAGTTCTTATCTCACAGAAGGAAAATAAGTAAGTAATAGATATTTTGAACCAAACCACTGCACTTAATTAGTGTTTCTGCCCGGTTTCTGAACTAAACCCGCTACACTTATACAAATGGCATTGATCCAAAACCTGTCAAAGTCAGCTGAAAGGTGACTGCAGCACTTGGAGGGTTTGGGGTTTTTTTTCAGAGAAGTGTAACTTCCATCAAAATAAAGACAAAAACGGCCTAGATCCCAGCAGACTGGCATTTCCTGACCTGTTTTCTGTCTCTTGCTAAATAGTCTTTGAAGTTTTTTTTGGTTTTGGGGGGATGAGGCCCCATTTTTTACTTTACCAAGCCTTAATTATTTAGCTAAAGTTACAAATTAATTTAGATTTTATACTCTCTCTCATCTTCCTTTTGAACTTTTTCAGCATTTGCAACTGTTTCCCTTTCATATAGGTTTCTACTTTCTTTTTCAGACCTGGTGGGTTTTGGTGTTTTCTTCCTTTTGTGTTTCTCCAACTTTTCACTCCTTTTATCTCCTTCACTGTTTATTCCCCTGAACTGCTTTCTATCTTTCTGACCTCTTTCAGTAAATTTTAGCTATCCAGCAAATCAAAGCCAACAGCAAATATTCTTGCATTCACAGGACAGCTGTTGTAAATAAATATAATTTCACTTGAAGGAATTGATAGGAACAGTGCCAACCACCCAAAATAAACCAAAGTTTGAGATGCTGGTGGGATGGACTGTTCATCAGAGAGAAAAGAAATGACCTGTCATTTGGATTATTAATGTACTGTTCTTTACTAGTTTAGTACTGGTAAATATATATTCATACTGTCTCTAAGGGTTACAGAAAGAAAATCCATTTTTCGTAGTAGCAGGATCCATGTGCCAAGCACATGGCCAGCTTTTACCTGCTCACAGCAATCTAATCCTTTTCCTCAAGGTCTTGTAACACTTGGCATGACATCAACTCCTCCTTAGGAGTAATAAAACCAAGAAAGCAGTAAACTAGGGCAGTATTTTTAGGAAAACACTAAAAAGAGGCGTCTGTCTCTTATGAAATTCAAGGCTTTTATGAAATATATTTTGACAAGAGGAAAACATGGAGAGAGACTATTTAGAAGAGCATGGCAAAACAAGGGAGAATGACTTCAAACTGAAAAAGGTTTAGATTAGGTATTAGGAATAAATTCTTGTGAGGATGATGAGGCACTGGAAGAGGTTGCTCAGAGAAGTTGTGGATGCCCCACTCCTGGAAGTGTCCAAGGCCAGGCTGGATGGGGCTCTGAGCAACTTGGTCTAGTGGAAGATGCCCCTGCCCATGGCAGAGGGTTGGAACGAGATGATCTTTAAGGTCCCTCCCAACCCAAACCATTCTGTGATTCTATGGTCATAACTGCAGAACTGGCAACCTTCTAATTTCATATTGGCCGGTTTTAAAGATACCATTTGTTGTAATTTTCAGTGTTGTTTCTCTGAAAAATTCAAGTGTAAAGTACATAATGTGAATGCTTCTTTTTCCTAGAAATTGCCCCTTCATATTCCTCCTACAAAGTACCGAATAGGAAGCTGAGTGATTTTTCAGCTTTATGGAATCAAGTTTTCCCATTTGTTATTTTTGGACTAAAAGTACTAAAGTCTCAACATAAAGAATGGATTCCTTAGAATGCACTTAGTATCTCTTAAAAACTCTGGAAAATGTTACTGTAAAAAGGGTAATATACCTGCTGTTCCAGCCTTTTCCCAGTTCTGAAATATGGAATTGGTGAAGAATTAGTGAGACATTAAACAGGTGTTGAAACTTACATTAGTATTGTGCATAGTAAAAGTTGCTCAGCAATCTTTGGTTTTATTAAATGGTCTCTTTCAGTAAGCAGAGGCTTCTGGAGTACTTTTTTTTTGCAAATTTTGGGAAAATCATCAGCTAAATGGAGAACAGAGTCAATTCTTGATGTGAGCCACTTTTATCTTGTTTATTTCTTGTCTAGACTTTGTCCATTACCTGTAAGCAGTGAAAATTTTCTGAAATTAAATGTTATAATCTTTTACAATAAAGCATACTTCTTGGAAAATAAGGCCTGATTTTGCTAGAAAAGAAAGATAATTAATGAGCTGGTAGCTTATGCCTTCAAGACCAGTTGTTAATTGGTTACCTTTGTTGTGTGAAAACAGATCACATAAGAATTGTACAGAATACGTCTAAAGATGTAATGCTTCTCTAAAGAGTTAATTTTCTAAAACAAGGAAACTGCTGTTTAAAATGCTTTAACTGCTGTTAAAGTTTGTTGTCTTTGTATATAGCGGTACTTTCGTCTTTTCTTTTTGGTAAGTTTTCCTTTGGGGAATACAAAATAGCTACTGTTCTAATAAATTATTTTCTTGAAAGCAAACTTCATTGCTTAGGTTATTCCTATCAGAAGTGCAGGAATCAAATACTTGTACACTGAGGCTCCTTGACTTGGTCATGCAGCTATTCTCAGTTGCAGACGGGATGCAGAATAACTCATCTAAAACAGAGAATCATTCTTGGTCTTGTTCTGAGTTCTGGCCCAGGGCATATGCTCACACCCACTGAACTCACTCACTGATGGGAACTGTTACCAGGTTCCAGTGAAACTTACAGTAATGGCAGTATTGGACCAGAAATAATTTTGGTTTTAATTGGTCCCTGATTTATTATTACCACAGGCCTGGGCCCTAGGGTATATCACCATGTCCTGCAGCCATAGGGAGGAGGAGGACAGAAGATCCAGCAGGCAGGAATTGTGCAGCAAGATTGATCTATTTAATTATTTTACAAACTCTTTTATAGACTTTTTCTTTATAGTCTAATTGGACAAAGGATCAGCCACCCCTTGGGGGTGGTTGGCTAAAATCCTAAAACATCCATTGCCAAAATATTTTTCTACTATACCATAAACAAGACTTCTCAAGGTTGCAGGTGGCTTGGTTGTTTACATTCCCTGCCACCTCTTCTGTGAGAGAGAAAAGTCTCTCACGGACTTAGAAAATAGCAAGAAAATCCTTGCTAGCAGCATTTTTGTATCTACAATTTATCAGTCTAAAACTCAGCTGTCCTTAAAGAACTTTATTTTGCTTGCTGTAATGTTATCAGGCTGGTAGTTGCTTATAAGGGGTTATGGGCTGCCCTCTAGTGAAGAGAAGGGAACTTCCTTAGAAAGAGCTGCACTGTAAGAGCCACCATTCAGGATGAATTGTAACAGAAGGTAAGACTAAAACCCATGATCAAACAGTAGTGGTGGTCATGGAACACACTGTCTTTACATACAAAAAGAAATATGCCTAAAGTTAGGTAATTCCTCTCCTGAGAATTTTTGAGAACAGCGTGGTAACAACCTGATTTAATAATTTTAGATTGACTGGTGTAATGTAAATGTGTTAATCCGCTTTACCAGGATCTGAAATCTATGGGTGAGTGATGGTGGATCCAGTTCAGAATCTCTGTGTCTCCTTCAGCTGCAACACTGAGGTGTTCCTTTGCCCTGGTGCAGTGCCCAAGTACAGCCAGACCATCAGGAACAGGGATGGATGTCTGGGATGGATGCCTGGCTGACTCACCCAGATTCAAGATCCTGGTATGTCAACAAAGCATGCATGGGATGGCAGGCATTTTTAGATCCGGAGGGCCTTTTTGCATAGGGAAAAACGTAAGAAATTAGACTTGATTTTCTTGCAACTTAAAAAAAAGTGATTGATGTATATATATATAACATATATATTTACATATATATATATTTCTATGAAATAAAAGGAGAGAAAAGTCAGATTAATTAGAATTCCCCGTGCCTCTTTCTGGGTCTCCTGAAGTGGAGTTTTTGCGTGAATTAGACCTGTGTTTTGTTAGATAAATGCAATAGCCTTTCTGCATTGACACTAAGAAGAAACAAGCTCTTTTAGAACATACAGTATCTGCTCTACTCCAGCAGTCTGCCTTAAGAAAAGATGAATCCTTTCCCCAAGTGCCTCTTTCTGCCATTGACTTGAATTAAGATGTATTTCACAGCAGACCTGGGACCTCTGTCTGGATGAATCTGATACTTGGTGCTTTCCAAATGGAAAACTTGGTGCTTATAGTAAATGTGCACGAGGGGGGTTCTGGTTTGTTGGGGCTTTCTATGTGTTTGGGTGTATTTTTTAAGGTGGCAGAGAGTGTTGTCTCAAATCTTAATGAGGATCCCAGCCATAAGGACAGGAGGCTCTCACAGGTAAAGCTGTAATTGCAGTTGTCTGCAAGGAAAGCATGGCACACAGTCAGTGAGAATTAAAACTATTGTAAAGCCACACTAGAAAAATAGTATGTCGATGCTTTAAATGCTTTCAAACATTCTTAAATGGATTCTAGCACTTCAGAATAATTGACTGCTTTCCCATATTGTACAATAAGAGCCTATTTGTTTGCTTGATAATAACATCAAAATACGGGAAAATACATTTAAAAAGGGAGCTTATTTTTTCCAGATGCTGGGGGAAACACTTGAATAATCTACAAGCAAAGTATTTTGCTTGTTTTACTTACTTACTGAAAGAAAAGGGATTTTCTCTAACTTGCAGGACACCATTTGGGAGACTAAGGTTTAGCTCCTTTCACTTACTGCATGTGTACACTCAACCACTATTACAAATGAAGTGCTGCTTAGCTACTTAATAAATCTTTCCCTTCTGCTTGCTCAAAAAGTTTTTATTTAGACTACTTTAAAACCAAATGCTCGTGGTTTGTTTTGGATTGGGATTCTTTGATGGCATTTTGGTGAAAATGGATACTTTTAAAGCTTCAGCATTAAAGCATTTTCCTTTAGGGTTCGCTAAGTTTAAGCAGTTTAACTGATTTCTTCGAGGGCTGCGAGGACAATTCAACGTGTGACATGCTGTGGCCTGGCTGTTAACACTGCTACACATATCACGTTGTTGGACTTTTTGAAGAGCCAAGTGTGGTTACTCAGCTTGTTCTCAGCAGGTGTTTGCAAATCAGTCACAGGCAAATAGGAACTCATGTCCTGTGCCAGTAGGAGCTGTGCTGCTGTACAGGAAATCTGCATCTGGGACTCCTCAGCAAAGCTGACTTTTCATCATTTCTGTTTACACAAAACTGCTGCCTTTGGATCGGTGTTCTTAACAGGCCAAAACTGAGCAGAGCTTATGAGCATTTGCTCTGTTTTTGTTTGTTTTCCTAGTAAATTCCAAAGTGAAGCTACATTAGATGATGGCATCTCAGTCAGCAGATGCCAGATACTGCACCAGGAAGGGACAATGTAGGGATCACTCGTGCATGGCACTGTATGACTGGCTCAGGGCAGAGTGAGGGCTGCTAATTACAGCTGTGCACAGCTGGAGTCAGCACCAGCTCCTTTCACTCCAGTCACAACTATCTCTGCATTTACCACAGCTGAGTGTGTGAGAAGGAGTTGTTTCCCAAACAGTCCCGTTTTCTGTTCTGACTTTGCGGTTGTTTGCCAACAGACCCAATTCTGCCATGCTTAGGCCATTCTAATGAAGTGCAGACCACAGCATAACTCACCAACCTTTCTTTGGGCTCAGATTTTAAGCAGAAAGTGCTAACAGTTTTGTTCCAATCATTATTTTTAAAGTAAATAACCAGCCTTTCCAAAAATTTCACGTGGTCTTTTTAAAGGCAGGTACCCCCCTCCATCTCTTCTTTTGCAAGGCAGAAAAGCATTACCCTCAAAAACCACAAAGTTTCCCAAAGGTAACCAAAATAACTTACAACTGTATTTCAAACAAAAATAATATGCAGATCTTTGCATTGAACAATAAAAACAAAACAGAACTGTTTGTAAGGCTTCAAAAGAACAGAGAACTTGGAACTATTTACATCCTGGAGACCCAGTCAAGGCACACTGGATTCCAGTCTGGGTCACTGTAAATTCGGTCTCATTCGGTGCACGAGGTCAGTCCGGCTCTTGGTCACGTCACTTGGCTTTGTCCAGCAGAAAGGTCTGGAACAAAGGGAGGGAAGAGAAAACATTTGGTTGGACTCATCCAACAGGCACACTGGCAGAGTCCAGTCAATGACTGCAGTCACTTGGCTCCAAGAGGACCTGCAAAGCCTTTTGGCTTTCAGCAGGTGCCGCTTTAGGGAGAGGGTTTTTACAGCCTCCCAGCCCTTCAGCCAGGCACATCGTGCTCATTTTCTTTTGCAAGCTTGCCAGCAGATCAAGGCAATGCATCCCTTTGCCCAGAGGGGCTCACAGAGCTTTGTGTTTTATGGAAAATGACACTGCAAAGGCCCCGTGGGATGGCAGGTTACAGCTTCTGAGTATTCCCCACTGCTTGCACCACAGGACAACACAACATTTGTAATGACTAAGGTGTACAATAAAAAATGTGGCAGCAACTCGAGGAATTTCTGTTGGCCAATACTGGTCACAGGCCCAGCAAGGAGTCAAAAATTCAAGTGCTGCCCAGCTGTAGCCAAGCTACTTAGCAGGTGCTGCCCTCACAGGGCAGCTCTCCCCAATCTCTCTCCTTTCTCCTAAAGGAGGTGCTCATGAGGAAGCAGAAGCCAGGGTGGCTGCAGGGCCAGCCCTGCCTGGTGGCTGCAGAAACTCCAGGCAGGGCTGTAAAACAAACACTTACTGTTCAGACTTGAGGTCTTCTTGTCTTGTCTTCATTTGGCAGCAAAGTCACTGGGAAAGGATTCCTGTCATCCCCTGCAGATCCCTGAAAAACCACAGAGAACAAGCTGGTCAGAGAGAGATGCCTAAAGCCATTCCAAAGCCTGGCTCTCCTAAGTTTCCAGAGAAAATGTTCATTGGTCCCAGGCACAGTCTCTTCTCCAGGCTCTCCCCCTCTTGCCTTCTTCCCCAGCAATCCCTCCGACAATGGAAATGGAACCTTGGCTTCTCACCTGGCAGCTCACAATGCTTTGCACCATTACACTTTTCCCAAGCGCGGAGAAATCCAGCAGCAGGTTTCCTCGCTCAGTGGCTGAAAGAGCTGTGAGGGCTGCAAGCAGGAAAATTGTCAGGAAAAAGCAAGCAGTGAGAAGGCAGCTACTACAGTGTGCACAGGCTGGCCTAACACACACCCCCCAACGCCCTAGACCCCGCACCCCGAGCCATCAGCAAACAGCCAAGTAATCCAATTTTATTACCAGGGAATGCAAAGCTGCAAGGGTCATGAGCAAGTTTGTAAAAAAAGCTATAAAACCTTAGGCCCAGGTTGCAGCCAAACCCACAGCTTTGTTGTTTCTTCATTTTAAGCAAACCACCCTTTCTTATTATAAACGTACTCCTCCTCCCACCAGGCTTGTATCTGCAGTTGCCCACAACCAGAAGTGGTCACTTAGGTGAGAGGGCGTTTCTGAAGAGAACCACACAGCACGCGTGGGTTGCAGGAAACCTCCCGCCAGCTCTCCTGGATACCAGTGTTGATGCCCTGGGATAGTTCCTCGGGATCTTTCTCCACTTTCCTGAGCGTGGCAAACAAAGGATCCTGGTTCCTGGCAGGGTTATCCATGGCAGGCAGGTCCAGGTCGTCACTCTCGGTTCTGGGGCTCTTTTGAGCCGTCGTGGTCGAGTTTGGTGCCCGTTGTGCAGCAGTCATGGCCGGCAGTGGTGGCAGCACCACAGTTTTCCTCTCGGTTTGGAATGAAGCTTCTGATGGTCAGGACAAGAGAAGCAAATTCATGAATATGATGCACACACACCGTAGGGATTTCTGACAAACTTGGCTACATCCTGAACTGGCCAGTTCTTGCCAGTGCCTCAAGTAGGCAACACTTCCAAAGCTGAGAGGCTTCAAGCGAGAGAGACTTTTAATTGGCAGAGACTTTCACATTCACTAACAGAGTGGCCTAGCAGATTTCTGGTCATCTGAAATCAGGATGGCCAGGGAACTCTGGCAGCAAGAAGCAGCACCAAAGAGCTCTCAGCCTTGTTTCACCACTGCTCACTGACACCATTTTTAGTCAGCTTCTCAAAGTTTCCAAGAACACACCAACAGCGAATCCCAGCCCATGGGCTGCAGCATCAGAAGAGGCAATGAAGTTAAACCCAGTGGGAAGGCTCGGGTGTGAGGCTGCACCTCTTGCCTGACTCTGCTGTGCGTGGGACAGTCCTCTCCCCTCTTTCAGCACCCACTTTTCCAGTGCTTTGGTCCCTATTCACTGCCCACGTGCTCTCCAGCTGCTCTGCCTTGGCACAGCTGATGCTGCACAGAGCACGGTTTGACACGGAGCACAGCACTATCCCCCACCTGATCCAGAGCCCTCTCTCCCCAAAAACACCTCCTACCCTTCCCACCCCAGAAGCCAGCACATGACTAAGGCAGCTGCTCATTTTCCCTGAAAAAAGGCAGGAAGGAACTCCAGAATTAAAGCTCTTCCATTCCTACCGCAATGGGAACATCCCTTCCCCCAGCCAAACGTCAGCCCCAACACCTCTGTGCTTTAAGAGGATGTCAGAAGGGAAAGACTCCCTGCCCTTACCCACCCACACCTACAGAGCTGCTTTCTGCACCGGGTGCTTCCAGCCTGGTAAGGCCAGTCTGCAGCATCTGGAGTTGCAGAAGGCACACGATGTTCCAAGCAAACTCTCGAGTGCCAGGACAGGAGATAGGGTTCTGGGTCTCACCCTTCTGAACAAAAACTAAGATTTACACTTCTTTCTGACATCCTACCACTGCATACTCACTTCAGTTTATTGGGGCCTTTGTTTGCTGAAGGCTGAAATTATTTTGTTGGGTGTTTTCATTCCTTTTTCTTCCTGGGAGTATCCCCCCTGTCTTCCCTCTAACAGGAAGAAAGAAAAAAGGAGGAAAAAAAATCACTCATGTCTTGAAAGTTCACACAAAGTACAGACCAATACAGCTCAGTTTTACAGATTCTGGTTGAAAACAGAAAAAATAAGATACTGGAACTCACAAAGTGGAAACCCAAGCACAGCAGATAGAGCTTTCAGGCTCACTGACAAGTAAACCTAAAATGACATTTTACCTATCTTGCTTGCATACATTAATTGCTTTCCAGTGGCAGGGATGGAACTGCTAAACCTCTCGATGCAAACTGTAATCTAAAGTAAGGCCCTTCCATTGCTGAAAACAAGCATTCCATCTGTCCTGGATGGGCTTTTTGTCCTCCTACTCAGTCTGAATGGTACAGAAACTTATTCAGATGCCTTGGGGCACAGTCAAGAACGGTAAGCAATTGTGCTTTGTGACACCCCTTATCGAAGGGAAGGAAAAACTCCAGTCACAGGAGAGTGAGATCCCTGAGATCCCCCAGATGTGCAGGGGGTTCTGATTGTATTGACAAGAATCTGAGAGGGGTGAAATTTAAACAGTCAGTGAAAATTGCTGCCATTGTCTTCCAGAAGCACGGGAACCATTAAGGCAGAGAGCCAATCACTGAAAGATTTTTACAGATTTTATAACATCGATTGTGCAGCATCAAGTGTGCAAATCATCAGCTCAGCTGAAGGAGAAACTTCAGAACCGTTTGCTACAAGCCAAGAAAATGTAAAAGAAAGTGCCCTTATCTCTTGGCATTACCCACAGTGTGCCTGCTGGTTTCTGCCTCTCTCCCAGAGTGCAGAGAAACATGGAACCATGGAGCAGCTTCTCAGCAGTGCTGCTCTCAATGAGTTCTCCTTCCAGGCTGCACTCCCGTCTGGGATACAGGCTCTGACTTGGGATTTCCTGCAGTCAGGGAGTCCACAGGCAGTGCCCATTCACCATGAAGCCTGCAGACAACTCTTGCTGCAGCTGACCCAGGCCCCTTTGGGAGTCAGCTTCCCAAAAAACACTTGGGAGCATCGACCTGCTCGGTTAAATGAAGGGCTCTCTTGGAATTCAAGGGAAAGCCACTGCAATGGCTGAGGGACTCTGCAAAGGGCTCCCTGGAAAGCCCCTGAGTGCACCCAGCCACCTCTCAGGCATCACTGCTGGCATCACAGCAGCTCCAAGGAAACCCAAGCAAGCTTTTTGCCCATTTATCCATGTGCCAAGTGCCTCAGTACCACACTGCTTGTAATGGGGGGCACAGGAAGGGGGCACCGCCACCCTACAAAGCTCTGCTTGGGCTGAAACCCAGAGAAACCCAGCAGTGCTGGCGGGGGCTGGTCAGCCACAAGCTGCCACAGCCTGCTGCCAAAACCTCCACTGACAGAGGAGGGCTGGGGATTTCTTCTTGCAGGAAACTAGGATTCCAAGAAAAGCCCCAAAACACCAGAGCATGTTAGACAGCTTACAGGGCTTTCCATTTGCTCAGGAGGGGATCTGTGACCAATTGGAAACAGCGGTGGGAACACACCCCTTAGAAGTTTGGTAACACCATTAGAGAAGGATCATGGCTCTACTGCCAACCTATGAAGTGGAAACTCCACATGGGTTTTCCAAACACCACCTTGGTCATTGTCCAAACCCACCTCCCCCTGCCCCTCTCACCTTCTTCTTTCCAGGGGGCTCCTCAGGACTCTTCATGGCTTTCCTCTTCCAGTCCGGCTTCCTTGCAGGCGAGAACAACTTCTTCTCCCCAGGAGGCAAGGGCACTTTCTCCTTGTGCAAATTGCCAGGCCTGTGCCTGCTGGGGATGAGAGCGTCACGTTCCTGGCCAGCTCCCAGGGGCCGGGGCTCCAGAAAGCCTTTGGCGTTGGCCTGCTGGGAGCCCTTGTCCTTTGGCTTCTCAGAGAGCTTGTGAGGTGCCGGCTTCAGGTCTTTCCTGTCTGTGGGTCTTTTTTGTCTTTCTGTCCTTTTGATGGCTTTTGGCTTCACTGTTTCTAGGACTTTGGGCTGGTCCTTGCAAGGCTTCTCTGTGACCTCCAAAGGACCAGGCTCACTCTCCACCTTCCGGACTCTCTTGGATTCATCAGGCACCAGGGGCTGGCCGGGCCTTTTGATACCCATGGTCTTCCTGGGCAAGGGCCCGTCAGTGTGCACAGGACGCTTCAGGAAGCTCTGTTTGCTTGTAACGTGAC
Organism: Aphelocoma coerulescens; assembly: GCF_041296385.1. Lineage (NCBI taxonomy): Eukaryota > Metazoa > Chordata > Aves > Passeriformes > Corvidae > Aphelocoma > Aphelocoma coerulescens. The sequence goes on from NW_027183479.1 coordinate 386,015, forward strand.
CTTCCAGAGAAGCCTTGGCCACTTGGCCACAGCTTCTGGGAGAAGTCTTGGCCACTTGGCCAAAACTCTTCTGAAACTCCTTGGCCACTTGGCCAAAACTCTTCTGAAACTCCCTGGCCACTTGCCCATCACGTTGGGATTCCTAGGATTAAAGGACAAAGTGCAAAGTAGCTCAGCGTGTAGCTTCACAATAAATACATCCACTGACACCTAAACGGTGTGTTGCTGGCACATTAGGGACATGTGCATTTTTGAATAAATACTTTTAAAACATCCTAAGAGCTGCCAAACAGCTGAGCTGAACTTCTGCTCAGCAGAAAGATCTCTTGGAATTTATCAGCAGCCCTGGCAAAAATGGGCTGGCTTACCTTTGCTGGCAATGGAAGATTGAAAGTCTCTTTTCTCAGAGGCGTCTGAAGAGGTGGCAGGAGAAGTGACAGTGAGTTCCTCATTTTCTGGAAAGAGAGGGAGAGAAGCAGCTCTCAGGAGTTTTGCTGATGGACACAAGAGAACGTTTCACCCTGCAGAGAGTCAGAGGGATCCAGCTCCTCATGGATTTGTACAGGCTTCCACCTGGAGATCTGTTATTGAAGAGCACCTACCTCCAATATTCCTTCAATGGACTGCACATAAATGTGCACAATGGGCTGAGACAAGAAAGAGGGAAGCAGTGTGAGCTTGTCTGGGTATTTTACTCATTGACAGGAAACAAGCATGCACTCAGCAAACATCTGATTACCAGCAGCTCTCTAAGTGTCATGCACGTCCATTCAGGACATGAGCAGCAGGTGCAGAGCCTTTGGACAAGGGCCACTCGGGAAAAGCAACCCCCAGCTTGAGGGAGGAGCAGCTCAGGCTGCCTGGGATGAGTTGTCACTCTGGCTCTAGAACTGCATTTGAGAATGCTACACTCACAGACTGAGAGGAAGGCTGATCTTACAACTCCAGCTTTTACCTCTACTTCTCCTCAGCACACCCCAAAACACACTTTCAGTGAGGGAAACATCTGCTGAGTGAACAGGAGCTCAGCAATGTATTTCTTCCCCACCCAATTCCTTTTTCAAGGAAATTCCCAATTTTCAGGAATTCCCAATTCCTTAATGGACGCAAAACATAGGCAAAACCAGAGATCTATTATTGAAGAGCACCAACCTTCCAAGTGTTTTCAGTTGATGGCACCTCAATGGGCTTCTTTTCCTGAAACAAGAACGAGGGAGGCAGAAGGAGTTTGTTTGCGTTTTTTTTGTTAGTTTTTTTACTAATTGACATGCACTCAGCCAGCATTTGCTTACCAACAGCTCTAGAAATGTCCTGCAAGCCCATTAATAATAAAGTGCTGCTAAGGATTAAAAGGCCCATCTGAGGGGGAGTTACTAATGGAGGCCAGGTAGAAAATGAACTGAAATCCCCACAGTCACCTCCTCTTCCTCTGAGAAAAATGCCAGTGTTCCCTTTGCAACCTGGCAGTCAGAGAACAATGTTTCCTTTCTTAAATTACTACTACTCCTGCTACTACTGCTACTATTTATCATTACTGTTGTTATTATTATTATATAAGTATGTTCCTGCAGTCTGCTTCCTTTATGGAATTTTGCTTTGAGGCAGCCAAGCTTTGCTTTCAAAGGCACAGGCTGCCTCTGCATTTAAAAGAGTTGAGCAAAAAGTTTCCTTAGTTAAAAAGAACAGTTAGAAATAATAGTTCCCAATTCTTCTAAGCCAGTCCTAGAGCAAGAGGAATATTTCTCATTCACCCAAATAAATGAGACTCCTAGTCCTTCTGAAGTCCACAGCAGTGTGGACAAGACACTGACATCTCACACATCGGGAAAGATGCAACACAGTTCATGCAAATCCTGGCTGACTTTATCCATCCTGTTCTTGCCCCTGCAGGCCTTGCAACTCCCCAGCTACCATTTCTCACTCTCCCATTGCCTGGCAAAGTGATGGATTTAGCAGCCAAATTTGGACAAATGCATGTTCTGCAGGGGTGCCCAGAGACACACTGTGGAGACAAGTTGCCTTTGGGCTACCCCAGGGAGCTGAGTCGCCCCCCAGCTGATGGCAGAAGCCGGCAGGGACTCCACCCCTCTCTCAGAAACGCAGCCCCTCCTTCCCCCCCCTCACCACCCACTCCAAGGCAGATGCAGCATCCCTGCTCCTTACTTCACACTGACACTCCTTAACTGGGCTTCCCAGCAGCAAGGACAAACACTGCCCACTTCTGCTGGCCTGAGGGCTGGTTGCAGCACTCTGCACTCCCAAGACTTTGAGAGCCAGGATCGTGCTTTATCTTTTTGGCAACTGATGCTGAAGAATGGCTCCTGCAGAAGGCAAGGCCCTGCACTGCTTTACTTCTCTCAGCTTCCTCTCATTTTCCACAAGGTATTGCCCACAGTCCCTTGCAGCTGATCACCAGCCTTTCCCAGGAAAAGCTGCCTGCAGCCTCTAGCTCTTCCTTCTCCTTCCAGAGGCCAAACACAGTTTGAAAACCTTCCCTGTGGCTCTCCTGGCCCAGCTGCCATGGCTCAGCACCATGGGCTCCTACATTCCATAGGGCACAGCAATATCCCAGGATGCTGAAGGATGAGCCTGCCAAAACCCCAACATGCACCTGGGAACCAAATGCCTTTGAGCTCTGGCGAGGCCAAGCCCCGAGAAAGGCAGGGCCCGTGTGCTGCTCCCTTGGCCTTGAGGGGCTGCCAACAACAGAGCCCCCAACAACTGCACTCACCCTGACAGGCAGGAGTTGCGATTGTTCCGCTTTGGCTTCTGCCTTCCAATTGGAGGGACCCTCATCGCTGTCACAGTTCTGCTCAGGGCGAGGTGAGAGGTCTGGTGATTCCGGTGAGGATTTTCCCCAGATGTCCTCATAGGGCTTTGTCTTACTGCAGGTCCGCCGATGCCTGCGGGTGTGTGACTGGGACTTGGACTTTCTTGGAATCCATATGGGATTCAGAGGGCACTTGTGGCTCAGAAGCGCCTTGAAGTCCCAATCGCCCAGCACCTTCTTAACGCGCCTCGACAGCTCATCTTCTTTATCAGTCTGCAGCAGAACAACAGAGAGGGGGAATGTCAAAAACACCCCAAGCAAGAGATGCAGCTCAGCAAGAGACACTCCTCAGGATCTTCATGGAATCCCCACGCATCGCCACAAGGGAAGTCAGGCAAGCTCAGTGGAGCACATGGGAAGCTGCTGTGTTTGCAGTTGTCAGGCTCAAGTTTGCTACAGCCCATGCAGAAGACACAGCTCCCTCTCCCACCCCAAGCAAAGATGCAGCTCAGCAAGAGACACTCCTCAGGATCTTCATGGAATCCCCACGCATCGCCACAAGGGAAGTCAGGCAAGCTCAGTGGAGCACATGGGAAGCTGCTGTGTTTGCAGTTGTCAGGCTCAAGTTTGCTACAGCCCATGCAGAAGACACAGCTCCCTCTCCCACCCCAAGCCTCCTTCCTCCTCTCCTTCCAGCCTGCACCCCACTCCCATTACTTTGTAGGGTTTGGCAAAGAGGGGAGTCTCCTCCGAGAATGGATCTTTCTCCTCTGGAGCCGCCTGCCTCCTGCGCCTGTCTCGCTCCAGAATGCGGAGCAAGTCTCTGTTGTTGTGCCAGCTTTCAGAAAGAGAAAGAGAAAGAGAAAGAGAAAGAGAAAGAGAAAGAGAAAGAGAAAGGAGAGTTAACACTTGAAGCCCTGTTTCTACTCCCTGCACACACTGGGGCGTTCACACAAGGGCACAGGTCCAGCAGCAAAGCAATGCTGAAATCCACAGGATGGTGACAGTGCCCAAATCAGTTCTGTCCAGCGTGTGCTGTGCCCCAGAGCAACGAGACACACAAGGAACAGCACGCATCCTTCTCAGGGATTGCTACTGCTCATCCCAGCCATCAAGAAGGGTGGGAAGGGAAAAACTGTCCCCCCATTTCCCTGTGAAACAAATGGGGAAGCAGTCACTGGGGGCGGTCAGCAGGTGAGCTGGCAAACCCACTTGCAGTGATCAATGGGAGAAACTGCCATTCTTGTTCTCTTTCTGACTTCCCACCCCACTCTCCCACTGAGCGTCAAAGAGAATCCTCTCTTTTGAAGGTCTTGCCACTTTCAACGCCTGAACTTTGTCCACTTTATAAACAGCCTTACAAATGCACTCTCTACTGTAAACGGATATGCGGAGAGCTGCGTACTGACAATCATGTAGCTGCATTTAAAGCCTTCCCACCAACGAGATTAGATAGGAGATCTCAGACATTCAGAAAACACCAGCTCAAATGCCCCTGTTCCTCTTCAGCCACATGTGCATGTACTCAATTCCACCAGCCCCACATCAAAACACTGATAAGGCTGTGTCCCATCATGGGAAACCAGATCCTTTAAACTGTCCCTGGTCTGTGAAAGGCTACTGCAAAATGAGGGAAACTCTGCCTCTGACATTTGTGGACATTGGGGAAGGAAAAGGCAGCAGGCATGGTAGATGCAGGAATCTAGTTCTACTCTACTGCACAGTCTACTCTATACCTACAATTCCTGGATTCTTCTTCACTCATCCAACTTCCCAAGTGCCCCAGGATGCAAGGGGAGAGCCTTGTGTGCCCCTGCAATGACACCTTCCCAAATACCACACCCATAATCAGCTCCTGAAAGTTTAATCACCCCTAGAGCAGAAGCACAGCTGCCTCATCTCATGCTGAGGGGCTGTTATTGGCAATAAATCAGGTTTTTGCACTGGATGGCATTCCTAATTCAGAGTAGAAGAGTCTGCTGTCTACTGAAATGCCCAGCTTCTTCAGATAAGCCCGTAGCTCTCCCAGCCTCCGCAGCCCTGGAGACACCATTGCTGCCCATCTCTGCCCTGGCCATTGAAGGTGTTTGGCAAGATGCTCTTCAAAACCTTTGCAAACCTGCGCTCTGCTGTTCCTCACAAGCCTGCACACTTCCCTTAAGGCCAGGGAACTTTGGAAGCTTTGGGAACTGGACCTCCAGCCTTAGCACCAACACGCCCAGCACCTGGGAACCTTGGAACAGGGGGACTCCACAGTCCTACCCCCTCCATCTCCAGGGGGAACACAGCTCAGTATTGGAGAGTTAAAAACAGTGCTGTACTTGCTGCAGCTGGTCTACACTTGATGTGTCACCAGGAAAACCCAAACATCCCGACTGTTCAAAGAGGCAAGTGAAACTGAATGTCTGCCCTGAAACATCAGCTCAGGCCTCCTCACCTTCAAACATGTTCCACAAGAAGTAAAAACTTGCACAAAGCGCCCCCACCCCAAAAAACACAGCTCCTGCTTTGCTGCACACTGAAACAGGAAAATACTCCTAGGCCCAAAGCTTCCCAAACTGCAGAAGGGAGTGCCCTGGCCCCAGGAACAAGAGATTGGCTTCAGAAAGTTCAGCCCAGAACCTGCCCAGACCCACGACATCATCCAGGCCTGAGCCTGTTACAGGAGCTCTGAAAATACCAAGGTGCTCTGAAGCCACTCCCACTGACAGGACAATCCTTACTTAACTGCATTAAGGGGGGATTATTTTTTAAACTGTCTCAACATTCATCAGAGCACCTGGGAAGCCAAGATTACATCAAATTAATTCCTACCTATTGTCTCTGTTCAGGTTGTCCGTAGGTTCCATTACGAAGCCTCAGTTCGATCAGCTTCTCTGGAAGAGAACAAACAGAATTCACCATCTGCATGAGTTCAGACCTAAAGCAGGGGTCCAGATCTCCGGGGACTTGCTGCACTCAGAGCCTTGAGTGCCCAACTGGGAGTCACTGCAGTGCTCCTAAACATCAACCATGCAAACATGGGGATTCCACGTAGCTGAGAAGGGGAGAACCAAGAGATCCATTTTCCCCTGCCCCCAGTGCTGGTGCTGCATTTCAGGTCAGCTCCTAGCTCCACACTGGGCCAAGAGCATGACAAACCAGGCCATGCTACACGCTCCAGGATATCTGGTTCCATTTTAAGTGTAAATGTGCCCTTAGAACCCTGCCCTTGGACAACCAAATGGGCCTCACGTGAATGGCAGCATCTGTGGAAAGGGGAGGGAAAGAAAAGGAGAAAAGAAAGCCCTAAAAAGACAGCTCTAGATTAAAAGGTAATGAGATCCCTCAGCAGAAGCAAAAAATCTCCAAGAGGCAGAAACAGGACTGAAAACATTTCCATTTCAATTTGTGACCTTCATTTGCAGCATCTCACAGTCCAGAGGGAGCAGAATGAATTCTCACTGGGGAGGAGGCTACAGGAGCATTGTGGGAAGTCTTGTGAACCACCCCACTGAGGGCAGCTGACATGAGACAGGAGCACAGACACTTGGGGGAAGAGGGGAAGCAGCAGCTGAGCTCCAGGCCACGGCTTTAACACCAGGCAAGGGACCAGCAGGGAACCATTCTGCAAGCCACAGAAACACACGGGCCACTGCGGATGGAATCCTGTCAGACCCCCACCTCCCCCTGCAGCTGGGAAGCCTCAGAATAGGCACTCACACTAAGCTGAGAGGACAGATCTGGAAGCAAACAAACACTGCAGCTTTGTTCCCTCCTCACAATCATGAAAACCGTAACACTGGCTGGGAAATAAACTGCCTTGAAAGAACAAGGTGCCCACTTGGATTTAAAGAGAAACAAAGGTGGGAGAAGTTGGAAGCGCATACTGGGAGGAGTCATTCCAGGTTTCTTCCAACTTCTCTTGAATGGACCGGGCATTGGCACAACTTGGGCAGAGAGAGATGCACGCACCCATGTGAATAGACAGCATGGCAGGGAAACCTGCTCTGTCACCAGCTTGTCCTTAACATGGCCACAAAGCACGTGAGTGGCCAGCAGCAAAATCCAGACTTCACTAGACAGGCAAAAAGTTTTGCAAATGCCCTGGACAGGGCCAGGTTTTCAACCTCGCTGACGCCCCATGGATCTGAGGTTGCGCAGGCGTCCTTAACCTGACACGATTGCCACAGGGCACAAATGCTTTTGCAACCAAGCTGTGCTTCTGAACACGAGCTTTCCTCGCTGGGGAGATGAAGGCAGGTACCCAAGTGACCCTGATGGGAATTCTTACAAGGTTTTGACAGTGCTGTATTTGGCCAGACTCATTGCTGCATCCCTTAGCAGGACATCTTTGATTGCTCTTCTTGCTGCCTTTCTCCGTCCAGCCACAGGCAAAGAGCTGCTCTGAAGGAGCAAGGAAGCTTGGAGGCTGCTTGGAGACCTAAACCTTATGTACCCATCTCAAGAGCTTTTCCTTCAGATCTTGCTATCACTGACCTTCACATGCTCTTTTTATGGGCAAAGCATGCTGTTTTGCACACATTCAGGTATTTGAAGGGTCACCTTGACATACAGGCAGAGAACACACCGGATTCGTAGAAATACAGAACTACAGAACCACAGAATGTTTTAGCTTGGAAGGGGCCTTAAAGATTATCTACTTCCAACCCTCCTTCCATGGGCAGGGACACCTTTCGCTAGACCAGGCTGCTCAAAGGCCTGTCCAACCTGAACTCAAAGTATTAAAATATTCTGGTGGCCATTGGACTTATATACATATAATATACCAGTAGATGTACAAGACCATTGTGATTAAAATGGCCTTGATTCTTAAAAGTGGAAAGTAATAAATCCATAGCTTTGGCTTCACTTTGGGATGTGGGTTCTTCCACACCGGCTTTGCCACCTCTCTCTGGAGTCACTGCCTGTGACAGTTCAACGGGAAGAGCGGCCCCTCGCAGCCGCTCTCAATCCCGACAACAGGGCAATCCCAGGCCCCAGCTGCTGCAGGCACTGCCCAGGAAAAGCCCAGAGTTTCCCCTGCCACACATCTGCTGGCTCTCCGCTCAAGCCTCTCCTCCTCAGTGCTGGCACCTTTTGGCAGCACACGGGGCAGAACCCAGGGGCCTCTGTGCTGCCCTCCTTTCCCAGGGACTGCCTGGCTCTGCTGCGCCTCAAAGACACTGAGGATTAAAGCTGAATCAGCAGCAAGCCCTCCTGCAACCTTGCCCTCTCCACCCGACATTAATTTGTCCCACTGAGGGCTGGGTAATAATACTCTGAAATAATTGCACAAACAAGGCCTTAAAGGCAGTCGCTCTGGTCAGAGGCCTCTTTCCCAGCAAACTGCTGTCAGCTCGCAGAGGCAGCAGTAAGAACCCGCATTTGAAGCTGTTCCTGTTGCTGCACGGTGCAGGAAGGCAGCAGAGCCATCCGTGGCTGGCCCGTTTGCCCCCGCGCAGCCAAGGGGAGAATCACCTGGCACAAGTGGGCCTTGCGGGCGAGGAATGCCTCCTGGAACGGCAGTGCCGCTGCCAACAGGCCCTCTGACCAAGGAATGCCTCCGGGAACGGCAGTGCCGCTGCCAACAGGCCCTCTGACCAAGGAATGCCTCCGGGAACGGCAGTGCCGCTGCCAACAGGCTCTCTGGCCAAGGAATGCCTCCGGGAACGGCAGTGGCGCTGCCAACAGGCTCTCTGGCCAAGGAATGCCTCCCACAATGGCAGCCGCGCTCGCTCCGTGCTGCTGCAGCCCGCGGGGCGATTCCCGAAGACGCTTCTGCTGTTGCCATGGCCCCGGTGGCAACGGAGCGTCACAGGCACGGCCGGGGCGGTGTCCAGGTGCCCAGGGCGGGGCTCAGAGGGCACGGAACCCTGCTGGAGCCCCGCCCGCACCCCCTGCTGCACACGGGAGCCCAGCCCTGCCCGGCAGCCGCACACGGGCTGTGCCCGAGGCGGGGCCGCACGGCCCTGCGCCACCGAGCCGCAGGGCCCTGCCCGGCAGCTGAGAAGGAGCCACTGAGGGAGCCCTCAGGGCCCAGGGCCAGAGCTGCAGCTGCTTTGTCCAAAGGCTCAGGGGCATCCCATGAGTAAAGCTGGCAAGAAATTCACTGATGGGACTTGCACGTCTTGTGGCCCTTGAGCACTGATGGAAACTCAGGGAGGCTGTGTCCCGGTCCAGACAGGAGAGCCCCTGGACTGGGGCCTCTGCAACAAGAATTTCACATGTAAATTACTTGGTAATGGGATAAAAAACCAAGACACCAGAACAACCCAACTTATGTATATCATTCGCAAGTTCTTGATTCTTTCAAGCAGAGATAAGTCTTGAGAGACTTCATGTGAAAAAGCATTCTGCACACTGAGTGACTCCATCAGATGGGGAATGCAGTCTTAAATCCTCTCGGCCAAATAGACACAAATAATCTAAAAAAGTCAATTTCCCTGAGGCTCTCTCTTGGCACCGTGGTTTCTTCTCCGGCTGCAATCTGGGCCATACCTTTTTTTCCCCCTCTTGAGTATTTTATCCCAGCGGCATTACTGCCATTGCTGATGGGCTCCTTTATGGCCAGCGGTGGGCACGTCTTGGTCTTATTTTTAAGGGAACTATTTCATTTCTGGCCAGGAAAAGGAAAGTGAAAAATGCTAGAAACCAACCACATAAAGTCAAGTTTTAAAATGATGGAAGGCAGTATGTAAATAAGTTGAGAGTGTTCCATCCTAACCTGTTTTTTCATTTCATTGTATTAATTCAGGTTGGTTGATGCTCTGATAAGAAAAATGTCTTCCTTTCTTCTGCTGCTTCTGACATTTGAACATCGCTGTGAGAGGTTTTGGTTGTACTTCAGGGCCCTTGTGGAGCCCTTCCAGCACAGAATATTCTATGATTCTGTGACCTGGAGCAATGCTCCTGTGCTCGGCACTGCTGAGGGTGCATCTGGAATCCCGGGCCCGCTTTTGGGAGCGCACTACGAGGCTGGGGCGCGTCCAGGAGATGGGCATGGAGCTGGTGCAGGCTCCGGAGCACAGGTGTGATGAGGAGCAGCTGAGGGAGCTGGGGGTGCTCAGCCTGGAGCAGAGGAGGCTCGGGAGGCACCCGCGGGAGTTGGCAGGTGCTGGCAGAGGCCGCTGCTGTTCTCCCTCGCAGCCTGAGGGCAGCTGTGGCACCCGGCCTCAGGAGGGCTGAGCGGCTTTCCCAGGAGCTTCCTGCCGCATCCCACAGCACCGGGGAGGGGGCTGCTGCCGTTCTTTCGGGTAGAGAGGGCTTCAAAGGTGCCCGGGAAGAGGCCGGGGGTGCGGAGGGCTCAGGCAGGCAGCCCGGGGGCCGCTGGTGCCACGGAGGGAGAGGGAATTGTGCGTGGCCGAAGGGGAAAGCTGCCAGCGGCGTCCGGCTGTGGGCAAGGCCTGTGGCCCCCGTGGAGCCGGGAGGGCTGCCGGGAAACGGGACGGGGGCAGCTGCCCTGTGCCTGGAACCCTGCCAGCCCTGGGGCTGAGGCACCTGGGTGACACCAAATCCCGCCTGGCACACGGCGTGTCCCTGCAGCCCCGTGTGCCTTGGCAGCGCTCTGGAAGTGTGTGGGATACAGAACAGGCCCGTTTCCTGCCTTTGCCATAAATCCAGTGCATTTCCCGGCCTCCTTGGGATGTTCCCTATGGCACAGTGCCATGACACAGTTACAGGGCTGTGGGGAGAGAAGAAACCTGGAAGTCTTTCATGGAACAATACCCTGTTCCTTCCAGCCAGCTCAGTGGCTGCCCTTCATGAAGTGGGATCATTTGTGTTACCCCACATTATTTTGAAAATGGACTGACATAGTTGGATTCTAGCTAGGAAATCTCAAACTTATCTCGGTTTGACTCATGGAACAAAATAATTTCTATATAAACCAGCATTTTTTTGTTCTAATGTAATTGTGGAAAGCTGGGAAAGAAGAATCCAAATTCTTATGCTTGATCTTGACATCCTGCAAGTACAGCTATGGTATACTTCAAATAACTTCCTTACAGAGGGAAAATATCTTCTATTATTCAAATCCTTGCTATATGATTTCAATTTATGACTAAACATTTGTATTTATATGTTCTGTGTAGCTGAATCAGAAGGCCTGTGTGTATATTCAGCCTGGTGACGGTGGGAGTAACAGTGATAGAGTACTTAGGGAATGATCCAACCAGGAGCTGATGTCACCAATGAATTATAATTGATGTCAGTAGTTTGAATTCTTGTCATCTACCCACATGATCCTAATGCTGGCAGCCTGTGGAATGTGATGCATGGGCAACTAGTGCGAAGTGATTATTTATTTTTTAATGGAACAGGTGGAGATTTCCTTTTCCACCTTAAAAACCCTCTGGAGCAACTATTTCTGCATTCTCTGTTTGCTTGCTACCTTTTTTTTTTTTTTTTAATTGGCCCAGACATACAACTTGAGGAGCCAGCTGTGTCTGTTGTGCTGCACCCAGGTTTGGACTGTCTCCTAGCTATGAATTCCTTATGCTTTTATGTGAATATTGAGCAGAAACATTCTTGAGCCCCATTTGGAATCAGGAGTATTAATGAAAGACATGTACAGTGTGGAGGAAAAATGGAAAGCTTTCACCTTTTAGTTGTATTTCTGCTGCTGTAACACTGGACTAGCATGGTGATAAATGAAGATTCCAGAATCTCTCACTGATACCAAGCAGCCATGTTTTATTCACCATCTTATGACCATTACTGATAACTTGTTTTCATACTGAAATACAGTGGATTGTGGGGGAATACAGGGGAATATGACTGTAGTAAGGAAGCTGCTCAGCTGTGTTTGAGGCACAATGAAACTATTTGTGCCGATGAAACCTTTTGTTTAACAGTTCTTTCAACTTGACTCTAGATACCTTAATGTAGTGGGTGAACCTGAGTTGATGGACAGTCTTTTAGACTAATGACGCTTCTCGCAATTTACATATTTAAACCACGTGGAAAGGCGGGAATTGCCTTTTGTCCCAGTTCGCCTGCCAGAAGGTGGGGGGGCTTCGAGCCTCTGGGCCCTGCTGGGCCAGGCCGGGCCCCCTGCTACCTTCCCCTTTTCCCAATGCCGCAGCGTGGACCCTGGGTCTCTGGGGGAGGAACTATCCCAGAGCCGCAGGCAGCTAAAACCAGCCATGGTCTGCCACACAGCTAAACCCATCCGGCGCGGCTTCTTGGGACTGGCGGGTCCCTCTCCTCTCCACGTGGAGCCGGTGGAGCCAGCAGGAGCCAGTGGAGCCTCCTTTCTGCAGTCAGCACACTTCGTGCTAAACTGAGGAAGACACCATGCAGCCAGCAGCACAGAGGGAGCGAGGCTTTCTTCTGCTGTAAAGCCAGAACAAGAACACTCTTCAACATGGCAGTTTCAGAGCCAGAGAGAAAGAGAAAGTGAGTCATGTGAGACAAAGCTGAAAATGGCAACCGGAGAAAAGAGGCTGGTGCCACGTTTTTCACGTGTAGCTTAAAAAAACTTTCTTGCCTGCCGTGGGAAGAAACTGTAATATCACAATCTGTTTGTCTCTTTAATCCATTTGAAGTACATGGGGGGATGGAGAATTCATGTGTGGCCCATGAAGACTGTGAAGAGTGCCTATGCCAGGCTATATAGAAGCAGTGAGAGGCTTTTAGAGGCTTGTGGGGAAGAACGCCTTTGTGTTCAGGTCAAAATAACTCGTCCTTAAAAAGATTAATAACCCCGTGTGATGGCCCATGTTTGGCAGTGTGAAGGAACTGAGATTTTTCACGGAAGAGATGTTTTACACCAGAGCAGATTGTTTCTTTCTGGGTGGGTCTGCTGTTGATGGCAGTTTGGGAACCACGTGCAGCTGAAGAAAACCCTTTTTCCCTTAAGCGTAAGAGAGAGACTTACCAAGAACTGTAACACTGACTAACATCCCATGTTCTGTTACCCTTTGTGTGAGTTGGATAAAAGGAGGAAAGTGCTGGAGAGTGGGAGGGGGTTTGCTTTAATTTCTTGTTATTTCTCTTTACTTTTAATTCTATTAGTAATAAAACTCTTACTGCAGCTGTTTAAGGTTTGTGCCTGCTTTGCTTTTTCCTAGTTCTTATCTCACAGAAGGAAAATAAGTAAGTAATAGATATTTTGAACCAAACCACTGCACTTAATTAGTGTTTCTGCCCGGTTTCTGAACTAAACCCGCTACACTTATACAAATGGCATTGATCCAAAACCTGTCAAAGTCAGCTGAAAGGTGACTGCAGCACTTGGAGGGTTTGGGGTTTTTTTTCAGAGAAGTGTAACTTCCATCAAAATAAAGACAAAAACGGCCTAGATCCCAGCAGACTGGCATTTCCTGACCTGTTTTCTGTCTCTTGCTAAATAGTCTTTGAAGTTTTTTTTGGTTTTGGGGGGATGAGGCCCCATTTTTTACTTTACCAAGCCTTAATTATTTAGCTAAAGTTACAAATTAATTTAGATTTTATACTCTCTCTCATCTTCCTTTTGAACTTTTTCAGCATTTGCAACTGTTTCCCTTTCATATAGGTTTCTACTTTCTTTTTCAGACCTGGTGGGTTTTGGTGTTTTCTTCCTTTTGTGTTTCTCCAACTTTTCACTCCTTTTATCTCCTTCACTGTTTATTCCCCTGAACTGCTTTCTATCTTTCTGACCTCTTTCAGTAAATTTTAGCTATCCAGCAAATCAAAGCCAACAGCAAATATTCTTGCATTCACAGGACAGCTGTTGTAAATAAATATAATTTCACTTGAAGGAATTGATAGGAACAGTGCCAACCACCCAAAATAAACCAAAGTTTGAGATGCTGGTGGGATGGACTGTTCATCAGAGAGAAAAGAAATGACCTGTCATTTGGATTATTAATGTACTGTTCTTTACTAGTTTAGTACTGGTAAATATATATTCATACTGTCTCTAAGGGTTACAGAAAGAAAATCCATTTTTCGTAGTAGCAGGATCCATGTGCCAAGCACATGGCCAGCTTTTACCTGCTCACAGCAATCTAATCCTTTTCCTCAAGGTCTTGTAACACTTGGCATGACATCAACTCCTCCTTAGGAGTAATAAAACCAAGAAAGCAGTAAACTAGGGCAGTATTTTTAGGAAAACACTAAAAAGAGGCGTCTGTCTCTTATGAAATTCAAGGCTTTTATGAAATATATTTTGACAAGAGGAAAACATGGAGAGAGACTATTTAGAAGAGCATGGCAAAACAAGGGAGAATGACTTCAAACTGAAAAAGGTTTAGATTAGGTATTAGGAATAAATTCTTGTGAGGATGATGAGGCACTGGAAGAGGTTGCTCAGAGAAGTTGTGGATGCCCCACTCCTGGAAGTGTCCAAGGCCAGGCTGGATGGGGCTCTGAGCAACTTGGTCTAGTGGAAGATGCCCCTGCCCATGGCAGAGGGTTGGAACGAGATGATCTTTAAGGTCCCTCCCAACCCAAACCATTCTGTGATTCTATGGTCATAACTGCAGAACTGGCAACCTTCTAATTTCATATTGGCCGGTTTTAAAGATACCATTTGTTGTAATTTTCAGTGTTGTTTCTCTGAAAAATTCAAGTGTAAAGTACATAATGTGAATGCTTCTTTTTCCTAGAAATTGCCCCTTCATATTCCTCCTACAAAGTACCGAATAGGAAGCTGAGTGATTTTTCAGCTTTATGGAATCAAGTTTTCCCATTTGTTATTTTTGGACTAAAAGTACTAAAGTCTCAACATAAAGAATGGATTCCTTAGAATGCACTTAGTATCTCTTAAAAACTCTGGAAAATGTTACTGTAAAAAGGGTAATATACCTGCTGTTCCAGCCTTTTCCCAGTTCTGAAATATGGAATTGGTGAAGAATTAGTGAGACATTAAACAGGTGTTGAAACTTACATTAGTATTGTGCATAGTAAAAGTTGCTCAGCAATCTTTGGTTTTATTAAATGGTCTCTTTCAGTAAGCAGAGGCTTCTGGAGTACTTTTTTTTTGCAAATTTTGGGAAAATCATCAGCTAAATGGAGAACAGAGTCAATTCTTGATGTGAGCCACTTTTATCTTGCTTATTTCTTGTCTAGACTTTGTCCATTACCTGTAAGCAGTGAAAATTTTCTGAAATTAGATGTTATAATCTTTTACAATAAAGCATACTTCTTGGAAAATAAGGCCTGATTTTGCTAGAAAAGAAAGATAATTAATGAGCTGGTAGCTTATGCCTTCAAGACCAGTTGTTAATTGGTTACCTTTGTTGTGTGAAAACAGATCACATAAGAATTGTACAGAATACGTCTAAAGATGTAATGCTTCTCTAAAGAGTTAATTTTCTAAAACAAGGAAACTGCTGTTTAAAATGCTTTAACTGCTGTTAAAGTTTGTTGTCTTTGTATATAGCGGTACTTTCGTCTTTTCTTTTTGGTAAGTTTTCCTTTGGGGAATACAAAATAGCTACTGTTCTAATAAATTATTTTCTTGAAAGCAAACTTCATTGCTTAGGTTATTCCTATCAGAAGTGCAGGAATCAAATACTTGTACACTGAGGCTCCTTGACTTGGTCATGCAGCTATTCTCAGTTGCAGACGGGATGCAGAATAACTCATCTAAAACAGAGAATCATTCTTGGTCTTGTTCTGAGTTCTGGCCCAGGGCATATGCTCACACCCACTGAACTCACTCACTGATGGGAACTGTTACCAGGTTCCAGTGAAACTTACAGTAATGGCAGTATTGGACCAGAAATAATTTTGGTTTTAATTGGTCCCTGATTTATTATTACCACAGGCCTGGGCCCTAGGGTATATCACCATGTCCTGCAGCCATAGGGAGGAGGAGGAGAGATGATCCAGCAGGCAGGAATTGTGCAGCAAGATTGATCTATTTAATTATTTTACAAACTCTTTTATAGACTTTTTCTTTATAGTCTAATTGGACAAAGGATCAGCCACCCCTTGGGGGTGGTTGGCTAAAATCCTAAAACATCCATTGCCAAAATATTTTTCTACTATACCATAAACAAGACTTCTCAAGGTTGCAGGTGGCTTGGTTGTTTACATTCCCTGCCACCTCTTCTGTGAGAGAGAAAAGTCTCTCACGGACTTAGAAAATAGCAAGAAAATCCTTGCTAGCAGCATTTTTGTATCTACAATTTATCAGTCTAAAACTCAGCTGTCCTTAAAGAACTTTATTTTGCTTGCTGTAATGTTATCAGGCTGGTAGTTGCTTATAAGGGGTTATGGGCTGCCCTCTAGTGAAGAGAAGGGAACTTCCTTAGAAAGAGCTGCACTGTAAGAGCCACCATTCAGGATGAATTGTAACAGAAGGTAAGACTAAAACCCATGATCAAACAGTAGTGGTGGTCATGGAACACACTGTCTTTACATACAAAAAGAAATATGCCTAAAGTTAGGTAATTCCTCTCCTGAGAATTTTTGAGAACAGCGTGGTAACAACCTGATTTAATAATTTTAGATTGACTGGTGTAATGTAAATGTGTTAATCCGCTTTACCAGGATCTGAAATCTATGGGTGAGTGATGGTGGATCCAGTTCAGAATCTCTGTGTCTCCTTCAGCTGCAACACTGAGGTGTTCCTTTGCCCTGGTGCAGTGCCCAAGTACAGCCAGACCATCAGGAACAGGGATGGATGTCTGGGATGGATGCCTGGCTGACTCACCCAGATTCAAGATCCTGGTATGTCAACAAAGCATGCATGGGATGGCAGGCATTTTTAGATCCGGAGGGCCTTTTTGCATAGGGAAAAACGTAAGAAATTAGACTTGATTTTCTTGCAACTTAAAAAAAAGTGATTGATGTATATATATATAACATATATATTTACATATATATATATTTCTATGAAATAAAAGGAGAGAAAAGTCAGATTAATTAGAATTCCCCGTGCCTCTTTCTGGGTCTCCTGAAGTGGAGTTTTTGCGTGAATTAGACCTGTGTTTTGTTAGATAAATGCAATAGCCTTTCTGCATTGACACTAAGAAGAAACAAGCTCTTTTAGAACATACTGTATCTGCTCTACTCCAGCAGTCTGCCTTAAGAAAAGATGAATCCTTTCCCCAAGTGCCTCTTTCTGCCATTGACTTGAATTAAGATGTATTTCACAGCAGACCTGGGACCTCTGTCTGGATGAATCTGATACTTGGTGCTTTCCAAATGGAAAACTTGGTGCTTATAGTAAATGTGCACGAGGGGGGTTCTGGTTTGTTGGGGCTTTCTATGTGTTTGGGTGTATTTTTTAAGGTGGCAGAGAGTGTTGTCTCAAATCTTAATGAGGATCCCAGCCATAAGGACAGGAGGCTCTCACAGGTAAAGCTGTAATTGCAGTTGTCTGCAAGGAAAGCATGGCACACAGTCAGTGAGAATTAAAACTATTGTAAAGCCACACTAGAAAAATAGTATGTCGATGCTTTAAATGCTTTCAAACATTCTTAAATGGATTCTAGCACTTCAGAATAATTGACTGCTTTCCCATATTGTACAATAAGAGCCTATTTGTTTGCTTGATAATAACATCAAAATACGGGAAAATACATTTAAAAAGGGAGCTTATTTTTTCCAGATGCTGGGGGAAACACTTGAATAATCTACAAGCAAAGTATTTTGCTTGTTTTACTTACTTACTGAAAGAAAAGGGATTTTCTCTAACTTGCAGGACACCATTTGGGAGACTAAGGTTTAGTTCCTTTCACTTACTGCATGTGTACACTCAACCACTATTACAAATGAAGTGCTGCTTAGCTACTTAATAAATCTTTCCCTTCTGCTTGCTCAAAAAGTTTTTATTTAGACTACTTTAAAACCAAATGCTCGTGGTTTGTTTTGGATTGGGATTCTTTGATGGCATTTTGGTGAAAATGGATACTTTTAAAGCTTCAGCATTAAAGCATTTTCCTTTAGGGTTCGCTAAGTTTAAGCAGTTTAACTGATTTCTTCGAGGGCTGCGAGGACAATTCAACGTGTGACATGCTGTGGCCTGGCTGTTAACACTGCTACACATATCACGTTGTTGGACTTTTTGAAGAGCCAAGTGTGGTTACTCAGCTTGTTCTCAGCAGGTGTTTGCAAATCAGTCACAGGCAAATAGGAACTCATGTCCTGTGCCAGTAGGAGCTGTGCTGCTGTACAGGAAATCTGCATCTGGGACTCCTCAGCAAAGCTGACTTTTCATCATTTCTGTTTACACAAAACTGCTGCCTTTGGATCGGTGTTCTTAACAGGCCAAAACTGAGCAGAGCTTATGAGCATTTGCTCTGTTTTTGTTTGTTTTCCTAGTAAATTCCAAAGTGAAGCTACATTAGATGATGGCATCTCAGTCAGCAGATGCCAGATACTGCACCAGGAAGGGACAATGTAGGGATCACTCGTGCATGGCACTGTATGACTGGCTCAGGGCAGAGTGAGGGCTGCTAATTACAGCTGTGCACAGCTGGAGTCAGCACCAGCTCCTTTCACTCCAGTCACAACTATCTCTGCATTTACCACAGCTGAGTGTGTGAGAAGGAGTTGTTTCCCAAACAGTCCCGTTTTCTGTTCTGACTTTGCGGTTGTTTGCCAACAGACCCAATTCTGCCATGCTTAGGCCATTCTAATGAAGTGCAGACCACAGCATAACTCACCAACCTTTCTTTGGGCTCAGATTTTAAGCAGAAAGTGCTAACAGTTTTGTTCCAATCATTATTTTTAAAGTAAATAACCAGCCTTTCCAAAAATTTCACGTGGTCTTTTTAAAGGCAGGTACCCCCCTCCATCTCTTCTTTTGCAAGGCAGAAAAGCATTACCCTCAAAAACCACAAAGTTTCCCAAAGGTAACCAAAATAACTTACAACTGTATTTCAAACAAAAATAATATGCAGATCTTTGCATTGAACAATAAAAACAAAACAGAACTGTTTGTAAGGCTTCAAAAGAACAGAGAACTTGGAACTATTTACATCCTGGAGACCCAGTCAAGGCACACTGGATTCCAGTCTGGGTCACTGTAAATTCGGTCTCATTCGGTGCACGAGGTCAGTCCGGCTCTTGGTCACGTCACTTGGCTTTGTCCAGCAGAAAGGTCTGGAACAAAGGGAGGGAAGAGAAAACATTTGGTTGGACTCATCCAACAGGCACACTGGCAGAGTCCAGTCAATGACTGCAGTCACTTGGCTCCAAGAGGACCTGCAAAGCCTTTTGGCTTTCAGCAGGTGCCGCTTTAGGGAGAGGGTTTTTACAGCCTCCCAGCCCTTCAGCCAGGCACATCGTGCTCATTTTCTTTTGCAAGCTTGCCAGCAGATCAAGGCAATGCATCCCTTTGCCCAGAGGGGCTCACAGAGCTTTGTGTTTTATGGAAAATGACACTGCAAAGGCCCCGTGGGATGGCAGGTTACAGCTTCTGAGTATTCCCCACTGCTTGCACCACAGGACAACACAACATTTGTAATGACTAAGGTGTACAATAAAAAATGTGGCAGCAACTCGAGGAATTTCTGTTGGCCAATACTGGTCACAGGCCCAGCAAGGAGTCAAAAATTCAAGTGCTGCCCAGCTGTAGCCAAGCTACTTAGCAGGTGCTGCCCTCACAGGGCAGCTCTCCCCAATCTCTCTCCTTTCTCCTAAAGGAGGTGCTCATGAGGAAGCAGAAGCCAGGGTGGCTGCAGGGCCAGCCCTGCCTGGTGGCTGCAGAAACTCCAGGCAGGGCTGTAAAACAAACACTTACTGTTCAGACTTGAGGTCTTCTTGTCTTGTCTTCATTTGGCAGCAAAGTCACTGGGAAAGGATTCCTGTCATCCCCTGCAGATCCCTGAAAAACCACAGAGAACAAGCTGGTCAGAGAGAGATGCCTAAAGCCATTCCAAAGCCTGGCTCTCCTAAGTTTCCAGAGAAAATGTTCATTGGTCCCAGGCACAGTCTCTTCTCCAGGCTCTCCCCCTCTTGCCTTCTTCCCCAGCAATCCCTCCGACAATGGAAATGGAACCTTGGCTTCTCACCTGGCAGCTCACAATGCTTTGCACCATTACACTTTTCCCAAGCGCGGAGAAATCCAGCAGCAGGTTTCCTCGCTCAGTGGCTGAAAGAGCTGTGAGGGCTGCAAGCAGGAAAATTGTCAGGAAAAAGCAAGCAGTGAGAAGGCAGCTACTACAGTGTGCACAGGCTGGCCTAACACACACCCCCCAACGCCCTAGACCCCGCACCCCGAGCCATCAGCAAACAGCCAAGTAATCCAATTTTATTACCAGGGAATGCAAAGCTGCAAGGGTCATGAGCAAGTTTGTAAAAAAAGCTATAAAACCTTAGGCCCAGGTTGCAGCCAAACCCACAGCTTTGTTGTTTCTTCATTTTAAGCAAACCACCCTTTCTTATTATAAACGTACTCCTCCTCCCACCAGGCTTGTATCTGCAGTTGCCCACAACCAGAAGTGGTCACTTAGGTGAGAGGGCGTTTCTGAAGAGAACCACACAGCACGCGTGGGTTGCAGGAAACCTCCCGCCAGCTCTCCTGGATACCAGTGTTGATGCCCTGGGATAGTTCCTCGGGATCTTTCTCCACTTTCCTGAGCGTGGCAAACAAAGGATCCTGGTTCCTGGCAGGGTTATCCATGGCAGGCAGGTCCAGGTCGTCACTCTCGGTTCTGGGGCTCTTTTGAGCCGTCGTGGTCGAGTTTGGTGCCCGTTGTGCAGCAGTCATGGCCGGCAGTGGTGGCAGCACCACAGTTTTCCTCTCGGTTTGGAATGAAGCTTCTGATGGTCAGGACAAGAGAAGCAAATTCATGAATATGATGCACACACACCGTAGGGATTTCTGACAAACTTGGCTACATCCTGAACTGGCCAGTTCTTGCCAGTGCCTCAAGTAGGCAACACTTCCAAAGCTGAGAGGCTTCAAGCGAGAGAGACTTTTAATTGGCAGAGACTTTCACATTCACTAACAGAGTGGCCTAGCAGATTTCTGGTCATCTGAAATCAGGATGGCCAGGGAACTCTGGCAGCAAGAAGCAGCACCAAAGAGCTCTCAGCCTTGTTTCACCACTGCTCACTGACACCATTTTTAGTCAGCTTCTCAAAGTTTCCAAGAACACACCAACAGCGAATCCCAGCCCATGGGCTGCAGCATCAGAAGAGGCAATGAAGTTAAACCCAGTGGGAAGGCTCGGGTGTGAGGCTGCACCTCTTGCCTGACTCTGCTGTGCGTGGGACAGTCCTCTCCCCTCTTTCAGCACCCACTTTTCCAGTGCTTTGGTCCCTATTCACTGCCCACGTGCTCTCCAGCTGCTCTGCCTTGGCACAGCTGATGCTGCACAGAGCACGGTTTGACACGGAGCACAGCACTATCCCCCACCTGATCCAGAGCCCTCTCTCCCCAAAAACACCTCCTACCCTTCCCACCCCAGAAGCCAGCACATGACTAAGGCAGCTGCTCATTTTCCCTGAAAAAAGGCAGGAAGGAACTCCAGAATTAAAGCTCTTCCATTCCTACCGCAATGGGAACATCCCTTCCCCCAGCCAAACGTCAGCCCCAACACCTCTGTGCTTTAAGAGGATGTCAGAAGGGAAAGACTCCCTGCCCTTACCCACCCACACCTACAGAGCTGCTTTCTGCACCGGGTGCTTCCAGCCTGGTAAGGCCAGTCTGCAGCATCTGGAGTTGCAGAAGGCACACGATGTTCCAAGCAAACTCTCGAGTGCCAGGACAGGAGATAGGGTTCTGGGTCTCACCCTTCTGAACAAAAACTAAGATTTACACTTCTTTCTGACATCCTACCACTGCATACTCACTTCAGTTTATTGGGGCCTTTGTTTGCTGAAGGCTGAAATTATTTTGTTGGGTGTTTTCATTCCTTTTTCTTCCTGGGAGTATCCCCCTTGTCTTCCCTCTAACAGGAAGAAAGAAAAAAGGAGGAAAAAAAATCACTCATGTCTTGAAAGTTCACACAAAGTACAGACCAATACAGCTCAGTTTTACAGATTCTGGTTGAAAACAGAAAAAATAAGATACTGGAACTCACAAAGTGGAAACCCAAGCACAGCAGATAGAGCTTTCAGGCTCACTGACAAGTAAACCTAAAATGACATTTTACCTATCTTGCTTGCATACATTAATTGCTTTCCAGTGGCAGGGATGGAACTGCTAAACCTCTCGATGCAAACTGTAATCTAAAGTAAGGCCCTTCCATTGCTGAAAACAAGCATTCCATCTGTCCTGGATGGGCTTTTTGTCCTCCTACTCAGTCTGAATGGTACAGAAACTTATTCAGATGCCTTGGGGCACAGTCAAGAACGGTAAGCAATTGTGCTTTGTGACACCCCTTATCGAAGGGAAGGAAAAACTCCAGTCACAGGAGAGTGAGATCCCTGAGATCCCCCAGATGTGCAGGGGGTTCTGATTGTATTGACAAGAATCTGAGAGGGGTGAAATTTAAACAGTCAGTGAAAATTGCTGCCATTGTCTTCCAGAAGCACGGGAACCATTAAGGCAGAGAGCCAATCACTGAAAGATTTTTACAGATTTTATAACATCGATTGTGCAGCATCAAGTGTGCAAATCATCAGCTCAGCTGAAGGAGAAACTTCAGAACCGTTTGCTACAAGCCAAGAAAATGTAAAAGAAAGTGCCCTTATCTCTTGGCATTACCCACAGTGTGCCTGCTGGTTTCTGCCTCTCTCCCAGAGTGCAGAGAAACATGGAACCATGGAGCAGCTTCTCAGCAGTGCTGCTCTCAATGAGTTCTCCTTCCAGGCTGCACTCCCGTCTGGGATACAGGCTCTGACTTGGGATTTCCTGCAGTCAGGGAGTCCACAGGCAGTGCCCATTCACCATGAAGCCTGCAGACAACTCTTGCTGCAGCTGACCCAGGCCCCTTTGGGAGTCAGCTTCCCAAAAAACACTTGGGAGCATCGACCTGCTCAGTTAAATGAAGGGCTCTCTTGGAATTCAAGGGAAAGCCACTGCAATGGCTGAGGGACTCTGCAAAGGGCTCCCTGGAAAGCCCCTGAGTGCACCCAGCCACCTCTCAGGCATCACTGCTGGCATCACAGCAGCTCCAAGGAAACCCAAGCAAGCTTTTTGCCCATTTATCCATGTGCCAAGTGCCTCAGTACCACACTGCTTGTAATGGGGGGCACAGGAAGGGGGCACCGCCACCCTACAAAGCTCTGCTTGGGCTGAAACCCAGAGAAACCCAGCAGTGCTGGCGGGGGCTGGTCAGCCACAAGCTGCCACAGCCTGCTGCCAAAACCTCCTCTGACAGAGGAGGGCTGGGGATTTCTTCTTGCAGGAAACTAGGATTCCAAGAAAAGCCCCAAAACACCAGAGCATGTTAGACAGCTTACAGGGCTTTCCATTTGCTCAGGAGGGGATCTGTGACCAATTGGAAACAGCGGTGGGAACACACCCCTTAGAAGTTTGGTAACACCATTAGAGAAGGATCATGGCTCTACTGCCAACCTATGAAGTGGAAACTCCACATGGGTTTTCCAAACACCACCTTGGTCATTGTCCAAACCCACCTCCCCCTGCCCCTCTCACCTTCTTCTTTCCAGGGGGCTCCTCAGGACTCTTCATGGCTTTCCTCTTCCAGTCCGGCTTCCTTGCAGGCGAGAACAACTTCTTCTCCCCAGGAGGCAAGGGCACTTTCTCCTTGTGCAAATTGCCAGGCCTGTGCCTGCTGGGGATGAGAGCGTCACGTTCCTGGCCAGCTCCCAGGGGCCGGGGCTCCAGAAAGCCTTTGGCGTTGGCCTGCTGGGAGCCCTTGTCCTTTGGCTTCTCAGAGAGCTTGTGAGGTGCCGGCTTCAGGTCTTTCCTGTCTGTGGGTCTTTTTTGTCTTTCTGTCCTTTTGATGGCTTTTGGCTTCACTGTTTCTAGGACTTTGGGCTGGTCCTTGCAAGGCTTCTCTGTGACCTCCAAAGGACCAGGCTCACTCTCCACCTTCCGGACTCTCTTGGATTCATCAGGCACCAGGGGCTGGCCGGGCCTTTTGATACCCATGGTCTTCCTGGGCAAGGGCCCGTCAGTGTGCACAGGACGCTTCAGGAAGCTCTGTTTGCTTGTAACGTGACCTTCCAGAGAAGCCTTGGCCACTTGGCCACAGCTTCTGGGAGAAGTCTTGGCCACTTGGCCAAAACTCTTCTGAAACTCCTTGGCCACTTGGCCAAAACTCTTCTGAAACTCCCTGGCCACTTGCCCATCACGTTGGGATTCCTAGGATTAAAGGACAAAGTGCAAAGTAGCTCAGCGTGTAGCTTCACAATAAATACATCCACTGACACCTAAACGGTGTGTTGCTGGCACATTAGGGACATGTGCATTTTTGAATAAATACTTTTAAAACATCCTAAGAGCTGCCAAACAGCTGAGCTGAACTTCTGCTCAGCAGAAAGATCTCTTGGAATTTATCAGCAGCCCTGGCAAAAATGGGCTGGCTTACCTTTGCTGGCAATGGAAGATTGAAAGTCTCTTTTCTCAGAGGCGTCTGAAGAGGTGGCAGGAGAAGTGACAGTGAGTTCCTCATTTTCTGGAAAGAGAGGGAGAGAAGCAGCTCTCAGGAGTTTTGCTGATGGACACAAGAGAACGTTTCACCCTGCAGAGAGTCAGAGGGATCCAGCTCCTCATGGATTTGTACAGGCTTCCACCTGGAGATCTGTTATTGAAGAGCACCTACCTCCAATATTCCTTCAATGGACTGCACATAAATGTGCACAATGGGCTGAGACAAGAAAGAGGGAAGCAGTGTGAGCTTGTCTGGGTATTTTACTCATTGACAGGAAACAAGCATGCACTCAGCAAACATCTGATTACCAGCAGCTCTCTAAGTGTCATGCACGTCCATTCAGGACATGAGCAGCAGGTGCAGAGCCTTTGGACAAGGGCCACTCGGGAAAAGCAACCCCCAGCTTGAGGGAGGAGCAGCTCAGGCTGCCTGGGATGAGTTGTCACTCTGGCTCTAGAACTGCATTTGAGAATGCTACACTCACAGACTGAGAGGAAGGCTGATCTTACAACTCCAGCTTTTACCTCTACTTCTCCTCAGCACACCCCAAAACACACTTTCAGTGAGGGAAACATCTGCTGAGTGAACAGGAGCTCAGCAATGTATTTCTTCCCCACCCAATTCCTTTTTCAAGGAAATTCCCAATTTTCAGGAATTCCCAATTCCTTAATGGACGCAAAACATAGGCAAAACCAGAGATCTATTATTGAAGAGCACCAACCTTCCAAGTGTTTTCAGTTGATGGCACCTCAATGGGCTTCTTTTCCTGAAACAAGAACGAGGGAGGCAGAAGGAGTTTGTTTGCGTTTTTTTTTGTTAGTTTTTTTACTAATTGACATGCACTCAGCCAGCATTTGCTTACCAACAGCTCTAGAAATGTCCTGCAAGCCCATTAATAATAAAGTGCTGCTAAGGATTAAAAGGCCCATCTGAGGGGGAGTTACTAATGGAGGCCAGGTAGAAAATGAACTGAAATCCCCACAGTCACCTCCTCTTCCTCTGAGAAAAATGCCAGTGTTCCCTTTGCAACCTGGCAGTCAGAGAACAATGTTTCCTTTCTTAAATTACTACTACTCCTGCTACTACTGCTACTATTTATCATTACTGTTGTTATTATTATTATATAAGTATGTTCCTGCAGTCTGCTTCCTTTATGGAATTTTGCTTTGAGGCAGCCAAGCTTTGCTTTCAAAGGCACAGGCTGCCTCTGCATTTAAAAGAGTTGAGCAAAAAGTTTCCTTAGTTAAAAAGAACAGTTAGAAATAATAGTTCCCAATTCTTCTAAGCCAGTCCTAGAGCAAGAGGAATATTTCTCATTCACCCAAATAAATGAGACTCCTAGTCCTTCTGAAGTCCACAGCAGTGTGGACAAGACACTGACATCTCACACATCGGGAAAGATGCAACACAGTTCATGCAAATCCTGGCTGACTTTATCCATCCTGTTCTTGCCCCTGCAGGACTTGCAACTCCCCAGCTACCATTTCTCACTCTCCCATTGCCTGGCAAAGTGATGGATTTAGCAGCCAAATTTGGACAAATGCATGTTCTGCAGGGGTGCCCAGAGACACACTGTGGAGACAAGTTGCCTTTGGGCTACCCCAGGGAGCTGAGTCGCCCCCCAGCTGATGGCAGAAGCCGGCAGGGACTCCACCCCTCTCTCAGAAACGCAGCCCCTCCTTCCCCCCCCTCACCACCCACTCCAAGGCAGATGCAGCATCCCTGCTCCTTACTTCACACTGACACTCCTTAACTGGGCTTCCCAGCAGCAAGGACAAACACTGCCCACTTCTGCTGGCCTGAGGGCTGGTTGCAGCACTCTGCACTCCCAAGACTTTGAGAGCCAGGATCGTGCTTTATCTTTTTGGCAACTGATGCTGAAGAATGGCTCCTGCAGAAGGCAAGGCCCTGCACTGCTTTACTTCTCTCAGCTTCCTCTCATTTTCCACAAGGTATTGCCCACAGTCCCTTGCAGCTGATCACCAGCCTTTCCCAGGAAAAGCTGCCTGCAGCCTCTAGCTCTTCCTTCTCCTTCCAGAGGCCAAACACAGTTTGAAAACCTTCCCTGTGGCTCTCCTGGCCCAGCTGCCATGGCTCAGCACCATGGGCTCCTACATTCCATAGGGCACAGCAATATCCCAGGATGCTGAAGGATGAGCCTGCCAAAACCCCAACATGCACCTGGGAACCAAATGCCTTTGAGCTCTGGCGAGGCCAAGCCCCGAGAAAGGCAGGGCCCGTGTGCTGCTCCCTTGGCCTTGAGGGGCTGCCAACAACAGAGCCCCCAACAACTGCACTCACCCTGACAGGCAGGAGTTGCGATTGTTCCGCTTTGGCTTCTGCCTTCCAATTGGAGGGACCCTCATCGCTGTCACAGTTCTGCTCAGGGCGAGGTGAGAGGTCTGGTGATTCCGGTGAGGATTTTCCCCAGATGTCCTCATAGGGCTTTGTCTTACTGCAGGTCCGCCGATGCCTGCGGGTGTGTGACTGGGACTTGGACTTTCTTGGAATCCATATGGGATTCAGAGGGCACTTGTGGCTCAGAAGCGCCTTGAAGTCCCAATCGCCCAGCACCTTCTTAACGCGCCTCGACAGCTCATCTTCTTTATCAGTCTGCAGCAGAACAACAGAGAGGGGGAATGTCAAAAACACCCCAAGCAAGAGATGCAGCTCAGCAAGAGACACTCCTCAGGATCTTCATGGAATCCCCACGCATCGCCACAAGGGAAGTCAGGCAAGCTCAGTGGAGCACATGGGAAGCTGCTGTGTTTGCAGTTGTCAGGCTCAAGTTTGCTACAGCCCATGCAGAAGACACAGCTCCCTCTCCCACCCCAAGCAAAGATGCAGCTCAGCAAGAGACACTCCTCAGGATCTTCATGGAATCCCCACGCATCGCCACAAGGGAAGTCAGGCAAGCTCAGTGGAGCACATGGGAAGCTGCTGTGTTTGCAGTTGTCAGGCTCAAGTTTGCTACAGCCCATGCAGAAGACACAGCTCCCTCTCCCACCCCAAGCCTCCTTCCTCCTCTCCTTCCAGCCTGCACCCCACTCCCATTACTTTGTAGGGTTTGGCAAAGAGGGGAGTCTCCTCCGAGAATGGATCTTTCTCCTCTGGAGCCGCCTGCCTCCTGCGCCTGTCTCGCTCCAGAATGCGGAGCAAGTCTCTGTTGTTGTGCCAGCTTTCAGAAAGAGAAAGAGAAAGAGAAAGAGAAAGGAGAGTTAACACTTGAAGCCCTGTTTCTACTCCCTGCACACACTGGGGCGTTCACACAAGGGCACAGGTCCAGCAGCAAAGCAATGCTGAAATCCACAGGATGGTGACAGTGCCCAAATCAGTTCTGTCCAGCGTGTGCTGTGCCCCAGAGCAACGAGACACACAAGGAACAGCACGCATCCTTCTCAGGGATTGCTACTGCTCATCCCAGCCATCAAGAAGGGTGGGAAGGGAAAAACTGTCCCCCCATTTCCCTGTGAAACAAATGGGGAAGCAGTCACTGGGGGCGGTCAGCAGGTGAGCTGGCAAACCCACTTGCAGTGATCAATGGGAGAAACTGCCATTCTTGTTCTCCTTCTGACTTCCCACCCCACTCTCCCACTGAGCGTCAAAGAGAATCCTCTCTTTTGAAGGTCTTGCCACTTTCAACGCCTGAACTTTGTCCACTTTATAAACAGCCTTACAAATGCACTCTCTACTGTAAACGGATATGCGGAGAGCTGCGTACTGACAATCATGTAGCTGCATTTAAAGCCTTCCCACCAACGAGATTAGATAGGAGATCTCAGACATTCAGAAAACACCAGCTCAAATGCCCCTGTTCCTCTTCAGCCACATGTGCATGTACTCAATTCCACCAGCCCCACATCAAAACACTGATAAGGCTGTGTCCCATCATGGGAAACCAGATCCTTTAAACTGTCCCTGGTCTGTGAAAGGCTACTGCAAAATGAGGGAAACTCTGCCTCTGACATTTGTGGACATTGGGGAAGGAAAAGGCAGCAGGCATGGTAGATGCAGGAATCTAGTTCTACTCTACTGCACAGTCTACTCTATACCTACAATTCCTGGATTCTTCTTCACTCATCCAACTTCCCAGGTGCCCCAGGATGCAAGGGGAGAGCCTTGTGTGCCCCTGCAATGACACCTTCCCAAATACCACACCCATAATCAGCTCCTGAAAGTTTAATCACCCCTAGAGCAGAAGCACAGCTGCCTCATCTCATGCTGAGGGGCTGTTATTGGCAATAAATCAGGTTTTTGCACTGGATGGCATTCCTAATTCAGAGTAGAAGAGTCTGCTGTCTACTGAAATGCCCAGCTTCTTCAGATAAGCCCGTAGCTCTCCCAGCCTCCGCAGCCCTGGAGACACCATTGCTGCCCATCTCTGCCCTGGCCATTGAAGGTGTTTGGCAAGATGCTCTTCAAAACCTTTGCAAACCTGCGCTCTGCTGTTCCTCACAAGCCTGCACACTTCCCTTAAGGCCAGGGAACTTTGGAAGCTTTGGGAACTGGACCTCCAGCCTTAGCACCAACACGCCCAGCACCTGGGAACCTTGGAACAGGGGGACTCCACAGTCCTACCCCCTCCATCTCCAGGGGGAACACAGCTCAGTATTGGAGAGTTAAAAACAGTGCTGTACTTGCTGCAGCTGGTCTACACTTGATGTGTCACCAGGAAAACCCAAACATCCCGACTGTTCAAAGAGGCAAGTGAAACTGAATGTCTGCCCTGAAACATCAGCTCAGGCCTCCTCACCTTCAAACATGTTCCACAAGAAGTAAAAACTTGCACAAAGCGCCCCCACCCCAAAAAACACAGCTCCTGCTTTGCTGCACACTGAAACAGGAAAATACTCCTAGGCCCAAAGCTTCCCAAACTGCAGAAGGGAGTGCCCTGGCCCCAGGAACAAGAGATTGGCTTCAGAAAGTTCAGCCCAGAACCTGCCCAGACCCACGACATCATCCAGGCCTGAGCCTGTTACAGGAGCTCTGAAAATACCAAGGTGCTCTGAAGCCACTCCCACTGACAGGACAATCCTTACTTAACTGCATTAAGGGGGGATTATTTTTTAAACTGTCTCAACATTCATCAGAGCACCTGGGAAGCCAAGATTACATCAAATTAATTCCTACCTATTGTCTCTGTTCAGGTTGTCCGTAGGTTCCATTACGAAGCCTCAGTTCGATCAGCTTCTCTGGAAGAGAACAAACAGAATTCACCATCTGCATGAGTTCAGACCTAAAGCAGGGGTCCAGATCTCCGGGGACTTGCTGCACTCAGAGCCTTGAGTGCCCAACTGGGAGTCACTGCAGTGCTCCTAAACATCAACCATGCAAACATGGGGATTCCACGTAGCTGAGAAGGGGAGAACCAAGAGATCCATTTTCCCCTGCCCCCAGTGCTGGTGCTGCATTTCAGGTCAGCTCCTAGCTCCACACTGGGCCAAGAGCATGACAAACCAGGCCATGCTACACGCTCCAGGATATCTGGTTCCATTTTAAGTGTAAATGTGCCCTTAGAACCCTGCCCTTGGACAACCAAATGGGCCTCACGTGAATGGCAGCATCTGTGGAAAGGGGAGGGAAAGAAAAGGAGAAAAGAAAGCCCTAAAAAGACAGCTCTAGATTAAAAGGTAATGAGATCCCTCAGCAGAAGCAAAAAATCTCCAAGAGGCAGAAACAGGACTGAAAACATTTCCATTTCAATTTGTGACCTTCATTTGCAGCATCTCACAGTCCAGAGGGAGCAGAATGAATTCTCACTGGGGAGGAGGCTACAGGAGCATTGTGGGAAGTCTTGTGAACCACCCCACTGAGGGCAGCTGACATGAGACAGGAGCACAGACACTTGGGGGAAGAGGGGAAGCAGCAGCTGAGCTCCAGGCCACGGCTTTAACACCAGGCAAGGGACCAGCAGGGAACCATTCTGCAAGCCACAGAAACACACGGGCCACTGCGGATGGAATCCTGTCAGACCCCCACCTCCCCCTGCAGCTGGGAAGCCTCAGAATAGGCACTCACACTAAGCTGAGAGGACAGATCTGGAAGCAAACAAACACTGCAGCTTTGTTCCCTCCTCACAATCATGAAAACCGTAACACTGGCTGGGAAATAAACTGCCTTGAAAGAACAAGGTGCCCACTTGGATTTAAAGAGAAACAAAGGTGGGAGAAGTTGGAAGCGCATACTGGGAGGAGTCATTCCAGGTTTCTTCCAACTTCTCTTGAATGGACCGGGCATTGGCACAACTTGGGCAGAGAGAGATGCACGCACCCATGTGAATAGACAGCATGGCAGGGAAACCTGCTCTGTCACCAGCTTGTCCTTAACATGGCCACAAAGCACGTGAGTGGCCAGCAGCAAAATCCAGACTTCACTAGACAGGCAAAAAGTTTTGCAAATGCCCTGGACAGGGCCAGGTTTTCAACCTCGCTGACGCCCCATGGATCTGAGGTTGCGCAGGCGTCCTTAACCTGACACGATTGCCACAGGGCACAAATGCTTTTGCAACCAAGCTGTGCTTCTGAACACGAGCTTTCCTCGCTGGGGAGATGAAGGCAGGTACCCAAGTGACCCTGATGGGAATTCTTACAAGGTTTTGACAGTGCTGTATTTGGCCAGACTCATTGCTGCATCCCTTAGCAGGACATCTTTGATTGCTCTTCTTGCTGCCTTTCTCCGTCCAGCCACAGGCAAAGAGCTGCTCTGAAGGAGCAAGGAAGCTTGGAGGCTGCTTGGAGACCTAAACCTTATGTACCCATCTCAAGAGCTTTTCCTTCAGATCTTGCTATCACTGACCTTCACATGCTCTTTTTATGGGCAAAGCATGCTGTTTTGCACACATTCAGGTATTTGAAGGGTCACCTTGACATACAGGCAGAGAACACACCGGATTCGTAGAAATACAGAACTACAGAACCACAGAACGTTTTAGCTTGGAAGGGGCCTTAAAGATTATCTACTTCCAACCCTCCTTCCATGGGCAGGGACACCTTTCGCTAGACCAGGCTGCTCAAAGGCCTGTCCAACCTGAACTCAAAGTATTAAAATATTCTGGTGGCCATTGGACTTATATACATATAATATACCAGTAGATGTACAAGACCATTGTGATTAAAATGGCCTTGATTCTTAAAAGTGGAAAGTAATAAATCCATAGCTTTGGCTTCACTTTGGGATGTGGGTTCTTCCACACCGGCTTTGCCACCTCTCTCTGGAGTCACTGCCTGTGACAGTTCAACGGGAAGAGCGGCCCCTCGCAGCCGCTCTCAATCCCGACAACAGGGCAATCCCAGGCCCCAGCTGCTGCAGGCACTGCCCAGGAAAAGCCCAGAGTTTCCCCTGCCACACATCTGCTGGCTCTCCGCTCAAGCCTCTCCTCCTCAGTGCTGGCACCTTTTGGCAGCACACGGGGCAGAACCCAGGGGCCTCTGTGCTGCCCTCCTTTCCCAGGGACTGCCTGGCTCTGCTGCGCCTCAAAGACACTGAGGATTAAAGCTGAATCAGCAGCAAGCCCTCCTGCAACCTTGCCCTCTCCACCCGACATTAATTTGTCCCACTGAGGGCTGGGTAATAATACTCTGAAATAATTGCACAAACAAGGCCTTAAAGGCAGTCGCTCTGGTCAGAGGCCTCTTTCCCAGCAAACTGCTGTCAGCTCGCAGAGGCAGCAGTAAGAACCCGCATTTGAAGCTGTTCCTGTTGCTGCACGGTGCAGGAAGGCAGCAGAGCCATCCGTGGCTGGCCCGTTTGCCCCCGCGCAGCCAAGGGGAGAATCACCTGGCACAAGTGGGCCTTGCGGGCGAGGAATGCCTCCTGGAACGGCAGTGCCGCTGCCAACAGGCCCTCTGACCAAGGAATGCCTCCGGGAACGGCAGTGCCGCTGCCAACAGGCCCTCTGACCAAGGAATGCCTCCGGGAACGGCAGTGCCGCTGCCAACAGGCTCTCTGGCCAAGGAATGCCTCCGGGAACGGCAGTGGCGCTGCCAACAGGCTCTCTGGCCAAGGAATGCCTCCCACAATGGCAGCCGCGCTCGCTCCGTGCTGCTGCAGCCCGCGGGGCGATTCCCGAAGACGCTTCTGCTGTTGCCATGGCCCCGGTGGCAACGGAGCGTCACAGGCACGGCCGGGGCGGTGTCCAGGTGCCCAGGGCGGGGCTCAGAGGGCACGGAACCCTGCTGGAGCCCCGCCCGCACCCCCTGCTGCACACGGGAGCCCAGCCCTGCCCGGCAGCCGCACACGGGCTGTGCCCGAGGCGGGGCCGCACGGCCCTGCGCCACCGAGCCGCAGGGCCCTGCCCGGCAGCTGAGAAGGAGCCACTGAGGGAGCCCTCAGGGCCCAGGGCCAGAGCTGCAGCTGCTTTGTCCAAAGGCTCAGGGGCATCCCATGAGTAAAGCTGGCAAGAAATTCACTGATGGGACTTGCACGTCTTGTGGCCCTTGAGCACTGATGGAAACTCAGGGAGGCTGTGTCCCGGTCCAGACAGGAGAGCCCCTGGACTGGGGCCTCTGCAACAAGAATTTCACATGTAAATTACTTGGTAATGGGATAAAAAACCAAGACACCAGAACAACCCAACTTATGTATATCATTCGCAAGTTCTTGATTCTTTCAAGCAGAGATAAGTCTTGAGAGACTTCATGTGAAAAAGCATTCTGCACACTGAGTGACTCCATCAGATGGGGAATGCAGTCTTAAATCCTCTCGGCCAAATAGACACAAATAATCTAAAAAAGTCAATTTCCCTGAGGCTCTCTCTTGGCACCGTGGTTTCTTCTCCGGCTGCAATCTGGGCCATACCTTTTTTTCCCCCTCTTGAGTATTTTATCCCAGCGGCATTACTGCCATTGCTGATGGGCTCCTTTATGGCCAGCGGTGGGCACGTCTTGGTCTTATTTTTAAGGGAACTATTTCATTTCTGGCCAGGAAAAGGAAAGTGAAAAATGCTAGAAACCAACCACATAAAGTCAAGTTTTAAAATGATGGAAGGCAGTATGTAAATAAGTTGAGAGTGTTCCATCCTAACCTGTTTTTTCATTTCATTGTATTAATTCAGGTTGGTTGATGCTCTGATAAGAAAAATGTCTTCCTTTCTTCTGCTGCTTCTGACATTTGAACATCGCTGTGAGAGGTTTTGGTTGTACTTCAGGGCCCTTGTGGAGCCCTTCCAGCACAGAATATTCTATGATTCTGTGACCTGGAGCAATGCTCCTGTGCTCGGCACTGCTGAGGGTGCATCTGGAATCCCGGGCCCGCTTTTGGGAGCGCACTACGAGGCTGGGGCGCGTCCAGGAGATGGGCATGGAGCTGGTGCAGGCTCCGGAGCACAGGTGTGATGAGGAGCAGCTGAGGGAGCTGGGGGTGCTCAGCCTGGAGCAGAGGAGGCTCGGGAGGCACCCGCGGGAGTTGGCAGGTGCTGGCAGAGGCCGCTGCTGTTCTCCCTCGCAGCCTGAGGGCAGCTGTGGCACCCGGCCTCAGGAGGGCTGAGCGGCTTTCCCAGGAGCTTCCTGCCGCATCCCACAGCACCGGGGAGGGGGCTGCTGCCGTTCTTTTGGGTAGAGAGGGCTTCAAAGGTGCCCGGGAAGAGGCCGGGGGTGCGGAGGGCTCAGGCAGGCAGCCCGGGGGCCGCTGGTGCCACGGAGGGAGAGGGAATTGTGCGTGGCCGAAGGGGAAAGCTGCCAGCGGCGTCCGGCTGTGGGCAAGGCCTGTGGCCCCCGTGGAGCCGGGAGGGCTGCCGGGAAACGGGACGGGGGCAGCTGCCCTGTGCCTGGAACCCTGCCAGCCCTGGGGCTGAGGCACCTGGGTGACACCAAATCCCGCCTGGCACACGGCGTGTCCCTGCAGCCCCGTGTGCCTTGGCAGCGCTCTGGAAGTGTGTGGGATACAGAACAGGCCCGTTTCCTGCCTTTGCCATAAATCCAGTGCATTTCCCGGCCTCCTTGGGATGTTCCCTATGGCACAGTGCCATGACACAGTTACAGGGCTGTGGGGAGAGAAGAAACCTGGAAGTCTTTCATGGAACAATACCCTGTTCCTTCCAGCCAGCTCAGTGGCTGCCCTTCATGAAGTGGGATCATTTGTGTTACCCCACATTATTTTGAAAATGGACTGACATAGTTGGATTCTAGCTAGGAAATCTCAAACTTATCTCGGTTTGACTCATGGAACAAAATAATTTCTATATAAACCAGCATTTTTTTGTTCTAATGTAATTGTGGAAAGCTGGGAAAGAAGAATCCAAATTCTTATGCTTGATCTTGACATCCTGCAAGTACAGCTATGGTATACTTCAAATAACTTCCTTACAGAGGGAAAATATCTTCTATTATTCAAATCCTTGCTATATGATTTCAATTTATGACTAAACATTTGTATTTATATGTTCTGTGTAGCTGAATCAGAAGGCCTGTGTGTATATTCAGCCTGGTGACAGTGGGAGTAACAGTGATAGAGTACTTAGGGAATGATCCAACCAGGAGCTGATGTCACCAATGAATTATAATTGATGTCAGTAGTTTGAATTCTTGTCATCTACCCACATGATCCTAATGCTGGCAGCCTGTGGAATGTGATGCATGGGCAACTAGTGCGAAGTGATTATTTATTTTTTAATGGAACAGGTGGAGATTTCCTTTTCCACCTTAAAAACCCTCTGGAGCAACTATTTCTGCATTCTCTGTTTGCTTGCTACCTTTTTTTTTTTTTTTTAATTGGCCCAGACATACAACTTGAGGAGCCAGCTGTGTCTGTTGTGCTGCACCCAGGTTTGGACTGTCTCCTAGCTATGAATTCCTTATGCTTTTATGTGAATATTGAGCAGAAACATTCTTGAGCCCCATTTGGAATCAGGAGTATTAATGAAAGACATGTACAGTGTGGAGGAAAAATGGAAAGCTTTCACCTTTTAGTTGTATTTCTGCTGCTGTAACACTGGACTAGCATGGTGATAAATGAAGATTCCAGAATCTCTCACTGATACCAAGCAGCCATGTTTTATTCACCATCTTATGACCATTACTGATAACTTGTTTTCATACTGAAATACAGTGGATTGTGGGGGAATACAGGGGAATATGACTGTAGTAAGGAAGCTGCTCAGCTGTGTTTGAGGCACAATGAAACTATTTGTGCCGATGAAACCTTTTGTTTAACAGTTCTTTCAACTTGACTCTAGATACCTTAATGTAGTGGGTGAACCTGAGTTGATGGACAGTCTTTTAGACTAATGACGCTTCTCGCAATTTACATATTTAAACCACGTGGAAAGGCGGGAATTGCCTTTTGTCCCAGTTCGCCTGCCAGAAGGTGGGGGGGCTTCGAGCCTCTGGGCCCTGCTGGGCCAGGCCGGGCCCCCTGCTACCTTCCCCTTTTCCCAATGCCGCAGCGTGGACCCTGGGTCTCTGGGGGAGGAACTATCCCAGAGCCGCAGGCAGCTAAAACCAGCCATGGTCTGCCACACAGCTAAACCCATCCGGCGCGGCTTCTTGGGACTGGCGGGTCCCTCTCCTCTCCACGTGGAGCCGGTGGAGCCAGCAGGAGCCAGTGGAGCCTCCTTTCTGCAGTCAGCACACTTCGTGCTAAACTGAGGAAGACACCATGCAGCCAGCAGCACAGAGGGAGCGAGGCTTTCTTCTGCTGTAAAGCCAGAACAAGAACACTCTTCAACATGGCAGTTTCAGAGCCAGAGAGAAAGAGAAAGTGAGTCATGTGAGACAAAGCTGAAAATGGCAACCGGAGAAAAGAGGCTGGTGCCACGTTTTTCACGTGTAGCTTAAAAAAACTTTCTTGCCTGCCGTGGGAAGAAACTGTAATATCACAATCTGTTTGTCTCTTTAATCCATTT
This sequence comes from Aphelocoma coerulescens, assembly GCF_041296385.1. Taxonomy (NCBI): domain Eukaryota; kingdom Metazoa; phylum Chordata; class Aves; order Passeriformes; family Corvidae; genus Aphelocoma; species Aphelocoma coerulescens. Next base: position 422,052 of record NW_027183479.1, read on the forward strand.
GAAGTACATGGGGGGATGGAGAATTCATGTGTGGCCCATGAAGACTGTGAAGAGTGCCTATGCCAGGCTATATAGAAGCAGTGAGAGGCTTTTAGAGGCTTGTGGGGAAGAACGCCTTTGTGTTCAGGTCAAAATAACTCGTCCTTAAAAAGATTAATAACCCCGTGTGATGGCCCATGTTTGGCAGTGTGAAGGAACTGAGATTTTTCACGGAAGAGATGTTTTACACCAGAGCAGATTGTTTCTTTCTGGGTGGGTCTGCTGTTGATGGCAGTTTGGGAACCACGTGCAGCTGAAGAAAACCCTTTTTCCCTTAAGCGTAAGAGAGAGACTTACCAAGAACTGTAACACTGACTAACATCCCATGTTCTGTTACCCTTTGTGTGAGTTGGATAAAAGGAGGAAAGTGCTGGAGAGTGGGAGGGGGTTTGCTTTAATTTCTTGTTATTTCTCTTTACTTTTAATTCTATTAGTAATAAAACTCTTACTGCAGCTGTTTAAGGTTTGTGCCTGCTTTGCTTTTTCCTAGTTCTTATCTCACAGAAGGAAAATAAGTAAGTAATAGATATTTTGAACCAAACCACTGCACTTAATTAGTGTTTCTGCCCGGTTTCTGAACTAAACCCGCTACACTTATACAAATGGCATTGATCCAAAACCTGTCAAAGTCAGCTGAAAGGTGACTGCAGCACTTGGAGGGTTTGGGGTTTTTTTTCAGAGAAGTGTAACTTCCATCAAAATAAAGACAAAAACGGCCTAGATCCCAGCAGACTGGCATTTCCTGACCTGTTTTCTGTCTCTTGCTAAATAGTCTTTGAAGTTTTTTTTGGTTTTGGGGGGATGAGGCCCCATTTTTTACTTTACCAAGCCTTAATTATTTAGCTAAAGTTACAAATTAATTTAGATTTTATACTCTCTCTCATCTTCCTTTTGAACTTTTTCAGCATTTGCAACTGTTTCCCTTTCATATAGGTTTCTACTTTCTTTTTCAGACCTGGTGGGTTTTGGTGTTTTCTTCCTTTTGTGTTTCTCCAACTTTTCACTCCTTTAATCTCCTTCACTGTTTATTCCCCTGAACTGCTTTCTATCTTTCTGACCTCTTTCAGTAAATTTTAGCTATCCAGCAAATCAAAGCCAACAGCAAATATTCTTGCATTCACAGGACAGCTGTTGTAAATAAATATAATTTCACTTGAAGGAATTGATAGGAACAGTGCCAACCACCCAAAATAAACCAAAGTTTGAGATGCTGGTGGGATGGACTGTTCATCAGAGAGAAAAGAAATGACCTGTCATTTGGATTATTAATGTACTGTTCTTTACTAGTTTAGTACTGGTAAATATATATTCATACTGTCTCTAAGGGTTACAGAAAGAAAATCCATTTTTCGTAGTAGCAGGATCCATGTGCCAAGCACATGGCCAGCTTTTACCTGCTCACAGCAATCTAATCCTTTTCCTCAAGGTCTTGTAACACTTGGCATGACATCAACTCCTCCTTAGGAGTAATAAAACCAAGAAAGCAGTAAACTAGGGCAGTATTTTTAGGAAAACACTAAAAAGAGGCGTCTGTCTCTTATGAAATTCAAGGCTTTTATGAAATATATTTTGACAAGAGGAAAACATGGAGAGAGACTATTTAGAAGAGCATGGCAAAACAAGGGAGAATGACTTCAAACTGAAAAAGGTTTAGATTAGGTATTAGGAATAAATTCTTGTGAGGATGATGAGGCACTGGAAGAGGTTGCTCAGAGAAGTTGTGGATGCCCCACTCCTGGAAGTGTCCAAGGCCAGGCTGGATGGGGCTCTGAGCAACTTGGTCTAGTGGAAGATGCCCCTGCCCATGGCAGAGGGTTGGAACGAGATGATCTTTAAGGTCCCTCCCAACCCAAACCATTCTGTGATTCTATGGTCATAACTGCAGAACTGGCAACCTTCTAATTTCATATTGGCCGGTTTTAAAGATACCATTTGTTGTAATTTTCAGTGTTGTTTCTCTGAAAAATTCAAGTGTAAAGTACATAATGTGAATGCTTCTTTTTCCTAGAAATTGCCCCTTCATATTCCTCCTACAAAGTACCGAATAGGAAGCTGAGTGATTTTTCAGCTTTATGGAATCAAGTTTTCCCATTTGTTATTTTTGGACTAAAAGTACTAAAGTCTCAACATAAAGAATGGATTCCTTAGAATGCACTTAGTATCTCTTAAAAACTCTGGAAAATGTTACTGTAAAAAGGGTAATATACCTGCTGTTCCAGCCTTTTCCCAGTTCTGAAATATGGAATTGGTGAAGAATTAGTGAGACATTAAACAGGTGTTGAAACTTACATTAGTATTGTGCATAGTAAAAGTTGCTCAGCAATCTTTGGTTTTATTAAATGGTCTCTTTCAGTAAGCAGAGGCTTCTGGAGTACTTTTTTTTTGCAAATTTTGGGAAAATCATCAGCTAAATGGAGAACAGAGTCAATTCTTGATGTGAGCCACTTTTATCTTGCTTATTTCTTGTCTAGACTTTGTCCATTACCTGTAAGCAGTGAAAATTTTCTGAAATTAGATGTTATAATCTTTTACAATAAAGCATACTTCTTGGAAAATAAGGCCTGATTTTGCTAGAAAAGAAAGATAATTAATGAGCTGGTAGCTTATGCCTTCAAGACCAGTTGTTAATTGGTTACCTTTGTTGTGTGAAAACAGATCACATAAGAATTGTACAGAATACGTCTAAAGATGTAATGCTTCTCTAAAGAGTTAATTTTCTAAAACAAGGAAACTGCTGTTTAAAATGCTTTAACTGCTGTTAAAGTTTGTTGTCTTTGTATATAGCGGTACTTTCGTCTTTTCTTTTTGGTAAGTTTTCCTTTGGGGAATACAAAATAGCTACTGTTCTAATAAATTATTTTCTTGAAAGCAAACTTCATTGCTTAGGTTATTCCTATCAGAAGTGCAGGAATCAAATACTTGTACACTGAGGCTCCTTGACTTGGTCATGCAGCTATTCTCAGTTGCAGACGGGATGCAGAATAACTCATCTAAAACAGAGAATCATTCTTGGTCTTGTTCTGAGTTCTGGCCCAGGGCATATGCTCACACCCACTGAACTCACTCACTGATGGGAACTGTTACCAGGTTCCAGTGAAACTTACAGTAATGGCAGTATTGGACCAGAAATAATTTTGGTTTTAATTGGTCCCTGATTTATTATTACCACAGGCCTGGGCCCTAGGGTATATCACCATGTCCTGCAGCCATAGGGAGGAGGAGGACAGAAGATCCAGCAGGCAGGAATTGTGCAGCAAGATTGATCTATTTAATTATTTTACAAACTCTTTTATAGACTTTTTCTTTATAGTCTAATTGGACAAAGGATCAGCCACCCCTTGGGGGTGGTTGGCTAAAATCCTAAAACATCCATTGCCAAAATATTTTTCTACTATACCATAAACAAGACTTCTCAAGGTTGCAGGTGGCTTGGTTGTTTACATTCCCTGCCACCTCTTCTGTGAGAGAGAAAAGTCTCTCACGGACTTAGAAAATAGCAAGAAAATCCTTGCTAGCAGCATTTTTGTATCTACAATTTATCAGTCTAAAACTCAGCTGTCCTTAAAGAACTTTATTTTGCTTGCTGTAATGTTATCAGGCTGGTAGTTGCTTATAAGGGGTTATGGGCTGCCCTCTAGTGAAGAGAAGGGAACTTCCTTAGAAAGAACTGCACTGTAAGAGCCACCATTCAGGATGAATTGTAACAGAAGGTAAGACTAAAACCCATGATCAAACAGTAGTGGTGGTCATGGAACACACTGTCTTTACATACAAAAAGAAATATGCCTAAAGTTAGGTAATTCCTCTCCTGAGAATTTTTGAGAACAGCGTGGTAACAACCTGATTTAATAATTTTAGATTGACTGGTGTAATGTAAATGTGTTAATCCGCTTTACCAGGATCTGAAATCTATGGGTGAGTGATGGTGGATCCAGTTCAGAATCTCTGTGTCTCCTTCAGCTGCAACACTGAGGTGTTCCTTTGCCCTGGTGCAGTGCCCAAGTACAGCCAGACCATCAGGAACAGGGATGGATGTCTGGGATGGATGCCTGGCTGACTCACCCAGATTCAAGATCCTGGTATGTCAACAAAGCATGCATGGGATGGCAGGCATTTTTAGATCCGGAGGGCCTTTTTGCATAGGGAAAAACGTAAGAAATTAGACTTGATTTTCTTGCAACTTAAAAAAAAGTGATTGATGTATATATATATAACATATATATTTACATATATATATATTTCTATGAAATAAAAGGAGAGAAAAGTCAGATTAATTAGAATTCCCCGTGCCTCTTTCTGGGTCTCCTGAAGTGGAGTTTTTGCGTGAATTAGACCTGTGTTTTGTTAGATAAATGCAATAGCCTTTCTGCATTGACACTAAGAAGAAACAAGCTCTTTTAGAACATACTGTATCTGCTCTACTCCAGCAGTCTGCCTTAAGAAAAGATGAATCCTTTCCCCAAGTGCCTCTTTCTGCCATTGACTTGAATTAAGATGTATTTCACAGCAGACCTGGGACCTCTGTCTGGATGAATCTGATACTTGGTGCTTTCCAAATGGAAAACTTGGTGCTTATAGTAAATGTGCACGAGGGGGGTTCTGGTTTGTTGGGGCTTTCTATGTGTTTGGGTGTATTTTTTAAGGTGGCAGAGAGTGTTGTCTCAAATCTTAATGAGGATCCCAGCCATAAGGACAGGAGGCTCTCACAGGTAAAGCTGTAATTGCAGTTGTCTGCAAGGAAAGCATGGCACACAGTCAGTGAGAATTAAAACTATTGTAAAGCCACACTAGAAAAATAGTATGTCGATGCTTTAAATGCTTTCAAACATTCTTAAATGGATTCTAGCACTTCAGAATAATTGACTGCTTTCCCATATTGTACAATAAGAGCCTATTTGTTTGCTTGATAATAACATCAAAATACGGGAAAATACATTTAAAAAGGGAGCTTATTTTTTCCAGATGCTGGGGGAAACACTTGAATAATCTACAAGCAAAGTATTTTGCTTGTTTTACTTACTTACTGAAAGAAAAGGGATTTTCTCTAACTTGCAGGACACCATTTGGGAGACTAAGGTTTAGCTCCTTTCACTTACTGCATGTGTACACTCAACCACTATTACAAATGAAGTGCTGCTTAGCTACTTAATAAATCTTTCCCTTCTGCTTGCTCAAAAAGTTTTTATTTAGACTACTTTAAAACCAAATGCTCGTGGTTTGTTTTGGATTGGGATTCTTTGATGGCATTTTGGTGAAAATGGATACTTTTAAAGCTTCAGCATTAAAGCATTTTCCTTTAGGGTTCGCTAAGTTTAAGCAGTTTAACTGATTTCTTCGAGGGCTGCGAGGACAATTCAACGTGTGACATGCTGTGGCCTGGCTGTTAACACTGCTACACATATCACGTTGTTGGACTTTTTGAAGAGCCAAGTGTGGTTACTCAGCTTGTTCTCAGCAGGTGTTTGCAAATCAGTCACAGGCAAATAGGAACTCATGTCCTGTGCCAGTAGGAGCTGTGCTGCTGTACAGGAAATCTGCATCTGGGACTCCTCAGCAAAGCTGACTTTTCATCATTTCTGTTTACACAAAACTGCTGCCTTTGGATCGGTGTTCTTAACAGGCCAAAACTGAGCAGAGCTTATGAGCATTTGCTCTGTTTTTGTTTGTTTTCCTAGTAAATTCCAAAGTGAAGCTACATTAGATGATGGCATCTCAGTCAGCAGATGCCAGATACTGCACCAGGAAGGGACAATGTAGGGATCACTCGTGCATGGCACTGTATGACTGGCTCAGGGCAGAGTGAGGGCTGCTAATTACAGCTGTGCACAGCTGGAGTCAGCACCAGCTCCTTTCACTCCAGTCACAACTATCTCTGCATTTACCACAGCTGAGTGTGTGAGAAGGAGTTGTTTCCCAAACAGTCCCGTTTTCTGTTCTGACTTTGCGGTTGTTTGCCAACAGACCCAATTCTGCCATGCTTAGGCCATTCTAATGAAGTGCAGACCACAGCATAACTCACCAACCTTTCTTTGGGCTCAGATTTTAAGCAGAAAGTGCTAACAGTTTTGTTCCAATCATTATTTTTAAAGTAAATAACCAGCCTTTCCAAAAATTTCACGTGGTCTTTTTAAAGGCAGGTACCCCCCTCCATCTCTTCTTTTGCAAGGCAGAAAAGCATTACCCTCAAAAACCACAAAGTTTCCCAAAGGTAACCAAAATAACTTACAACTGTATTTCAAACAAAAATAATATGCAGATCTTTGCATTGAACAATAAAAACAAAACAGAACTGTTTGTAAGGCTTCAAAAGAACAGAGAACTTGGAACTATTTACATCCTGGAGACCCAGTCAAGGCACACTGGATTCCAGTCTGGGTCACTGTAAATTCGGTCTCATTCGGTGCACGAGGTCAGTCCGGCTCTTGGTCACGTCACTTGGCTTTGTCCAGCAGAAAGGTCTGGAACAAAGGGAGGGAAGAGAAAACATTTGGTTGGACTCATCCAACAGGCACACTGGCAGAGTCCAGTCAATGACTGCAGTCACTTGGCTCCAAGAGGACCTGCAAAGCCTTTTGGCTTTCAGCAGGTGCCGCTTTAGGGAGAGGGTTTTTACAGCCTCCCAGCCCTTCAGCCAGGCACATCGTGCTCATTTTCTTTTGCAAGCTTGCCAGCAGATCAAGGCAATGCATCCCTTTGCCCAGAGGGGCTCACAGAGCTTTGTGTTTTATGGAAAATGACACTGCAAAGGCCCCGTGGGATGGCAGGTTACAGCTTCTGAGTATTCCCCACTGCTTGCACCACAGGACAACACAACATTTGTAATGACTAAGGTGTACAATAAAAAATGTGGCAGCAACTCGAGGAATTTCTGTTGGCCAATACTGGTCACAGGCCCAGCAAGGAGTCAAAAATTCAAGTGCTGCCCAGCTGTAGCCAAGCTACTTAGCAGGTGCTGCCCTCACAGGGCAGCTCTCCCCAATCTCTCTCCTTTCTCCTAAAGGAGGTGCTCATGAGGAAGCAGAAGCCAGGGTGGCTGCAGGGCCAGCCCTGCCTGGTGGCTGCAGAAACTCCAGGCAGGGCTGTAAAACAAACACTTACTGTTCAGACTTGAGGTCTTCTTGTCTTGTCTTCATTTGGCAGCAAAGTCACTGGGAAAGGATTCCTGTCATCCCCTGCAGATCCCTGAAAAACCACAGAGAACAAGCTGGTCAGAGAGAGATGCCTAAAGCCATTCCAAAGCCTGGCTCTCCTAAGTTTCCAGAGAAAATGTTCATTGGTCCCAGGCACAGTCTCTTCTCCAGGCTCTCCCCCTCTTGCCTTCTTCCCCAGCAATCCCTCCGACAATGGAAATGGAACCTTGGCTTCTCACCTGGCAGCTCACAATGCTTTGCACCATTACACTTTTCCCAAGCGCGGAGAAATCCAGCAGCAGGTTTCCTCGCTCAGTGGCTGAAAGAGCTGTGAGGGCTGCAAGCAGGAAAATTGTCAGGAAAAAGCAAGCAGTGAGAAGGCAGCTACTACAGTGTGCACAGGCTGGCCTAACACACACCCCCCAACGCCCTAGACCCCGCACCCCGAGCCATCAGCAAACAGCCAAGTAATCCAATTTTATTACCAGGGAATGCAAAGCTGCAAGGGTCATGAGCAAGTTTGTAAAAAAAGCTATAAAACCTTAGGCCCAGGTTGCAGCCAAACCCACAGCTTTGTTGTTTCTTCATTTTAAGCAAACCACCCTTTCTTATTATAAACGTACTCCTCCTCCCACCAGGCTTGTATCTGCAGTTGCCCACAACCAGAAGTGGTCACTTAGGTGAGAGGGCGTTTCTGAAGAGAACCACACAGCACGCGTGGGTTGCAGGAAACCTCCCGCCAGCTCTCCTGGATACCAGTGTTGATGCCCTGGGATAGTTCCTCGGGATCTTTCTCCACTTTCCTGAGCGTGGCAAACAAAGGATCCTGGTTCCTGGCAGGGTTATCCATGGCAGGCAGGTCCAGGTCGTCACTCTCGGTTCTGGGGCTCTTTTGAGCCGTCGTGGTCGAGTTTGGTGCCCGTTGTGCAGCAGTCATGGCCGGCAGTGGTGGCAGCACCACAGTTTTCCTCTCGGTTTGGAATGAAGCTTCTGATGGTCAGGACAAGAGAAGCAAATTCATGAATATGATGCACACACACCGTAGGGATTTCTGACAAACTTGGCTACATCCTGAACTGGCCAGTTCTTGCCAGTGCCTCAAGTAGGCAACACTTCCAAAGCTGAGAGGCTTCAAGCGAGAGAGACTTTTAATTGGCAGAGACTTTCACATTCACTAACAGAGTGGCCTAGCAGATTTCTGGTCATCTGAAATCAGGATGGCCAGGGAACTCTGGCAGCAAGAAGCAGCACCAAAGAGCTCTCAGCCTTGTTTCACCACTGCTCACTGACACCATTTTTAGTCAGCTTCTCAAAGTTTCCAAGAACACACCAACAGCGAATCCCAGCCCATGGGCTGCAGCATCAGAAGAGGCAATGAAGTTAAACCCAGTGGGAAGGCTCGGGTGTGAGGCTGCACCTCTTGCCTGACTCTGCTGTGCGTGGGACAGTCCTCTCCCCTCTTTCAGCACCCACTTTTCCAGTGCTTTGGTCCCTATTCACTGCCCACGTGCTCTCCAGCTGCTCTGCCTTGGCACAGCTGATGCTGCACAGAGCACGGTTTGACACGGAGCACAGCACTATCCCCCACCTGATCCAGAGCCCTCTCTCCCCAAAAACACCTCCTACCCTTCCCACCCCAGAAGCCAGCACATGACTAAGGCAGCTGCTCATTTTCCCTGAAAAAAGGCAGGAAGGAACTCCAGAATTAAAGCTCTTCCATTCCTACCGCAATGGGAACATCCCTTCCCCCAGCCAAACGTCAGCCCCAACACCTCTGTGCTTTAAGAGGATGTCAGAAGGGAAAGACTCCCTGCCCTTACCCACCCACACCTACAGAGCTGCTTTCTGCACCGGGTGCTTCCAGCCTGGTAAGGCCAGTCTGCAGCATCTGGAGTTGCAGAAGGCACACGATGTTCCAAGCAAACTCTCGAGTGCCAGGACAGGAGATAGGGTTCTGGGTCTCACCCTTCTGAACAAAAACTAAGATTTACACTTCTTTCTGACATCCTACCACTGCATACTCACTTCAGTTTATTGGGGCCTTTGTTTGCTGAAGGCTGAAATTATTTTGTTGGGTGTTTTCATTCCTTTTTCTTCCTGGGAGTATCCCCCTTGTCTTCCCTCTAACAGGAAGAAAGAAAAAAGGAGGAAAAAAAATCACTCATGTCTTGAAAGTTCACACAAAGTACAGACCAATACAGCTCAGTTTTACAGATTCTGGTTGAAAACAGAAAAAATAAGATACTGGAACTCACAAAGTGGAAACCCAAGCACAGCAGATAGAGCTTTCAGGCTCACTGACAAGTAAACCTAAAATGACATTTTACCTATCTTGCTTGCATACATTAATTGCTTTCCAGTGGCAGGGATGGAACTGCTAAACCTCTCGATGCAAACTGTAATCTAAAGTAAGGCCCTTCCATTGCTGAAAACAAGCATTCCATCTGTCCTGGATGGGCTTTTTGTCCTCCTACTCAGTCTGAATGGTACAGAAACTTATTCAGATGCCTTGGGGCACAGTCAAGAACGGTAAGCAATTGTGCTTTGTGACACCCCTTATCGAAGGGAAGGAAAAACTCCAGTCACAGGAGAGTGAGATCCCTGAGATCCCCCAGATGTGCAGGGGGTTCTGATTGTATTGACAAGAATCTGAGAGGGGTGAAATTTAAACAGTCAGTGAAAATTGCTGCCATTGTCTTCCAGAAGCACGGGAACCATTAAGGCAGAGAGCCAATCACTGAAAGATTTTTACAGATTTTATAACATCGATTGTGCAGCATCAAGTGTGCAAATCATCAGCTCAGCTGAAGGAGAAACTTCAGAACCGTTTGCTACAAGCCAAGAAAATGTAAAAGAAAGTGCCCTTATCTCTTGGCATTACCCACAGTGTGCCTGCTGGTTTCTGCCTCTCTCCCAGAGTGCAGAGAAACATGGAACCATGGAGCAGCTTCTCAGCAGTGCTGCTCTCAATGAGTTCTCCTTCCAGGCTGCACTCCCGTCTGGGATACAGGCTCTGACTTGGGATTTCCTGCAGTCAGGGAGTCCACAGGCAGTGCCCATTCACCATGAAGCCTGCAGACAACTCTTGCTGCAGCTGACCCAGGCCCCTTTGGGAGTCAGCTTCCCAAAAAACACTTGGGAGCATCGACCTGCTCAGTTAAATGAAGGGCTCTCTTGGAATTCAAGGGAAAGCCACTGCAATGGCTGAGGGACTCTGCAAAGGGCTCCCTGGAAAGCCCCTGAGTGCACCCAGCCACCTCTCAGGCATCACTGCTGGCATCACAGCAGCTCCAAGGAAACCCAAGCAAGCTTTTTGCCCATTTATCCATGTGCCAAGTGCCTCAGTACCACACTGCTTGTAATGGGGGGCACAGGAAGGGGGCACCGCCACCCTACAAAGCTCTGCTTGGGCTGAAACCCAGAGAAACCCAGCAGTGCTGGCGGGGGCTGGTCAGCCACAAGCTGCCACAGCCTGCTGCCAAAACCTCCTCTGACAGAGGAGGGCTGGGGATTTCTTCTTGCAGGAAACTAGGATTCCAAGAAAAGCCCCAAAACACCAGAGCATGTTAGACAGCTTACAGGGCTTTCCATTTGCTCAGGAGGGGATCTGTGACCAATTGGAAACAGCGGTGGGAACACACCCCTTAGAAGTTTGGTAACACCATTAGAGAAGGATCATGGCTCTACTGCCAACCTATGAAGTGGAAACTCCACATGGGTTTTCCAAACACCACCTTGGTCATTGTCCAAACCCACCTCCCCCTGCCCCTCTCACCTTCTTCTTTCCAGGGGGCTCCTCAGGACTCTTCATGGCTTTCCTCTTCCAGTCCGGCTTCCTTGCAGGCGAGAACAACTTCTTCTCCCCAGGAGGCAAGGGCACTTTCTCCTTGTGCAAATTGCCAGGCCTGTGCCTGCTGGGGATGAGAGCGTCACGTTCCTGGCCAGCTCCCAGGGGCCGGGGCTCCAGAAAGCCTTTGGCGTTGGCCTGCTGGGAGCCCTTGTCCTTTGGCTTCTCAGAGAGCTTGTGAGGTGCCGGCTTCAGGTCTTTCCTGTCTGTGGGTCTTTTTTGTCTTTCTGTCCTTTTGATGGCTTTTGGCTTCACTGTTTCTAGGACTTTGGGCTGGTCCTTGCAAGGCTTCTCTGTGACCTCCAAAGGACCAGGCTCACTCTCCACCTTCCGGACTCTCTTGGATTCATCAGGCACCAGGGGCTGGCCGGGCCTTTTGATACCCATGGTCTTCCTGGGCAAGGGCCCGTCAGTGTGCACAGGACGCTTCAGGAAGCTCTGTTTGCTTGTAACGTGACCTTCCAGAGAAGCCTTGGCCACTTGGCCACAGCTTCTGGGAGAAGTCTTGGCCACTTGGCCAAAACTCTTCTGAAACTCCTTGGCCACTTGGCCAAAACTCTTCTGAAACTCCCTGGCCACTTGCCCATCACGTTGGGATTCCTAGGATTAAAGGACAAAGTGCAAAGTAGTTCAGCGTGTAGCTTCACAATAAATACATCCACTGACACCTAAACGGTGTGTTGCTGGCACATTAGGGACATGTGCATTTTTGAATAAATACTTTTAAAACATCCTAAGAGCTGCCAAACAGCTGAGCTGAACTTCTGCTCAGCAGAAAGATCTCTTGGAATTTATCAGCAGCCCTGGCAAAAATGGGCTGGCTTACCTTTGCTGGCAATGGAAGATTGAAAGTCTCTTTTCTCAGAGGCGTCTGAAGAGGTGGCAGGAGAAGTGACAGTGAGTTCCTCATTTTCTGGAAAGAGAGGGAGAGAAGCAGCTCTCAGGAGTTTTGCTGATGGACACAAGAGAACGTTTCACCCTGCAGAGAGTCAGAGGGATCCAGCTCCTCATGGATTTGTACAGGCTTCCACCTGGAGATCTGTTATTGAAGAGCACCTACCTCCAATATTCCTTCAATGGACTGCACATAAATGTGCACAATGGGCTGAGACAAGAAAGAGGGAAGCAGTGTGAGCTTGTCTGGGTATTTTACTCATTGACAGGAAACAAGCATGCACTCAGCAAACATCTGATTACCAGCAGCTCTCTAAGTGTCATGCACGTCCATTCAGGACATGAGCAGCAGGTGCAGAGCCTTTGGACAAGGGCCACTCGGGAAAAGCAACCCCCAGCTTGAGGGAGGAGCAGCTCAGGCTGCCTGGGATGAGTTGTCACTCTGGCTCTAGAACTGCATTTGAGAATGCTACACTCACAGACTGAGAGGAAGGCTGATCTTACAACTCCAGCTTTTACCTCTACTTCTCCTCAGCACACCCCAAAACACACTTTCAGTGAGGGAAACATCTGCTGAGTGAACAGGAGCTCAGCAATGTATTTCTTCCCCACCCAATTCCTTTTTCAAGGAAATTCCCAATTTTCAGGAATTCCCAATTCCTTAATGGACGCAAAACATAGGCAAAACCAGAGATCTATTATTGAAGAGCACCAACCTTCCAAGTGTTTTCAGTTGATGGCACCTCAATGGGCTTCTTTTCCTGAAACAAGAACGAGGGAGGCAGAAGGAGTTTGTTTGCGTTTTTTTTGTTAGTTTTTTTACTAATTGACATGCACTCAGCCAGCATTTGCTTACCAACAGCTCTAGAAATGTCCTGCAAGCCCATTAATAATAAAGTGCTGCTAAGGATTAAAAGGCCCATCTGAGGGGGAGTTACTAATGGAGGCCAGGTAGAAAATGAACTGAAATCCCCACAGTCACCTCCTCTTCCTCTGAGAAAAATGCCAGTGTTCCCTTTGCAACCTGGCAGTCAGAGAACAATGTTTCCTTTCTTAAATTACTACTACTCCTGCTACTACTGCTACTATTTATCATTACTGTTGTTATTATTATTATATAAGTATGTTCCTGCAGTCTGCTTCCTTTATGGAATTTTGCTTTGAGGCAGCCAAGCTTTGCTTTCAAAGGCACAGGCTGCCTCTGCATTTAAAAGAGTTGAGCAAAAAGTTTCCTTAGTTAAAAAGAACAGTTAGAAATAATAGTTCCCAATTCTTCTAAGCCAGTCCTAGAGCAAGAGGAATATTTCTCATTCACCCAAATAAATGAGACTCCTAGTCCTTCTGAAGTCCACAGCAGTGTGGACAAGACACTGACATCTCACACATCGGGAAAGATGCAACACAGTTCATGCAAATCCTGGCTGACGTTATCCATCCTGTTCTTGCCCCTGCAGGACTTGCAACTCCCCAGCTACCATTTCTCACTCTCCCATTGCCTGGCAAAGTGATGGATTTAGCAGCCAAATTTGGACAAATGCATGTTCTGCAGGGGTGCCCAGAGACACACTGTGGAGACAAGTTGCCTTTGGGCTACCCCAGGGAGCTGAGTCGCCCCCCAGCTGATGGCAGAAGCCGGCAGGGACTCCACCCCTCTCTCAGAAACGCAGCCCCTCCTTCCCCCCCCTCACCACCCACTCCAAGGCAGATGCAGCATCCCTGCTCCTTACTTCACACTGACACTCCTTAACTGGGCTTCCCAGCAGCAAGGACAAACACTGCCCACTTCTGCTGGCCTGAGGGCTGGTTGCAGCACTCTGCACTCCCAAGACTTTGAGAGCCAGGATCGTGCTTTATCTTTTTGGCAACTGATGCTGAAGAATGGCTCCTGCAGAAGGCAAGGCCCTGCACTGCTTTACTTCTCTCAGCTTCCTCTCATTTTCCACAAGGTATTGCCCACAGTCCCTTGCAGCTGATCACCAGCCTTTCCCAGGAAAAGCTGCCTGCAGCCTCTAGCTCTTCCTTCTCCTTCCAGAGGCCAAACACAGTTTGAAAACCTTCCCTGTGGCTCTCCTGGCCCAGCTGCCATGGCTCAGCACCATGGGCTCCTACATTCCATAGGGCACAGCAATATCCCAGGATGCTGAAGGATGAGCCTGCCAAAACCCCAACATGCACCTGGGAACCAAATGCCTTTGAGCTCTGGCGAGGCCAAGCCCCGAGAAAGGCAGGGCCCGTGTGCTGCTCCCTTGGCCTTGAGGGGCTGCCAACAACAGAGCCCCCAACAACTGCACTCACCCTGACAGGCAGGAGTTGCGATTGTTCCGCTTTGGCTTCTGCCTTCCAATTGGAGGGACCCTCATCGCTGTCACAGTTCTGCTCAGGGCGAGGTGAGAGGTCTGGTGATTCCGGTGAGGATTTTCCCCAGATGTCCTCATAGGGCTTTGTCTTACTGCAGGTCCGCCGATGCCTGCGGGTGTGTGACTGGGACTTGGACTTTCTTGGAATCCATATGGGATTCAGAGGGCACTTGTGGCTCAGAAGCGCCTTGAAGTCCCAATCGCCCAGCACCTTCTTAACGCGCCTCGACAGCTCATCTTCTTTATCAGTCTGCAGCAGAACAACAGAGAGGGGGAATGTCAAAAACACCCCAAGCAAGAGATGCAGCTCAGCAAGAGACACTCCTCAGGATCTTCATGGAATCCCCACGCATCGCCACAAGGGAAGTCAGGCAAGCTCAGTGGAGCACATGGGAAGCTGCTGTGTTTGCAGTTGTCAGGCTCAAGTTTGCTACAGCCCATGCAGAAGACACAGCTCCCTCTCCCACCCCAAGCAAAGATGCAGCTCAGCAAGAGACACTCCTCAGGATCTTCATGGAATCCCCACGCATCGCCACAAGGGAAGTCAGGCAAGCTCAGTGGAGCACATGGGAAGCTGCTGTGTTTGCAGTTGTCAGGCTCAAGTTTGCTACAGCCCATGCAGAAGACACAGCTCCCTCTCCCACCCCAAGCAAAGATGCAGCTCAGCAAGAGACACTCCTCAGGATCTTCATGGAATCCCCACGCATCGCCACAAGGGAAGTCAGGCAAGCTCAGTGGAGCACATGGGAAGCTGCTGTGTTTGCAGTTGTCAGGCTCAAGTTTGCTACAGCCCATGCAGAAGACACAGCTCCCTCTCCCACCCCAAGCCTCCTTCCTCCTCTCCTTCCAGCCTGCACCCCACTCCCATTACTTTGTAGGGTTTGGCAAAGAGGGGAGTCTCCTCCGAGAATGGATCTTTCTCCTCTGGAGCCGCCTGCCTCCTGCGCCTGTCTCGCTCCAGAATGCGGAGCAAGTCTCTGTTGTTGTGCCAGCTTTCAGAAAGAGAAAGAGAAAGAGAAAGAGAAAGGAGAGTTAACACTTGAAGCCCTGTTTCTACTCCCTGCACACACTGGGGCGTTCACACAAGGGCACAGGTCCAGCAGCAAAGCAATGCTGAAATCCACAGGATGGTGACAGTGCCCAAATCAGTTCTGTCCAGCGTGTGCTGTGCCCCAGAGCAACGAGACACACAAGGAACAGCACGCATCCTTCTCAGGGATTGCTACTGCTCATCCCAGCCATCAAGAAGGGTGGGAAGGGAAAAACTGTCCCCCCATTTCCCTGTGAAACAAATGGGGAAGCAGTCACTGGGGGCGGTCAGCAGGTGAGCTGGCAAACCCACTTGCAGTGATCAATGGGAGAAACTGCCATTCTTGTTCTCTTTCTGACTTCCCACCCCACTCTCCCACTGAGCGTCAAAGAGAATCCTCTCTTTTGAAGGTCTTGCCACTTTCAACGCCTGAACTTTGTCCACTTTATAAACAGCCTTACAAATGCACTCTCTACTGTAAACGGATATGCGGAGAGCTGCGTACTGACAATCATGTAGCTGCATTTAAAGCCTTCCCACCAACGAGATTAGATAGGAGATCTCAGACATTCAGAAAACACCAGCTCAAATGCCCCTGTTCCTCTTCAGCCACATGTGCATGTACTCAATTCCACCAGCCCCACATCAAAACACTGATAAGGCTGTGTCCCATCATGGGAAACCAGATCCTTTAAACTGTCCCTGGTCTGTGAAAGGCTACTGCAAAATGAGGGAAACTCTGCCTCTGACATTTGTGGACATTGGGGAAGGAAAAGGCAGCAGGCATGGTAGATGCAGGAATCTAGTTCTACTCTACTGCACAGTCTACTCTATACCTACAATTCCTGGATTCTTCTTCACTCATCCAACTTCCCAAGTGCCCCAGGATGCAAGGGGAGAGCCTTGTGTGCCCCTGCAATGACACCTTCCCAAATACCACACCCATAATCAGCTCCTGAAAGTTTAATCACCCCTAGAGCAGAAGCACAGCTGCCTCATCTCATGCTGAGGGGCTGTTATTGGCAATAAATCAGGTTTTTGCACTGGATGGCATTCCTAATTCAGAGTAGAAGAGTCTGCTGTCTACTGAAATGCCCAGCTTCTTCAGATAAGCCCGTAGCTCTCCCAGCCTCCGCAGCCCTGGAGACACCATTGCTGCCCATCTCTGCCCTGGCCATTGAAGGTGTTTGGCAAGATGCTCTTCAAAACCTTTGCAAACCTGCGCTCTGCTGTTCCTCACAAGCCTGCACACTTCCCTTAAGGCCAGGGAACTTTGGAAGCTTTGGGAACTGGACCTCCAGCCTTAGCACCAACACGCCCAGCACCTGGGAACCTTGGAACAGGGGGACTCCACAGTCCTACCCCCTCCATCTCCAGGGGGAACACAGCTCAGTATTGGAGAGTTAAAAACAGTGCTGTACTTGCTGCAGCTGGTCTACACTTGATGTGTCACCAGGAAAACCCAAACATCCCGACTGTTCAAAGAGGCAAGTGAAACTGAATGTCTGCCCTGAAACATCAGCTCAGGCCTCCTCACCTTCAAACATGTTCCACAAGAAGTAAAAACTTGCACAAAGCGCCCCCACCCCAAAAAACACAGCTCCTGCTTTGCTGCACACTGAAACAGGAAAATACTCCTAGGCCCAAAGCTTCCCAAACTGCAGAAGGGAGTGCCCTGGCCCCAGGAACAAGAGATTGGCTTCAGAAAGTTCAGCCCAGAACCTGCCCAGACCCACGACATCATCCAGGCCTGAGCCTGTTACAGGAGCTCTGAAAATACCAAGGTGCTCTGAAGCCACTCCCACTGACAGGACAATCCTTACTTAACTGCATTAAGGGGGGATTATTTTTTAAACTGTCTCAACATTCATCAGAGCACCTGGGAAGCCAAGATTACATCAAATTAATTCCTACCTATTGTCTCTGTTCAGGTTGTCCGTAGGTTCCATTACGAAGCCTCAGTTCGATCAGCTTCTCTGGAAGAGAACAAACAGAATTCACCATCTGCATGAGTTCAGACCTAAAGCAGGGGTCCAGATCTCCGGGGACTTGCTGCACTCAGAGCCTTGAGTGCCCAACTGGGAGTCACTGCAGTGCTCCTAAACATCAACCATGCAAACATGGGGATTCCACGTAGCTGAGAAGGGGAGAACCAAGAGATCCATTTTCCCCTGCCCCCAGTGCTGGTGCTGCATTTCAGGTCAGCTCCTAGCTCCACACTGGGCCAAGAGCATGACAAACCAGGCCATGCTACACGCTCCAGGATATCTGGTTCCATTTTAAGTGTAAATGTGCCCTTAGAACCCTGCCCTTGGACAACCAAATGGGCCTCACGTGAATGGCAGCATCTGTGGAAAGGGGAGGGAAAGAAAAGGAGAAAAGAAAGCCCTAAAAAGACAGCTCTAGATTAAAAGGTAATGAGATCCCTCAGCAGAAGCAAAAAATCTCCAAGAGGCAGAAACAGGACTGAAAACATTTCCATTTCAATTTGTGACCTTCATTTGCAGCATCTCACAGTCCAGAGGGAGCAGAATGAATTCTCACTGGGGAGGAGGCTACAGGAGCATTGTGGGAAGTCTTGTGAACCACCCCACTGAGGGCAGCTGACATGAGACAGGAGCACAGACACTTGGGGGAAGAGGGGAAGCAGCAGCTGAGCTCCAGGCCACGGCTTTAACACCAGGCAAGGGACCAGCAGGGAACCATTCTGCAAGCCACAGAAACACACGGGCCACTGCGGATGGAATCCTGTCAGACCCCCACCTCCCCCTGCAGCTGGGAAGCCTCAGAATAGGCACTCACACTAAGCTGAGAGGACAGATCTGGAAGCAAACAAACACTGCAGCTTTGTTCCCTCCTCACAATCATGAAAACCGTAACACTGGCTGGGAAATAAACTGCCTTGAAAGAACAAGGTGCCCACTTGGATTTAAAGAGGAACAAAGGTGGGAGAAGTTGGAAGCGCATACTGGGAGGAGTCATTCCAGGTTTCTTCCAACTTCTCTTGAATGGACCGGGCATTGGCACAACTTGGGCAGAGAGAGATGCACGCACCCATGTGAATAGACAGCATGGCAGGGAAACCTGCTCTGTCACCAGCTTGTCCTTAACATGGCCACAAAGCACGTGAGTGGCCAGCAGCAAAATCCAGACTTCACTAGACAGGCAAAAAGTTTTGCAAATGCCCTGGACAGGGCCAGGTTTTCAACCTCGCTGACGCCCCATGGATCTGAGGTTGCGCAGGCGTCCTTAACCTGACACGATTGCCACAGGGCACAAATGCTTTTGCAACCAAGCTGTGCTTCTGAACACGAGCTTTCCTCGCTGGGGAGATGAAGGCAGGTACCCAAGTGACCCTGATGGGAATTCTTACAAGGTTTTGACAGTGCTGTATTTGGCCAGACTCATTGCTGCATCCCTTAGCAGGACATCTTTGATTGCTCTTCTTGCTGCCTTTCTCCGTCCAGCCACAGGCAAAGAGCTGCTCTGAAGGAGCAAGGAAGCTTGGAGGCTGCTTGGAGACCTAAACCTTATGTACCCATCTCAAGAGCTTTTCCTTCAGATCTTGCTATCACTGACCTTCACATGCTCTTTTTATGGGCAAAGCATGCTGTTTTGCACACATTCAGGTATTTGAAGGGTCACCTTGACATACAGGCAGAGAACACACCGGATTCGTAGAAATACAGAACTACAGAACCACAGAATGTTTTAGCTTGGAAGGGGCCTTAAAGATTATCTACTTCCAACCCTCCTTCCATGGGCAGGGACACCTTTCGCTAGACCAGGCTGCTCAAAGGCCTGTCCAACCTGAACTCAAAGTATTAAAATATTCTGGTGGCCATTGGACTTATATACATATAATATACCAGTAGATGTACAAGACCATTGTGATTAAAATGGCCTTGATTCTTAAAAGTGGAAAGTAATAAATCCATAGCTTTGGCTTCACTTTGGGATGTGGGTTCTTCCACACCGGCTTTGCCACCTCTCTCTGGAGTCACTGCCTGTGACAGTTCAACGGGAAGAGCGGCCCCTCGCAGCCGCTCTCAATCCCGACAACAGGGCAATCCCAGGCCCCAGCTGCTGCAGGCACTGCCCAGGAAAAGCCCAGAGTTTCCCCTGCCACACATCTGCTGGCTCTCCGCTCAAGCCTCTCCTCCTCAGTGCTGGCACCTTTTGGCAGCACACGGGGCAGAACCCAGGGGCCTCTGTGCTGCCCTCCTTTCCCAGGGACTGCCTGGCTCTGCTGCGCCTCAAAGACACTGAGGATTAAAGCTGAATCAGCAGCAAGCCCTCCTGCAACCTTGCCCTCTCCACCCGACATTAATTTGTCCCACTGAGGGCTGGGTAATAATACTCTGAAATAATTGCACAAACAAGGCCTTAAAGGCAGTCGCTCTGGTCAGAGGCCTCTTTCCCAGCAAACTGCTGTCAGCTCGCAGAGGCAGCAGTAAGAACCCGCATTTGAAGCTGTTCCTGTTGCTGCACGGTGCAGGAAGGCAGCAGAGCCATCCGTGGCTGGCCCGTTTGCCCCCGCGCAGCCAAGGGGAGAATCACCTGGCACAAGTGGGCCTTGCGGGCGAGGAATGCCTCCTGGAACGGCAGTGCCGCTGCCAACAGGCCCTCTGACCAAGGAATGCCTCCGGGAACGGCAGTGCCGCTGCCAACAGGCCCTCTGACCAAGGAATGCCTCCGGGAACGGCAGTGCCGCTGCCAACAGGCTCTCTGGCCAAGGAATGCCTCCGGGAACGGCAGTGGCGCTGCCAACAGGCTCTCTGGCCAAGGAATGCCTCCCACAATGGCAGCCGCGCTCGCTCCGTGCTGCTGCAGCCCGCGGGGCGATTCCCGAAGACGCTTCTGCTGTTGCCATGGCCCCGGTGGCAACGGAGCGTCACAGGCACGGCCGGGGCGGTGTCCAGGTGCCCAGGGCGGGGCTCAGAGGGCACGGAACCCTGCTGGAGCCCCGCCCGCACCCCCTGCTGCACACGGGAGCCCAGCCCTGCCCGGCAGCCGCACACGGGCTGTGCCCGAGGCGGGGCCGCACGGCCCTGCGCCACCGAGCCGCAGGGCCCTGCCCGGCAGCTGAGAAGGAGCCACTGAGGGAGCCCTCAGGGCCCAGGGCCAGAGCTGCAGCTGCTTTGTCCAAAGGCTCAGGGGCATCCCATGAGTAAAGCTGGCAAGAAATTCACTGATGGGACTTGCACGTCTTGTGGCCCTTGAGCACTGATGGAAACTCAGGGAGGCTGTGTCCCGGTCCAGACAGGAGAGCCCCTGGACTGGGGCCTCTGCAACAAGAATTTCACATGTAAATTACTTGGTAATGGGATAAAAAACCAAGACACCAGAACAACCCAACTTATGTATATCATTCGCAAGTTCTTGATTCTTTCAAGCAGAGATAAGTCTTGAGAGACTTCATGTGAAAAAGCATTCTGCACACTGAGTGACTCCATCAGATGGGGAATGCAGTCTTAAATCCTCTCGGCCAAATAGACACAAATAATCTAAAAAAGTCAATTTCCCTGAGGCTCTCTCTTGGCACCGTGGTTTCTTCTCCGGCTGCAATCTGGGCCATACCTTTTTTTCCCCCTCTTGAGTATTTTATCCCAGCGGCATTACTGCCATTGCTGATGGGCTCCTTTATGGCCAGCGGTGGGCACGTCTTGGTCTTATTTTTAAGGGAACTATTTCATTTCTGGCCAGGAAAAGGAAAGTGAAAAATGCTAGAAACCAACCACATAAAGTCAAGTTTTAAAATGATGGAAGGCAGTATGTAAATAAGTTGAGAGTGTTCCATCCTAACCTGTTTTTTCATTTCATTGTATTAATTCAGGTTGGTTGATGCTCTGATAAGAAAAATGTCTTCCTTTCTTCTGCTGCTTCTGACATTTGAACATCGCTGTGAGAGGTTTTGGTTGTACTTCAGGGCCCTTGTGGAGCCCTTCCAGCACAGAATATTCTATGATTCTGTGACCTGGAGCAATGCTCCTGTGCTCGGCACTGCTGAGGGTGCATCTGGAATCCCGGGCCCGCTTTTGGGAGCGCACTACGAGGCTGGGGCGCGTCCAGGAGATGGGCATGGAGCTGGTGCAGGCTCCGGAGCACAGGTGTGATGAGGAGCAGCTGAGGGAGCTGGGGGTGCTCAGCCTGGAGCAGAGGAGGCTCGGGAGGCACCCGCGGGAGTTGGCAGGTGCTGGCAGAGGCCGCTGCTGTTCTCCCTCGCAGCCTGAGGGCAGCTGTGGCACCCGGCCTCAGGAGGGCTGAGCGGCTTTCCCAGGAGCTTCCTGCCGCATCCCACAGCACCGGGGAGGGGGCTGCTGCCGTTCTTTCGGGTAGAGAGGGCTTCAAAGGTGCCCGGGAAGAGGCCGGGGGTGCGGAGGGCTCAGGCAGGCAGCCCGGGGGCCGCTGGTGCCACGGAGGGAGAGGGAATTGTGCGTGGCCGAAGGGGAAAGCTGCCAGCGGCGTCCGGCTGTGGGCAAGGCCTGTGGCCCCCGTGGAGCCGGGAGGGCTGCCGGGAAACGGGACGGGGGCAGCTGCCCTGTGCCTGGAACCCTGCCAGCCCTGGGGCTGAGGCACCTGGGTGACACCAAATCCCGCCTGGCACACGGCGTGTCCCTGCAGCCCCGTGTGCCTTGGCAGCGCTCTGGAAGTGTGTGGGATACAGAACAGGCCCGTTTCCTGCCTTTGCCATAAATCCAGTGCATTTCCCGGCCTCCTTGGGATGTTCCCTATGGCACAGTGCCATGACACAGTTACAGGGCTGTGGGGAGAGAAGAAACCTGGAAGTCTTTCATGGAACAATACCCTGTTCCTTCCAGCCAGCTCAGTGGCTGCCCTTCATGAAGTGGGATCATTTGTGTTACCCCACATTATTTTGAAAATGGACTGACATAGTTGGATTCTAGCTAGGAAATCTCAAACTTATCTCGGTTTGACTCATGGAACAAAATAATTTCTATATAAACCAGCATTTTTTTGTTCTAATGTAATTGTGGAAAGCTGGGAAAGAAGAATCCAAATTCTTATGCTTGATCTTGACATCCTGCAAGTACAGCTATGGTATACTTCAAATAACTTCCTTACAGAGGGAAAATATCTTCTATTATTCAAATCCTTGCTATATGATTTCAATTTATGACTAAACATTTGTATTTATATGTTCTGTGTAGCTGAATCAGAAGGCCTGTGTGTATATTCAGCCTGGTGACGGTGGGAGTAACAGTGATAGAGTACTTAGGGAATGATCCAACCAGGAGCTGATGTCACCAATGAATTATAATTGATGTCAGTAGTTTGAATTCTTGTCATCTACCCACATGATCCTAATGCTGGCAGCCTGTGGAATGTGATGCATGGGCAACTAGTGCGAAGTGATTATTTATTTTTTAATGGAACAGGTGGAGATTTCCTTTTCCACCTTAAAAACCCTCTGGAGCAACTATTTCTGCATTCTCTGTTTGCTTGCTACCTTTTTTTTTTTTTTTTAATTGGCCCAGACATACAACTTGAGGAGCCAGCTGTGTCTGTTGTGCTGCACCCAGGTTTGGACTGTCTCCTAGCTATGAATTCCTTATGCTTTTATGTGAATATTGAGCAGAAACATTCTTGAGCCCCATTTGGAATCAGGAGTATTAATGAAAGACATGTACAGTGTGGAGGAAAAATGGAAAGCTTTCACCTTTTAGTTGTATTTCTGCTGCTGTAACACTGGACTAGCATGGTGATAAATGAAGATTCCAGAATCTCTCACTGATACCAAGCAGCCATGTTTTATTCACCATCTTATGACCATTACTGATAACTTGTTTTCATACTGAAATACAGTGGATTGTGGGGGAATACAGGGGAATATGACTGTAGTAAGGAAGCTGCTCAGCTGTGTTTGAGGCACAATGAAACTATTTGTGCCGATGAAACCTTTTGTTTAACAGTTCTTTCAACTTGACTCTAGATACCTTAATGTAGTGGGTGAACCTGAGTTGATGGACAGTCTTTTAGACTAATGACGCTTCTCGCAATTTACATATTTAAACCACGTGGAAAGGCGGGAATTGCCTTTTGTCCCAGTTCGCCTGCCAGAAGGTGGGGGGGCTTCGAGCCTCTGGGCCCTGCTGGGCCAGGCCGGGCCCCCTGCTACCTTCCCCTTTTCCCAATGCCGCAGCGTGGACCCTGGGTCTCTGGGGGAGGAACTATCCCAGAGCCGCAGGCAGCTAAAACCAGCCATGGTCTGCCACACAGCTAAACCCATCCGGCGCGGCTTCTTGGGACTGGCGGGTCCCTCTCCTCTCCACGTGGAGCCGGTGGAGCCAGCAGGAGCCAGTGGAGCCTCCTTTCTGCAGTCAGCACACTTCGTGCTAAACTGAGGAAGACACCATGCAGCCAGCAGCACAGAGGGAGCGAGGCTTTCTTCTGCTGTAAAGCCAGAACAAGAACACTCTTCAACATGGCAGTTTCAGAGCCAGAGAGAAAGAGAAAGTGAGTCATGTGAGACAAAGCTGAAAATGGCAACCGGAGAAAAGAGGCTGGTGCCACGTTTTTCACGTGTAGCTTAAAAAAACTTTCTTGCCTGCCGTGGGAAGAAACTGTAATATCACAATCTGTTTGTCTCTTTAATCCATTTGAAGTACATGGGGGGATGGAGAATTCATGTGTGGCCCATGAAGACTGTGAAGAGTGCCTATGCCAGGCTATATAGAAGCAGTGAGAGGCTTTTAGAGGCTTGTGGGGAAGAACGCCTTTGTGTTCAGGTCAAAATAACTCGTCCTTAAAAAGATTAATAACCCCGTGTGATGGCCCATGTTTGGCAGTGTGAAGGAACTGAGATTTTTCACGGAAGAGATGTTTTACACCAGAGCAGATTGTTTCTTTCTGGGTGGGTCTGCTGTTGATGGCAGTTTGGGAACCACGTGCAGCTGAAGAAAACCCTTTTTCCCTTAAGCGTAAGAGAGAGACTTACCAAGAACTGTAACACTGACTAACATCCCATGTTCTGTTACCCTTTGTGTGAGTTGGATAAAAGGAGGAAAGTGCTGGAGAGTGGGAGGGGGTTTGCTTTAATTTCTTGTTATTTCTCTTTACTTTTAATTCTATTAGTAATAAAACTCTTACTGCAGCTGTTTAAGGTTTGTGCCTGCTTTGCTTTTTCCTAGTTCTTATCTCACAGAAGGAAAATAAGTAAGTAATAGATATTTTGAACCAAACCACTGCACTTAATTAGTGTTTCTGCCCGGTTTCTGAACTAAACCCGCTACACTTATACAAATGGCATTGATCCAAAACCTGTCAAAGTCAGCTGAAAGGTGACTGCAGCACTTGGAGGGTTTGGGGTTTTTTTTCAGAGAAGTGTAACTTCCATCAAAATAAAGACAAAAACGGCCTAGATCCCAGCAGACTGGCATTTCCTGACCTGTTTTCTGTCTCTTGCTAAATAGTCTTTGAAGTTTTTTTTGGTTTTGGGGGGATGAGGCCCCATTTTTTACTTTACCAAGCCTTAATTATTTAGCTAAAGTTACAAATTAATTTAGATTTTATACTCTCTCTCATCTTCCTTTTGAACTTTTTCAGCATTTGCAACTGTTTCCCTTTCATATAGGTTTCTACTTTCTTTTTCAGACCTGGTGGGTTTTGGTGTTTTCTTCCTTTTGTGTTTCTCCAACTTTTCACTCCTTTTATCTCCTTCACTGTTTATTCCCCTGAACTGCTTTCTATCTTTCTGACCTCTTTCAGTAAATTTTAGCTATCCAGCAAATCAAAGCCAACAGCAAATATTCTTGCATTCACAGGACAGCTGTTGTAAATAAATATAATTTCACTTGAAGGAATTGATAGGAACAGTGCCAACCACCCAAAATAAACCAAAGTTTGAGATGCTGGTGGGATGGACTGTTCATCAGAGAGAAAAGAAATGACCTGTCATTTGGATTATTAATGTACTGTTCTTTACTAGTTTAGTACTGGTAAATATATATTCATACTGTCTCTAAGGGTTACAGAAAGAAAATCCATTTTTCGTAGTAGCAGGATCCATGTGCCAAGCACATGGCCAGCTTTTACCTGCTCACAGCAATCTAATCCTTTTCCTCAAGGTCTTGTAACACTTGGCATGACATCAACTCCTCCTTAGGAGTAATAAAACCAAGAAAGCAGTAAACTAGGGCAGTATTTTTAGGAAAACACTAAAAAGAGGCGTCTGTCTCTTATGAAATTCAAGGCTTTTATGAAATATATTTTGACAAGAGGAAAACATGGAGAGAGACTATTTAGAAGAGCATGGCAAAACAAGGGAGAATGACTTCAAACTGAAAAAGGTTTAGATTAGGTATTAGGAATAAATTCTTGTGAGGATGATGAGGCACTGGAAGAGGTTGCTCAGAGAAGTTGTGGATGCCCCACTCCTGGAAGTGTCCAAGGCCAGGCTGGATGGGGCTCTGAGCAACTTGGTCTAGTGGAAGATGCCCCTGCCCATGGCAGAGGGTTGGAACGAGATGATCTTTAAGGTCCCTCCCAACCCAAACCATTCTGTGATTCTATGGTCATAACTGCAGAACTGGCAACCTTCTAATTTCATATTGGCCGGTTTTAAAGATACCATTTGTTGTAATTTTCAGTGTTGTTTCTCTGAAAAATTCAAGTGTAAAGTACATAATGTGAATGCTTCTTTTTCCTAGAAATTGCCCCTTCATATTCCTCCTACAAAGTACCGAATAGGAAGCTGAGTGATTTTTCAGCTTTATGGAATCAAGTTTTCCCATTTGTTATTTTTGGACTAAAAGTACTAAAGTCTCAACATAAAGAATGGATTCCTTAGAATGCACTTAGTATCTCTTAAAAACTCTGGAAAATGTTACTGTAAAAAGGGTAATATACCTGCTGTTCCAGCCTTTTCCCAGTTCTGAAATATGGAATTGGTGAAGAATTAGTGAGACATTAAACAGGTGTTGAAACTTACATTAGTATTGTGCATAGTAAAAGTTGCTCAGCAATCTTTGGTTTTATTAAATGGTCTCTTTCAGTAAGCAGAGGCTTCTGGAGTACTTTTTTTTTGCAAATTTTGGGAAAATCATCAGCTAAATGGAGAACAGAGTCAATTCTTGATGTGAGCCACTTTTATCTTGCTTATTTCTTGTCTAGACTTTGTCCATTACCTGTAAGCAGTGAAAATTTTCTGAAATTAGATGTTATAATCTTTTACAATAAAGCATACTTCTTGGAAAATAAGGCCTGATTTTGCTAGAAAAGAAAGATAATTAATGAGCTGGTAGCTTATGCCTTCAAGACCAGTTGTTAATTGGTTACCTTTGTTGTGTGAAAACAGATCACATAAGAATTGTACAGAATACGTCTAAAGATGTAATGCTTCTCTAAAGAGTTAATTTTCTAAAACAAGGAAACTGCTGTTTAAAATGCTTTAACTGCTGTTAAAGTTTGTTGTCTTTGTATATAGCGGTACTTTCGTCTTTTCTTTTTGGTAAGTTTTCCTTTGGGGAATACAAAATAGCTACTGTTCTAATAAATTATTTTCTTGAAAGCAAACTTCATTGCTTAGGTTATTCCTATCAGAAGTGCAGGAATCAAATACTTGTACACTGAGGCTCCTTGACTTGGTCATGCAGCTATTCTCAGTTGCAGACGGGATGCAGAATAACTCATCTAAAACAGAGAATCATTCTTGGTCTTGTTCTGAGTTCTGGCCCAGGGCATATGCTCACACCCACTGAACTCACTCACTGATGGGAACTGTTACCAGGTTCCAGTGAAACTTACAGTAATGGCAGTATTGGACCAGAAATAATTTTGGTTTTAATTGGTCCCTGATTTATTATTACCACAGGCCTGGGCCCTAGGGTATATCACCATGTCCTGCAGCCATAGGGAGGAGGAGGACAGAAGATCCAGCAGGCAGGAATTGTGCAGCAAGATTGATCTATTTAATTATTTTACAAACTCTTTTATAGACTTTTTCTTTATAGTCTAATTGGACAAAGGATCAGCCACCCCTTGGGGGTGGTTGGCTAAAATCCTAAAACATCCATTGCCAAAATATTTTTCTACTATACCATAAACAAGACTTCTCAAGGTTGCAGGTGGCTTGGTTGTTTACATTCCCTGCCACCTCTTCTGTGAGAGAGAAAAGTCTCTCACGGACTTAGAAAATAGCAAGAAAATCCTTGCTAGCAGCATTTTTGTATCTACAATTTATCAGTCTAAAACTCAGCTGTCCTTAAAGAACTTTATTTTGCTTGCTGTAATGTTATCAGGCTGGTAGTTGCTTATAAGGGGTTATGGGCTGCCCTCTAGTGAAGAGAAGGGAACTTCCTTAGAAAGAGCTGCACTGTAAGAGCCACCATTCAGGATGAATTGTAACAGAAGGTAAGACTAAAACCCATGATCAAACAGTAGTGGTGGTCATGGAACACACTGTCTTTACATACAAAAAGAAATATGCCTAAAGTTAGGTAATTCCTCTCCTGAGAATTTTTGAGAACAGCGTGGTAACAACCTGATTTAATAATTTTAGATTGACTGGTGTAATGTAAATGTGTTAATCCGCTTTACCAGGATCTGAAATCTATGGGTGAGTGATGGTGGATCCAGTTCAGAATCTCTGTGTCTCCTTCAGCTGCAACACTGAGGTGTTCCTTTGCCCTGGTGCAGTGCCCAAGTACAGCCAGACCATCAGGAACAGGGATGGATGTCTGGGATGGATGCCTGGCTGACTCACCCAGATTCAAGATCCTGGTATGTCAACAAAGCATGCATGGGATGGCAGGCATTTTTAGATCCGGAGGGCCTTTTTGCATAGGGAAAAACGTAAGAAATTAGACTTGATTTTCTTGCAACTTAAAAAAAAGTGATTGATGTATATATATATAACATATATATTTACATATATATATATTTCTATGAAATAAAAGGAGAGAAAAGTCAGATTAATTAGAATTCCCCGTGCCTCTTTCTGGGTCTCCTGAAGTGGAGTTTTTGCGTGAATTAGACCTGTGTTTTGTTAGATAAATGCAATAGCCTTTCTGCATTGACACTAAGAAGAAACAAGCTCTTTTAGAACATACTGTGTCTGCTCTACTCCAGCAGTCTGCCTTAAGAAAAGATGAATCCTTTCCCCAAGTGCCTCTTTCTGCCATTGACTTGAATTAAGATGTATTTCACAGCAGACCTGGGACCTCTGTCTGGATGAATCTGATACTTGGTGCTTTCCAAATGGAAAACTTGGTGCTTATAGTAAATGTGCACGAGGGGGGTTCTGGTTTGTTGGGGCTTTCTATGTGTTTGGGTGTATTTTTTAAGGTGGCAGAGAGTGTTGTCTCAAATCTTAATGAGGATCCCAGCCATAAGGACAGGAGGCTCTCACAGGTAAAGCTGTAATTGCAGTTGTCTGCAAGGAAAGCATGGCACACAGTCAGTGAGAATTAAAACTATTGTAAAGCCACACTAGAAAAATAGTATGTCGATGCTTTAAATGCTTTCAAACATTCTTAAATGGATTCTAGCACTTCAGAATAATTGACTGCTTTCCCATATTGTACAATAAGAGCCTATTTGTTTGCTTGATAATAACATCAAAATACGGGAAAATACATTTAAAAAGGGAGCTTATTTTTTCCAGATGCTGGGGGAAACACTTGAATAATCTACAAGCAAAGTATTTTGCTTGTTTTACTTACTTACTGAAAGAAAAGGGATTTTCTCTAACTTGCAGGACACCATTTGGGAGACTAAGGTTTAGCTCCTTTCACTTACTGCATGTGTACACTCAACCACTATTACAAATGAAGTGCTGCTTAGCTACTTAATAAATCTTTCCCTTCTGCTTGCTCAAAAAGTTTTTATTTAGACTACTTTAAAACCAAATGCTCGTGGTTTGTTTTGGATTGGGATTCTTTGATGGCATTTTGGTGAAAATGGATACTTTTAAAGCTTCAGCATTAAAGCATTTTCCTTTAGGGTTCGCTAAGTTTAAGCAGTTTAACTGATTTCTTCGAGGGCTGCGAGGACAATTCAACGTGTGACATGCTGTGGCCTGGCTGTTAACACTGCTACACATATCACGTTGTTGGACTTTTTGAAGAGCCAAGTGTGGTTACTCAGCTTGTTCTCAGCAGGTGTTTGCAAATCAGTCACAGGCAAATAGGAACTCATGTCCTGTGCCAGTAGGAGCTGTGCTGCTGTACAGGAAATCTGCATCTGGGACTCCTCAGCAAAGCTGACTTTTCATCATTTCTGTTTACACAAAACTGCTGCCTTTGGATCGGTGTTCTTAACAGGCCAAAACTGAGCAGAGCTTATGAGCATTTGCTCTGTTTTTGTTTGTTTTCCTAGTAAATTCCAAAGTGAAGCTACATTAGATGATGGCATCTCAGTCAGCAGATGCCAGATACTGCACCAGGAAGGGACAATGTAGGGATCACTCGTGCATGGCACTGTATGACTGGCTCAGGGCAGAGTGAGGGCTGCTAATTACAGCTGTGCACAGCTGGAGTCAGCACCAGCTCCTTTCACTCCAGTCACAACTATCTCTGCATTTACCACAGCTGAGTGTGTGAGAAGGAGTTGTTTCCCAAACAGTCCCGTTTTCTGTTCTGACTTTGCGGTTGTTTGCCAACAGACCCAATTCTGCCATGCTTAGGCCATTCTAATGAAGTGCAGACCACAGCATAACTCACCAACCTTTCTTTGGGCTCAGATTTTAAGCAGAAAGTGCTAACAGTTTTGTTCCAATCATTATTTTTAAAGTAAATAACCAGCCTTTCCAAAAATTTCACGTGGTCTTTTTAAAGGCAGGTACCCCCCTCCATCTCTTCTTTTGCAAGGCAGAAAAGCATTACCCTCAAAAACCACAAAGTTTCCCAAAGGTAACCAAAATAACTTACAACTGTATTTCAAACAAAAATAATATGCAGATCTTTGCATTGAACAATAAAAACAAAACAGAACTGTTTGTAAGGCTTCAAAAGAACAGAGAACTTGGAACTATTTACATCCTGGAGACCCAGTCAAGGCACACTGGATTCCAGTCTGGGTCACTGTAAATTCGGTCTCATTCGGTGCACGAGGTCAGTCCGGCTCTTGGTCACGTCACTTGGCTTTGTCCAGCAGAAAGGTCTGGAACAAAGGGAGGGAAGAGAAAACATTTGGTTGGACTCATCCAACAGGCACACTGGCAGAGTCCAGTCAATGACTGCAGTCACTTGGCTCCAAGAGGACCTGCAAAGCCTTTTGGCTTTCAGCAGGTGCCGCTTTAGGGAGAGGGTTTTTACAGCCTCCCAGCCCTTCAGCCAGGCACATCGTGCTCATTTTCTTTTGCAAGCTTGCCAGCAGATCAAGGCAATGCATCCCTTTGCCCAGAGGGGCTCACAGAGCTTTGTGTTTTATGGAAAATGACACTGCAAAGGCCCCGTGGGATGGCAGGTTACAGCTTCTGAGTATTCCCCACTGCTTGCACCACAGGACAACACAACATTTGTAATGACTAAGGTGTACAATAAAAAATGTGGCAGCAACTCGAGGAATTTCTGTTGGCCAATACTGGTCACAGGCCCAGCAAGGAGTCAAAAATTCAAGTGCTGCCCAGCTGTAGCCAAGCTACTTAGCAGGTGCTGCCCTCACAGGGCAGCTCTCCCCAATCTCTCTCCTTTCTCCTAAAGGAGGTGCTCATGAGGAAGCAGAAGCCAGGGTGGCTGCAGGGCCAGCCCTGCCTGGTGGCTGCAGAAACTCCAGGCAGGGCTGTAAAACAAACACTTACTGTTCAGACTTGAGGTCTTCTTGTCTTGTCTTCATTTGGCAGCAAAGTCACTGGGAAAGGATTCCTGTCATCCCCTGCAGATCCCTGAAAAACCACAGAGAACAAGCTGGTCAGAGAGAGATGCCTAAAGCCATTCCAAAGCCTGGCTCTCCTAAGTTTCCAGAGAAAATGTTCATTGGTCCCAGGCACAGTCTCTTCTCCAGGCTCTCCCCCTCTTGCCTTCTTCCCCAGCAATCCCTCCGACAATGGAAATGGAACCTTGGCTTCTCACCTGGCAGCTCACAATGCTTTGCACCATTACACTTTTCCCAAGCGCGGAGAAATCCAGCAGCAGGTTTCCTCGCTCAGTGGCTGAAAGAGCTGTGAGGGCTGCAAGCAGGAAAATTGTCAGGAAAAAGCAAGCAGTGAGAAGGCAGCTACTACAGTGTGCACAGGCTGGCCTAACACACACCCCCCAACGCCCTAGACCCCGCACCCCGAGCCATCAGCAAACAGCCAAGTAATCCAATTTTATTACCAGGGAATGCAAAGCTGCAAGGGTCATGAGCAAGTTTGTAAAAAAAGCTATAAAACCTTAGGCCCAGGTTGCAGCCAAACCCACAGCTTTGTTGTTTCTTCATTTTAAGCAAACCACCCTTTCTTATTATAAACGTACTCCTCCTCCCACCAGGCTTGTATCTGCAGTTGCCCACAACCAGAAGTGGTCACTTAGGTGAGAGGGCGTTTCTGAAGAGAACCACACAGCACGCGTGGGTTGCAGGAAACCTCCCGCCAGCTCTCCTGGATACCAGTGTTGATGCCCTGGGATAGTTCCTCGGGATCTTTCTCCACTTTCCTGAGCGTGGCAAACAAAGGATCCTGGTTCCTGGCAGGGTTATCCATGGCAGGCAGGTCCAGGTCGTCACTCTCGGTTCTGGGGCTCTTTTGAGCCGTCGTGGTCGAGTTTGGTGCCCGTTGTGCAGCAGTCATGGCCGGCAGTGGTGGCAGCACCACAGTTTTCCTCTCGGTTTGGAATGAAGCTTCTGATGGTCAGGACAAGAGAAGCAAATTCATGAATATGATGCACACACACCGTAGGGATTTCTGACAAACTTGGCTACATCCTGAACTGGCCAGTTCTTGCCAGTGCCTCAAGTAGGCAACACTTCCAAAGCTGAGAGGCTTCAAGCGAGAGAGACTTTTAATTGGCAGAGACTTTCACATTCACTAACAGAGTGGCCTAGCAGATTTCTGGTCATCTGAAATCAGGATGGCCAGGGAACTCTGGCAGCAAGAAGCAGCACCAAAGAGCTCTCAGCCTTGTTTCACCACTGCTCACTGACACCATTTTTAGTCAGCTTCTCAAAGTTTCCAAGAACACACCAACAGCGAATCCCAGCCCATGGGCTGCAGCATCAGAAGAGGCAATGAAGTTAAACCCAGTGGGAAGGCTCGGGTGTGAGGCTGCACCTCTTGCCTGACTCTGCTGTGCGTGGGACAGTCCTCTCCCCTCTTTCAGCACCCACTTTTCCAGTGCTTTGGTCCCTATTCACTGCCCACGTGCTCTCCAGCTGCTCTGCCTTGGCACAGCTGATGCTGCACAGAGCACGGTTTGACACGGAGCACAGCACTATCCCCCACCTGATCCAGAGCCCTCTCTCCCCAAAAACACCTCCTACCCTTCCCACCCCAGAAGCCAGCACATGACTAAGGCAGCTGCTCATTTTCCCTGAAAAAAGGCAGGAAGGAACTCCAGAATTAAAGCTCTTCCATTCCTACCGCAATGGGAACATCCCTTCCCCCAGCCAAACGTCAGCCCCAACACCTCTGTGCTTTAAGAGGATGTCAGAAGGGAAAGACTCCCTGCCCTTACCCACCCACACCTACAGAGCTGCTTTCTGCACCGGGTGCTTCCAGCCTGGTAAGGCCAGTCTGCAGCATCTGGAGTTGCAGAAGGCACACGATGTTCCAAGCAAACTCTCGAGTGCCAGGACAGGAGATAGGGTTCTGGGTCTCACCCTTCTGAACAAAAACTAAGATTTACACTTCTTTCTGACATCCTACCACTGCATACTCACTTCAGTTTATTGGGGCCTTTGTTTGCTGAAGGCTGAAATTATTTTGTTGGGTGTTTTCATTCCTTTTTCTTCCTGGGAGTATCCCCCTTGTCTTCCCTCTAACAGGAAGAAAGAAAAAAGGAGGAAAAAAAATCACTCATGTCTTGAAAGTTCACACAAAGTACAGACCAATACAGCTCAGTTTTACAGATTCTGGTTGAAAACAGAAAAAATAAGATACTGGAACTCACAAAGTGGAAACCCAAGCACAGCAGATAGAGCTTTCAGGCTCACTGACAAGTAAACCTAAAATGACATTTTACCTATCTTGCTTGCATACATTAATTGCTTTCCAGTGGCAGGGATGGAACTGCTAAACCTCTCGATGCAAACTGTAATCTAAAGTAAGGCCCTTCCATTGCTGAAAACAAGCATTCCATCTGTCCTGGATGGGCTTTTTGTCCTCCTACTCAGTCTGAATGGTACAGAAACTTATTCAGATGCCTTGGGGCACAGTCAAGAACGGTAAGCAATTGTGCTTTGTGACACCCCTTATCGAAGGGAAGGAAAAACTCCAGTCACAGGAGAGTGAGATCCCTGAGATCCCCCAGATGTGCAGGGGGTTCTGATTGTATTGACAAGAATCTGAGAGGGGTGAAATTTAAACAGTCAGTGAAAATTGCTGCCATTGTCTTCCAGAAGCACGGGAACCATTAAGGCAGAGAGCCAATCACTGAAAGATTTTTACAGATTTTATAACATCGATTGTGCAGCATCAAGTGTGCAAATCATCAGCTCAGCTGAAGGAGAAACTTCAGAACCGTTTGCTACAAGCCAAGAAAATGTAAAAGAAAGTGCCCTTATCTCTTGGCATTACCCACAGTGTGCCTGCTGGTTTCTGCCTCTCTCCCAGAGTGCAGAGAAACATGGAACCATGGAGCAGCTTCTCAGCAGTGCTGCTCTCAATGAGTTCTCCTTCCAGGCTGCACTCCCGTCTGGGATACAGGCTCTGACTTGGGATTTCCTGCAGTCAGGGAGTCCACAGGCAGTGCCCATTCACCATGAAGCCTGCAGACAACTCTTGCTGCAGCTGACCCAGGCCCCTTTGGGAGTCAGCTTCCCAAAAAACACTTGGGAGCATCGACCTGCTCAGTTAAATGAAGGGCTCTCTTGGAATTCAAGGGAAAGCCACTGCAATGGCTGAGGGACTCTGCAAAGGGCTCCCTGGAAAGCCCCTGAGTGCACCCAGCCACCTCTCAGGCATCACTGCTGGCATCACAGCAGCTCCAAGGAAACCCAAGCAAGCTTTTTGCCCATTTATCCATGTGCCAAGTGCCTCAGTACCACACTGCTTGTAATGGGGGGCACAGGAAGGGGGCACCGCCACCCTACAAAGCTCTGCTTGGGCTGAAACCCAGAGAAACCCAGCAGTGCTGGCGGGGGCTGGTCAGCCACAAGCTGCCACAGCCTGCTGCCAAAACCTCCTCTGACAGAGGAGGGCTGGGGATTTCTTCTTGCAGGAAACTAGGATTCCAAGAAAAGCCCCAAAACACCAGAGCATGTTAGACAGCTTACAGGGCTTTCCATTTGCTCAGGAGGGGATCTGTGACCAATTGGAAACAGCGGTGGGAACACACCCCTTAGAAGTTTGGTAACACCATTAGAGAAGGATCATGGCTCTACTGCCAACCTATGAAGTGGAAACTCCACATGGGTTTTCCAAACACCACCTTGGTCATTGTCCAAACCCACCTCCCCCTGCCCCTCTCACCTTCTTCTTTCCAGGGGGCTCCTCAGGACTCTTCATGGCTTTCCTCTTCCAGTCCGGCTTCCTTGCAGGCGAGAACAACTTCTTCTCCCCAGGAGGCAAGGGCACTTTCTCCTTGTGCAAATTGCCAGGCCTGTGCCTGCTGGGGATGAGAGCGTCACGTTCCTGGCCAGCTCCCAGGGGCCGGGGCTCCAGAAAGCCTTTGGCGTTGGCCTGCTGGGAGCCCTTGTCCTTTGGCTTCTCAGAGAGCTTGTGAGGTGCCGGCTTCAGGTCTTTCCTGTCTGTGGGTCTTTTTTGTCTTTCTGTCCTTTTGATGGCTTTTGGCTTCACTGTTTCTAGGACTTTGGGCTGGTCCTTGCAAGGCTTCTCTGTGACCTCCAAAGGACCAGGCTCACTCTCCACCTTCCGGACTCTCTTGGATTCATCAGGCACCAGGGGCTGGCCGGGCCTTTTGATACCCATGGTCTTCCTGGGCAAGGGCCCGTCAGTGTGCACAGGACGCTTCAGGAAGCTCTGTTTGCTTGTAACGTGACCTTCCAGAGAAGCCTTGGCCACTTGGCCACAGCTTCTGGGAGAAGTCTTGGCCACTTGGCCAAAACTCTTCTGAAACTCCTTGGCCACTTGGCCAAAACTCTTCTGAAACTCCCTGGCCACTTGCCCATCACGTTGGGATTCCTAGGATTAAAGGACAAAGTGCAAAGTAGTTCAGCGTGTAGCTTCACAATAAATACATCCACTGACACCTAAACGGTGTGTTGCTGGCACATTAGGGACATGTGCATTTTTGAATAAATACTTTTAAAACATCCTAAGAGCTGCCAAACAGCTGAGCTGAACTTCTGCTCAGCAGAAAGATCTCTTGGAATTTATCAGCAGCCCTGGCAAAAATGGGCTGGCTTACCTTTGCTGGCAATGGAAGATTGAAAGTCTCTTTTCTCAGAGGCGTCTGAAGAGGTGGCAGGAGAAGTGACAGTGAGTTCCTCATTTTCTGGAAAGAGAGGGAGAGAAGCAGCTCTCAGGAGTTTTGCTGATGGACACAAGAGAACGTTTCACCCTGCAGAGAGTCAGAGGGATCCAGCTCCTCATGGATTTGTACAGGCTTCCACCTGGAGATCTGTTATTGAAGAGCACCTACCTCCAATATTCCTTCAATGGACTGCACATAAATGTGCACAATGGGCTGAGACAAGAAAGAGGGAAGCAGTGTGAGCTTGTCTGGGTATTTTACTCATTGACAGGAAACAAGCATGCACTCAGCAAACATCTGATTACCAGCAGCTCTCTAAGTGTCATGCACGTCCATTCAGGACATGAGCAGCAGGTGCAGAGCCTTTGGACAAGGGCCACTCGGGAAAAGCAACCCCCAGCTTGAGGGAGGAGCAGCTCAGGCTGCCTGGGATGAGTTGTCACTCTGGCTCTAGAACTGCATTTGAGAATGCTACACTCACAGACTGAGAGGAAGGCTGATCTTACAACTCCAGCTTTTACCTCTACTTCTCCTCAGCACACCCCAAAACACACTTTCAGTGAGGGAAACATCTGCTGAGTGAACAGGAGCTCAGCAATGTATTTCTTCCCCACCCAATTCCTTTTTCAAGGAAATTCCCAATTTTCAGGAATTCCCAATTCCTTAATGGACGCAAAACATAGGCAAAACCAGAGACCTATTATTGAAGAGCACCAACCTTCCAAGTGTTTTCAGTTGATGGCACCTCAATGGGCTTCTTTTCCTGAAACAAGAACGAGGGAGGCAGAAGGAGTTTGTTTGCGTTTTTTTTGTTAGTTTTTTTACTAATTGACATGCACTCAGCCAGCATTTGCTTACCAACAGCTCTAGAAATGTCCTGCAAGCCCATTAATAATAAAGTGCTGCTAAGGATTAAAAGGCCCATCTGAGGGGGAGTTACTAATGGAGGCCAGGTAGAAAATGAACTGAAATCCCCACAGTCACCTCCTCTTCCTCTGAGAAAAATGCCAGTGTTCCCTTTGCAACCTGGCAGTCAGAGAACAATGTTTCCTTTCTTAAATTACTACTACTCCTGCTACTACTGCTACTATTTATCATTACTGTTGTTATTATTATTATATAAGTATGTTCCTGCAGTCTGCTTCCTTTATGGAATTTTGCTTTGAGGCAGCCAAGCTTTGCTTTCAAAGGCACAGGCTGCCTCTGCATTTAAAAGAGTTGAGCAAAAAGTTTCCTTAGTTAAAAAGAACAGTTAGAAATAATAGTTCCCAATTCTTCTAAGCCAGTCCTAGAGCAAGAGGAATATTTCTCATTCACCCAAATAAATGAGACTCCTAGTCCTTCTGAAGTCCACAGCAGTGTGGACAAGACACTGACATCTCACACATCGGGAAAGATGCAACACAGTTCATGCAAATCCTGGCTGACTTTATCCATCCTGTTCTTGCCCCTGCAGGACTTGCAACTCCCCAGCTACCATTTCTCACTCTCCCATTGCCTGGCAAAGTGATGGATTTAGCAGCCAAATTTGGACAAATGCATGTTCTGCAGGGGTGCCCAGAGACACACTGTGGAGACAAGTTGCCTTTGGGCTACCCCAGGGAGCTGAGTCGCCCCCCAGCTGATGGCAGAAGCCGGCAGGGACTCCACCCCTCTCTCAGAAACGCAGCCCCTCCTTCCCCCCCCTCACCACCCACTCCAAGGCAGATGCAGCATCCCTGCTCCTTACTTCACACTGACACTCCTTAACTGGGCTTCCCAGCAGCAAGGACAAACACTGCCCACTTCTGCTGGCCTGAGGGCTGGTTGCAGCACTCTGCACTCCCAAGACTTTGAGAGCCAGGATCGTGCTTTATCTTTTTGGCAACTGATGCTGAAGAATGGCTCCTGCAGAAGGCAAGGCCCTGCACTGCTTTACTTCTCTCAGCTTCCTCTCATTTTCCACAAGGTATTGCCCACAGTCCCTTGCAGCTGATCACCAGCCTTTCCCAGGAAAAGCTGCCTGCAGCCTCTAGCTCTTCCTTCTCCTTCCAGAGGCCAAACACAGTTTGAAAACCTTCCCTGTGGCTCTCCTGGCCCAGCTGCCATGGCTCAGCACCATGGGCTCCTACATTCCATAGGGCACAGCAATATCCCAGGATGCTGAAGGATGAGCCTGCCAAAACCCCAACATGCACCTGGGAACCAAATGCCTTTGAGCTCTGGCGAGGCCAAGCCCCGAGAAAGGCAGGGCCCGTGTGCTGCTCCCTTGGCCTTGAGGGGCTGCCAACAACAGAGCCCCCAACAACTGCACTCACCCTGACAGGCAGGAGTTGCGATTGTTCCGCTTTGGCTTCTGCCTTCCAATTGGAGGGACCCTCATCGCTGTCACAGTTCTGCTCAGGGCGAGGTGAGAGGTCTGGTGATTCCGGTGAGGATTTTCCCCAGATGTCCTCATAGGGCTTTGTCTTACTGCAGGTCCGCCGATGCCTGCGGGTGTGTGACTGGGACTTGGACTTTCTTGGAATCCATATGGGATTCAGAGGGCACTTGTGGCTCAGAAGCGCCTTGAAGTCCCAATCGCCCAGCACCTTCTTAACGCGCCTCGACAGCTCATCTTCTTTATCAGTCTGCAGCAGAACAACAGAGAGGGGGAATGTCAAAAACACCCCAAGCAAGAGATGCAGCTCAGCAAGAGACACTCCTCAGGATCTTCATGGAATCCCCACGCATCGCCACAAGGGAAGTCAGGCAAGCTCAGTGGAGCACATGGGAAGCTGCTGTGTTTGCAGTTGTCAGGCTCAAGTTTGCTACAGCCCATGCAGAAGACACAGCTCCCTCTCCCACCCCAAGCAAAGATGCAGCTCAGCAAGAGACACTCCTCAGGATCTTCATGGAATCCCCACGCATCGCCACAAGGGAAGTCAGGCAAGCTCAGTGGAGCACATGGGAAGCTGCTGTGTTTGCAGTTGTCAGGCTCAAGTTTGCTACAGCCCATGCAGAAGACACAGCTCCCTCTCCCACCCCAAGCCTCCTTCCTCCTCTCCTTCCAGCCTGCACCCCACTCCCATTACTTTGTAGGGTTTGGCAAAGAGGGGAGTCTCCTCCGAGAATGGATCTTTCTCCTCTGGAGCCGCCTGCCTCCTGCGCCTGTCTCGCTCCAGAATGCGGAGCAAGTCTCTGTTGTTGTGCCAGCTTTCAGAAAGAGAAAGAGAAAGAGAAAGAGAAAGGAGAGTTAACACTTGAAGCCCTGTTTCTACTCCCTGCACACACTGGGGCGTTCACACAAGGGCACAGGTCCAGCAGCAAAGCAATGCTGAAATCCACAGGATGGTGACAGTGCCCAAATCAGTTCTGTCCAGCGTGTGCTGTGCCCCAGAGCAACGAGACACACAAGGAACAGCACGCATCCTTCTCAGGGATTGCTACTGCTCATCCCAGCCATCAAGAAGGGTGGGAAGGGAAAAACTGTCCCCCCATTTCCCTGTGAAACAAATGGGGAAGCAGTCACTGGGGGCGGTCAGCAGGTGAGCTGGCAAACCCACTTGCAGTGATCAATGGGAGAAACTGCCATTCTTGTTCTCCTTCTGACTTCCCACCCCACTCTCCCACTGAGCGTCAAAGAGAATCCTCTCTTTTGAAGGTCTTGCCACTTTCAACGCCTGAACTTTGTCCACTTTATAAACAGCCTTACAAATGCACTCTCTACTGTAAACGGATATGCGGAGAGCTGCGTACTGACAATCATGTAGCTGCATTTAAA
This sequence comes from Aphelocoma coerulescens, assembly GCF_041296385.1. Classification (NCBI taxonomy): domain Eukaryota; kingdom Metazoa; phylum Chordata; class Aves; order Passeriformes; family Corvidae; genus Aphelocoma; species Aphelocoma coerulescens. The sequence continues at coordinate 461,622 of NW_027183479.1, forward strand.
GCCTTCCCACCAACGAGATTAGATAGGAGATCTCAGACATTCAGAAAACACCAGCTCAAATGCCCCTGTTCCTCTTCAGCCACATGTGCATGTACTCAATTCCACCAGCCCCACATCAAAACACTGATAAGGCTGTGTCCCATCATGGGAAACCAGATCCTTTAAACTGTCCCTGGTCTGTGAAAGGCTACTGCAAAATGAGGGAAACTCTGCCTCTGACATTTGTGGACATTGGGGAAGGAAAAGGCAGCAGGCATGGTAGATGCAGGAATCTAGTTCTACTCTACTGCACAGTCTACTCTATACCTACAATTCCTGGATTCTTCTTCACTCATCCAACTTCCCAAGTGCCCCAGGATGCAAGGGGAGAGCCTTGTGTGCCCCTGCAATGACACCTTCCCAAATACCACACCCATAATCAGCTCCTGAAAGTTTAATCACCCCTAGAGCAGAAGCACAGCTGCCTCATCTCATGCTGAGGGGCTGTTATTGGCAATAAATCAGGTTTTTGCACTGGATGGCATTCCTAATTCAGAGTAGAAGAGTCTGCTGTCTACTGAAATGCCCAGCTTCTTCAGATAAGCCCGTAGCTCTCCCAGCCTCCGCAGCCCTGGAGACACCATTGCTGCCCATCTCTGCCCTGGCCATTGAAGGTGTTTGGCAAGATGCTCTTCAAAACCTTTGCAAACCTGCGCTCTGCTGTTCCTCACAAGCCTGCACACTTCCCTTAAGGCCAGGGAACTTTGGAAGCTTTGGGAACTGGACCTCCAGCCTTAGCACCAACACGCCCAGCACCTGGGAACCTTGGAACAGGGGGACTCCACAGTCCTACCCCCTCCATCTCCAGGGGGAACACAGCTCAGTATTGGAGAGTTAAAAACAGTGCTGTACTTGCTGCAGCTGGTCTACACTTGATGTGTCACCAGGAAAACCCAAACATCCCGACTGTTCAAAGAGGCAAGTGAAACTGAATGTCTGCCCTGAAACATCAGCTCAGGCCTCCTCACCTTCAAACATGTTCCACAAGAAGTAAAAACTTGCACAAAGCGCCCCCACCCCAAAAAACACAGCTCCTGCTTTGCTGCACACTGAAACAGGAAAATACTCCTAGGCCCAAAGCTTCCCAAACTGCAGAAGGGAGTGCCCTGGCCCCAGGAACAAGAGATTGGCTTCAGAAAGTTCAGCCCAGAACCTGCCCAGACCCACGACATCATCCAGGCCTGAGCCTGTTACAGGAGCTCTGAAAATACCAAGGTGCTCTGAAGCCACTCCCACTGACAGGACAATCCTTACTTAACTGCATTAAGGGGGGATTATTTTTTAAACTGTCTCAACATTCATCAGAGCACCTGGGAAGCCAAGATTACATCAAATTAATTCCTACCTATTGTCTCTGTTCAGGTTGTCCGTAGGTTCCATTACGAAGCCTCAGTTCGATCAGCTTCTCTGGAAGAGAACAAACAGAATTCACCATCTGCATGAGTTCAGACCTAAAGCAGGGGTCCAGATCTCCGGGGACTTGCTGCACTCAGAGCCTTGAGTGCCCAACTGGGAGTCACTGCAGTGCTCCTAAACATCAACCATGCAAACATGGGGATTCCACGTAGCTGAGAAGGGGAGAACCAAGAGATCCATTTTCCCCTGCCCCCAGTGCTGGTGCTGCATTTCAGGTCAGCTCCTAGCTCCACACTGGGCCAAGAGCATGACAAACCAGGCCATGCTACACGCTCCAGGATATCTGGTTCCATTTTAAGTGTAAATGTGCCCTTAGAACCCTGCCCTTGGACAACCAAATGGGCCTCACGTGAATGGCAGCATCTGTGGAAAGGGGAGGGAAAGAAAAGGAGAAAAGAAAGCCCTAAAAAGACAGCTCTAGATTAAAAGGTAATGAGATCCCTCAGCAGAAGCAAAAAATCTCCAAGAGGCAGAAACAGGACTGAAAACATTTCCATTTCAATTTGTGACCTTCATTTGCAGCATCTCACAGTCCAGAGGGAGCAGAATGAATTCTCACTGGGGAGGAGGCTACAGGAGCATTGTGGGAAGTCTTGTGAACCACCCCACTGAGGGCAGCTGACATGAGACAGGAGCACAGACACTTGGGGGAAGAGGGGAAGCAGCAGCTGAGCTCCAGGCCACGGCTTTAACACCAGGCAAGGGACCAGCAGGGAACCATTCTGCAAGCCACAGAAACACACGGGCCACTGCGGATGGAATCCTGTCAGACCCCCACCTCCCCCTGCAGCTGGGAAGCCTCAGAATAGGCACTCACACTAAGCTGAGAGGACAGATCTGGAAGCAAACAAACACTGCAGCTTTGTTCCCTCCTCACAATCATGAAAACCGTAACACTGGCTGGGAAATAAACTGCCTTGAAAGAACAAGGTGCCCACTTGGATTTAAAGAGGAACAAAGGTGGGAGAAGTTGGAAGCGCATACTGGGAGGAGTCATTCCAGGTTTCTTCCAACTTCTCTTGAATGGACCGGGCATTGGCACAACTTGGGCAGAGAGAGATGCACGCACCCATGTGAATAGACAGCATGGCAGGGAAACCTGCTCTGTCACCAGCTTGTCCTTAACATGGCCACAAAGCACGTGAGTGGCCAGCAGCAAAATCCAGACTTCACTAGACAGGCAAAAAGTTTTGCAAATGCCCTGGACAGGGCCAGGTTTTCAACCTCGCTGACGCCCCATGGATCTGAGGTTGCGCAGGCGTCCTTAACCTGACACGATTGCCACAGGGCACAAATGCTTTTGCAACCAAGCTGTGCTTCTGAACACGAGCTTTCCTCGCTGGGGAGATGAAGGCAGGTACCCAAGTGACCCTGATGGGAATTCTTACAAGGTTTTGACAGTGCTGTATTTGGCCAGACTCATTGCTGCATCCCTTAGCAGGACATCTTTGATTGCTCTTCTTGCTGCCTTTCTCCGTCCAGCCACAGGCAAAGAGCTGCTCTGAAGGAGCAAGGAAGCTTGGAGGCTGCTTGGAGACCTAAACCTTATGTACCCATCTCAAGAGCTTTTCCTTCAGATCTTGCTATCACTGACCTTCACATGCTCTTTTTATGGGCAAAGCATGCTGTTTTGCACACATTCAGGTATTTGAAGGGTCACCTTGACATACAGGCAGAGAACACACCGGATTCGTAGAAATACAGAACTACAGAACCACAGAATGTTTTAGCTTGGAAGGGGCCTTAAAGATTATCTACTTCCAACCCTCCTTCCATGGGCAGGGACACCTTTCGCTAGACCAGGCTGCTCAAAGGCCTGTCCAACCTGAACTCAAAGTATTAAAATATTCTGGTGGCCATTGGACTTATATACATATAATATACCAGTAGATGTACAAGACCATTGTGATTAAAATGGCCTTGATTCTTAAAAGTGGAAAGTAATAAATCCATAGCTTTGGCTTCACTTTGGGATGTGGGTTCTTCCACACCGGCTTTGCCACCTCTCTCTGGAGTCACTGCCTGTGACAGTTCAACGGGAAGAGCGGCCCCTCGCAGCCGCTCTCAATCCCGACAACAGGGCAATCCCAGGCCCCAGCTGCTGCAGGCACTGCCCAGGAAAAGCCCAGAGTTTCCCCTGCCACACATCTGCTGGCTCTCCGCTCAAGCCTCTCCTCCTCAGTGCTGGCACCTTTTGGCAGCACACGGGGCAGAACCCAGGGGCCTCTGTGCTGCCCTCCTTTCCCAGGGACTGCCTGGCTCTGCTGCGCCTCAAAGACACTGAGGATTAAAGCTGAATCAGCAGCAAGCCCTCCTGCAACCTTGCCCTCTCCACCCGACATTAATTTGTCCCACTGAGGGCTGGGTAATAATACTCTGAAATAATTGCACAAACAAGGCCTTAAAGGCAGTCGCTCTGGTCAGAGGCCTCTTTCCCAGCAAACTGCTGTCAGCTCGCAGAGGCAGCAGTAAGAACCCGCATTTGAAGCTGTTCCTGTTGCTGCACGGTGCAGGAAGGCAGCAGAGCCATCCGTGGCTGGCCCGTTTGCCCCCGCGCAGCCAAGGGGAGAATCACCTGGCACAAGTGGGCCTTGCGGGCGAGGAATGCCTCCTGGAACGGCAGTGCCGCTGCCAACAGGCCCTCTGACCAAGGAATGCCTCCGGGAACGGCAGTGCCGCTGCCAACAGGCCCTCTGACCAAGGAATGCCTCCGGGAACGGCAGTGCCGCTGCCAACAGGCCCTCTGACCAAGGAATGCCTCCGGGAACGGCAGTGCCGCTGCCAACAGGCTCTCTGGCCAAGGAATGCCTCCGGGAACGGCAGTGGCGCTGCCAACAGGCTCTCTGGCCAAGGAATGCCTCCCACAATGGCAGCCGCGCTCGCTCCGTGCTGCTGCAGCCCGCGGGGCGATTCCCGAAGACGCTTCTGCTGTTGCCATGGCCCCGGTGGCAACGGAGCGTCACAGGCACGGCCGGGGCGGTGTCCAGGTGCCCAGGGCGGGGCTCAGAGGGCACGGAACCCTGCTGGAGCCCCGCCCGCACCCCCTGCTGCACACGGGAGCCCAGCCCTGCCCGGCAGCCGCACACGGGCTGTGCCCGAGGCGGGGCCGCACGGCCCTGCGCCACCGAGCCGCAGGGCCCTGCCCGGCAGCTGAGAAGGAGCCACTGAGGGAGCCCTCAGGGCCCAGGGCCAGAGCTGCAGCTGCTTTGTCCAAAGGCTCAGGGGCATCCCATGAGTAAAGCTGGCAAGAAATTCACTGATGGGACTTGCACGTCTTGTGGCCCTTGAGCACTGATGGAAACTCAGGGAGGCTGTGTCCCGGTCCAGACAGGAGAGCCCCTGGACTGGGGCCTCTGCAACAAGAATTTCACATGTAAATTACTTGGTAATGGGATAAAAAACCAAGACACCAGAACAACCCAACTTATGTATATCATTCGCAAGTTCTTGATTCTTTCAAGCAGAGATAAGTCTTGAGAGACTTCATGTGAAAAAGCATTCTGCACACTGAGTGACTCCATCAGATGGGGAATGCAGTCTTAAATCCTCTCGGCCAAATAGACACAAATAATCTAAAAAAGTCAATTTCCCTGAGGCTCTCTCTTGGCACCGTGGTTTCTTCTCCGGCTGCAATCTGGGCCATACCTTTTTTTCCCCCTCTTGAGTATTTTATCCCAGCGGCATTACTGCCATTGCTGATGGGCTCCTTTATGGCCAGCGGTGGGCACGTCTTGGTCTTATTTTTAAGGGAACTATTTCATTTCTGGCCAGGAAAAGGAAAGTGAAAAATGCTAGAAACCAACCACATAAAGTCAAGTTTTAAAATGATGGAAGGCAGTATGTAAATAAGTTGAGAGTGTTCCATCCTAACCTGTTTTTTCATTTCATTGTATTAATTCAGGTTGGTTGATGCTCTGATAAGAAAAATGTCTTCCTTTCTTCTGCTGCTTCTGACATTTGAACATCGCTGTGAGAGGTTTTGGTTGTACTTCAGGGCCCTTGTGGAGCCCTTCCAGCACAGAATATTCTATGATTCTGTGACCTGGAGCAATGCTCCTGTGCTCGGCACTGCTGAGGGTGCATCTGGAATCCCGGGCCCGCTTTTGGGAGCGCACTACGAGGCTGGGGCGTGTCCAGGAGATGGGCATGGAGCTGGTGCAGGCTCCGGAGCACAGGTGTGATGAGGAGCAGCTGAGGGAGCTGGGGGTGCTCAGCCTGGAGCAGAGGAGGCTCGGGAGGCACCCGCGGGAGTTGGCAGGTGCTGGCAGAGGCCGCTGCTGTTCTCCCTCGCAGCCTGAGGGCAGCTGTGGCACCCGGCCTCAGGAGGGCTGAGCGGCTTTCCCAGGAGCTTCCTGCCGCATCCCACAGCACCGGGGAGGGGGCTGCTGCCGTTCTTTCGGGTAGAGAGGGCTTCAAAGGTGCCCGGGAAGAGGCCGGGGGTGCGGAGGGCTCAGGCAGGCAGCCCGGGGGCCGCTGGTGCCACGGAGGGAGAGGGAATTGTGCGTGGCCGAAGGGGAAAGCTGCCAGCGGCGTCCGGCTGTGGGCAAGGCCTGTGGCCCCCGTGGAGCCGGGAGGGCTGCCGGGAAACGGGACGGGGGCAGCTGCCCTGTGCCTGGAACCCTGCCAGCCCTGGGGCTGAGGCACCTGGGTGACACCAAATCCCGCCTGGCACACGGCGTGTCCCTGCAGCCCCGTGTGCCTTGGCAGCGCTCTGGAAGTGTGTGGGATACAGAACAGGCCCGTTTCCTGCCTTTGCCATAAATCCAGTGCATTTCCCGGCCTCCTTGGGATGTTCCCTATGGCACAGTGCCATGACACAGTTACAGGGCTGTGGGGAGAGAAGAAACCTGGAAGTCTTTCATGGAACAATACCCTGTTCCTTCCAGCCAGCTCAGTGGCTGCCCTTCATGAAGTGGGATCATTTGTGTTACCCCACATTATTTTGAAAATGGACTGACATAGTTGGATTCTAGCTAGGAAATCTCAAACTTATCTCGGTTTGACTCATGGAACAAAATAATTTCTATATAAACCAGCATTTTTTTGTTCTAATGTAATTGTGGAAAGCTGGGAAAGAAGAATCCAAATTCTTATGCTTGATCTTGACATCCTGCAGGTACAGCTATGGTATACTTCAAATAACTTCCTTACAGAGGGAAAATATCTTCTATTATTCAAATCCTTGCTATATGATTTCAATTTATGACTAAACATTTGTATTTATATGTTCTGTGTAGCTGAATCAGAAGGCCTGTGTGTATATTCAGCCTGGTGACGGTGGGAGTAACAGTGATAGAGTACTTAGGGAATGATCCAACCAGGAGCTGATGTCACCAATGAATTATAATTGATGTCAGTAGTTTGAATTCTTGTCATCTACCCACATGATCCTAATGCTGGCAGCCTGTGGAATGTGATGCATGGGCAACTAGTGCGAAGTGATTATTTATTTTTTAATGGAACAGGTGGAGATTTCCTTTTCCACCTTAAAAACCCTCTGGAGCAACTATTTCTGCATTCTCTGTTTGCTTGCTACCTTTTTTTTTTTTTTTTAATTGGCCCAGACATACAACTTGAGGAGCCAGCTGTGTCTGTTGTGCTGCACCCAGGTTTGGACTGTCTCCTAGCTATGAATTCCTTATGCTTTTATGTGAATATTGAGCAGAAACATTCTTGAGCCCCATTTGGAATCAGGAGTATTAATGAAAGACATGTACAGTGTGGAGGAAAAATGGAAAGCTTTCACCTTTTAGTTGTATTTCTGCTGCTGTAACACTGGACTAGCATGGTGATAAATGAAGATTCCAGAATCTCTCACTGATACCAAGCAGCCATGTTTTATTCACCATCTTATGACCATTACTGATAACTTGTTTTCATACTGAAATACAGTGGATTGTGGGGGAATACAGGGGAATATGACTGTAGTAAGGAAGCTGCTCAGCTGTGTTTGAGGCACAATGAAACTATTTGTGCCGATGAAACCTTTTGTTTAACAGTTCTTTCAACTTGACTCTAGATACCTTAATGTAGTGGGTGAACCTGAGTTGATGGACAGTCTTTTAGACTAATGACGCTTCTCGCAATTTACATATTTAAACCACGTGGAAAGGCGGGAATTGCCTTTTGTCCCAGTTCGCCTGCCAGAAGGTGGGGGGGCTTCGAGCCTCTGGGCCCTGCTGGGCCAGGCCGGGCCCCCTGCTACCTTCCCCTTTTCCCAATGCCGCAGCGTGGACCCTGGGTCTCTGGGGGAGGAACTATCCCAGAGCCGCAGGCAGCTAAAACCAGCCATGGTCTGCCACACAGCTAAACCCATCCGGCGCGGCTTCTTGGGACTGGCGGGTCCCTCTCCTCTCCACGTGGAGCCGGTGGAGCCAGCAGGAGCCAGTGGAGCCTCCTTTCTGCAGTCAGCACACTTCGTGCTAAACTGAGGAAGACACCATGCAGCCAGCAGCACAGAGGGAGCGAGGCTTTCTTCTGCTGTAAAGCCAGAACAAGAACACTCTTCAACATGGCAGTTTCAGAGCCAGAGAGAAAGAGAAAGAGAGTCATGTGAGACAAAGCTGAAAATGGCAACCGGAGAAAAGAGGCTGGTGCCACGTTTTTCACGTGTAGCTTAAAAAAACTTTCTTGCCTGCCGTGGGAAGAAACTGTAATATCACAATCTGTTTGTCTCTTTAATCCATTTGAAGTACATGGGGGGATGAAGAATTCATGTGTGGCCCATGAAGACTGTGAAGAGTGCCTATGCCAGGCTATATAGAAGCAGTGAGAGGCTTTTAGAGGCTTGTGGGGAAGAACGCCTTTGTGTTCAGGTCAAAATAACTCGTCCTTAAAAAGATTAATAACCCCGTGTGATGGCCCATGTTTGGCAGTGTGAAGGAACTGAGATTTTTCACGGAAGAGATGTTTTACACCAGAGCAGATTGTTTCTTTCTGGGTGGGTCTGCTGTTGATGGCAGTTTGGGAACCACGTGCAGCTGAAGAAAACCCTTTTTCCCTTAAGCGTAAGAGAGAGACTTACCAAGAACTGTAACACTGACTAACATCCCATGTTCTGTTACCCTTTGTGTGAGTTGGATAAAAGGAGGAAAGTGCTGGAGAGTGGGAGGGGGTTTGCTTTAATTTCTTGTTATTTCTCTTTACTTTTAATTCTATTAGTAATAAAACTCTTACTGCAGCTGTTTAAGGTTTGTGCCTGCTTTGCTTTTTCCTAGTTCTTATCTCACAGAAGGAAAATAAGTAAGTAATAGATATTTTGAACCAAACCACTGCACTTAATTAGTGTTTCTGCCCGGTTTCTGAACTAAACCCGCTACACTTATACAAATGGCATTGATCCAAAACCTGTCAAAGTCAGCTGAAAGGTGACTGCAGCACTTGGAGGGTTTGGGGTTTTTTTTCAGAGAAGTGTAACTTCCATCAAAATAAAGACAAAAACGGCCTAGATCCCAGCAGACTGGCATTTCCTGACCTGTTTTCTGTCTCTTGCTAAATAGTCTTTGAAGTTTTTTTTGGTTTTGGGGGGATGAGGCCCCATTTTTTACTTTACCAAGCCTTAATTATTTAGCTAAAGTTACAAATTAATTTAGATTTTATACTCTCTCTCATCTTCCTTTTGAACTTTTTCAGCATTTGCAACTGTTTCCCTTTCATATAGGTTTCTACTTTCTTTTTCAGACCTGGTGGGTTTTGGTGTTTTCTTCCTTTTGTGTTTCTCCAACTTTTCACTCCTTTAATCTCCTTCACTGTTTATTCCCCTGAACTGCTTTCTATCTTTCTGACCTCTTTCAGTAAATTTTAGCTATCCAGCAAATCAAAGCCAACAGCAAATATTCTTGCATTCACAGGACAGCTGTTGTAAATAAATATAATTTCACTTGAAGGAATTGATAGGAACAGTGCCAACCACCCAAAATAAACCAAAGTTTGAGATGCTGGTGGGATGGACTGTTCATCAGAGAGAAAAGAAATGACCTGTCATTTGGATTATTAATGTACTGTTCTTTACTAGTTTAGTACTGGTAAATATATATTCATACTGTCTCTAAGGGTTACAGAAAGAAAATCCATTTTTCGTAGTAGCAGGATCCATGTGCCAAGCACATGGCCAGCTTTTACCTGCTCACAGCAATCTAATCCTTTTCCTCAAGGTCTTGTAACACTTGGCATGACATCAACTCCTCCTTAGGAGTAATAAAACCAAGAAAGCAGTAAACTAGGGCAGTATTTTTAGGAAAACACTAAAAAGAGGCGTCTGTCTCTTATGAAATTCAAGGCTTTTATGAAATATATTTTGACAAGAGGAAAACATGGAGAGAGACTATTTAGAAGAGCATGGCAAAACAAGGGAGAATGACTTCAAACTGAAAAAGGTTTAGATTAGGTATTAGGAATAAATTCTTGTGAGGATGATGAGGCACTGGAAGAGGTTGCTCAGAGAAGTTGTGGATGCCCCACTCCTGGAAGTGTCCAAGGCCAGGCTGGATGGGGCTCTGAGCAACTTGGTCTAGTGGAAGATGCCCCTGCCCATGGCAGAGGGTTGGAACGAGATGATCTTTAAGGTCCCTCCCAACCCAAACCATTCTGTGATTCTATGGTCATAACTGCAGAACTGGCAACCTTCTAATTTCATATTGGCCGGTTTTAAAGATACCATTTGTTGTAATTTTCAGTGTTGTTTCTCTGAAAAATTCAAGTGTAAAGTACATAATGTGAATGCTTCTTTTTCCTAGAAATTGCCCCTTCATATTCCTCCTACAAAGTACCGAATAGGAAGCTGAGTGATTTTTCAGCTTTATGGAATCAAGTTTTCCCATTTGTTATTTTTGGACTAAAAGTACTAAAGTCTCAACATAAAGAATGGATTCCTTAGAATGCACTTAGTATCTCTTAAAAACTCTGGAAAATGTTACTGTAAAAAGGGTAATATACCTGCTGTTCCAGCCTTTTCCCAGTTCTGAAATATGGAATTGGTGAAGAATTAGTGAGACATTAAACAGGTGTTGAAACTTACATTAGTATTGTGCATAGTAAAAGTTGCTCAGCAATCTTTGGTTTTATTAAATGGTCTCTTTCAGTAAGCAGAGGCTTCTGGAGTACTTTTTTTTTGCAAATTTTGGGAAAATCATCAGCTAAATGGAGAACAGAGTCAATTCTTGATGTGAGCCACTTTTATCTTGCTTATTTCTTGTCTAGACTTTGTCCATTACCTGTAAGCAGTGAAAATTTTCTGAAATTAGATGTTATAATCTTTTACAATAAAGCATACTTCTTGGAAAATAAGGCCTGATTTTGCTAGAAAAGAAAGATAATTAATGAGCTGGTAGCTTATGCCTTCAAGACCAGTTGTTAATTGGTTACCTTTGTTGTGTGAAAACAGATCACATAAGAATTGTACAGAATACGTCTAAAGATGTAATGCTTCTCTAAAGAGTTAATTTTCTAAAACAAGGAAACTGCTGTTTAAAATGCTTTAACTGCTGTTAAAGTTTGTTGTCTTTGTATATAGCGGTACTTTCGTCTTTTCTTTTTGGTAAGTTTTCCTTTGGGGAATACAAAATAGCTACTGTTCTAATAAATTATTTTCTTGAAAGCAAACTTCATTGCTTAGGTTATTCCTATCAGAAGTGCAGGAATCAAATACTTGTACACTGAGGCTCCTTGACTTGGTCATGCAGCTATTCTCAGTTGCAGACGGGATGCAGAATAACTCATCTAAAACAGAGAATCATTCTTGGTCTTGTTCTGAGTTCTGGCCCAGGGCATATGCTCACACCCACTGAACTCACTCACTGATGGGAACTGTTACCAGGTTCCAGTGAAACTTACAGTAATGGCAGTATTGGACCAGAAATAATTTTGGTTTTAATTGGTCCCTGATTTATTATTACCACAGGCCTGGGCCCTAGGGTATATCACCATGTCCTGCAGCCATAGGGAGGAGGAGGACAGAAGATCCAGCAGGCAGGAATTGTGCAGCAAGATTGATCTATTTAATTATTTTACAAACTCTTTTATAGACTTTTTCTTTATAGTCTAATTGGACAAAGGATCAGCCACCCCTTGGGGGTGGTTGGCTAAAATCCTAAAACATCCATTGCCAAAATATTTTTCTACTATACCATAAACAAGACTTCTCAAGGTTGCAGGTGGCTTGGTTGTTTACATTCCCTGCCACCTCTTCTGTGAGAGAGAAAAGTCTCTCACGGACTTAGAAAATAGCAAGAAAATCCTTGCTAGCAGCATTTTTGTATCTACAATTTATCAGTCTAAAACTCAGCTGTCCTTAAAGAACTTTATTTTGCTTGCTGTAATGTTATCAGGCTGGTAGTTGCTTATAAGGGGTTATGGGCTGCCCTCTAGTGAAGAGAAGGGAACTTCCTTAGAAAGAGCTGCACTGTAAGAGCCACCATTCAGGATGAATTGTAACAGAAGGTAAGACTAAAACCCATGATCAAACAGTAGTGGTGGTCATGGAACACACTGTCTTTACATACAAAAAGAAATATGCCTAAAGTTAGGTAATTCCTCTCCTGAGAATTTTTGAGAACAGCGTGGTAACAACCTGATTTAATAATTTTAGATTGACTGGTGTAATGTAAATGTGTTAATCCGCTTTACCAGGATCTGAAATCTATGGGTGAGTGATGGTGGATCCAGTTCAGAATCTCTGTGTCTCCTTCAGCTGCAACACTGAGGTGTTCCTTTGCCCTGGTGCAGTGCCCAAGTACAGCCAGACCATCAGGAACAGGGATGGATGTCTGGGATGGATGCCTGGCTGACTCACCCAGATTCAAGATCCTGGTATGTCAACAAAGCATGCATGGGATGGCAGGCATTTTTAGATCCGGAGGGCCTTTTTGCATAGGGAAAAACGTAAGAAATTAGACTTGATTTTCTTGCAACTTAAAAAAAAGTGATTGATGTATATATATATAACATATATATTTACATATATATATATTTCTATGAAATAAAAGGAGAGAAAAGTCAGATTAATTAGAATTCCCCGTGCCTCTTTCTGGGTCTCCTGAAGTGGAGTTTTTGCGTGAATTAGACCTGTGTTTTGTTAGATAAATGCAATAGCCTTTCTGCATTGACACTAAGAAGAAACAAGCTCTTTTAGAACATACTGTATCTGCTCTACTCCAGCAGTCTGCCTTAAGAAAAGATGAATCCTTTCCCCAAGTGCCTCTTTCTGCCATTGACTTGAATTAAGATGTATTTCACAGCAGACCTGGGACCTCTGTCTGGATGAATCTGATACTTGGTGCTTTCCAAATGGAAAACTTGGTGCTTATAGTAAATGTGCACGAGGGGGGTTCTGGTTTGTTGGGGCTTTCTATGTGTTTGGGTGTATTTTTTAAGGTGGCAGAGAGTGTTGTCTCAAATCTTAATGAGGATCCCAGCCATAAGGACAGGAGGCTCTCACAGGTAAAGCTGTAATTGCAGTTGTCTGCAAGGAAAGCATGGCACACAGTCAGTGAGAATTAAAACTATTGTAAAGCCACACTAGAAAAATAGTATGTCGATGCTTTAAATGCTTTCAAACATTCTTAAATGGATTCTAGCACTTCAGAATAATTGACTGCTTTCCCATATTGTACAATAAGAGCCTATTTGTTTGCTTGATAATAACATCAAAATACGGGAAAATACATTTAAAAAGGGAGCTTATTTTTTCCAGATGCTGGGGGAAACACTTGAATAATCTACAAGCAAAGTATTTTGCTTGTTTTACTTACTTACTGAAAGAAAAGGGATTTTCTCTAACTTGCAGGACACCATTTGGGAGACTAAGGTTTAGCTCCTTTCACTTACTGCATGTGTACACTCAACCACTATTACAAATGAAGTGCTGCTTAGCTACTTAATAAATCTTTCCCTTCTGCTTGCTCAAAAAGTTTTTATTTAGACTACTTTAAAACCAAATGCTCGTGGTTTGTTTTGGATTGGGATTCTTTGATGGCATTTTGGTGAAAATGGATACTTTTAAAGCTTCAGCATTAAAGCATTTTCCTTTAGGGTTCGCTAAGTTTAAGCAGTTTAACTGATTTCTTCGAGGGCTGCGAGGACAATTCAACGTGTGACATGCTGTGGCCTGGCTGTTAACACTGCTACACATATCACGTTGTTGGACTTTTTGAAGAGCCAAGTGTGGTTACTCAGCTTGTTCTCAGCAGGTGTTTGCAAATCAGTCACAGGCAAATAGGAACTCATGTCCTGTGCCAGTAGGAGCTGTGCTGCTGTACAGGAAATCTGCATCTGGGACTCCTCAGCAAAGCTGACTTTTCATCATTTCTGTTTACACAAAACTGCTGCCTTTGGATCGGTGTTCTTAACAGGCCAAAACTGAGCAGAGCTTATGAGCATTTGCTCTGTTTTTGTTTGTTTTCCTAGTAAATTCCAAAGTGAAGCTACATTAGATGATGGCATCTCAGTCAGCAGATGCCAGATACTGCACCAGGAAGGGACAATGTAGGGATCACTCGTGCATGGCACTGTATGACTGGCTCAGGGCAGAGTGAGGGCTGCTAATTACAGCTGTGCACAGCTGGAGTCAGCACCAGCTCCTTTCACTCCAGTCACAACTATCTCTGCATTTACCACAGCTGAGTGTGTGAGAAGGAGTTGTTTCCCAAACAGTCCCGTTTTCTGTTCTGACTTTGCGGTTGTTTGCCAACAGACCCAATTCTGCCATGCTTAGGCCATTCTAATGAAGTGCAGACCACAGCATAACTCACCAACCTTTCTTTGGGCTCAGATTTTAAGCAGAAAGTGCTAACAGTTTTGTTCCAATCATTATTTTTAAAGTAAATAACCAGCCTTTCCAAAAATTTCACGTGGTCTTTTTAAAGGCAGGTACCCCCCTCCATCTCTTCTTTTGCAAGGCAGAAAAGCATTACCCTCAAAAACCACAAAGTTTCCCAAAGGTAACCAAAATAACTTACAACTGTATTTCAAACAAAAATAATATGCAGATCTTTGCATTGAACAATAAAAACAAAACAGAACTGTTTGTAAGGCTTCAAAAGAACAGAGAACTTGGAACTATTTACATCCTGGAGACCCAGTCAAGGCACACTGGATTCCAGTCTGGGTCACTGTAAATTCGGTCTCATTCGGTGCACGAGGTCAGTCCGGCTCTTGGTCACGTCACTTGGCTTTGTCCAGCAGAAAGGTCTGGAACAAAGGGAGGGAAGAGAAAACATTTGGTTGGACTCATCCAACAGGCACACTGGCAGAGTCCAGTCAATGACTGCAGTCACTTGGCTCCAAGAGGACCTGCAAAGCCTTTTGGCTTTCAGCAGGTGCCGCTTTAGGGAGAGGGTTTTTACAGCCTCCCAGCCCTTCAGCCAGGCACATCGTGCTCATTTTCTTTTGCAAGCTTGCCAGCAGATCAAGGCAATGCATCCCTTTGCCCAGAGGGGCTCACAGAGCTTTGTGTTTTATGGAAAATGACACTGCAAAGGCCCCGTGGGATGGCAGGTTACAGCTTCTGAGTATTCCCCACTGCTTGCACCACAGGACAACACAACATTTGTAATGACTAAGGTGTACAATAAAAAATGTGGCAGCAACTCGAGGAATTTCTGTTGGCCAATACTGGTCACAGGCCCAGCAAGGAGTCAAAAATTCAAGTGCTGCCCAGCTGTAGCCAAGCTACTTAGCAGGTGCTGCCCTCACAGGGCAGCTCTCCCCAATCTCTCTCCTTTCTCCTAAAGGAGGTGCTCATGAGGAAGCAGAAGCCAGGGTGGCTGCAGGGCCAGCCCTGCCTGGTGGCTGCAGAAACTCCAGGCAGGGCTGTAAAACAAACACTTACTGTTCAGACTTGAGGTCTTCTTGTCTTGTCTTCATTTGGCAGCAAAGTCACTGGGAAAGGATTCCTGTCATCCCCTGCAGATCCCTGAAAAACCACAGAGAACAAGCTGGTCAGAGAGAGATGCCTAAAGCCATTCCAAAGCCTGGCTCTCCTAAGTTTCCAGAGAAAATGTTCATTGGTCCCAGGCACAGTCTCTTCTCCAGGCTCTCCCCCTCTTGCCTTCTTCCCCAGCAATCCCTCCGACAATGGAAATGGAACCTTGGCTTCTCACCTGGCAGCTCACAATGCTTTGCACCATTACACTTTTCCCAAGCGCGGAGAAATCCAGCAGCAGGTTTCCTCGCTCAGTGGCTGAAAGAGCTGTGAGGGCTGCAAGCAGGAAAATTGTCAGGAAAAAGCAAGCAGTGAGAAGGCAGCTACTACAGTGTGCACAGGCTGGCCTAACACACACCCCCCAACGCCCTAGACCCCGCACCCCGAGCCATCAGCAAACAGCCAAGTAATCCAATTTTATTACCAGGGAATGCAAAGCTGCAAGGGTCATGAGCAAGTTTGTAAAAAAAGCTATAAAACCTTAGGCCCAGGTTGCAGCCAAACCCACAGCTTTGTTGTTTCTTCATTTTAAGCAAACCACCCTTTCTTATTATAAACGTACTCCTCCTCCCACCAGGCTTGTATCTGCAGTTGCCCACAACCAGAAGTGGTCACTTAGGTGAGAGGGCGTTTCTGAAGAGAACCACACAGCACGCGTGGGTTGCAGGAAACCTCCCGCCAGCTCTCCTGGATACCAGTGTTGATGCCCTGGGATAGTTCCTCGGGATCTTTCTCCACTTTCCTGAGCGTGGCAAACAAAGGATCCTGGTTCCTGGCAGGGTTATCCATGGCAGGCAGGTCCAGGTCGTCACTCTCGGTTCTGGGGCTCTTTTGAGCCGTCGTGGTCGAGTTTGGTGCCCGTTGTGCAGCAGTCATGGCCGGCAGTGGTGGCAGCACCACAGTTTTCCTCTCGGTTTGGAATGAAGCTTCTGATGGTCAGGACAAGAGAAGCAAATTCATGAATATGATGCACACACACCGTAGGGATTTCTGACAAACTTGGCTACATCCTGAACTGGCCAGTTCTTGCCAGTGCCTCAAGTAGGCAACACTTCCAAAGCTGAGAGGCTTCAAGCGAGAGAGACTTTTAATTGGCAGAGACTTTCACATTCACTAACAGAGTGGCCTAGCAGATTTCTGGTCATCTGAAATCAGGATGGCCAGGGAACTCTGGCAGCAAGAAGCAGCACCAAAGAGCTCTCAGCCTTGTTTCACCACTGCTCACTGACACCATTTTTAGTCAGCTTCTCAAAGTTTCCAAGAACACACCAACAGCGAATCCCAGCCCATGGGCTGCAGCATCAGAAGAGGCAATGAAGTTAAACCCAGTGGGAAGGCTCGGGTGTGAGGCTGCACCTCTTGCCTGACTCTGCTGTGCGTGGGACAGTCCTCTCCCCTCTTTCAGCACCCACTTTTCCAGTGCTTTGGTCCCTATTCACTGCCCACGTGCTCTCCAGCTGCTCTGCCTTGGCACAGCTGATGCTGCACAGAGCACGGTTTGACACGGAGCACAGCACTATCCCCCACCTGATCCAGAGCCCTCTCTCCCCAAAAACACCTCCTACCCTTCCCACCCCAGAAGCCAGCACATGACTAAGGCAGCTGCTCATTTTCCCTGAAAAAAGGCAGGAAGGAACTCCAGAATTAAAGCTCTTCCATTCCTACCGCAATGGGAACATCCCTTCCCCCAGCCAAACGTCAGCCCCAACACCTCTGTGCTTTAAGAGGATGTCAGAAGGGAAAGACTCCCTGCCCTTACCCACCCACACCTACAGAGCTGCTTTCTGCACCGGGTGCTTCCAGCCTGGTAAGGCCAGTCTGCAGCATCTGGAGTTGCAGAAGGCACACGATGTTCCAAGCAAACTCTCGAGTGCCAGGACAGGAGATAGGGTTCTGGGTCTCACCCTTCTGAACAAAAACTAAGATTTACACTTCTTTCTGACATCCTACCACTGCATACTCACTTCAGTTTATTGGGGCCTTTGTTTGCTGAAGGCTGAAATTATTTTGTTGGGTGTTTTCATTCCTTTTTCTTCCTGGGAGTATCCCCCTTGTCTTCCCTCTAACAGGAAGAAAGAAAAAAGGAGGAAAAAAAATCACTCATGTCTTGAAAGTTCACACAAAGTACAGACCAATACAGCTCAGTTTTACAGATTCTGGTTGAAAACAGAAAAAATAAGATACTGGAACTCACAAAGTGGAAACCCAAGCACAGCAGATAGAGCTTTCAGGCTCACTGACAAGTAAACCTAAAATGACATTTTACCTATCTTGCTTGCATACATTAATTGCTTTCCAGTGGCAGGGATGGAACTGCTAAACCTCTCGATGCAAACTGTAATCTAAAGTAAGGCCCTTCCATTGCTGAAAACAAGCATTCCATCTGTCCTGGATGGGCTTTTTGTCCTCCTACTCAGTCTGAATGGTACAGAAACTTATTCAGATGCCTTGGGGCACAGTCAAGAACGGTAAGCAATTGTGCTTTGTGACACCCCTTATCGAAGGGAAGGAAAAACTCCAGTCACAGGAGAGTGAGATCCCTGAGATCCCCCAGATGTGCAGGGGGTTCTGATTGTATTGACAAGAATCTGAGAGGGGTGAAATTTAAACAGTCAGTGAAAATTGCTGCCATTGTCTTCCAGAAGCACGGGAACCATTAAGGCAGAGAGCCAATCACTGAAAGATTTTTACAGATTTTATAACATCGATTGTGCAGCATCAAGTGTGCAAATCATCAGCTCAGCTGAAGGAGAAACTTCAGAACCGTTTGCTACAAGCCAAGAAAATGTAAAAGAAAGTGCCCTTATCTCTTGGCATTACCCACAGTGTGCCTGCTGGTTTCTGCCTCTCTCCCAGAGTGCAGAGAAACATGGAACCATGGAGCAGCTTCTCAGCAGTGCTGCTCTCAATGAGTTCTCCTTCCAGGCTGCACTCCCATCTGGGATACAGGCTCTGACTTGGGATTTCCTGCAGTCAGGGAGTCCACAGGCAGTGCCCATTCACCATGAAGCCTGCAGACAACTCTTGCTGCAGCTGACCCAGGCCCCTTTGGGAGTCAGCTTCCCAAAAAACACTTGGGAGCATCGACCTGCTCAGTTAAATGAAGGGCTCTCTTGGAATTCAAGGGAAAGCCACTGCAATGGCTGAGGGACTCTGCAAAGGGCTCCCTGGAAAGCCCCTGAGTGCACCCAGCCACCTCTCAGGCATCACTGCTGGCATCACAGCAGCTCCAAGGAAACCCAAGCAAGCTTTTTGCCCATTTATCCATGTGCCAAGTGCCTCAGTACCACACTGCTTGTAATGGGGGGCACAGGAAGGGGGCACCGCCACCCTACAAAGCTCTGCTTGGGCTGAAACCCAGAGAAACCCAGCAGTGCTGGCGGGGGCTGGTCAGCCACAAGCTGCCACAGCCTGCTGCCAAAACCTCCTCTGACAGAGGAGGGCTGGGGATTTCTTCTTGCAGGAAACTAGGATTCCAAGAAAAGCCCCAAAACACCAGAGCATGTTAGACAGCTTACAGGGCTTTCCATTTGCTCAGGAGGGGATCTGTGACCAATTGGAAACAGCGGTGGGAACACACCCCTTAGAAGTTTGGTAACACCATTAGAGAAGGATCATGGCTCTACTGCCAACCTATGAAGTGGAAACTCCACATGGGTTTTCCAAACACCACCTTGGTCATTGTCCAAACCCACCTCCCCCTGCCCCTCTCACCTTCTTCTTTCCAGGGGGCTCCTCAGGACTCTTCATGGCTTTCCTCTTCCAGTCCGGCTTCCTTGCAGGCGAGAACAACTTCTTCTCCCCAGGAGGCAAGGGCACTTTCTCCTTGTGCAAATTGCCAGGCCTGTGCCTGCTGGGGATGAGAGCGTCACGTTCCTGGCCAGCTCCCAGGGGCCGGGGCTCCAGAAAGCCTTTGGCGTTGGCCTGCTGGGAGCCCTTGTCCTTTGGCTTCTCAGAGAGCTTGTGAGGTGCCGGCTTCAGGTCTTTCCTGTCTGTGGGTCTTTTTTGTCTTTCTGTCCTTTTGATGGCTTTTGGCTTCACTGTTTCTAGGACTTTGGGCTGGTCCTTGCAAGGCTTCTCTGTGACCTCCAAAGGACCAGGCTCACTCTCCACCTTCCGGACTCTCTTGGATTCATCAGGCACCAGGGGCTGGCCGGGCCTTTTGATACCCATGGTCTTCCTGGGCAAGGGCCCGTCAGTGTGCACAGGACGCTTCAGGAAGCTCTGTTTGCTTGTAACGTGACCTTCCAGAGAAGCCTTGGCCACTTGGCCACAGCTTCTGGGAGAAGTCTTGGCCACTTGGCCAAAACTCTTCTGAAACTCCTTGGCCACTTGGCCAAAACTCTTCTGAAACTCCCTGGCCACTTGCCCATCACGTTGGGATTCCTAGGATTAAAGGACAAAGTGCAAAGTAGTTCAGCGTGTAGCTTCACAATAAATACATCCACTGACACCTAAACGGTGTGTTGCTGGCACATTAGGGACATGTGCATTTTTGAATAAATACTTTTAAAACATCCTAAGAGCTGCCAAACAGCTGAGCTGAACTTCTGCTCAGCAGAAAGATCTCTTGGAATTTATCAGCAGCCCTGGCAAAAATGGGCTGGCTTACCTTTGCTGGCAATGGAAGATTGAAAGTCTCTTTTCTCAGAGGCGTCTGAAGAGGTGGCAGGAGAAGTGACAGTGAGTTCCTCATTTTCTGGAAAGAGAGGGAGAGAAGCAGCTCTCAGGAGTTTTGCTGATGGACACAAGAGAACGTTTCACCCTGCAGAGAGTCAGAGGGATCCAGCTCCTCATGGATTTGTACAGGCTTCCACCTGGAGATCTGTTATTGAAGAGCACCTACCTCCAATATTCCTTCAATGGACTGCACATAAATGTGCACAATGGGCTGAGACAAGAAAGAGGGAAGCAGTGTGAGCTTGTCTGGGTATTTTACTCATTGACAGGAAACAAGCATGCACTCAGCAAACATCTGATTACCAGCAGCTCTCTAAGTGTCATGCACGTCCATTCAGGACATGAGCAGCAGGTGCAGAGCCTTTGGACAAGGGCCACTCGGGAAAAGCAACCCCCAGCTTGAGGGAGGAGCAGCTCAGGCTGCCTGGGATGAGTTGTCACTCTGGCTCTAGAACTGCATTTGAGAATGCTACACTCACAGACTGAGAGGAAGGCTGATCTTACAACTCCAGCTTTTACCTCTACTTCTCCTCAGCACACCCCAAAACACACTTTCAGTGAGGGAAACATCTGCTGAGTGAACAGGAGCTCAGCAATGTAGTTCTTCCCCACCCAATTCCTTTTTCAAGGAAATTCCCAATTTTCAGGAATTCCCAATTCCTTAATGGACGCAAAACATAGGCAAAACCAGAGATCTATTATTGAAGAGCACCAACCTTCCAAGTGTTTTCAGTTGATGGCACCTCAATGGGCTTCTTTTCCTGAAACAAGAACGAGGGAGGCAGAAGGAGTTTGTTTGCGTTTTTTTTGTTAGTTTTTTTACTAATTGACATGCACTCAGCCAGCATTTGCTTACCAACAGCTCTAGAAATGTCCTGCAAGCCCATTAATAATAAAGTGCTGCTAAGGATTAAAAGGCCCATCTGAGGGGGAGTTACTAATGGAGGCCAGGTAGAAAATGAACTGAAATCCCCACAGTCACCTCCTCTTCCTCTGAGAAAAATGCCAGTGTTCCCTTTGCAACCTGGCAGTCAGAGAACAATGTTTCCTTTCTTAAATTACTACTACTCCTGCTACTACTGCTACTATTTATCATTACTGTTGTTATTATTATTATATAAGTATGTTCCTGCAGTCTGCTTCCTTTATGGAATTTTGCTTTGAGGCAGCCAAGCTTTGCTTTCAAAGGCACAGGCTGCCTCTGCATTTAAAAGAGTTGAGCAAAAAGTTTCCTTAGTTAAAAAGAACAGTTAGAAATAATAGTTCCCAATTCTTCTAAGCCAGTCCTAGAGCAAGAGGAATATTTCTCATTCACCCAAATAAATGAGACTCCTAGTCCTTCTGAAGTCCACAGCAGTGTGGACAAGACACTGACATCTCACACATCGGGAAAGATGCAACACAGTTCATGCAAATCCTGGCTGACTTTATCCATCCTGTTCTTGCCCCTGCAGGACTTGCAACTCCCCAGCTACCATTTCTCACTCTCCCATTGCCTGGCAAAGTGATGGATTTAGCAGCCAAATTTGGACAAATGCATGTTCTGCAGGGGTGCCCAGAGACACACTGTGGAGACAAGTTGCCTTTGGGCTACCCCAGGGAGCTGAGTCGCCCCCCAGCTGATGGCAGAAGCCGGCAGGGACTCCACCCCTCTCTCAGAAACGCAGCCCCTCCTTCCCCCCCCTCACCACCCACTCCAAGGCAGATGCAGCATCCCTGCTCCTTACTTCACACTGACACTCCTTAACTGGGCTTCCCAGCAGCAAGGACAAACACTGCCCACTTCTGCTGGCCTGAGGGCTGGTTGCAGCACTCTGCACTCCCAAGACTTTGAGAGCCAGGATCGTGCTTTATCTTTTTGGCAACTGATGCTGAAGAATGGCTCCTGCAGAAGGCAAGGCCCTGCACTGCTTTACTTCTCTCAGCTTCCTCTCATTTTCCACAAGGTATTGCCCACAGTCCCTTGCAGCTGATCACCAGCCTTTCCCAGGAAAAGCTGCCTGCAGCCTCTAGCTCTTCCTTCTCCTTCCAGAGGCCAAACACAGTTTGAAAACCTTCCCTGTGGCTCTCCTGGCCCAGCTGCCATGGCTCAGCACCATGGGCTCCTACATTCCATAGGGCACAGCAATATCCCAGGATGCTGAAGGATGAGCCTGCCAAAACCCCAACATGCACCTGGGAACCAAATGCCTTTGAGCTCTGGCGAGGCCAAGCCCCGAGAAAGGCAGGGCCCGTGTGCTGCTCCCTTGGCCTTGAGGGGCTGCCAACAACAGAGCCCCCAACAACTGCACTCACCCTGACAGGCAGGAGTTGCGATTGTTCCGCTTTGGCTTCTGCCTTCCAATTGGAGGGACCCTCATCGCTGTCACAGTTCTGCTCAGGGCGAGGTGAGAGGTCTGGTGATTCCGGTGAGGATTTTCCCCAGATGTCCTCATAGGGCTTTGTCTTACTGCAGGTCCGCCGATGCCTGCGGGTGTGTGACTGGGACTTGGACTTTCTTGGAATCCATATGGGATTCAGAGGGCACTTGTGGCTCAGAAGCGCCTTGAAGTCCCAATCGCCCAGCACCTTCTTAACGCGCCTCGACAGCTCATCTTCTTTATCAGTCTGCAGCAGAACAACAGAGAGGGGGAATGTCAAAAACACCCCAAGCAAGAGATGCAGCTCAGCAAGAGACACTCCTCAGGATCTTCATGGAATCCCCACGCATCGCCACAAGGGAAGTCAGGCAAGCTCAGTGGAGCACATGGGAAGCTGCTGTGTTTGCAGTTGTCAGGCTCAAGTTTGCTACAGCCCATGCAGAAGACACAGCTCCCTCTCCCACCCCAAGCAAAGATGCAGCTCAGCAAGAGACACTCCTCAGGATCTTCATGGAATCCCCACGCATCGCCACAAGGGAAGTCAGGCAAGCTCAGTGGAGCACATGGGAAGCTGCTGTGTTTGCAGTTGTCAGGCTCAAGTTTGCTACAGCCCATGCAGAAGACACAGCTCCCTCTCCCACCCCAAGCCTCCTTCCTCCTCTCCTTCCAGCCTGCACCCCACTCCCATTACTTTGTAGGGTTTGGCAAAGAGGGGAGTCTCCTCCGAGAATGGATCTTTCTCCTCTGGAGCCGCCTGCCTCCTGCGCCTGTCTCGCTCCAGAATGCGGAGCAAGTCTCTGTTGTTGTGCCAGCTTTCAGAAAGAGAAAGAGAAAGAGAAAGAGAAAGGAGAGTTAACACTTGAAGCCCTGTTTCTACTCCCTGCACACACTGGGGCGTTCACACAAGGGCACAGGTCCAGCAGCAAAGCAATGCTGAAATCCACAGGATGGTGACAGTGCCCAAATCAGTTCTGTCCAGCGTGTGCTGTGCCCCAGAGCAACGAGACACACAAGGAACAGCACGCATCCTTCTCAGGGATTGCTACTGCTCATCCCAGCCATCAAGAAGGGTGGGAAGGGAAAAACTGTCCCCCCATTTCCCTGTGAAACAAATGGGGAAGCAGTCACTGGGGGCGGTCAGCAGGTGAGCTGGCAAACCCACTTGCAGTGATCAATGGGAGAAACTGCCATTCTTGTTCTCCTTCTGACTTCCCACCCCACTCTCCCACTGAGCGTCAAAGAGAATCCTCTCTTTTGAAGGTCTTGCCACTTTCAACGCCTGAACTTTGTCCACTTTATAAACAGCCTTACAAATGCACTCTCTACTGTAAACGGATATGCGGAGAGCTGCGTACTGACAATCATGTAGCTGCATTTAAAGCCTTCCCACCAACGAGATTAGATAGGAGATCTCAGACATTCAGAAAACACCAGCTCAAATGCCCCTGTTCCTCTTCAGCCACATGTGCATGTACTCAATTCCACCAGCCCCACATCAAAACACTGATAAGGCTGTGTCCCATCATGGGAAACCAGATCCTTTAAACTGTCCCTGGTCTGTGAAAGGCTACTGCAAAATGAGGGAAACTCTGCCTCTGACATTTGTGGACATTGGGGAAGGAAAAGGCAGCAGGCATGGTAGATGCAGGAATCTAGTTCTACTCTACTGCACAGTCTACTCTATACCTACAATTCCTGGATTCTTCTTCACTCATCCAACTTCCCAAGTGCCCCAGGATGCAAGGGGAGAGCCTTGTGTGCCCCTGCAATGACACCTTCCCAAATACCACACCCATAATCAGCTCCTGAAAGTTTAATCACCCCTAGAGCAGAAGCACAGCTGCCTCATCTCATGCTGAGGGGCTGTTATTGGCAATAAATCAGGTTTTTGCACTGGATGGCATTCCTAATTCAGAGTAGAAGAGTCTGCTGTCTACTGAAATGCCCAGCTTCTTCAGATAAGCCCGTAGCTCTCCCAGCCTCCGCAGCCCTGGAGACACCATTGCTGCCCATCTCTGCCCTGGCCATTGAAGGTGTTTGGCAAGATGCTCTTCAAAACCTTTGCAAACCTGCGCTCTGCTGTTCCTCACAAGCCTGCACACTTCCCTTAAGGCCAGGGAACTTTGGAAGCTTTGGGAACTGGACCTCCAGCCTTAGCACCAACACGCCCAGCACCTGGGAACCTTGGAACAGGGGGACTCCACAGTCCTACCCCCTCCATCTCCAGGGGGAACACAGCTCAGTATTGGAGAGTTAAAAACAGTGCTGTACTTGCTGCAGCTGGTCTACACTTGATGTGTCACCAGGAAAACCCAAACATCCCGACTGTTCAAAGAGGCAAGTGAAACTGAATGTCTGCCCTGAAACATCAGCTCAGGCCTCCTCACCTTCAAACATGTTCCACAAGAAGTAAAAACTTGCACAAAGCGCCCCCACCCCAAAAAACACAGCTCCTGCTTTGCTGCACACTGAAACAGGAAAATACTCCTAGGCCCAAAGCTTCCCAAACTGCAGAAGGGAGTGCCCTGGCCCCAGGAACAAGAGATTGGCTTCAGAAAGTTCAGCCCAGAACCTGCCCAGACCCACGACATCATCCAGGCCTGAGCCTGTTACAGGAGCTCTGAAAATACCAAGGTGCTCTGAAGCCACTCCCACTGACAGGACAATCCTTACTTAACTGCATTAAGGGGGGATTATTTTTTAAACTGTCTCAACATTCATCAGAGCACCTGGGAAGCCAAGATTACATCAAATTAATTCCTACCTATTGTCTCTGTTCAGGTTGTCCGTAGGTTCCATTACGAAGCCTCAGTTCGATCAGCTTCTCTGGAAGAGAACAAACAGAATTCACCATCTGCATGAGTTCAGACCTAAAGCAGGGGTCCAGATCTCCGGGGACTTGCTGCACTCAGAGCCTTGAGTGCCCAACTGGGAGTCACTGCAGTGCTCCTAAACATCAACCATGCAAACATGGGGATTCCACGTAGCTGAGAAGGGGAGAACCAAGAGATCCATTTTCCCCTGCCCCCAGTGCTGGTGCTGCATTTCAGGTCAGCTCCTAGCTCCACACTGGGCCAAGAGCATGACAAACCAGGCCATGCTACACGCTCCAGGATATCTGGTTCCATTTTAAGTGTAAATGTGCCCTTAGAACCCTGCCCTTGGACAACCAAATGGGCCTCACGTGAATGGCAGCATCTGTGGAAAGGGGAGGGAAAGAAAAGGAGAAAAGAAAGCCCTAAAAAGACAGCTCTAGATTAAAAGGTAATGAGATCCCTCAGCAGAAGCAAAAAATCTCCAAGAGGCAGAAACAGGACTGAAAACATTTCCATTTCAATTTGTGACCTTCATTTGCAGCATCTCACAGTCCAGAGGGAGCAGAATGAATTCTCACTGGGGAGGAGGCTACAGGAGCATTGTGGGAAGTCTTGTGAACCACCCCACTGAGGGCAGCTGACATGAGACAGGAGCACAGACACTTGGGGGAAGAGGGGAAGCAGCAGCTGAGCTCCAGGCCACGGCTTTAACACCAGGCAAGGGACCAGCAGGGAACCATTCTGCAAGCCACAGAAACACACGGGCCACTGCGGATGGAATCCTGTCAGACCCCCACCTCCCCCTGCAGCTGGGAAGCCTCAGAATAGGCACTCACACTAAGCTGAGAGGACAGATCTGGAAGCAAACAAACACTGCAGCTTTGTTCCCTCCTCACAATCATGAAAACCGTAACACTGGCTGGGAAATAAACTGCCTTGAAAGAACAAGGTGCCCACTTGGATTTAAAGAGGAACAAAGGTGGGAGAAGTTGGAAGCGCATACTGGGAGGAGTCATTCCAGGTTTCTTCCAACTTCTCTTGAATGGACCGGGCATTGGCACAACTTGGGCAGAGAGATGCACGCACCCATGTGAATAGACAGCATGGCAGGGAAACCTGCTCTGTCACCAGCTTGTCCTTAACATGGCCACAAAGCACGTGAGTGGCCAGCAGCAAAATCCAGACTTCACTAGACAGGCAAAAAGTTTTGCAAATGCCCTGGACAGGGCCAGGTTTTCAACCTCGCTGACGCCCCATGGATCTGAGGTTGCGCAGGCGTCCTTAACCTGACACGATTGCCACAGGGCACAAATGCTTTTGCAACCAAGCTGTGCTTCTGAACACGAGCTTTCCTCGCTGGGGAGATGAAGGCAGGTACCCAAGTGACCCTGATGGGAATTCTTACAAGGTTTTGACAGTGCTGTATTTGGCCAGACTCATTGCTGCATCCCTTAGCAGGACATCTTTGATTGCTCTTCTTGCTGCCTTTCTCCGTCCAGCCACAGGCAAAGAGCTGCTCTGAAGGAGCAAGGAAGCTTGGAGGCTGCTTGGAGACCTAAACCTTATGTACCCATCTCAAGAGCTTTTCCTTCAGATCTTGCTATCACTGACCTTCACATGCTCTTTTTATGGGCAAAGCATGCTGTTTTGCACACATTCAGGTATTTGAAGGGTCACCTTGACATACAGGCAGAGAACACACCGGATTCGTAGAAATACAGAACTACAGAACCACAGAATGTTTTAGCTTGGAAGGGGCCTTAAAGATTATCTACTTCCAACCCTCCTTCCATGGGCAGGGACACCTTTCGCTAGACCAGGCTGCTCAAAGGCCTGTCCAACCTGAACTCAAAGTATTAAAATATTCTGGTGGCCATTGGACTTATATACATATAATATACCAGTAGATGTACAAGACCATTGTGATTAAAATGGCCTTGATTCTTAAAAGTGGAAAGTAATAAATCCATAGCTTTGGCTTCACTTTGGGATGTGGGTTCTTCCACACCGGCTTTGCCACCTCTCTCTGGAGTCACTGCCTGTGACAGTTCAACGGGAAGAGCGGCCCCTCGCAGCCGCTCTCAATCCCGACAACAGGGCAATCCCAGGCCCCAGCTGCTGCAGGCACTGCCCAGGAAAAGCCCAGAGTTTCCCCTGCCACACATCTGCTGGCTCTCCGCTCAAGCCTCTCCTCCTCAGTGCTGGCACCTTTTGGCAGCACACGGGGCAGAACCCAGGGGCCTCTGTGCTGCCCTCCTTTCCCAGGGACTGCCTGGCTCTGCTGCGCCTCAAAGACACTGAGGATTAAAGCTGAATCAGCAGCAAGCCCTCCTGCAACCTTGCCCTCTCCACCCGACATTAATTTGTCCCACTGAGGGCTGGGTAATAATACTCTGAAATAATTGCACAAACAAGGCCTTAAAGGCAGTCGCTCTGGTCAGAGGCCTCTTTCCCAGCAAACTGCTGTCAGCTCGCAGAGGCAGCAGTAAGAACCCGCATTTGAAGCTGTTCCTGTTGCTGCACGGTGCAGGAAGGCAGCAGAGCCATCCGTGGCTGGCCCGTTTGCCCCCGCGCAGCCAAGGGGAGAATCACCTGGCACAAGTGGGCCTTGCGGGCGAGGAATGCCTCCTGGAACGGCAGTGCCGCTGCCAACAGGCCCTCTGACCAAGGAATGCCTCCGGGAACGGCAGTGCCGCTGCCAACAGGCCCTCTGACCAAGGAATGCCTCCGGGAACGGCAGTGCCGCTGCCAACAGGCTCTCTGGCCAAGGAATGCCTCCGGGAACGGCAGTGGCGCTGCCAACAGGCTCTCTGGCCAAGGAATGCCTCCCACAATGGCAGCCGCGCTCGCTCCGTGCTGCTGCAGCCCGCGGGGCGATTCCCGAAGACGCTTCTGCTGTTGCCATGGCCCCGGTGGCAACGGAGCGTCACAGGCACGGCCGGGGCGGTGTCCAGGTGCCCAGGGCGGGGCTCAGAGGGCACGGAACCCTGCTGGAGCCCCGCCCGCACCCCCTGCTGCACACGGGAGCCCAGCCCTGCCCGGCAGCCGCACACGGGCTGTGCCCGAGGCGGGGCCGCACGGCCCTGCGCCACCGAGCCGCAGGGCCCTGCCCGGCAGCTGAGAAGGAGCCACTGAGGGAGCCCTCAGGGCCCAGGGCCAGAGCTGCAGCTGCTTTGTCCAAAGGCTCAGGGGCATCCCATGAGTAAAGCTGGCAAGAAATTCACTGATGGGACTTGCACGTCTTGTGGCCCTTGAGCACTGATGGAAACTCAGGGAGGCTGTGTCCCGGTCCAGACAGGAGAGCCCCTGGACTGGGGCCTCTGCAACAAGAATTTCACATGTAAATTACTTGGTAATGGGATAAAAAACCAAGACACCAGAACAACCCAACTTATGTATATCATTCGCAAGTTCTTGATTCTTTCAAGCAGAGATAAGTCTTGAGAGACTTCATGTGAAAAAGCATTCTGCACACTGAGTGACTCCATCAGATGGGGAATGCAGTCTTAAATCCTCTCGGCCAAATAGACACAAATAATCTAAAAAAGTCAATTTCCCTGAGGCTCTCTCTTGGCACCGTGGTTTCTTCTCCGGCTGCAATCTGGGCCATACCTTTTTTTCCCCCTCTTGAGTATTTTATCCCAGCGGCATTACTGCCATTGCTGATGGGCTCCTTTATGGCCAGCGGTGGGCACGTCTTGGTCTTATTTTTAAGGGAACTATTTCATTTCTGGCCAGGAAAAGGAAAGTGAAAAATGCTAGAAACCAACCACATAAAGTCAAGTTTTAAAATGATGGAAGGCAGTATGTAAATAAGTTGAGAGTGTTCCATCCTAACCTGTTTTTTCATTTCATTGTATTAATTCAGGTTGGTTGATGCTCTGATAAGAAAAATGTCTTCCTTTCTTCTGCTGCTTCTGACATTTGAACATCGCTGTGAGAGGTTTTGGTTGTACTTCAGGGCCCTTGTGGAGCCCTTCCAGCACAGAATATTCTATGATTCTGTGACCTGGAGCAATGCTCCTGTGCTCGGCACTGCTGAGGGTGCATCTGGAATCCCGGGCCCGCTTTTGGGAGCGCACTACGAGGCTGGGGCGCGTCCAGGAGATGGGCATGGAGCTGGTGCAGGCTCCGGAGCACAGGTGTGATGAGGAGCAGCTGAGGGAGCTGGGGGTGCTCAGCCTGGAGCAGAGGAGGCTCGGGAGGCACCCGCGGGAGTTGGCAGGTGCTGGCAGAGGCCGCTGCTGTTCTCCCTCGCAGCCTGAGGGCAGCTGTGGCACCCGGCCTCAGGAGGGCTGAGCGGCTTTCCCAGGAGCTTCCTGCCGCATCCCACAGCACCGGGGAGGGGGCTGCTGCCGTTCTTTCGGGTAGAGAGGGCTTCAAAGGTGCCCGGGAAGAGGCCGGGGGTGCGGAGGGCTCAGGCAGGCAGCCCGGGGGCCGCTGGTGCCACGGAGGGAGAGGGAATTGTGCGTGGCCGAAGGGGAAAGCTGCCAGCGGCGTCCGGCTGTGGGCAAGGCCTGTGGCCCCCGTGGAGCCGGGAGGGCTGCCGGGAAACGGGACGGGGGCAGCTGCCCTGTGCCTGGAACCCTGCCAGCCCTGGGGCTGAGGCACCTGGGTGACACCAAATCCCGCCTGGCACACGGCGTGTCCCTGCAGCCCCGTGTGCCTTGGCAGCGCTCTGGAAGTGTGTGGGATACAGAACAGGCCCGTTTCCTGCCTTTGCCATAAATCCAGTGCATTTCCCGGCCTCCTTGGGATGTTCCCTATGGCACAGTGCCATGACACAGTTACAGGGCTGTGGGGAGAGAAGAAACCTGGAAGTCTTTCATGGAACAATACCCTGTTCCTTCCAGCCAGCTCAGTGGCTGCCCTTCATGAAGTGGGATCATTTGTGTTACCCCACATTATTTTGAAAATGGACTGACATAGTTGGATTCTAGCTAGGAAATCTCAAACTTATCTCGGTTTGACTCATGGAACAAAATAATTTCTATATAAACCAGCATTTTTTTGTTCTAATGTAATTGTGGAAAGCTGGGAAAGAAGAATCCAAATTCTTATGCTTGATCTTGACATCCTGCAGGTACAGCTATGGTATACTTCAAATAACTTCCTTACAGAGGGAAAATATCTTCTATTATTCAAATCCTTGCTATATGATTTCAATTTATGACTAAACATTTGTATTTATATGTTCTGTGTAGCTGAATCAGAAGGCCTGTGTGTATATTCAGCCTGGTGACGGTGGGAGTAACAGTGATAGAGTACTTAGGGAATGATCCAACCAGGAGCTGATGTCACCAATGAATTATAATTGATGTCAGTAGTTTGAATTCTTGTCATCTACCCACATGATCCTAATGCTGGCAGCCTGTGGAATGTGATGCATGGGCAACTAGTGCGAAGTGATTATTTATTTTTTAATGGAACAGGTGGAGATTTCCTTTTCCACCTTAAAAACCCTCTGGAGCAACTATTTCTGCATTCTCTGTTTGCTTGCTACCTTTTTTTTTTTTTTTTAATTGGCCCAGACATACAACTTGAGGAGCCAGCTGTGTCTGTTGTGCTGCACCCAGGTTTGGACTGTCTCCTAGCTATGAATTCCTTATGCTTTTATGTGAATATTGAGCAGAAACATTCTTGAGCCCCATTTGGAATCAGGAGTATTAATGAAAGACATGTACAGTGTGGAGGAAAAATGGAAAGCTTTCACCTTTTAGTTGTATTTCTGCTGCTGTAACACTGGACTAGCATGGTGATAAATGAAGATTCCAGAATCTCTCACTGATACCAAGCAGCCATGTTTTATTCACCATCTTATGACCATTACTGATAACTTGTTTTCATACTGAAATACAGTGGATTGTGGGGGAATACAGGGGAATATGACTGTAGTAAGGAAGCTGCTCAGCTGTGTTTGAGGCACAATGAAACTATTTGTGCCGATGAAACCTTTTGTTTAACAGTTCTTTCAACTTGACTCTAGATACCTTAATGTAGTGGGTGAACCTGAGTTGATGGACAGTCTTTTAGACTAATGACGCTTCTCGCAATTTACATATTTAAACCACGTGGAAAGGCGGGAATTGCCTTTTGTCCCAGTTCGCCTGCCAGAAGGTGGGGGGGCTTCGAGCCTCTGGGCCCTGCTGGGCCAGGCCGGGCCCCCTGCTACCTTCCCCTTTTCCCAATGCCGCAGCGTGGACCCTGGGTCTCTGGGGGAGGAACTATCCCAGAGCCGCAGGCAGCTAAAACCAGCCATGGTCTGCCACACAGCTAAACCCATCCGGCGCGGCTTCTTGGGACTGGCGGGTCCCTCTCCTCTCCACGTGGAGCCGGTGGAGCCAGCAGGAGCCAGTGGAGCCTCCTTTCTGCAGTCAGCACACTTCGTGCTAAACTGAGGAAGACACCATGCAGCCAGCAGCACAGAGGGAGCGAGGCTTTCTTCTGCTGTAAAGCCAGAACAAGAACACTCTTCAACATGGCAGTTTCAGAGCCAGAGAGAAAGAGAAAGTGAGTCATGTGAGACAAAGCTGAAAATGGCAACCGGAGAAAAGAGGCTGGTGCCACGTTTTTCACGTGTAGCTTAAAAAAACTTTCTTGCCTGCCGTGGGAAGAAACTGTAATATCACAATCTGTTTGTCTCTTTAATCCATTTGAAGTACATGGGGGGATGAAGAATTCATGTGTGGCCCATGAAGACTGTGAAGAGTGCCTATGCCAGGCTATATAGAAGCAGTGAGAGGCTTTTAGAGGCTTGTGGGGAAGAACGCCTTTGTGTTCAGGTCAAAATAACTCGTCCTTAAAAAGATTAATAACCCCGTGTGATGGCCCATGTTTGGCAGTGTGAAGGAACTGAGATTTTTCACGGAAGAGATGTTTTACACCAGAGCAGATTGTTTCTTTCTGGGTGGGTCTGCTGTTGATGGCAGTTTGGGAACCACGTGCAGCTGAAGAAAACCCTTTTTCCCTTAAGCGTAAGAGAGAGACTTACCAAGAACTGTAACACTGACTAACATCCCATGTTCTGTTACCCTTTGTGTGAGTTGGATAAAAGGAGGAAAGTGCTGGAGAGTGGGAGGGGGTTTGCTTTAATTTCTTGTTATTTCTCTTTACTTTTAATTCTATTAGTAATAAAACTCTTACTGCAGCTGTTTAAGGTTTGTGCCTGCTTTGCTTTTTCCTAGTTCTTATCTCACAGAAGGAAAATAAGTAAGTAATAGATATTTTGAACCAAACCACTGCACTTAATTAGTGTTTCTGCCCGGTTTCTGAACTAAACCCGCTACACTTATACAAATGGCATTGATCCAAAACCTGTCAAAGTCAGCTGAAAGGTGACTGCAGCACTTGGAGGGTTTGGGGTTTTTTTTCAGAGAAGTGTAACTTCCATCAAAATAAAGACAAAAACGGCCTAGATCCCAGCAGACTGGCATTTCCTGACCTGTTTTCTGTCTCTTGCTAAATAGTCTTTGAAGTTTTTTTTGGTTTTGGGGGGATGAGGCCCCATTTTTTACTTTACCAAGCCTTAATTATTTAGCTAAAGTTACAAATTAATTTAGATTTTATACTCTCTCTCATCTTCCTTTTGAACTTTTTCAGCATTTGCAACTGTTTCCCTTTCATATAGGTTTCTACTTTCTTTTTCAGACCTGGTGGGTTTTGGTGTTTTCTTCCTTTTGTGTTTCTCCAACTTTTCACTCCTTTTATCTCCTTCACTGTTTATTCCCCTGAACTGCTTTCTATCTTTCTGACCTCTTTCAGTAAATTTTAGCTATCCAGCAAATCAAAGCCAACAGCAAATATTCTTGCATTCACAGGACAGCTGTTGTAAATAAATATAATTTCACTTGAAGGAATTGATAGGAACAGTGCCAACCACCCAAAATAAACCAAAGTTTGAGATGCTGGTGGGATGGACTGTTCATCAGAGAGAAAAGAAATGACCTGTCATTTGGATTATTAATGTACTGTTCTTTACTAGTTTAGTACTGGTAAATATATATTCATACTGTCTCTAAGGGTTACAGAAAGAAAATCCATTTTTCGTAGTAGCAGGATCCATGTGCCAAGCACATGGCCAGCTTTTACCTGCTCACAGCAATCTAATCCTTTTCCTCAAGGTCTTGTAACACTTGGCATGACATCAACTCCTCCTTAGGAGTAATAAAACCAAGAAAGCAGTAAACTAGGGCAGTATTTTTAGGAAAACACTAAAAAGAGGCGTCTGTCTCTTATGAAATTCAAGGCTTTTATGAAATATATTTTGACAAGAGGAAAACATGGAGAGAGACTATTTAGAAGAGCATGGCAAAACAAGGGAGAATGACTTCAAACTGAAAAAGGTTTAGATTAGGTATTAGGAATAAATTCTTGTGAGGATGATGAGGCACTGGAAGAGGTTGCTCAGAGAAGTTGTGGATGCCCCACTCCTGGAAGTGTCCAAGGCCAGGCTGGATGGGGCTCTGAGCAACTTGGTCTAGTGGAAGATGCCCCTGCCCATGGCAGAGGGTTGGAACGAGATGATCTTTAAGGTCCCTCCCAACCCAAACCATTCTGTGATTCTATGGTCATAACTGCAGAACTGGCAACCTTCTAATTTCATATTGGCCGGTTTTAAAGATACCATTTGTTGTAATTTTCAGTGTTGTTTCTCTGAAAAATTCAAGTGTAAAGTACATAATGTGAATGCTTCTTTTTCCTAGAAATTGCCCCTTCATATTCCTCCTACAAAGTACCGAATAGGAAGCTGAGTGATTTTTCAGCTTTATGGAATCAAGTTTTCCCATTTGTTATTTTTGGACTAAAAGTACTAAAGTCTCAACATAAAGAATGGATTCCTTAGAATGCACTTAGTATCTCTTAAAAACTCTGGAAAATGTTACTGTAAAAAGGGTAATATACCTGCTGTTCCAGCCTTTTCCCAGTTCTGAAATATGGAATTGGTGAAGAATTAGTGAGACATTAAACAGGTGTTGAAACTTACATTAGTATTGTGCATAGTAAAAGTTGCTCAGCAATCTTTGGTTTTATTAAATGGTCTCTTTCAGTAAGCAGAGGCTTCTGGAGTACTTTTTTTTTGCAAATTTTGGGAAAATCATCAGCTAAATGGAGAACAGAGTCAATTCTTGATGTGAGCCACTTTTATCTTGCTTATTTCTTGTCTAGACTTTGTCCATTACCTGTAAGCAGTGAAAATTTTCTGAAATTAGATGTTATAATCTTTTACAATAAAGCATACTTCTTGGAAAATAAGGCCTGATTTTGCTAGAAAAGAAAGATAATTAATGAGCTGGTAGCTTATGCCTTCAAGACCAGTTGTTAATTGGTTACCTTTGTTGTGTGAAAACAGATCACATAAGAATTGTACAGAATACGTCTAAAGATGTAATGCTTCTCTAAAGAGTTAATTTTCTAAAACAAGGAAACTGCTGTTTAAAATGCTTTAACTGCTGTTAAAGTTTGTTGTCTTTGTATATAGCGGTACTTTCGTCTTTTCTTTTTGGTAAGTTTTCCTTTGGGGAATACAAAATAGCTACTGTTCTAATAAATTATTTTCTTGAAAGCAAACTTCATTGCTTAGGTTATTCCTATCAGAAGTGCAGGAATCAAATACTTGTACACTGAGGCTCCTTGACTTGGTCATGCAGCTATTCTCAGTTGCAGACGGGATGCAGAATAACTCATCTAAAACAGAGAATCATTCTTGGTCTTGTTCTGAGTTCTGGCCCAGGGCATATGCTCACACCCACTGAACTCACTCACTGATGGGAACTGTTACCAGGTTCCAGTGAAACTTACAGTAATGGCAGTATTGGACCAGAAATAATTTTGGTTTTAATTGGTCCCTGATTTATTATTACCACAGGCCTGGGCCCTAGGGTATATCACCATGTCCTGCAGCCATAGGGAGGAGGAGGACAGAAGATCCAGCAGGCAGGAATTGTGCAGCAAGATTGATCTATTTAATTATTTTACAAACTCTTTTATAGACTTTTTCTTTATAGTCTAATTGGACAAAGGATCAGCCACCCCTTGGGGGTGGTTGGCTAAAATCCTAAAACATCCATTGCCAAAATATTTTTCTACTATACCATAAACAAGACTTTCCAAGGTTGCAGGTGGCTTGGTTGTTTACATTCCCTGCCACCTCTTCTGTGAGAGAGAAAAGTCTCTCACGGACTTAGAAAATAGCAAGAAAATCCTTGCTAGCAGCATTTTTGTATCTACAATTTATCAGTCTAAAACTCAGCTGTCCTTAAAGAACTTTATTTTGCTTGCTGTAATGTTATCAGGCTGGTAGTTGCTTATAAGGGGTTATGGGCTGCCCTCTAGTGAAGAGAAGGGAACTTCCTTAGAAAGAGCTGCACTGTAAGAGCCACCATTCAGGATGAATTGTAACAGAAGGTAAGACTAAAACCCATGATCAAACAGTAGTGGTGGTCATGGAACACACTGTCTTTACATACAAAAAGAAATATGCCTAAAGTTAGGTAATTCCTCTCCTGAGAATTTTTGAGAACAGCATGGTAACAACCTGATTTAATAATTTTAGATTGACTGGTGTAATGTAAATGTGTTAATCCGCTTTACCAGGATCTGAAATCTATGGGTGAGTGATGGTGGATCCAGTTCAGAATCTCTGTGTCTCCTTCAGCTGCAACACTGAGGTGTTCCTTTGCCCTGATGCAGTGCCCAAGTACAGCCAGACCATCAGGAACAGGGATGGATGTCTGGGATGGATGCCTGGCTGACTCACCCAGATTCAAGATCCTGGTATGTCAACAAAGCATGCATGGGATGGCAGGCATTTTTAGATCCGGAGGGCCTTTTTGCATAGGGAAAAACGTAAGAAATTAGACTTGATTTTCTTGCAACTTAAAAAAAAGTGATTGATGTATATATATATAACATATATATTTACATATATATATATTTCTATGAAATAAAAGGAGAGAAAAGTCAGATTAATTAGAATTCCCCGTGCCTCTTTCTGGGTCTCCTGAAGTGGAGTTTTTGCGTGAATTAGACCTGTGTTTTGTTAGATAAATGCAATAGCCTTTCTGCATTGACACTAAGAAGAAACAAGCTCTTTTAGAACATACTGTATCTGCTCTACTCCAGCAGTCTGCCTTAAGAAAAGATGAATCCTTTCCCCAAGTGCCTCTTTCTGCCATTGACTTGAATTAAGATGTATTTCACAGCAGACCTGGGACCTCTGTCTGGATGAATCTGATACTTGGTGCTTTCCAAATGGAAAACTTGGTGCTTATAGTAAATGTGCACGAGGGGGGTTCTGGTTTGTTGGGGCTTTCTATGTGTTTGGGTGTATTTTTTAAGGTGGCAGAGAGTGTTGTCTCAAATCTTAATGAGGATCCCAGCCATAAGGACAGGAGGCTCTCACAGGTAAAGCTGTAATTGCAGTTGTCTGCAAGGAAAGCATGGCACACAGTCAGTGAGAATTAAAACTATTGTAAAGCCACACTAGAAAAATAGTATGTCGATGCTTTAAATGCTTTCAAACATTCTTAAATGGATTCTAGCACTTCAGAATAATTGACTGCTTTCCCATATTGTACAATAAGAGCCTATTTGTTTGCTTGATAATAACATCAAAATACGGGAAAATACATTTAAAAAGGGAGCTTATTTTTTCCAGATGCTGGGGGAAACACTTGAATAATCTACAAGCAAAGTATTTTGCTTGTTTTACTTACTTACTGAAAGAAAAGGGATTTTCTCTAACTTGCAGGACACCATTTGGGAGACTAAGGTTTAGCTCCTTTCACTTACTGCATGTGTACACTCAACCACTATTACAAATGAAGTGCTGCTTAGCTACTTAATAAATCTTTCCCTTCTGCTTGCTCAAAAAGTTTTTATTTAGACTACTTTAAAACCAAATGCTCGTGGTTTGTTTTGGATTGGGATTCTTTGATGGCATTTTGGTGAAAATGGATACTTTTAAAGCTTCAGCATTAAAGCATTTTCCTTTAGGGTTCGCTAAGTTTAAGCAGTTTAACTGATTTCTTCGAGGGCTGCGAGGACAATTCAACGTGTGACATGCTGTGGCCTGGCTGTTAACACTGCTACACATATCACGTTGTTGGACTTTTTGAAGAGCCAAGTGTGGTTACTCAGCTTGTTCTCAGCAGGTGTTTGCAAATCAGTCACAGGCAAATAGGAACTCATGTCCTGTGCCAGTAGGAGCTGTGCTGCTGTACAGGAAATCTGCATCTGGGACTCCTCAGCAAAGCTGACTTTTCATCATTTCTGTTTACACAAAACTGCTGCCTTTGGATCGGTGTTCTTAACAGGCCAAAACTGAGCAGAGCTTATGAGCATTTGCTCTGTTTTTGTTTGTTTTCCTAGTAAATTCCAAAGTGAAGCTACATTAGATGATGGCATCTCAGTCAGCAGATGCCAGATACTGCACCAGGAAGGGACAATGTAGGGATCACTCGTGCATGGCACTGTATGACTGGCTCAGGGCAGAGTGAGGGCTGCTAATTACAGCTGTGCACAGCTGGAGTCAGCACCAGCTCCTTTCACTCCAGTCACAACTATCTCTGCATTTACCACAGCTGAGTGTGTGAGAAGGAGTTGTTTCCCAAACAGTCCCGTTTTCTGTTCTGACTTTGCGGTTGTTTGCCAACAGACCCAATTCTGCCATGCTTAGGCCATTCTAATGAAGTGCAGACCACAGCATAACTCACCAACCTTTCTTTGGGCTCAGATTTTAAGCAGAAAGTGCTAACAGTTTTGTTCCAATCATTATTTTTAAAGTAAATAACCAGCCTTTCCAAAAATTTCACGTGGTCTTTTTAAAGGCAGGTACCCCCCTCCATCTCTTCTTTTGCAAGGCAGAAAAGCATTACCCTCAAAAACCACAAAGTTTCCCAAAGGTAACCAAAATAACTTACAACTGTATTTCAAACAAAAATAATATGCAGATCTTTGCATTGAACAATAAAAACAAAACAGAACTGTTTGTAAGGCTTCAAAAGAACAGAGAACTTGGAACTATTTACATCCTGGAGACCCAGTCAAGGCACACTGGATTCCAGTCTGGGTCACTGTAAATTCGGTCTCATTCGGTGCACGAGGTCAGTCCGGCTCTTGGTCACGTCACTTGGCTTTGTCCAGCAGAAAGGTCTGGGACAAAGGGAGGGAAGAGAAAACATTTGGTTGGACTCATCCAACAGGCACACTGGCAGAGTCCAGTCAATGACTGCAGTCACTTGGCTCCAAGAGGACCTGCAAAGCCTTTTGGCTTTCAGCAGGTGCCGCTTTAGGGAGAGGGTTTTTACAGCCTCCCAGCCCTTCAGCCAGGCACATCGTGCTCATTTTCTTTTGCAAGCTTGCCAGCAGATCAAGGCAATGCATCCCTTTGCCCAGAGGGGCTCACAGAGCTTTGTGTTTTATGGAAAATGACACTGCAAAGGCCCCGTGGGATGGCAGGTTACAGCTTCTGAGTATTCCCCACTGCTTGCACCACAGGACAACACAACATTTGTAATGACTAAGGTGTACAATAAAAAATGTGGCAGCAACTCGAGGAATTTCTGTTGGCCAATACTGGTCACAGGCCCAGCAAGGAGTCAAAAATTCAAGTGCTGCCCAGCTGTAGCCAAGCTACTTAGCAGGTGCTGCCCTCACAGGGCAGCTCTCCCCAATCTCTCTCCTTTCTCCTAAAGGAGGTGCTCATGAGGAAGCAGAAGCCAGGGTGGCTGCAGGGCCAGCCCTGCCTGGTGGCTGCAGAAACTCCAGGCAGGGCTGTAAAACAAACACTTACTGTTCAGACTTGAGGTCTTCTTGTCTTGTCTTCATTTGGCAGCAAAGTCACTGGGAAAGGATTCCTGTCATCCCCTGCAGATCCCTGAAAAACCACAGAGAACAAGCTGGTCAGAGAGAGATGCCTAAAGCCATTCCAAAGCCTGGCTCTCCTAAGTTTCCAGAGAAAATGTTCATTGGTCCCAGGCACAGTCTCTTCTCCAGGCTCTCCCCCTCTTGCCTTCTTCCCCAGCAATCCCTCCGACAATGGAAATGGAACCTTGGCTTCTCACCTGGCAGCTCACAATGCTTTGCACCATTACACTTTTCCCAAGCGCGGAGAAATCCAGCAGCAGGTTTCCTCGCTCAGTGGCTGAAAGAGCTGTGAGGGCTGCAAGCAGGAAAATTGTCAGGAAAAAGCAAGCAGTGAGAAGGCAGCTACTACAGTGTGCACAGGCTGGCCTAACACACACCCCCCAACGCCCTAGACCCCGCACCCCGAGCCATCAGCAAACAGCCAAGTAATCCAATTTTATTACCAGGGAATGCAAAGCTGCAAGGGTCATGAGCAAGTTTGTAAAAAAAGCTATAAAACCTTAGGCCCAGGTTGCAGCCAAACCCACAGCTTTGTTGTTTCTTCATTTTAAGCAAACCACCCTTTCTTATTATAAACGTACTCCTCCTCCCACCAGGCTTGTATCTGCAGTTGCCCACAACCAGAAGTGGTCACTTAGGTGAGAGGGCGTTTCTGAAGAGAACCACACAGCACGCGTGGGTTGCAGGAAACCTCCCGCCAGCTCTCCTGGATACCAGTGTTGATGCCCTGGGATAGTTCCTCGGGATCTTTCTCCACTTTCCTGAGCGTGGCAAACAAAGGATCCTGGTTCCTGGCAGGGTTATCCATGGCAGGCAGGTCCAGGTCGTCACTCTCGGTTCTGGGGCTCTTTTGAGCCGTCGTGGTCGAGTTTGGTGCCCGTTGTGCAGCAGTCATGGCCGGCAGTGGTGGCAGCACCACAGTTTTCCTCTCGGTTTGGAATGAAGCTTCTGATGGTCAGGACAAGAGAAGCAAATTCATGAATATGATGCACACACACCGTAGGGATTTCTGACAAACTTGGCTACATCCTGAACTGGCCAGTTCTTGCCAGTGCCTCAAGTAGGCAACACTTCCAAAGCTGAGAGGCTTCAAGCGAGAGAGACTTTTAATTGGCAGAGACTTTCACATTCACTAACAGAGTGGCCTAGCAGATTTCTGGTCATCTGAAATCAGGATGGCCAGGGAACTCTGGCAGCAAGAAGCAGCACCAAAGAGCTCTCAGCCTTGTTTCACCACTGCTCACTGACACCATTTTTAGTCAGCTTCTCAAAGTTTCCAAGAACACACCAACAGCGAATCCCAGCCCATGGGCTGCAGCATCAGAAGAGGCAATGAAGTTAAACCCAGTGGGAAGGCTCGGGTGTGAGGCTGCACCTCTTGCCTGACTCTGCTGTGCGTGGGACAGTCCTCTCCCCTCTTTCAGCACCCACTTTTCCAGTGCTTTGGTCCCTATTCACTGCCCACGTGCTCTCCAGCTGCTCTGCCTTGGCACAGCTGATGCTGCACAGAGCACGGTTTGACACGGAGCACAGCACTATCCCCCACCTGATCCAGAGCCCTCTCTCCCCAAAAACACCTCCTACCCTTCCCACCCCAGAAGCCAGCACATGACTAAGGCAGCTGCTCATTTTCCCTGAAAAAAGGCAGGAAGGAACTCCAGAATTAAAGCTCTTCCATTCCTACCGCAATGGGAACATCCCTTCCCCCAGCCAAACGTCAGCCCCAACACCTCTGTGCTTTAAGAGGATGTCAGAAGGGAAAGACTCCCTGCCCTTACCCACCCACACCTACAGAGCTGCTTTCTGCACCGGGTGCTTCCAGCCTGGTAAGGCCAGTCTGCAGCATCTGGAGTTGCAGAAGGCACACGATGTTCCAAGCAAACTCTCGAGTGCCAGGACAGGAGATAGGGTTCTGGGTCTCACCCTTCTGAACAAAAACTAAGATTTACACTTCTTTCTGACATCCTACCACTGCATACTCACTTCAGTTTATTGGGGCCTTTGTTTGCTGAAGGCTGAAATTATTTTGTTGGGTGTTTTCATTCCTTTTTCTTCCTGGGAGTATCCCCCTTGTCTTCCCTCTAACAGGAAGAAAGAAAAAAGGAGGAAAAAAAATCACTCATGTCTTGAAAGTTCACACAAAGTACAGACCAATACAGCTCAGTTTTACAGATTCTGGTTGAAAACAGAAAAAATAAGATACTGGAACTCACAAAGTGGAAACCCAAGCACAGCAGATAGAGCTTTCAGGCTCACTGACAAGTAAACCTAAAATGACATTTTACCTATCTTGCTTGCATACATTAATTGCTTTCCAGTGGCAGGGATGGAACTGCTAAACCTCTCGATGCAAACTGTAATCTAAAGTAAGGCCCTTCCATTGCTGAAAACAAGCATTCCATCTGTCCTGGATGGGCTTTTTGTCCTCCTACTCAGTCTGAATGGTACAGAAACTTATTCAGATGCCTTGGGGCACAGTCAAGAACTGTAAGCAATTGTGCTTTGTGACACCCCTTATCGAAGGGAAGGAAAAACTCCAGTCACAGGAGAGTGAGATCCCTGAGATCCCCCAGATGTGCAGGGGGTTCTGATTGTATTGACAAGAATCTGAGAGGGGTGAAATTTAAACAGTCAGTGAAAATTGCTGCCATTGTCTTCCAGAAGCACGGGAACCATTAAGGCAGAGAGCCAATCACTGAAAGATTTTTACAGATTTTATAACATCGATTGTGCAGCATCAAGTGTGCAAATCATCAGCTCAGCTGAAGGA
The DNA here is from genome assembly GCF_041296385.1 of Aphelocoma coerulescens. Lineage (NCBI taxonomy): Eukaryota > Metazoa > Chordata > Aves > Passeriformes > Corvidae > Aphelocoma > Aphelocoma coerulescens. The sequence continues at coordinate 503,487 of NW_027183479.1, forward strand.
GAAACTTCAGAACCGTTTGCTACAAGCCAAGAAAATGTAAAAGAAAGTGCCCTTATCTCTTGGCATTACCCACAGTGTGCCTGCTGGTTTCTGCCTCTCTCCCAGAGTGCAGAGAAACATGGAACCATGGAGCAGCTTCTCAGCAGTGCTGCTCTCAATGAGTTCTCCTTCCAGGCTGCACTCCCGTCTGGGATACAGGCTCTGACTTGGGATTTCCTGCAGTCAGGGAGTCCACAGGCAGTGCCCATTCACCATGAAGCCTGCAGACAACTCTTGCTGCAGCTGACCCAGGCCCCTTTGGGAGTCAGCTTCCCAAAAAACACTTGGGAGCATCGACCTGCTCAGTTAAATGAAGGGCTCTCTTGGAATTCAAGGGAAAGCCACTGCAATGGCTGAGGGACTCTGCAAAGGGCTCCCTGGAAAGCCCCTGAGTGCACCCAGCCACCTCTCAGGCATCACTGCTGGCATCACAGCAGCTCCAAGGAAACCCAAGCAAGCTTTTTGCCCATTTATCCATGTGCCAAGTGCCTCAGTACCACACTGCTTGTAATGGGGGGCACAGGAAGGGGGCACCGCCACCCTACAAAGCTCTGCTTGGGCTGAAACCCAGAGAAACCCAGCAGTGCTGGCGGGGGCTGGTCAGCCACAAGCTGCCACAGCCTGCTGCCAAAACCTCCTCTGACAGAGGAGGGCTGGGGATTTCTTCTTGCAGGAAACTAGGATTCCAAGAAAAGCCCCAAAACACCAGAGCATGTTAGACAGCTTACAGGGCTTTCCATTTGCTCAGGAGGGGATCTGTGACCAATTGGAAACAGCGGTGGGAACACACCCCTTAGAAGTTTGGTAACACCATTAGAGAAGGATCATGGCTCTACTGCCAACCTATGAAGTGGAAACTCCACATGGGTTTTCCAAACACCACCTTGGTCATTGTCCAAACCCACCTCCCCCTGCCCCTCTCACCTTCTTCTTTCCAGGGGGCTCCTCAGGACTCTTCATGGCTTTCCTCTTCCAGTCCGGCTTCCTTGCAGGCGAGAACAACTTCTTCTCCCCAGGAGGCAAGGGCACTTTCTCCTTGTGCAAATTGCCAGGCCTGTGCCTGCTGGGGATGAGAGCGTCACGTTCCTGGCCAGCTCCCAGGGGCCGGGGCTCCAGAAAGCCTTTGGCGTTGGCCTGCTGGGAGCCCTTGTCCTTTGGCTTCTCAGAGAGCTTGTGAGGTGCCGGCTTCAGGTCTTTCCTGTCTGTGGGTCTTTTTTGTCTTTCTGTCCTTTTGATGGCTTTTGGCTTCACTGTTTCTAGGACTTTGGGCTGGTCCTTGCAAGGCTTCTCTGTGACCTCCAAAGGACCAGGCTCACTCTCCACCTTCCGGACTCTCTTGGATTCATCAGGCACCAGGGGCTGGCCGGGCCTTTTGATACCCATGGTCTTCCTGGGCAAGGGCCCGTCAGTGTGCACAGGACGCTTCAGGAAGCTCTGTTTGCTTGTAACGTGACCTTCCAGAGAAGCCTTGGCCACTTGGCCACAGCTTCTGGGAGAAGTCTTGGCCACTTGGCCAAAACTCTTCTGAAACTCCTTGGCCACTTGGCCAAAACTCTTCTGAAACTCCCTGGCCACTTGCCCATCACGTTGGGATTCCTAGGATTAAAGGACAAAGTGCAAAGTAGCTCAGCGTGTAGCTTCACAATAAATACATCCACTGACACCTAAACGGTGTGTTGCTGGCACATTAGGGACATGTGCATTTTTGAATAAATACTTTTAAAACATCCTAAGAGCTGCCAAACAGCTGAGCTGAACTTCTGCTCAGCAGAAAGATCTCTTGGAATTTATCAGCAGCCCTGGCAAAAATGGGCTGGCTTACCTTTGCTGGCAATGGAAGATTGAAAGTCTCTTTTCTCAGAGGCGTCTGAAGAGGTGGCAGGAGAAGTGACAGTGAGTTCCTCATTTTCTGGAAAGAGAGGGAGAGAAGCAGCTCTCAGGAGTTTTGCTGATGGACACAAGAGAACGTTTCACCCTGCAGAGAGTCAGAGGGATCCAGCTCCTCATGGATTTGTACAGGCTTCCACCTGGAGATCTGTTATTGAAGAGCACCTACCTCCAATATTCCTTCAATGGACTGCACATAAATGTGCACAATGGGCTGAGACAAGAAAGAGGGAAGCAGTGTGAGCTTGTCTGGGTATTTTACTCATTGACAGGAAACAAGCATGCACTCAGCAAACATCTGATTACCAGCAGCTCTCTAAGTGTCATGCACGTCCATTCAGGACATGAGCAGCAGGTGCAGAGCCTTTGGACAAGGGCCACTCGGGAAAAGCAACCCCCAGCTTGAGGGAGGAGCAGCTCAGGCTGCCTGGGATGAGTTGTCACTCTGGCTCTAGAACTGCATTTGAGAATGCTACACTCACAGACTGAGAGGAAGGCTGATCTTACAACTCCAGCTTTTACCTCTACTTCTCCTCAGCACACCCCAAAACACACTTTCAGTGAGGGAAACATCTGCTGAGTGAACAGGAGCTCAGCAATGTATTTCTTCCCCACCCAATTCCTTTTTCAAGGAAATTCCCAATTTTCAGGAATTCCCAATTCCTTAATGGACGCAAAACATAGGCAAAACCAGAGATCTATTATTGAAGAGCACCAACCTTCCAAGTGTTTTCAGTTGATGGCACCTCAATGGGCTTCTTTTCCTGAAACAAGAACGAGGGAGGCAGAAGGAGTTTGTTTGCGTTTTTTTTGTTAGTTTTTTTACTAATTGACATGCACTCAGCCAGCATTTGCTTACCAACAGCTCTAGAAATGTCCTGCAAGCCCATTAATAATAAAGTGCTGCTAAGGATTAAAAGGCCCATCTGAGGGGGAGTTACTAATGGAGGCCAGGTAGAAAATGAACTGAAATCCCCACAGTCACCTCCTCTTCCTCTGAGAAAAATGCCAGTGTTCCCTTTGCAACCTGGCAGTCAGAGAACAATGTTTCCTTTCTTAAATTACTACTACTCCTGCTACTACTGCTACTATTTATCATTACTGTTGTTATTATTATTATATAAGTATGTTCCTGCAGTCTGCTTCCTTTATGGAATTTTGCTTTGAGGCAGCCAAGCTTTGCTTTCAAAGGCACAGGCTGCCTCTGCATTTAAAAGAGTTGAGCAAAAAGTTTCCTTAGTTAAAAAGAACAGTTAGAAATAATAGTTCCCAATTCTTCTAAGCCAGTCCTAGAGCAAGAGGAATATTTCTCATTCACCCAAATAAATGAGACTCCTAGTCCTTCTGAAGTCCACAGCAGTGTGGACAAGACACTGACATCTCACACATCGGGAAAGATGCAACACAGTTCATGCAAATCCTGGCTGACTTTATCCATCCTGTTCTTGCCCCTGCAGGACTTGCAACTCCCCAGCTACCATTTCTCACTCTCCCATTGCCTGGCAAAGTGATGGATTTAGCAGCCAAATTTGGACAAATGCATGTTCTGCAGGGGTGCCCAGAGACACACTGTGGAGACAAGTTGCCTTTGGGCTACCCCAGGGAGCTGAGTCGCCCCCCAGCTGATGGCAGAAGCCGGCAGGGACTCCACCCCTCTCTCAGAAACGCAGCCCCTCCTTCCCCCCCCTCACCACCCACTCCAAGGCAGATGCAGCATCCCTGCTCCTTACTTCACACTGACACTCCTTAACTGGGCTTCCCAGCAGCAAGGACAAACACTGCCCACTTCTGCTGGCCTGAGGGCTGGTTGCAGCACTCCGCACTCCCAAGACTTTGAGAGCCAGGATCGTGCTTTATCTTTTTGGCAACTGATGCTGAAGAATGGCTCCTGCAGAAGGCAAGGCCCTGCACTGCTTTACTTCTCTCAGCTTCCTCTCATTTTCCACAAGGTATTGCCCACAGTCCCTTGCAGCTGATCACCAGCCTTTCCCAGGAAAAGCTGACTGCAGCCTCTAGCTCTTCCTTCTCCTTCCAGAGGCCAAACACAGTTTGAAAACCTTCCCTGTGGCTCTCCTGGCCCAGCTGCCATGGCTCAGCACCATGGGCTCCTACATTCCATAGGGCACAGCAATATCCCAGGATGCTGAAGGATGAGCCTGCCAAAACCCCAACATGCACCTGGGAACCAAATGCCTTTGAGCTCTGGCGAGGCCAAGCCCCGAGAAAGGCAGGGCCCGTGTGCTGCTCCCTTGGCCTTGAGGGGCTGCCAACAACAGAGCCCCCAACAACTGCACTCACCCTGACAGGCAGGAGTTGCGATTGTTCCGCTTTGGCTTCTGCCTTCCAATTGGAGGGACCCTCATCGCTGTCACAGTTCTGCTCAGGGCGAGGTGAGAGGTCTGGTGATTCCGGTGAGGATTTTCCCCAGATGTCCTCATAGGGCTTTGTCTTACTGCAGGTCCGCCGATGCCTGCGGGTGTGTGACTGGGACTTGGACTTTCTTGGAATCCATATGGGATTCAGAGGGGACTTGTGGCTCAGAAGTGCCTTGAAGTCCCAATCGCCCAGCACCTTCTTAACGCGCCTCGACAGCTCATCTTCTTTATCAGTCTGCAGCAGAACAACAGAGAGGGGGAATGTCAAAAACACCCCAAGCAAGAGATGCAGCTCAGCAAGAGACACTCCTCAGGATCTTCATGGAATCCCCACGCATCGCCACAAGGGAAGTCAGGCAAGCTCAGTGGAGCACATGGGAAGCTGCTGTGTTTGCAGTTGTCAGGCTCAAGTTTGCTACAGCCCATGCAGAAGACACAGCTCCCTCTCCCACCCCAAGCAAAGATGCAGCTCAGCAAGAGACACTCCTCAGGATCTTCATGGAATCCCCACGCATCGCCACAAGGGAAGTCAGGCAAGCTCAGTGGAGCACATGGGAAGCTGCTGTGTTTGCAGTTGTCAGGCTCAAGTTTGCTACAGCCCATGCAGAAGACACAGCTCCCTCTCCCACCCCAAGCCTCCTTCCTCCTCTCCTGCCAGCCTGCACCCCACTCCCATTACTTTGTAGGGTTTGGCAAAGAGGGGAGTCTCCTCCGAGAATGGATCTTTCTCCTCTGGAGCCGCCTGCCTCCTGCGCCTGTCTCGCTCCAGAATGCGGAGCAAGTCTCTGTTGTTGTGCCAGCTTTCAGAAAGAGAAAGAGAAAGAGAAAGAGAAAGAGAAAGGAGAGTTAACACTTGAAGCCCTGTTTCTACTCCCTGCACACACTGGGGCGTTCACACAAGGGCACAGGTCCAGCAGCAAAGCAATGCTGAAATCCACAGGATGGTGACAGTGCCCAAATCAGTTCTGTCCAGCGTGTGCTGTGCCCCAGAGCAACGAGACACACAAGGAACAGCACGCATCCTTCTCAGGGATTGCTACTGCTCATCCCAGCCATCAAGAAGGGTGGGAAGGGAAAAACTGTCCCCCCATTTCCCTGTGAAACAAATGGGGAAGCAGTCACTGGGGGCAGTCAGCAGGTGAGCTGGCAAACCCACTTGCAGTGATCAATGGGAGAAACTGCCATTCTTGTTCTCCTTCTGACTTCCCACCCCACTCTCCCACTGAGCGTCAAAGAGAATCCTCTCTTTTGAAGGTCTTGCCACTTTCAACGCCTGAACTTTGTCCACTTTATAAACAGCCTTACAAATGCACTCTCTACTGTAAACGGATATGCGGAGAGCTGCGTACTGACAATCATGTAGCTGCATTTAAAGCCTTCCCACCAACGAGATTAGATAGGAGATCTCAGACATTCAGAAAACACCAGCTCAAATGCCCCTGTTCCTCTTCAGCCACATGTGCATGTACTCAATTCCACCAGCCCCACATCAAAACACTGATAAGGCTGTGTCCCATCATGGGAAACCAGATCCTTTAAACTGTCCCTGGTCTGTGAAAGGCTACTGCAAAATGAGGGAAACTCTGCCTCTGACATTTGTGGACATTGGGGAAGGAAAAGGCAGCAGGCATGGTAGATGCAGGAATCTAGTTCTACTCTACTGCACAGTCTACTCTATACCTACAATTCCTGGATTCTTCTTCACTCATCCAACTTCCCAAGTGCCCCAGGATGCAAGGGGAGAGCCTTGTGTGCCCCTGCAATGACACCTTCCCAAATACCACACCCATAATCAGCTCCTGAAAGTTTAATCACCCCTAGAGCAGAAGCACAGCTGCCTCATCTCATGCTGAGGGGCTGTTATTGGCAATAAATCAGGTTTTTGCACTGGATGGCATTCCTAATTCAGAGTAGAAGAGTCTGCTGTCTACTGAAATGCCCAGCTTCTTCAGATAAGCCCGTAGCTCTCCCAGCCTCCGCAGCCCTGGAGACACCATTGCTGCCCATCTCTGCCCTGGCCATTGAAGGTGTTTGGCAAGATGCTCTTCAAAACCTTTGCAAACCTGCGCTCTGCTGTTCCTCACAAGCCTGCACACTTCCCTTAAGGCCAGGGAACTTTGGAAGCTTTGGGAACTGGACCTCCAGCCTTAGCACCAACACGCCCAGCACCTGGGAACCTTGGAACAGGGGGACTCCACAGTCCTACCCCCTCCATCTCCAGGGGGAACACAGCTCAGTATTGGAGAGTTAAAAACAGTGCTGTACTTGCTGCAGCTGGTCTACACTTGATGTGTCACCAGGAAAACCCAAACATCCCGACTGTTCAAAGAGGCAAGTGAAACTGAATGTCTGCCCTGAAACATCAGCTCAGGCCTCCTCACCTTCAAACATGTTCCACAAGAAGTAAAAACTTGCACAAAGCGCCCCCACCCCAAAAAACACAGCTCCTGCTTTGCTGCACACTGAAACAGGAAAATACTCCTAGGCCCAAAGCTTCCCAAACTGCAGAAGGGAGTGCCCTGGCCCCAGGAACAAGAGATTGGCTTCAGAAAGTTCAGCCCAGAACCTGCCCAGACCCACGACATCATCCAGGCCTGAGCCTGTTACAGGAGCTCTGAAAATACCAAGGTGCTCTGAAGCCACTCCCACTGACAGGACAATCCTTACTTAACTGCATTAAGGGGGGATTATTTTTTAAACTGTCTCAACATTCATCAGAGCACCTGGGAAGCCAAGATTACATCAAATTAATTCCTACCTATTGTCTCTGTTCAGGTTGTCCGTAGGTTCCATTACGAAGCCTCAGTTCGATCAGCTTCTCTGGAAGAGAACAAACAGAATTCACCATCTGCATGAGTTCAGACCTAAAGCAGGGGTCCAGATCTCCGGGGACTTGCTGCACTCAGAGCCTTGAGTGCCCATCTGGGAGTCACTGCAGTGCTCCTAAACATCAACCATGCAAACATGGGGATTCCACGTAGCTGAGAAGGGGAGAACCAAGAGATCCATTTTCCCCTGCCCCCAGTGCTGGTGCTGCATTTCAGGTCAGCTCCTAGCTCCACACTGGGCCAAGAGCATGACAAACCAGGCCATGCTACACGCTCCAGGATATCTGGTTCCATTTTAAGTGTAAATGTGCCCTTAGAACCCTGCCCTTGGACAACCAAATGGGCCTCACGTGAATGGCAGCATCTGTGGAAAGGGGAGGGAAAGAAAAGGAGAAAAGAAAGCCCTAAAAAGACAGCTCTAGATTAAAAGGTAATGAGATCCCTCAGCAGAAGCAAAAAATCTCCAAGAGGCAGAAACAGGACTGAAAACATTTCCATTTCAATTTGTGACCTTCATTTGCAGCATCTCACAGTCCAGAGGGAGCAGAATGAATTCTCACTGGGGAGGAGGCTACAGGAGCATTGTGGGAAGTCTTGTGAACCACCCCACTGAGGGCAGCTGACATGAGACAGGAGCACAGACACTTGGGGGAAGAGGGGAAGCAGCAGCTGAGCTCCAGGCCACGGCTTTAACACCAGGCAAGGGACCAGCAGGGAACCATTCTGCAAGCCACAGAAACACACGGGCCACTGCGGATGGAATCCTGTCAGACCCCCACCTCCCCCTGCAGCTGGGAAGCCTCAGAATAGGCACTCACACTAAGCTGAGAGGACAGATCTGGAAGCAAACAAACACTGCAGCTTTGTTCCCTCCTCACAATCATGAAAACCGTAACACTGGCTGGGAAATAAACTGCCTTGAAAGAACAAGGTGCCCACTTGGATTTAAAGAGGAACAAAGGTGGGAGAAGTTGGAAGCGCATACTGGGAGGAGTCATTCCAGGTTTCTTCCAACTTCTCTTGAATGGACCGGGCATTGGCACAACTTGGGCAGAGAGAGATGCACGCACCCATGTGAATAGACAGCATGGCAGGGAAACCTGCTCTGTCACCAGCTTGTCCTTAACATGGCCACAAAGCACGTGAGTGGCCAGCAGCAAAATCCAGACTTCACTAGACAGGCAAAAAGTTTTGCAAATGCCCTGGACAGGGCCAGGTTTTCAACCTCGCTGACGCCCCATGGATCTGAGGTTGCGCAGGCGTCCTTAACCTGACACGATTGCCACAGGGCACAAATGCTTTTGCAACCAAGCTGTGCTTCTGAACACGAGCTTTCCTCGCTGGGGAGATGAAGGCAGGTACCCAAGTGACCCTGATGGGAATTCTTACAAGGTTTTGACAGTGCTGTATTTGGCCAGACTCATTGCTGCATCCCTTAGCAGGACATCTTTGATTGCTCTTCTTGCTGCCTTTCTCCGTCCAGCCACAGGCAAAGAGCTGCTCTGAAGGAGCAAGGAAGCTTGGAGGCTGCTTGGAGACCTAAACCTTATGTACCCATCTCAAGAGCTTTTCCTTCAGATCTTGCTATCACTGACCTTCACATGCTCTTTTTATGGGCAAAGCATGCTGTTTTGCACACATTCAGGTATTTGAAGGGTCACCTTGACATACAGGCAGAGAACACACCGGATTCGTAGAAATACAGAACTACAGAACCACAGAATGTTTTAGCTTGGAAGGGGCCTTAAAGATTATCTACTTCCAACCCTCCTTCCATGGGCAGGGACACCTTTCGCTAGACCAGGCTGCTCAAAGGCCTGTCCAACCTGAACTCAAAGTATTAAAATATTCTGGTGGCCATTGGACTTATATACATATAATATACCAGTAGATGTACAAGACCATTGTGATTAAAATGGCCTTGATTCTTAAAAGTGGAAAGTAATAAATCCATAGCTTTGGCTTCACTTTGGGATGTGGGTTCTTCCACACCGGCTTTGCCACCTCTCTCTGGAGTCACTGCCTGTGACAGTTCAACGGGAAGAGCGGCCCCTCGCAGCCGCTCTCAATCCCGACAACAGGGCAATCCCAGGCCCCAGCTGCTGCAGGCACTGCCCAGGAAAAGCCCAGAGTTTCCCCTGCCACACATCTGCTGGCTCTCCGCTCAAGCCTCTCCTCCTCAGTGCTGGCACCTTTTGGCAGCACACGGGGCAGAACCCAGGGGCCTCTGTGCTGCCCTCCTTTCCCAGGGACTGCCTGGCTCTGCTGCGCCTCAAAGACACTGAGGATTAAAGCTGAATCAGCAGCAAGCCCTCCTGCAACCTTGCCCTCTCCACCCGACATTAATTTGTCCCACTGAGGGCTGGGTAATAATACTCTGAAATAATTGCACAAACAAGGCCTTAAAGGCAGTCGCTCTGGTCAGAGGCCTCTTTCCCAGCAAACTGCTGTCAGCTCGCAGAGGCAGCAGTAAGAACCCGCATTTGAAGCTGTTCCTGTTGCTGCACGGTGCAGGAAGGCAGCAGAGCCATCCGTGGCTGGCCCGTTTGCCCCCGCGCAGCCAAGGGGAGAATCACCTGGCACAAGTGGGCCTTGCGGGCGAGGAATGCCTCCTGGAACGGCAGTGCCGCTGCCAACAGGCCCTCTGACCAAGGAATGCCTCCGGGAACGGCAGTGCCGCTGCCAACAGGCCCTCTGACCAAGGAATGCCTCCGGGAACGGCAGTGGCGCTGCCAACAGGCTCTCTGGCCAAGGAATGCCTCCGGGAACGGCAGTGGCGCTGCCAACAGGCTCTCTGGCCAAGGAATGCCTCCCACAATGGCAGCCGCGCTCGCTCCGTGCTGCTGCAGCCCGCGGGGCGATTCCCGAAGACGCTTCTGCTGTTGCCATGGCCCCGGTGGCAACGGAGCGTCACAGGCACGGCCGGGGCGGTGTCCAGGTGCCCAGGGCGGGGCTCAGAGGGCACGGAACCCTGCTGGAGCCCCGCCCGCACCCCCTGCTGCACACGGGAGCCCAGCCCTGCCCGGCAGCCGCACACGGGCTGTGCCCGAGGCGGGGCCGCACGGCCCTGCGCCACCGAGCCACAGGGCCCTGCCCGGCAGCTGAGAAGGAGCCACTGAGGGAGCCCTCAGGGCCCAGGGCCAGAGCTGCAGCTGCTTTGTCCAAAGGCTCAGGGGCATCCCATGAGTAAAGCTGGCAAGAAATTCACTGATGGGACTTGCACGTCTTGTGGCCCTTGAGCACTGATGGAAACTCAGGGAGGCTGTGTCCCGGTCCAGACAGGAGAGCCCCTGGACTGGGGCCTCTGCAACAAGAATTTCACATGTAAATTACTTGGTAATGGGATAAAAAACCAAGACACCAGAACAACCCAACTTATGTATATCATTCGCAAGTTCTTGATTCTTTCAAGCAGAGATAAGTCTTGAGAGACTTCATGTGAAAAAGCATTCTGCACACTGAGTGACTCCATCAGATGGGGAATGCAGTCTTAAATCCTCTCGGCCAAATAGACACAAATAATCTAAAAAAGTCAATTTCCCTGAGGCTCTCTCTTGGCACCGTGGTTTCTTCTCCGGCTGCAATCTGGGCCATACCTTTTTTTCCCCCTCTTGAGTATTTTATCCCAGCGGCATTACTGCCATTGCTGATGGGCTCCTTTATGGCCAGCGGTGGGCACGTCTTGGTCTTATTTTTAAGGGAACTATTTCATTTCTGGCCAGGAAAAGGAAAGTGAAAAATGCTAGAAACCAACCACATAAAGTCAAGTTTTAAAATGATGGAAGGCAGTATGTAAATAAGTTGAGAGTGTTCCATCCTAACCTGTTTTTTCATTTCATTGTATTAATTCAGGTTGGTTGATGCTCTGATAAGAAAAATGTCTTCCTTTCTTCTGCTGCTTCTGACATTTGAACATCGCTGTGAGAGGTTTTGGTTGTACTTCAGGGCCCTTGTGGAGCCCTTCCAGCACAGAATATTCTATGATTCTGTGACCTGGAGCAATGCTCCTGTGCTCGGCACTGCTGAGGGTGCATCTGGAATCCCGGGCCCGCTTTTGGGAGCGCACTACGAGGCTGGGGCGCGTCCAGGAGATGGGCATGGAGCTGGTGCAGGCTCCGGAGCACAGGTGTGATGAGGAGCAGCTGAGGGAGCTGGGGGTGCTCAGCCTGGAGCAGAGGAGGCTCGGGAGGCACCCGCGGGAGTTGGCAGGTGCTGGCAGAGGCCGCTGCTGTTCTCCCTCGCAGCCTGAGGGCAGCTGTGGCACCCGGCCTCAGGAGGGCTGAGCGGCTTTCCCAGGAGCTTCCTGCCGCATCCCACAGCACCGGGGAGGGGGCTGCTGCCGTTCTTTTGGGTAGAGAGGGCTTCAAAGGTGCCCGGGAAGAGGCCGGGGGTGCGGAGGGCTCAGGCAGGCAGCCCGGGGGCCGCTGGTGCCACGGAGGGAGAGGGAATTGTGCGTGGCCGAAGGGGAAAGCTGCCAGCGGCGTCCGGCTGTGGGCAAGGCCTGTGGCCCCCGTGGAGCCGGGAGGGCTGCCGGGAAACGGGACGGGGGCAGCTGCCCTGTGCCTGGAACCCTGCCAGCCCTGGGGCTGAGGCACCTGGGTGACACCAAATCCCGCCTGGCACACGGCGTGTCCCTGCAGCCCCGTGTGCCTTGGCAGCGCTCTGGAAGTGTGTGGGATACAGAACAGGCCCGTTTCCTGCCTTTGCCATAAATCCAGTGCATTTCCCGGCCTCCTTGGGATGTTCCCTATGGCACAGTGCCATGACACAGTTACAGGGCTGTGGGGAGAGAAGAAACCTGGAAGTCTTTCATGGAACAATACCCTGTTCCTTCCAGCCAGCTCAGTGGCTGCCCTTCATGAAGTGGGATCATTTGTGTTACCCCACATTATTTTGAAAATGGACTGACATAGTTGGATTCTAGCTAGGAAATCTCAAACTTATCTCGGTTTGACTCATGGAACAAAATAATTTCTATATAAACCAGCATTTTTTTGTTCTAATGTAATTGTGGAAAGCTGGGAAAGAAGAATCCAAATTCTTATGCTTGATCTTGACATCCTGCAGGTACAGCTATGGTATACTTCAAATAACTTCCTTACAGAGGGAAAATATCTTCTATTATTCAAATCCTTGCTATATGATTTCAATTTATGACTAAACATTTGTATTTATATGTTCTGTGTAGCTGAATCAGAAGGCCTGTGTGTATATTCAGCCTGGTGACGGTGGGAGTAACAGTGATAGAGTACTTAGGGAATGATCCAACCAGGAGCTGATGTCACCAATGAATTATAATTGATGTCAGTAGTTTGAATTCTTGTCATCTACCCACATGATCCTAATGCTGGCAGCCTGTGGAATGTGATGCATGGGCAACTAGTGCGAAGTGATTATTTATTTTTTAATGGAACAGGTGGAGATTTCCTTTTCCACCTTAAAAACCCTCTGGAGCAACTATTTCTGCATTCTCTGTTTGCTTGCTACCTTTTTTTTTTTTTTTTAATTGGCCCAGACATACAACTTGAGGAGCCAGCTGTGTCTGTTGTGCTGCACCCAGGTTTGGACTGTCTCCTAGCTATGAATTCCTTATGCTTTTATGTGAATATTGAGCAGAAACATTCTTGAGCCCCATTTGGAATCAGGAGTATTAATGAAAGACATGTACAGTGTGGAGGAAAAATGGAAAGCTTTCACCTTTTAGTTGTATTTCTGCTGCTGTAACACTGGACTAGCATGGTGATAAATGAAGATTCCAGAATCTCTCACTGATACCAAGCAGCCATGTTTTATTCACCATCTTATGACCATTACTGATAACTTGTTTTCATACTGAAATACAGTGGATTGTGGGGGAATACAGGGGAATATGACTGTAGTAAGGAAGCTGCTCAGCTGTGTTTGAGGCACAATGAAACTATTTGTGCCGATGAAACCTTTTGTTTAACAGTTCTTTCGACTTGACTCTAGATACCTTAATGTAGTGGGTGAACCTGAGTTGATGGACAGTCTTTTAGACTAATGACGCTTCTCGCAATTTACATATTTAAACCACGTGGAAAGGCGGGAATTGCCTTTTGTCCCAGTTCGCCTGCCAGAAGGTGGGGGGGCTTCGAGCCTCTGGGCCCTACTGGGCCAGGCCGGGCCCCCTGCTACCTTCCCCTTTTCCCAATGCCGCAGCGTGGACCCTGGGTCTCTGGGGGAGGAACTATCCCAGAGCCGCAGGCAGCTAAAACCAGCCATGGTCTGCCACACAGCTAAACCCATCCGGCGCGGCTTCTTGGGACTGGCGGGTCCCTCTCCTCTCCACGTGGAGCCGGTGGAGCCAGCAGGAGCCAGTGGAGCCTCCTTTCTGCAGTCAGCACACTTCGTGCTAAACTGAGGAAGACACCATGCAGCCAGCAGCACAGAGGGAGCGAGGCTTTCTTCTGCTGTAAAGCCAGAACAAGAACACTCTTCAACATGGCAGTTTCAGAGCCAGAGAGAAAGAGAAAGTGAGTCATGTGAGACAAAGCTGAAAATGGCAACCGGAGAAAAGAGGCTGGTGCCACGTTTTTCACGTGTAGCTTAAAAAAACTTTCTTGCCTGCCGTGGGAAGAAACTGTAATATCACAATCTGTTTGTCTCTTTAATCCATTTGAAGTACATGGGGGGATGGAGAATTCATGTGTGGCCCATGAAGACTGTGAAGAGTGCCTATGCCAGGCTATATAGAAGCAGTGAGAGGCTTTTAGAGGCTTGTGGGGAAGAACGCCTTTGTGTTCAGGTCAAAATAACTCGTCCTTAAAAAGATTAATAACCCCGTGTGATGGCCCATGTTTGGCAGTGTGAAGGAACTGAGATTTTTCACGGAAGAGATGTTTTACACCAGAGCAGATTGTTTCTTTCTGGGTGGGTCTGCTGTTGATGGCAGTTTGGGAACCACGTGCAGCTGAAGAAAACCCTTTTTCCCTTAAGCGTAAGAGAGAGACTTACCAAGAACTGTAACACTGACTAACATCCCATGTTCTGTTACCCTTTGTGTGAGTTGGATAAAAGGAGGAAAGTGCTGGAGAGTGGGAGGGGGTTTGCTTTAATTTCTTGTTATTTCTCTTTACTTTTAATTCTATTAGTAATAAAACTCTTACTGCAGCTGTTTAAGGTTTGTGCCTGCTTTGCTTTTTCCTAGTTCTTATCTCACAGAAGGAAAATAAGTAAGTAATAGATATTTTGAACCAAACCACTGCACTTAATTAGTGTTTCTGCCCGGTTTCTGAACTAAACCCGCTACACTTATACAAATGGCATTGATCCAAAACCTGTCAAAGTCAGCTGAAAGGTGACTGCAGGACTTGGAGGGTTTGGGGTTTTTTTTCAGAGAAGTGTAACTTCCATCAAAATAAAGACAAAAACGGCCTAGATCCCAGCAGACTGGCATTTCCTGACCTGTTTTCTGTCTCTTGCTAAATAGTCTTTGAAGTTTTTTTTGGTTTTGGGGGGATGAGGCCCCATTTTTTACTTTACCAAGCCTTAATTATTTAGCTAAAGTTACAAATTAATTTAGATTTTATACTCTCTCTCATCTTCCTTTTGAACTTTTTCAGCATTTGCAACTGTTTCCCTTTCATATAGGTTTCTACTTTCTTTTTCAGACCTGGTGGGTTTTGGTGTTTTCTTCCTTTTGTGTTTCTCCAACTTTTCACTCCTTTTATCTCCTTCACTGTTTATTCCCCTGAACTGCTTTCTATCTTTCTGACCTCTTTCAGTAAATTTTAGCTATCCAGCAAATCAAAGCCAACAGCAAATATTCTTGCATTCACAGGACAGCTGTTGTAAATAAATATAATTTCACTTGAAGGAATTGATAGGAACAGTGCCAACCACCCAAAATAAACCAAAGTTTGAGATGCTGGTGGGATGGACTGTTCATCAGAGAGAAAAGAAATGACCTGTCATTTGGATTATTAATGTACTGTTCTTTACTAGTTTAGTACTGGTAAATATATATTCATACTGTCTCTAAGGGTTACAGAAAGAAAATCCATTTTTCGTAGTAGCAGGATCCATGTGCCAAGCACATGGCCAGCTTTTACCTGCTCACAGCAATCTAATCCTTTTCCTCAAGGTCTTGTAACACTTGGCATGACATCAACTCCTCCTTAGGAGTAATAAAACCAAGAAAGCAGTAAACTAGGGCAGTATTTTTAGGAAAACACTAAAAAGAGGCGTCTGTCTCTTATGAAATTCAAGGCTTTTATGAAATATATTTTGACAAGAGGAAAACATGGAGAGAGACTATTTAGAAGAGCATGGCAAAACAAGGGAGAATGACTTCAAACTGAAAAAGGTTTAGATTAGGTATTAGGAATAAATTCTTGTGAGGATGATGAGGCACTGGAAGAGGTTGCTCAGAGAAGTTGTGGATGCCCCACTCCTGGAAGTGTCCAAGGCCAGGCTGGATGGGGCTCTGAGCAACTTGGTCTAGTGGAAGATGCCCCTGCCCATGGCAGAGGGTTGGAACGAGATGATCTTTAAGGTCCCTCCCAACCCAAACCATTCTGTGATTCTATGGTCATAACTGCAGAACTGGCAACCTTCTAATTTCATATTGGCCGGTTTTAAAGATACCATTTGTTGTAATTTTCAGTGTTGTTTCTCTGAAAAATTCAAGTGTAAAGTACATAATGTGAATGCTTCTTTTTCCTAGAAATTGCCCCTTCATATTCCTCCTACAAAGTACCGAATAGGAAGCTGAGTGATTTTTCAGCTTTATGGAATCAAGTTTTCCCATTTGTTATTTTTGGACTAAAAGTACTAAAGTCTCAACATAAAGAATGGATTCCTTAGAATGCACTTAGTATCTCTTAAAAACTCTGGAAAATGTTACTGTAAAAAGGGTAATATACCTGCTGTTCCAGCCTTTTCCCAGTTCTGAAATATGGAATTGGTGAAGAATTAGTGAGACATTAAACAGGTGTTGAAACTTACATTAGTATTGTGCATAGTAAAAGTTGCTCAGCAATCTTTGGTTTTATTAAATGGTCTCTTTCAGTAAGCAGAGGCTTCTGGAGTACTTTTTTTTTGCAAATTTTGGGAAAATCATCAGCTAAATGGAGAACAGAGTCAATTCTTGATGTGAGCCACTTTTATCTTGCTTATTTCTTGTCTAGACTTTGTCCATTACCTGTAAGCAGTGAAAATTTTCTGAAATTAGATGTTATAATCTTTTACAATAAAGCATACTTCTTGGAAAATAAGGCCTGATTTTGCTAGAAAAGAAAGATAATTAATGAGCTGGTAGCTTATGCCTTCAAGACCAGTTGTTAATTGGTTACCTTTGTTGTGTGAAAACAGATCACATAAGAATTGTACAGAATACGTCTAAAGATGTAATGCTTCTCTAAAGAGTTAATTTTCTAAAACAAGGAAACTGCTGTTTAAAATGCTTTAACTGCTGTTAAAGTTTGTTGTCTTTGTATATAGCGGTACTTTCGTCTTTTCTTTTTGGTAAGTTTTCCTTTGGGGAATACAAAATAGCTACTGTTCTAATAAATTATTTTCTTGAAAGCAAACTTCATTGCTTAGGTTATTCCTATCAGAAGTGCAGGAATCAAATACTTGTACACTGAGGCTCCTTGACTTGGTCATGCAGCTATTCTCAGTTGCAGACGGGATGCAGAATAACTCATCTAAAACAGAGAATCATTCTTGGTCTTGTTCTGAGTTCTGGCCCAGGGCATATGCTCACACCCACTGAACTCACTCACTGATGGGAACTGTTACCAGGTTCCAGTGAAACTTACAGTAATGGCAGTATTGGACCAGAAATAATTTTGGTTTTAATTGGTCCCTGATTTATTATTACCACAGGCCTGGGCCCTAGGGTATATCACCATGTCCTGCAGCCATAGGGAGGAGGAGGACAGAAGATCCAGCAGGCAGGAATTGTGCAGCAAGATTGATCTATTTAATTATTTTACAAACTCTTTTATAGACTTTTTCTTTATAGTCTAATTGGACAAAGGATCAGCCACCCCTTGGGGGTGGTTGGCTAAAATCCTAAAACATCCATTGCCAAAATATTTTTCTACTATACCATAAACAAGACTTCTCAAGGTTGCAGGTGGCTTGGTTGTTTACATTCCCTGCCACCTCTTCTGTGAGAGAGAAAAGTCTCTCACGGACTTAGAAAATAGCAAGAAAATCCTTGCTAGCAGCATTTTTGTATCTACAATTTATCAGTCTAAAACTCAGCTGTCCTTAAAGAACTTTATTTTGCTTGCTGTAATGTTATCAGGCTGGTAGTTGCTTATAAGGGGTTATGGGCTGCCCTCTAGTGAAGAGAAGGGAACTTCCTTAGAAAGAGCTGCACTGTAAGAGCCACCATTCAGGATGAATTGTAACAGAAGGTAAGACTAAAACCCATGATCAAACAGTAGTGGTGGTCATGGAACACACTGTCTTTACATACAAAAAGAAATATGCCTAAAGTTAGGTAATTCCTCTCCTGAGAATTTTTGAGAACAGCATGGTAACAACCTGATTTAATAATTTTAGATTGACTGGTGTAATGTAAATGTGTTAATCCGCTTTACCAGGATCTGAAATCTATGGGTGAGTGATGGTGGATCCAGTTCAGAATCTCTGTGTCTCCTTCAGCTGCAACACTGAGGTGTTCCTTTGCCCTGATGCAGTGCCCAAGTACAGCCAGACCATCAGGAACAGGGATGGATGTCTGGGATGGATGCCTGGCTGACTCACCCAGATTCAAGATCCTGGTATGTCAACAAAGCATGCATGGGATGGCAGGCATTTTTAGATCCGGAGGGCCTTTTTGCATAGGGAAAAACGTAAGAAATTAGACTTGATTTTCTTGCAACTTAAAAAAAAGTGATTGATGTATATATATATAACATATATATTTACATATATATATATTTCTATGAAATAAAAGGAGAGAAAAGTCAGATTAATTAGAATTCCCCGTGCCTCTTTCTGGGTCTCCTGAAGTGGAGTTTTTGCGTGAATTAGACCTGTGTTTTGTTAGATAAATGCAATAGCCTTTCTGCATTGACACTAAGAAGAAACAAGCTCTTTTAGAACATACAGTATCTGCTCTACTCCAGCAGTCTGCCTTAAGAAAAGATGAATCCTTTCCCCAAGTGCCTCTTTCTGCCATTGACTTGAATTAAGATGTATTTCACAGCAGACCTGGGACCTCTGTCTGGATGAATCTGATACTTGGTGCTTTCCAAATGGAAAACTTGGTGCTTATAGTAAATGTGCACGAGGGGGGTTCTGGTTTGTTGGGGCTTTCTATGTGTTTGGGTGTATTTTTTAAGGTGGCAGAGAGTGTTGTCTCAAATCTTAATGAGGATCCCAGCCATAAGGACAGGAGGCTCTCACAGGTAAAGCTGTAATTGCAGTTGTCTGCAAGGAAAGCATGGCACACAGTCAGTGAGAATTAAAACTATTGTAAAGCCACACTAGAAAAATAGTATGTCGATGCTTTAAATGCTTTCAAACATTCTTAAATGGATTCTAGCACTTCAGAATAATTGACTGCTTTCCCATATTGTACAATAAGAGCCTATTTGTTTGCTTGATAATAACATCAAAATACGGGAAAATACATTTAAAAAGGGAGCTTATTTTTTCCAGATGCTGGGGGAAACACTTGAATAATCTACAAGCAAAGTATTTTGCTTGTTTTACTTACTTACTGAAAGAAAAGGGATTTTCTCTAACTTGCAGGACACCATTTGGGAGACTAAGGTTTAGCTCCTTTCACTTACTGCATGTGTACACTCAACCACTATTACAAATGAAGTGCTGCTTAGCTACTTAATAAATCTTTCCCTTCTGCTTGCTCAAAAAGTTTTTATTTAGACTACTTTAAAACCAAATGCTCGTGGTTTGTTTTGGATTGGGATTCTTTGATGGCATTTTGGTGAAAATGGATACTTTTAAAGCTTCAGCATTAAAGCATTTTCCTTTAGGGTTCGCTAAGTTTAAGCAGTTTAACTGATTTCTTCGAGGGCTGCGAGGACAATTCAACGTGTGACATGCTGTGGCCTGGCTGTTAACACTGCTACACATATCACGTTGTTGGACTTTTTGAAGAGCCAAGTGTGGTTACTCAGCTTGTTCTCAGCAGGTGTTTGCAAATCAGTCACAGGCAAATAGGAACTCATGTCCTGTGCCAGTAGGAGCTGTGCTGCTGTACAGGAAATCTGCATCTGGGACTCCTCAGCAAAGCTGACTTTTCATCATTTGTGTTTACACAAAACTGCTGCCTTTGGATCGGTGTTCTTAACAGGCCAAAACTGAGCAGAGCTTATGAGCATTTGCTCTGTTTTTGTTTGTTTTCCTAGTAAATTCCAAAGTGAAGCTACATTAGATGATGGCATCTCAGTCAGCAGATGCCAGATACTGCACCAGGAAGGGACAATGTAGGGATCACTCGTGCATGGCACTGTATGACTGGCTCAGGGCAGAGTGAGGGCTGCTAATTACAGCTGTGCACAGCTGGAGTCAGCACCAGCTCCTTTCACTCCAGTCACAACTATCTCTGCATTTACCACAGCTGAGTGTGTGAGAAGGAGTTGTTTCCCAAACAGTCCCGTTTTCTGTTCTGACTTTGCGGTTGTTTGCCAACAGACCCAATTCTGCCATGCTTAGGCCATTCTAATGAAGTGCAGACCACAGCATAACTCACCAACCTTTCTTTGGGCTCAGATTTTAAGCAGAAAGTGCTAACAGTTTTGTTCCAATCATTATTTTTAAAGTAAATAACCAGCCTTTCCAAAAATTTCACGTGGTCTTTTTAAAGGCAGGTACCCCCCTCCATCTCTTCTTTTGCAAGGCAGAAAAGCATTACCCTCAAAAACCACAAAGTTTCCCAAAGGTAACCAAAATAACTTACAACTGTATTTCAAACAAAAATAATATGCAGATCTTTGCATTGAACAATAAAAACAAAACAGAACTGTTTGTAAGGCTTCAAAAGAACAGAGAACTTGGAACTATTTACATCCTGGAGACCCAGTCAAGGCACACTGGATTCCAGTCTGGGTCACTGTAAATTCGGTCTCATTCGGTGCACGAGGTCAGTCCGGCTCTTGGTCACGTCACTTGGCTTTGTCCAGCAGAAAGGTCTGGGACAAAGGGAGGGAAGAGAAAACATTTGGTTGGACTCATCCAACAGGCACACTGGCAGAGTCCAGTCAATGACTGCAGTCACTTGGCTCCAAGAGGACCTGCAAAGCCTTTTGGCTTTCAGCAGGTGCCGCTTTAGGGAGAGGGTTTTTACAGCCTCCCAGCCCTTCAGCCAGGCACATCGTGCTCATTTTCTTTTGCAAGCTTGCCAGCAGATCAAGGCAATGCATCCCTTTGCCCAGAGGGGCTCACAGAGCTTTGTGTTTTATGGAAAATGACACTGCAAAGGCCCCGTGGGATGGCAGGTTACAGCTTCTGAGTATTCCCCACTGCTTGCACCACAGGACAACACAACATTTGTAATGACTAAGGTGTACAATAAAAAATGTGGCAGCAACTCGAGGAATTTCTGTTGGCCAATACTGGTCACAGGCCCAGCAAGGAGTCAAAAATTCAAGTGCTGCCCAGCTGTAGCCAAGCTACTTAGCAGGTGCTGCCCTCACAGGGCAGCTCTCCCCAATCTCTCTCCTTTCTCCTAAAGGAGGTGCTCATGAGGAAGCAGAAGCCAGGGTGGCTGCAGGGCCAGCCCTGCCTGGTGGCTGCAGAAACTCCAGGCAGGGCTGTAAAACAAACACTTACTGTTCAGACTTGAGGTCTTCTTGTCTTGTCTTCATTTGGCAGCAAAGTCACTGGGAAAGGATTCCTGTCATCCCCTGCAGATCCCTGAAAAACCACAGAGAACAAGCTGGTCAGAGAGAGATGCCTAAAGCCATTCCAAAGCCTGGCTCTCCTAAGTTTCCAGAGAAAATGTTCATTGGTCCCAGGCACAGTCTCTTCTCCAGGCTCTCCCCCTCTTGCCTTCTTCCCCAGCAATCCCTCCGACAATGGAAATGGAACCTTGGCTTCTCACCTGGCAGCTCACAATGCTTTGCACCATTACACTTTTCCCAAGCGCGGAGAAATCCAGCAGCAGGTTTCCTCGCTCAGTGGCTGAAAGAGCTGTGAGGACTGCAAGCAGGAAAATTGTCAGGAAAAAGCAAGCAGTGAGAAGGCAGCTACTACAGTGTGCACAGGCTGGCCTAACACACACCCCCCAACGCCCTAGACCCCGCACCCCGAGCCATCAGCAAACAGCCAAGTAATCCAATTTTATTACCAGGGAATGCAAAGCTGCAAGGGTCATGAGCAAGTTTGTAAAAAAAGCTATAAAACCTTAGGCCCAGGTTGCAGCCAAACCCACAGCTTTGTTGTTTCTTCATTTTAAGCAAACCACCCTTTCTTATTATAAACGTACTCCTCCTCCCACCAGGCTTGTATCTGCAGTTGCCCACAACCAGAAGTGGTCACTTAGGTGAGAGGGCGTTTCTGAAGAGAACCACACAGCACGCGTGGGTTGCAGGAAACCTCCCGCCAGCTCTCCTGGATACCAGTGTTGATGCCCTGGGATAGTTCCTCGGGATCTTTCTCCACTTTCCTGAGCGTGGCAAACAAAGGATCCTGGTTCCTGGCAGGGTTATCCATGGCAGGCAGGTCCAGGTCGTCACTCTCGGTTCTGGGGCTCTTTTGAGCCGTCGTGGTCGAGTTTGGTGCCCGTTGTGCAGCAGTCATGGCCGGCAGTGGTGGCAGCACCACAGTTTTCCTCTCGGTTTGGAATGAAGCTTCTGATGGTCAGGACAAGAGAAGCAAATTCATGAATATGATGCACACACACCGTAGGGATTTCTGACAAACTTGGCTACATCCTGAACTGGCCAGTTCTTGCCAGTGCCTCAAGTAGGCAACACTTCCAAAGCTGAGAGGCTTCAAGCGAGAGAGACTTTTAATTGGCAGAGACTTTCACATTCACTAACAGAGTGGCCTAGCAGATTTCTGGTCATCTGAAATCAGGATGGCCAGGGAACTCTGGCAGCAAGAAGCAGCACCAAAGAGCTCTCAGCCTTGTTTCACCACTGCTCACTGACACCATTTTTAGTCAGCTTCTCAAAGTTTCCAAGAACACACCAACAGCGAATCCCAGCCCATGGGCTGCAGCATCAGAAGAGGCAATGAAGTTAAACCCAGTGGGAAGGCTCGGGTGTGAGGCTGCACCTCTTGCCTGACTCTGCTGTGCGTGGGACAGTCCTCTCCCCTCTTTCAGCACCCACTTTTCCAGTGCTTTGGTCCCTATTCACTGCCCACGTGCTCTCCAGCTGCTCTGCCTTGGCACAGCTGATGCTGCACAGAGCACGGTTTGACACGGAGCACAGCACTATCCCCCACCTGATCCAGAGCCCTCTCTCCCCAAAAACACCTCCTACCCTTCCCACCCCAGAAGCCAGCACATGACTAAGGCAGCTGCTCATTTTCCCTGAAAAAAGGCAGGAAGGAACTCCAGAATTAAAGCTCTTCCATTCCTACCGCAATGGGAACATCCCTTCCCCCAGCCAAACGTCAGCCCCAACACCTCTGTGCTTTAAGAGGATGTCAGAAGGGAAAGACTCCCTGCCCTTACCCACCCACACCTACAGAGCTGCTTTCTGCACCGGGTGCTTCCAGCCTGGTAAGGCCAGTCTGCAGCATCTGGAGTTGCAGAAGGCACACGATGTTCCAAGCAAACTCTCGAGTGCCAGGACAGGAGATAGGGTTCTGGGTCTCACCCTTCTGAACAAAAACTAAGATTTACACTTCTTTCTGACATCCTACCACTGCATACTCACTTCAGTTTATTGGGGCCTTTGTTTGCTGAAGGCTGAAATTATTTTGTTGGGTGTTTTCATTCCTTTTTCTTCCTGGGAGTATCCCCCTTGTCTTCCCTCTAACAGGAAGAAAGAAAAAAGGAGGAAAAAAAATCACTCATGTCTTGAAAGTTCACACAAAGTACAGACCAATACAGCTCAGTTTTACAGATTCTGGTTGAAAACAGAAAAAATAAGATACTGGAACTCACAAAGTGGAAACCCAAGCACAGCAGATAGAGCTTTCAGGCTCACTGACAAGTAAACCTAAAATGACATTTTACCTATCTTGCTTGCATACATTAATTGCTTTCCAGTGGCAGGGATGGAACTGCTAAACCTCTCGATGCAAACTGTAATCTAAAGTAAGGCCCTTCCATTGCTGAAAACAAGCATTCCATCTGTCCTGGATGGGCTTTTTGTCCTCCTACTCAGTCTGAATGGTACAGAAACTTATTCAGATGCCTTGGGGCACAGTCAAGAACTGTAAGCAATTGTGCTTTGTGACACCCCTTATCGAAGGGAAGGAAAAACTCCAGTCACAGGAGAGTGAGATCCCTGAGATCCCCCAGATGTGCAGGGGGTTCTGATTGTATTGACAAGAATCTGAGAGGGGTGAAATTTAAACAGTCAGTGAAAATTGCTGCCATCGTCTTCCAGAAGCACGGGAACCATTAAGGCAGAGAGCCAATCACTGAAAGATTTTTACAGATTTTATAACATCGATTGTGCAGCATCAAGTGTGCAAATCATCAGCTCAGCTGAAGGAGAAACTTCAGAACCGTTTGCTACAAGCCAAGAAAATGTAAAAGAAAGTGCCCTTATCTCTTGGCATTACCCACAGTGTGCCTGCTGGTTTCTGCCTCTCTCCCAGAGTGCAGAGAAACATGGAACCATGGAGCAGCTTCTCAGCAGTGCTGCTCTCAATGAGTTCTCCTTCCAGGCTGCACTCCCGTCTGGGATACAGGCTCTGACTTGGGATTTCCTGCAGTCAGGGAGTCCACAGGCAGTGCCCATTCACCATGAAGCCTGCAGACAACTCTTGCTGCAGCTGACCCAGGCCCCTTTGGGAGTCAGCTTCCCAAAAAACACTTGGGAGCATCGACCTGCTCAGTTAAATGAAGGGCTCTCTTGGAATTCAAGGGAAAGCCACTGCAATGGCTGAGGGACTCTGCAAAGGGCTCCCTGGAAAGCCCCTGAGTGCACCCAGCCACCTCTCAGGCATCACTGCTGGCATCACAGCAGCTCCAAGGAAACCCAAGCAAGCTTTTTGCCCATTTATCCATGTGCCAAGTGCCTCAGTACCACACTGCTTGTAATGGGGGGCACAGGAAGGGGGCACCGCCACCCTACAAAGCTCTGCTTGGGCTGAAACCCAGAGAAACCCAGCAGTGCTGGCGGGGGCTGGTCAGCCACAAGCTGCCACAGCCTGCTGCCAAAACCTCCTCTGACAGAGGAGGGCTGGGGATTTCTTCTTGCAGGAAACTAGGATTCCAAGAAAAGCCCCAAAACACCAGAGCATGTTAGACAGCTTACAGGGCTTTCCATTTGCTCAGGAGGGGATCTGTGACCAATTGGAAACAGCGGTGGGAACACACCCCTTAGAAGTTTGGTAACACCATTAGAGAAGGATCATGGCTCTACTGCCAACCTATGAAGTGGAAACTCCACATGGGTTTTCCAAACACCACCTTGGTCATTGTCCAAACCCACCTCCCCCTGCCCCTCTCACCTTCTTCTTTCCAGGGGGCTCCTCAGGACTCTTCATGGCTTTCCTCTTCCAGTCCGGCTTCCTTGCAGGCGAGAACAACTTCTTCTCCCCAGGAGGCAAGGGCACTTTCTCCTTGTGCAAATTGCCAGGCCTGTGCCTGCTGGGGATGAGAGCGTCACGTTCCTGGCCAGCTCCCAGGGGCCGGGGCTCCAGAAAGCCTTTGGCGTTGGCCTGCTGGGAGCCCTTGTCCTTTGGCTTCTCAGAGAGCTTGTGAGGTGCCGGCTTCAGGTCTTTCCTGTCTGTGGGTCTTTTTTGTCTTTCTGTCCTTTTGATGGCTTTTGGCTTCACTGTTTCTAGGACTTTGGGCTGGTCCTTGCAAGGCTTCTCTGTGACCTCCAAAGGACCAGGCTCACTCTCCACCTTCCGGACTCTCTTGGATTCATCAGGCACCAGGGGCTGGCCGGGCCTTTTGATACCCATGGTCTTCCTGGGCAAGGGCCCGTCAGTGTGCACAGGACGCTTCAGGAAGCTCTGTTTGCTTGTAACGTGACCTTCCAGAGAAGCCTTGGCCACTTGGCCACAGCTTCTGGGAGAAGTCTTGGCCACTTGGCCAAAACTCTTCTGAAACTCCTTGGCCACTTGGCCAAAACTCTTCTGAAACTCCCTGGCCACTTGCCCATCACGTTGGGATTCCTAGGATTAAAGGACAAAGTGCAAAGTAGCTCAGCGTGTAGCTTCACAATAAATACATCCACTGACACCTAAACGGTGTGTTGCTGGCACATTAGGGACATGTGCATTTTTGAATAAATACTTTTAAAACATCCTAAGAGCTGCCAAACAGCTGAGCTGAACTTCTGCTCAGCAGAAAGATCTCTTGGAATTTATCAGCAGCCCTGGCAAAAATGGGCTGGCTTACCTTTGCTGGCAATGGAAGATTGAAAGTCTCTTTTCTCAGAGGCGTCTGAAGAGGTGGCAGGAGAAGTGACAGTGAGTTCCTCATTTTCTGGAAAGAGAGGGAGAGAAGCAGCTCTCAGGAGTTTTGCTGATGGACACAAGAGAACGTTTCACCCTGCAGAGAGTCAGAGGGATCCAGCTCCTCATGGATTTGTACAGGCTTCCACCTGGAGATCTGTTATTGAAGAGCACCTACCTCCAATATTCCTTCAATGGACTGCACATAAATGTGCACAATGGGCTGAGACAAGAAAGAGGGAAGCAGTGTGAGCTTGTCTGGGTATTTTACTCATTGACAGGAAACAAGCATGCACTCAGCAAACATCTGATTACCAGCAGCTCTCTAAGTGTCATGCACGTCCATTCAGGACATGAGCAGCAGGTGCAGAGCCTTTGGACAAGGGCCACTCGGGAAAAGCAACCCCCAGCTTGAGGGAGGAGCAGCTCAGGCTGCCTGGGATGAGTTGTCACTCTGGCTCTAGAACTGCATTTGAGAATGCTACACTCACAGACTGAGAGGAAGGCTGATCTTACAACTCCAGCTTTTACCTCTACTTCTCCTCAGCACACCCCAAAACACACTTTCAGTGAGGGAAACATCTGCTGAGTGAACAGGAGCTCAGCAATGTATTTCTTCCCCACCCAATTCCTTTTTCAAGGAAATTCCCAATTTTCAGGAATTCCCAATTCCTTAATGGACGCAAAACATAGGCAAAACCAGAGATCTATTATTGAAGAGCACCAACCTTCCAAGTGTTTTCAGTTGATGGCACCTCAATGGGCTTCTTTTCCTGAAACAAGAACGAGGGAGGCAGAAGGAGTTTGTTTGCGTTTTTTTTGTTAGTTTTTTTACTAATTGACATGCACTCAGCCAGCATTTGCTTACCAACAGCTCTAGAAATGTCCTGCAAGCCCATTAATAATAAAGTGCTGCTAAGGATTAAAAGGCCCATCTGAGGGGGAGTTACTAATGGAGGCCAGGTAGAAAATGAACTGAAATCCCCACAGTCACCTCCTCTTCCTCTGAGAAAAATGCCAGTGTTCCCTTTGCAACCTGGCAGTCAGAGAACAATGTTTCCTTTCTTAAATTACTACTACTCCTGCTACTACTGCTACTATTTATCATTACTGTTGTTATTATTATTATATAAGTATGTTCCTGCAGTCTGCTTCCTTTATGGAATTTTGCTTTGAGGCAGCCAAGCTTTGCTTTCAAAGGCACAGGCTGCCTCTGCATTTAAAAGAGTTGAGCAAAAAGTTTCCTTAGTTAAAAAGAACAGTTAGAAATAATAGTTCCCAATTCTTCTAAGCCAGTCCTAGAGCAAGAGGAATATTTCTCATTCACCCAAATAAATGAGACTCCTAGTCCTTCTGAAGTCCACAGCAGTGTGGACAAGACACTGACATCTCACACATCGGGAAAGATGCAACACAGTTCATGCAAATCCTGGCTGACTTTATCCATCCTGTTCTTGCCCCTGCAGGACTTGCAACTCCCCAGCTACCATTTCTCACTCTCCCATTGCCTGGCAAAGTGATGGATTTAGCAGCCAAATTTGGACAAATGCATGTTCTGCAGGGGTGCCCAGAGACACACTGTGGAGACAAGTTGCCTTTGGGCTACCCCAGGGAGCTGAGTCGCCCCCCAGCTGATGGCAGAAGCCGGCAGGGACTCCACCCCTCTCTCAGAAACGCAGCCCCTCCTTCCCCCCCCTCACCACCCACTCCAAGGCAGATGCAGCATCCCTGCTCCTTACTTCACACTGACACTCCTTAACTGGGCTTCCCAGCAGCAAGGACAAACACTGCCCACTTCTGCTGGCCTGAGGGCTGGTTGCAGCACTCCGCACTCCCAAGACTTTGAGAGCCAGGATCGTGCTTTATCTTTTTGGCAACTGATGCTGAAGAATGGCTCCTGCAGAAGGCAAGGCCCTGCACTGCTTTACTTCTCTCAGCTTCCTCTCATTTTCCACAAGGTATTGCCCACAGTCCCTTGCAGCTGATCACCAGCCTTTCCCAGGAAAAGCTGACTGCAGCCTCTAGCTCTTCCTTCTCCTTCCAGAGGCCAAACACAGTTTGAAAACCTTCCCTGTGGCTCTCCTGGCCCAGCTGCCATGGCTCAGCACCATGGGCTCCTACATTCCATAGGGCACAGCAATATCCCAGGATGCTGAAGGATGAGCCTGCCAAAACCCCAACATGCACCTGGGAACCAAATGCCTTTGAGCTCTGGCGAGGCCAAGCCCCGAGAAAGGCAGGGCCCGTGTGCTGCTCCCTTGGCCTTGAGGGGCTGCCAGCAACAGAGCCCCCAACAACTGCACTCACCCTGACAGGCAGGAGTTGCGATTGTTCCGCTTTGGCTTCTGCCTTCCAATTGGAGGGACCCTCATCTCTGTCACAGTTCTGCTCAGGGCGAGGTGAGAGGTCTGGTGATTCCGGTGAGGATTTTCCCCAGATGTCCTCATAGGGCTTTGTCTTACTGCAGGTCCGCCGATGCCTGCGGGTGTGTGACTGGGACTTGGACTTTCTTGGAATCCATATGGGATTCAGAGGGGACTTGTGGCTCAGAAGTGCCTTGAAGTCCCAATCGCCCAGCACCTTCTTAACGCGCCTCGACAGCTCATCTTCTTTATCAGTCTGCAGCAGAACAACAGAGAGGGGGAATGTCAAAAACACCCCAAGCAAGAGATGCAGCTCAGCAAGAGACACTCCTCAGGATCTTCATGGAATCCCCACGCATCGCCACAAGGGAAGTCAGGCAAGCTCAGTGGAGCACATGGGAAGCTGCTGTGTTTGCAGTTGTCAGGCTCAAGTTTGCTACAGCCCATGCAGAAGACACAGCTCCCTCTCCCACCCCAAGCAAAGATGCAGCTCAGCAAGAGACACTCCTCAGGATCTTCATGGAATCCCCACGCATCGCCACAAGGGAAGTCAGGCAAGCTCAGTGGAGCACATGGGAAGCTGCTGTGTTTGCAGTTGTCAGGCTCAAGTTTGCTACAGCCCATGCAGAAGACACAGCTCCCTCTCCCACCCCAAGCCTCCTTCCTCCTCTCCTGCCAGCCTGCACCCCACTCCCATTACTTTGTAGGGTTTGGCAAAGAGGGGAGTCTCCTCCGAGAATGGATCTTTCTCCTCTGGAGCCGCCTGCCTCCTGCGCCTGTCTCGCTCCAGAATGCGGAGCAAGTCTCTGTTGTTGTGCCAGCTTTCAGAAAGAGAAAGAGAAAGAGAAAGAGAAAGGAGAGTTAACACTTGAAGCCCTGTTTCTACTCCCTGCACACACTGGGGCGTTCACACAAGGGCACAGGTCCAGCAGCAAAGCAATGCTGAAATCCACAGGATGGTGACAGTGCCCAAATCAGTTCTGTCCAGCGTGTGCTGTGCCCCAGAGCAACGAGACACACAAGGAACAGCACGCATCCTTCTCAGGGATTGCTACTGCTCATCCCAGCCATCAAGAAGGGTGGGAAGGGAAAAACTGTCCCCCCATTTCCCTGTGAAACAAATGGGGAAGCAGTCACTGGGGGCAGTCAGCAGGTGAGCTGGCAAACCCACTTGCAGTGATCAATGGGAGAAACTGCCATTCTTGTTCTCCTTCTGACTTCCCACCCCACTCTCCCACTGAGCGTCAAAGAGAATCCTCTCTTTTGAAGGTCTTGCCACTTTCAACGCCTGAACTTTGTCCACTTTATAAACAGCCTTACAAATGCACTCTCTACTGTAAACGGATATGCGGAGAGCTGCGTACTGACAATCATGTAGCTGCATTTAAAGCCTTCCCACCAACGAGATTAGATAGGAGATCTCAGACATTCAGAAAACACCAGCTCAAATGCCCCTGTTCCTCTTCAGCCACATGTGCATGTACTCAATTCCACCAGCCCCACATCAAAACACTGATAAGGCTGTGTCCCATCATGGGAAACCAGATCCTTTAAACTGTCCCTGGTCTGTGAAAGGCTACTGCAAAATGAGGGAAACTCTGCCTCTGACATTTGTGGACATTGGGGAAGGAAAAGGCAGCAGGCATGGTAGATGCAGGAATCTAGTTCTACTCTACTGCACAGTCTACTCTATACCTACAATTCCTGGATTCTTCTTCACTCATCCAACTTCCCAAGTGCCCCAGGATGCAAGGGGAGAGCCTTGTGTGCCCCTGCAATGACACCTTCCCAAATACCACACCCATAATCAGCTCCTGAAAGTTTAATCACCCCTAGAGCAGAAGCACAGCTGCCTCATCTCATGCTGAGGGGCTGTTATTGGCAATAAATCAGGTTTTTGCACTGGATGGCATTCCTAATTCAGAGTAGAAGAGTCTGCTGTCTACTGAAATGCCCAGCTTCTTCAGATAAGCCCGTAGCTCTCCCAGCCTCCGCAGCCCTGGAGACACCATTGCTGCCCATCTCTGCCCTGGCCATTGAAGGTGTTTGGCAAGATGCTCTTCAAAACCTTTGCAAACCTGCGCTCTGCTGTTCCTCACAAGCCTGCACACTTCCCTTAAGGCCAGGGAACTTTGGAAGCTTTGGGAACTGGACCTCCAGCCTTAGCACCAACACGCCCAGCACCTGGGAACCTTGGAACAGGGGGACTCCACAGTCCTACCCCCTCCATCTCCAGGGGGAACACAGCTCAGTATTGGAGAGTTAAAAACAGTGCTGTACTTGCTGCAGCTGGTCTACACTTGATGTGTCACCAGGAAAACCCAAACATCCCGACTGTTCAAAGAGGCAAGTGAAACTGAATGTCTGCCCTGAAACATCAGCTCAGGCCTCCTCACCTTCAAACATGTTCCACAAGAAGTAAAAACTTGCACAAAGCGCCCCCACCCCAAAAAACACAGCTCCTGCTTTGCTGCACACTGAAACAGGAAAATACTCCTAGGCCCAAAGCTTCCCAAACTGCAGAAGGGAGTGCCCTGGCCCCAGGAACAAGAGATTGGCTTCAGAAAGTTCAGCCCAGAACCTGCCCAGACCCACGACATCATCCAGGCCTGAGCCTGTTACAGGAGCTCTGAAAATACCAAGGTGCTCTGAAGCCACTCCCACTGACAGGACAATCCTTACTTAACTGCATTAAGGGGGGATTATTTTTTAAACTGTCTCAACATTCATCAGAGCACCTGGGAAGCCAAGATTACATCAAATTAATTCCTACCTATTGTCTCTGTTCAGGTTGTCCGTAGGTTCCATTACGAAGCCTCAGTTCGATCAGCTTCTCTGGAAGAGAACAAACAGAATTCACCATCTGCATGAGTTCAGACCTAAAGCAGGGGTCCAGATCTCCGGGGACTTGCTGCACTCAGAGCCTTGAGTGCCCATCTGGGAGTCACTGCAGTGCTCCTAAACATCAACCATGCAAACATGGGGATTCCACGTAGCTGAGAAGGGGAGAACCAAGAGATCCATTTTCCCCTGCCCCCAGTGCTGGTGCTGCATTTCAGGTCAGCTCCTAGCTCCACACTGGGCCAAGAGCATGACAAACCAGGCCATGCTACACGCTCCAGGATATCTGGTTCCATTTTAAGTGTAAATGTGCCCTTAGAACCCTGCCCTTGGACAACCAAATGGGCCTCACGTGAATGGCAGCATCTGTGGAAAGGGGAGGGAAAGAAAAGGAGAAAAGAAAGCCCTAAAAAGACAGCTCTAGATTAAAAGGTAATGAGATCCCTCAGCAGAAGCAAAAAATCTCCAAGAGGCAGAAACAGGACTGAAAACATTTCCATTTCAATTTGTGACCTTCATTTGCAGCATCTCACAGTCCAGAGGGAGCAGAATGAATTCTCACTGGGGAGGAGGCTACAGGAGCATTGTGGGAAGTCTTGTGAACCACCCCACTGAGGGCAGCTGACATGAGACAGGAGCACAGACACTTGGGGGAAGAGGGGAAGCAGCAGCTGAGCTCCAGGCCACGGCTTTAACACCAGGCAAGGGACCAGCAGGGAACCATTCTGCAAGCCACAGAAACACACGGGCCACTGCGGATGGAATCCTGTCAGACCCCCACCTCCCCCTGCAGCTGGGAAGCCTCAGAATAGGCACTCACACTAAGCTGAGAGGACAGATCTGGAAGCAAACAAACACTGCAGCTTTGTTCCCTCCTCACAATCATGAAAACCGTAACACTGGCTGGGAAATAAACTGCCTTGAAAGAACAAGGTGCCCACTTGGATTTAAAGAGGAACAAAGGTGGGAGAAGTTGGAAGCGCATACTGGGAGGAGTCATTCCAGGTTTCTTCCAACTTCTCTTGAATGGACCGGGCATTGGCACAACTTGGGCAGAGAGAGATGCACGCACCCATGTGAATAGACAGCATGGCAGGGAAACCTGCTCTGTCACCAGCTTGTCCTTAACATGGCCACAAAGCACGTGAGTGGCCAGCAGCAAAATCCAGACTTCACTAGACAGGCAAAAAGTTTTGCAAATGCCCTGGACAGGGCCAGGTTTTCAACCTCGCTGACGCCCCATGGATCTGAGGTTGCGCAGGCGTCCTTAACCTGACACGATTGCCACAGGGCACAAATGCTTTTGCAACCAAGCTGTGCTTCTGAACACGAGCTTTCCTCGCTGGGGAGATGAAGGCAGGTACCCAAGTGACCCTGATGGGAATTCTTACAAGGTTTTGACAGTGCTGTATTTGGCCAGACTCATTGCTGCATCCCTTAGCAGGACATCTTTGATTGCTCTTCTTGCTGCCTTTCTCCGTCCAGCCACAGGCAAAGAGCTGCTCTGAAGGAGCAAGGAAGCTTGGAGGCTGCTTGGAGACCTAAACCTTATGTACCCATCTCAAGAGCTTTTCCTTCAGATCTTGCTATCACTGACCTTCACATGCTCTTTTTATGGGCAAAGCATGCTGTTTTGCACACATTCAGGTATTTGAAGGGTCACCTTGACATACAGGCAGAGAACACACCGGATTCGTAGAAATACAGAACTACAGAACCACAGAATGTTTTAGCTTGGAAGGGGCCTTAAAGATTATCTACTTCCAACCCTCCTTCCATGGGCAGGGACACCTTTCGCTAGACCAGGCTGCTCAAAGGCCTGTCCAACCTGAACTCAAAGTATTAAAATATTCTGGTGGCCATTGGACTTATATACATATAATATACCAGTAGATGTACAAGACCATTGTGATTAAAATGGCCTTGATTCTTAAAAGTGGAAAGTAATAAATCCATAGCTTTGGCTTCACTTTGGGATGTGGGTTCTTCCACACCGGCTTTGCCACCTCTCTCTGGAGTCACTGCCTGTGACAGTTCAACGGGAAGAGCGGCCCCTCGCAGCCGCTCTCAATCCCGACAACAGGGCAATCCCAGGCCCCAGCTGCTGCAGGCACTGCCCAGGAAAAGCCCAGAGTTTCCCCTGCCACACATCTGCTGGCTCTCCGCTCAAGCCTCTCCTCCTCAGTGCTGGCACCTTTTGGCAGCACACGGGGCAGAACCCAGGGGCCTCTGTGCTGCCCTCCTTTCCCAGGGACTGCCTGGCTCTGCTGCGCCTCAAAGACACTGAGGATTAAAGCTGAATCAGCAGCAAGCCCTCCTGCAACCTTGCCCTCTCCACCCGACATTAATTTGTCCCACTGAGGGCTGGGTAATAATACTCTGAAATAATTGCACAAACAAGGCCTTAAAGGCAGTCGCTCTGGTCAGAGGTCTCTTTCCCAGCAAACTGCTGTCAGCTCGCAGAGGCAGCAGTAAGAACCCGCATTTGAAGCTGTTCCTGTTGCTGCACGGTGCAGGAAGGCAGCAGAGC
This sequence comes from Aphelocoma coerulescens, assembly GCF_041296385.1. Taxonomy (NCBI): domain Eukaryota; kingdom Metazoa; phylum Chordata; class Aves; order Passeriformes; family Corvidae; genus Aphelocoma; species Aphelocoma coerulescens. Next base: position 536,887 of record NW_027183479.1, read on the forward strand.
CATCCGTGGCTGGCCCGTTTGCCCCCACGCAGCCAAGGGGAGAATCACCTGGCACAAGTGGGCCTTGCGGGCGAGGAATGCCTCCTGGAACAGCAGTGCCGCTGCCAACAGGCCCTCTGACCAAGGAATGCCTCCGGGAACGGCAGTGCCGCTGCCAACAGGCCCTCTGACCAAGGAATGCCTCCGGGAACGGCAGTGGCGCTGCCAACAGGCTCTCTGGCCAAGGAATGCCTCCCACAATGGCAGCCGCGCTCGCTCCGTGCTGCTGCAGCCCGCGGGGCGATTCCCGAAGACGCTTCTGCTGTTGCCATGGCCCCGGTGGCAACGGAGCGTCACAGGCACGGCCGGGGCGGTGTCCAGGTGCCCAGGGCGGGGCTCAGAGGGCACGGAACCCTGCTGGAGCCCCGCCCGCACCCCCTGCTGCACACGGGAGCCCAGCCCTGCCCGGCAGCCGCACACGGGCTGTGCCCGAGGCGGGGCCGCACGGCCCTGCGCCACCGAGCCGCAGGGCCCTGCCCGGCAGCTGAGAAGGAGCCACTGAGGGAGCCCTCAGGGCCCAGGGCCAGAGCTGCAGCTGCTTTGTCCAAAGGCTCAGGGGCATCCCATGAGTAAAGCTGGCAAGAAATTCACTGATGGGACTTGCACGTCTTGTGGCCCTTGAGCACTGATGGAAACTCAGGGAGGCTGTGTCCCGGTCCAGACAGGAGAGCCCCTGGACTGGGGCCTCTGCAACAAGAATTTCACATGTAAATTACTTGGTAATGGGATAAAAAACCAAGACACCAGAACAACCCAACTTATGTATATCATTCGCAAGTTCTTGATTCTTTCAAGCAGAGATAAGTCTTGAGAGACTTCATGTGAAAAAGCATTCTGCACACTGAGTGACTCCATCAGATGGGGAATGCAGTCTTAAATCCTCTCGGCCAAATAGACACAAATAATCTAAAAAAGTCAATTTCCCTGAGGCTCTCTCTTGGCACCGTGGTTTCTTCTCCGGCTGCAATCTGGGCCATACCTTTTTTTCCCCCTCTTGAGTATTTTATCCCAGCGGCATTACTGCCATTGCTGATGGGCTCCTTTATGGCCAGCGGTGGGCACGTCTTGGTCTTATTTTTAAGGGAACTATTTCATTTCTGGCCAGGAAAAGGAAAGTGAAAAATGCTAGAAACCAACCACATAAAGTCAAGTTTTAAAATGATGGAAGGCAGTATGTAAATAAGTTGAGAGTGTTCCATCCTAACCTGTTTTTTCATTTCATTGTATTAATTCAGGTTGGTTGATGCTCTGATAAGAAAAATGTCTTCCTTTCTTCTGCTGCTTCTGACATTTGAACATCGCTGTGAGAGGTTTTGGTTGTACTTCAGGGCCCTTGTGGAGCCCTTCCAGCACAGAATATTCTATGATTCTGTGACCTGGAGCAATGCTCCTGTGCTCGGCACTGCTGAGGGTGCATCTGGAATCCCGGGCCCGCTTTTGGGAGCGCACTACGAGGCTGGGGCGCGTCCAGGAGATGGGCATGGAGCTGGTGCAGGCTCCGGAGCACAGGTGTGATGAGGAGCAGCTGAGGGAGCTGGGGGTGCTCAGCCTGGAGCAGAGGAGGCTCGGGAGGCACCCGCGGGAGTTGGCAGGTGCTGGCAGAGGCCGCTGCTGTTCTCCCTCGCAGCCTGAGGGCAGCTGTGGCACCCGGCCTCAGGAGGGCTGAGCGGCTTTCCCAGGAGCTTCCTGCCGCATCCCACAGCACCGGGAAGGGGGCTGCTGCCGTTCTTTCGGGTAGAGAGGGCTTCAAAGGTGCCCGGGAAGAGGCCGGGGGTGCGGAGGGCTCAGGCAGGCAGCCCGGGGGCCGCTGGTGCCACGGAGGGAGAGGGAATTGTGCGTGGCCGAAGGGGAAAGCTGCCAGCGGCGTCCGGCTGTGGGCAAGGCCTGTGGCCCCCGTGGAGCCGGGAGGGCTGCCGGGAAACGGGACGGGGGCAGCTGCCCTGTGCCTGGAACCCTGCCAGCCCTGGGGCTGAGGCACCTGGGTGACACCAAATCCCGCCTGGCACACGGCGTGTCCCTGCAGCCCCGTGTGCCTTGGCAGCGCTCTGGAAGTGTGTGGGATACAGAACAGGCCCGTTTCCTGCCTTTGCCATAAATCCAGTGCATTTCCCGGCCTCCTTGGGATGTTCCCTATGGCACAGTGCCATGACACAGTTACAGGGCTGTGGGGAGAGAAGAAACCTGGAAGTCTTTCATGGAACAATACCCTGTTCCTTCCAGCCAGCTCAGTGGCTGCCCTTCATGAAGTGGGATCATTTGTGTTACCCCACATTATTTTGAAAATGGACTGACATAGTTGGATTCTAGCTAGGAAATCTCAAACTTATCTCGGTTTGACTCATGGAACAAAATAATTTCTATATAAACCAGCATTTTTTTGTTCTAATGTAATTGTGGAAAGCTGGGAAAGAAGAATCCAAATTCTTATGCTTGATCTTGACATCCTGCAAGTACAGCTATGGTATACTTCAAATAACTTCCTTACAGAGGGAAAATATCTTCTATTATTCAAATCCTTGCTATATGATTTCAATTTATGACTAAACATTTGTATTTATATGTTCTGTGTAGCTGAATCAGAAGGCCTGTGTGTATATTCAGCCTGGTGACGGTGGGAGTAACAGTGATAGAGTACTTAGGGAATGATCCAACCAGGAGCTGATGTCACCAATGAATTATAATTGATGTCAGTAGTTTGAATTCTTGTCATCTACCCACATGATCCTAATGCTGGCAGCCTGTGGAATGTGATGCATGGGCAACTAGTGCGAAGTGATTATTTATTTTTTAATGGAACAGGTGGAGATTTCCTTTTCCACCTTAAAAACCCTCTGGAGCAACTATTTCTGCATTCTCTGTTTGCTTGCTACCTTTTTTTTTTTTTTTTAATTGGCCCAGACATACAACTTGAGGAGCCAGCTGTGTCTGTTGTGCTGCACCCAGGTTTGGACTGTCTCCTAGCTATGAATTCCTTATGCTTTTATGTGAATATTGAGCAGAAACATTCTTGAGCCCCATTTGGAATCAGGAGTATTAATGAAAGACATGTACAGTGTGGAGGAAAAATGGAAAGCTTTCACCTTTTAGTTGTATTTCTGCTGCTGTAACACTGGACTAGCATGGTGATAAATGAAGATTCCAGAATCTCTCACTGATACCAAGCAGCCATGTTTTATTCACCATCTTATGACCATTACTGATAACTTGTTTTCATACTGAAATACAGTGGATTGTGGGGGAATACAGGGGAATATGACTGTAGTAAGGAAGCTGCTCAGCTGTGTTTGAGGCACAATGAAACTATTTGTGCCGATGAAACCTTTTGTTTAACAGTTCTTTCAACTTGACTCTAGATACCTTAATGTAGTGGGTGAACCTGAGTTGATGGACAGTCTTTTAGACTAATGACGCTTCTCGCAATTTACATATTTAAACCACGTGGAAAGGCGGGAATTGCCTTTTGTCCCAGTTCGCCTGCCAGAAGGTGGGGGGGCTTCGAGCCTCTGGGCCCTGCTGGGCCAGGCCGGGCCCCCTGCTACCTTCCCCTTTTCCCAATGCCGCAGCGTGGACCCTGGGTCTCTGGGGGAGGAACTATCCCAGAGCCGCAGGCAGCTAAAACCAGCCATGGTCTGCCACACAGCTAAACCCATCCGGCGCGGCTTCTTGGGACTGGCGGGTCCCTCTCCTCTCCACGTGGAGCCGGTGGAGCCAGCAGGAGCCAGTGGAGCCTCCTTTCTGCAGTCAGCACACTTCGTGCTAAACTGAGGAAGACACCATGCAGCCAGCAGCACAGAGGGAGCGAGGCTTTCTTCTGCTGTAAAGCCAGAACAAGAACACTCTTCAACATGGCAGTTTCAGAGCCAGAGAGAAAGAGAAAGAGAGTCATGTGAGACAAAGCTGAAAATGGCAACCGGAGAAAAGAGGGTGCCACGTTTTTCACGTGTAGCTTAAAAAAACTTTCTTGCCTGCCGTGGGAAGAAACTGTAATATCACAATCTGTTTGTCTCTAATCCATTTGAAGTACATGGGGGGATGGAGAATTCATGTGTGGCCCATGAAGACTGTGAAGAGTGCCTATGCCAGGCTATATAGAAGCAGTGAGAGGCTTTTAGAGGCTTGTGGGGAAGAACGCCTTTGTGTTCAGGTCAAAATAACTCGTCCTTAAAAAGATTAATAACCCCGTGTGATGGCCCATGTTTGGCAGTGTGAAGGAACTGAGATTTTTCACGGAAGAGATGTTTTACACCAGAGCAGATTGTTTCTTTCTGGGTGGGACTGCTGTTGATGGCAGTTTGGGAACCACGTGCAGCTGAAGAAAACCCTTTTTCCCTTAAGCGTAAGAGAGAGACTTACCAAGAACTGTAACACTGACTAACATCCCATGTTCTGTTACCCTTTGTGTGAGTTGGATAAAAGGAGGAAAGTGCTGGAGAGTGGGAGGGGGTTTGCTTTAATTTCTTGTTATTTCTCTTTACTTTTAATTCTATTAGTAATAAAACTCTTACTGCAGCTGTTTAAGGTTTGTGCCTGCTTTGCTTTTTCCTAGTTCTTATCTCACAGAAGGAAAATAAGTAAGTAATAGATATTTTGAACCAAACCACTGCACTTAATTAGTGTTTCTGCCCGGTTTCTGAACTAAACCCGCTACACTTATACAAATGGCATTGATCCAAAACCTGTCAAAGTCAGCTGAAAGGTGACTGCAGCACTTGGAGGGTTTGGGGTTTTTTTTCAGAGAAGTGTAACTTCCATCAAAATAAAGACAAAAACGGCCTAGATCCCAGCAGACTGGCATTTCCTGACCTGTTTTCTGTCTCTTGCTAAATAGTCTTTGAAGTTTTTTTGGTTTTGGGGGGATGAGGCCCCATTTTTTACTTTACCAAGCCTTAATTATTTAGCTAAAGTTACAAATTAATTTAGGTTTTATACTCTCTCTCATCTTCCTTTTGAACTTTTTCAGCATTTGCAACTGTTTCCCTTTCATATAGGTTTCTACTTTCTTTTTCAGACCTGGTGGGTTTTGGTGTTTTCTTCCTTTTGTGTTTCTCCAACTTTTCACTCCTTTTATCTCCTTCACTGTTTATTCCCCTGAACTGCTTTCTATCTTTCTGACCTCTTTCAGTAAATTTTAGCTATCCAGCAAATCAAAGCCAACAGCAAATATTCTTGCATTCACAGGACAGCTGTTGTAAATAAATATAATTTCACTTGAAGGAATTGATAGGAACAGTGCCAACCACCCAAAATAAACCAAAGTTTGAGATGCTGGTGGGATGGACTGTTCATCAGAGAGAAAAGAAATGACCTGTCATTTGGATTATTAATGTACTGTTCTTTACTAGTTTAGTACTGGTAAATATATATTCATACTGTCTCTAAGGGTTACAGAAAGAAAATCCATTTTTCGTAGTAGCAGGATCCATGTGCCAAGCACATGGCCAGCTTTTACCTGCTCACAGCAATCTAATCCTTTTCCTCAAGGTCTTGTAACACTTGGCATGACATCAACTCCTCCTTAGGAGTAATAAAACCAAGAAAGCAGTAAACTAGGGCAGTATTTTTAGGAAAACACTAAAAAGAGGCGTCTGTCTCTTATGAAATTCAAGGCTTTTATGAAATATATTTTGACAAGAGGAAAACATGGAGAGAGACTATTTAGAAGAGCATGGCAAAACAAGGGAGAATGACTTCAAACTGAAAAAGGTTTAGATTAGGTATTAGGAATAAATTCTTGTGAGGATGATGAGGCACTGGAAGAGGTTGCTCAGAGAAGTTGTGGATGCCCCACTCCTGGAAGTGTCCAAGGCCAGGCTGGATGGGGCTCTGAGCAACTTGGTCTAGTGGAAGATGCCCCTGCCCATGGCAGAGGGTTGGAACGAGATGATCTTTAAGGTCCCTCCCAACCCAAACCATTCTGTGATTCTATGGTCATAACTGCAGAACTGGCAACCTTCTAATTTCATATTGGCCGGTTTTAAAGATACCATTTGTTGTAATTTTCAGTGTTGTTTCTCTGAAAAATTCAAGTGTAAAGTACATAATGTGAATGCTTCATTTTCCTAGAAATTGCCCCTTCATATTCCTCCTACAAAGTACCGAATAGGAAGCTGAGTGATTTTTCAGCTTTATGGAATAAAGTTTTCCCATTTGTTATTTTTGGACTAAAAGTACTAAAGTCTCAACATAAAGAATGGATTCCTTAGAATGCACTTAGTATCTCTTAAAAACTCTGGAAAATGTTACTGTAAAAAGGGTAATATACCTGCTGTTCCAGCCTTTTCCCAGTTCTGAAATATGGAATTGGTGAAGAATTAGTGAGACATTAAACAGGTGTTGAAACTTACATTAGTATTGTGCATAGTAAAAGTTGCTCAGCAATCTTTGGTTTTATTAAATGGTCTCTTTCAGTAAGCAGAGGCTTCTGGAGTACTTTTTTTTTGCAAATTTTGGGAAAATCATCAGCTAAATGGAGAACAGAGTCAATTCTTGATGTGAACCACTTTTATCTTGCTTATTTCTTGTCTAGACTTTGTCCATTACCTGTAAGCAGTGAAAATTTTCTGAAATTAGATGTTATAATCTTTTACAATAAAGCATACTTCTTGGAAAATAAGGCCTGATTTTGCTAGAAAAGAAAGATAATTAATGAGCTGGTAGCTTATGCCTTCAAGACCAGTTGTTAATTGGTTACCTTTGTTGTGTGAAAACAGATCACATAAGAATTGTACAGAATACGTCTAAAGATGTAATGCTTCTCTAAAGAGTTAATTTTCTAAAACAAGGAAACTGCTGTTTAAAATGCTTTAACTGCTGTTAAAGTTTGTTGTCTTTGTATATAGCGGTACTTTCGTCTTTTCTTTTTGGTAAGTTTTCCTTTGGGGAATACAAAATAGCTACTGTTCTAATAAATTATTTTCTTGAAAGCAAACTTCATTGCTTAGGTTATTCCTATCAGAAGTGCAGGAATCAAATACTTGTACACTGAGGCTCCTTGACTTGGTCATGCAGCTATTCTCAGTTGCAGACGGGATGCAGAATAACTCATCTAAAACAGAGAATCATTCTTGGTCTTGTTCTGAGTTCTGGCCCAGGGCATATGCTCACACCCACTGAACTCACTCACTGATGGGAACTGTTACCAGGTTCCAGTGAAACTTACAGTAATGGCAGTATTGGACCAGAAATAATTTTGGTTTTAATTGGTCCCTGATTTATTATTACCACAGGCCTGGGCCCTAGGGTATATCACCATGTCCTGCAGCCATAGGGAGGAGGAGGAGAGATGATCCAGCAGGCAGGAATTGTGCAGCAAGATTGATCTATTTAATTATTTTACAAACTCTTTTATAGACTTTTTCTTTATAGTCTAATTGGACAAAGGATCAGCCACCCCTTGGGGGTGGTTGGCTAAAATCCTAAAACATCCATTGCCAAAATATTTTTCTACTATACCATAAACAAGACTTCTCAAGGTTGCAGGTGGCTTGGTTGTTTACATTCCCTGCCACCTCTTCTGTGAGAGAGAAAAGTCTCTCACGGACTTAGAAAATAGCAAGAAAATCCTTGCTAGCAGCATTTTTGTATCTACAATTTATCAGTCTAAAACTCAGCTGTCCTTAAAGAACTTTATTTTGCTTGCTGTAATGTTATCAGGCTGGTAGTTGCTTATAAGGGGTTATGGGCTGCCCTCTAGTGAAGAGAAGGGAACTTCCTTAGAAAGAGCTGCACTGTAAGAGCCACCATTCAGGATGAATTGTAACAGAAGGTAAGACTAAAACCCATGATCAAACAGTAGCGGTGGTCATGGAACACACTGTCTTTACATACAAAAAGAAATATGCCTAAAGTTAGGTAATTCCTCTCCTGAGAATTTTTGAGAACAGCGTGGTAACAACCTGATTTAATAATTTTAGATTGACTGGTGTAATGTAAATGTGTTAATCCTCTTTACCAGGATCTGAAATCTATGGGTGAGTGATGGTGGATCCAGTTCAGAATCTCTGTGTCTCCTTCAGCTGCAACACTGAGGTGTTCCTTTGCCCTGGTGCAGTGCCCAAGTACAGCCAGACCATCAGGAACAGGGATGGATGTCTGGGATGGATGCCTGGCTGACTCACCCAGATTCAAGATCCTGGTATGTCAACAAAGCATGCATGGGATGGCAGGCATTTTTAGATCCGGAGGGCCTTTTTGCATAGGGAAAAACGTAAGAAATTAGACTTGATTTTCTTGCAACTTAAAAAAAAGTGATTGATGTATATATATATAACATATATATTTACATATATATATATTTCTATGAAATAAAAGGAGAGAAAAGTCAGATTAATTAGAATTCCCCGTGCCTCTTTCTGGGTCTCCTGAAGTGGAGTTTTTGCGTGAATTAGACCTGTGTTTTGTTAGATAAATGCAATAGCCTTTCTGCATTGACACTAAGAAGAAACAAGCTCTTTTAGAACATACTGTATCTGCTCTACTCCAGCAGTCTGCCTTAAGAAAAGATGAATCCTTTCCCCAAGTGCCTCTTTCTGCCATTGACTTGAATTAAGATGTATTTCACAGCAGACCTGGGACCTCTGTCTGGATGAATCTGATACTTGGTGCTTTCCAAATGGAAAACTTGGTGCTTATAGTAAATGTGCACGAGGGGGGTTCTGGTTTGTTGGGGCTTTCTATGTGTTTGGGTGTATTTTTTAAGGTGGCAGAGAGTGTTGTCTCAAATCTTAATGAGGATCCCAGCCATAAGGACAGGAGGCTCTCACAGGTAAAGCTGTAATTGCAGTTGTCTGCAAGGAAAGCATGGCACACAGTCAGTGAGAATTAAAACTATTGTAAAGCCACACTAGAAAAATAGTATGTCGATGCTTTAAATGCTTTCAAACATTCTTAAATGGATTCTAGCACTTCAGAATAATTGACTGCTTTCCCATATTGTACAATAAGAGCCTATTTGTTTGCTTGATAATAACATCAAAATACGGGAAAATACATTTAAAAAGGGAGCTTATTTTTTCCAGATGCTGGGGGAAACACTTGAATAATCTACAAGCAAAGTATTTTGCTTGTTTTACTTACTTACTGAAAGAAAAGGGATTTTCTCTAACTTGCAGGACACCATTTGGGAGACTAAGGTTTAGTTCCTTTCACTTACTGCATGTGTACACTCAACCACTATTACAAATGAAGTGCTTGCTTAGCTACTTAATAAATCTTTCCCTTCTGCTTGCTCAAAAAGTTTTTATTTAGACTACTTTAAAACCAAATGCTCGTGGTTTGTTTTGGATTGGGATTCTTTGATGGCATTTTGGTGAAAATGGATACTTTTAAAGCTTCAGCATTAAAGCATTTTCCTTTAGGGTTCGCTAAGTTTAAGCAGTTTAACTGATTTCTTCGAGGGCTGCGAGGACAATTCAACGTGTGACATGCTGTGGCCTGGCTGTTAACACTGCTACACATATCACGTTGTTGGACTTTTTGAAGAGCCAAGTGTGGTTACTCAGCTTGTTCTCAGCAGGTGTTTGCAAATCAGTCACAGGCAAATAGGAACTCATGTCCTGTGCCAGTAGGAGCTGTGCTGCTGTACAGGAAATCTGCATCTGGGACTCCTCAGCAAAGCTGACTTTTCATCATTTCTGTTTACACAAAACTGCTGCCTTTGGATTGGTGTTCTTAACAGGCCAAAACTGAGCAGAGCTTATGAGCATTTGCTCTGTTTTTGTTTGTTTTCCTAGTAAATTCCAAAGTGAAGCTACATTAGATGATGGCATCTCAGTCAACAGATGCCAGATACTGCACCAGGAAGGGACAATTGTAGGGATCACTCGTGCATGGCACTGTATGACTGGCTCAGGGCAGAGTGAGGGCTGCTAATTACAGCTGTGCACAGCTGGAGTCAGCACCAGCTCCTTTCACTCCAGTCACAACTATCTCTGCATTTACCACAGCTGAGTGTGTGAGAAGGAGTTGTTTCCCAAACAGTCCCGTTTTCTGTTCTGACTTTGCGGTTGTTTGCCAACAGACCCAATTCTGCCACGCTTAGGCCATTCTAATGAAGTGCAGACCACAGCATAACTCACCAACCTTTCTTTGGGCTCAGATTTTAAGCAGAAAGTGCTAACAGTTTTGTTCCAATCATTATTTTTAAAGTAAATAACCAGCCTTTCCAAAAATTTCACGTGGTCTTTTTAAAGGCAGGTACCCCCCTCCATCTCTTCTTTTGCAAGGCAGAAAAGCATTACCCTCAAAAACCACAAAGTTTCCCAAAGGTAACCAAAATAACTTACAACTGTATTTCAAACAAAAATAATATGCAGATCTTTGCATTGAACAATAAAAACAAAACAGAACTGTTTGTAAGGCTTCAAAAGAACAGAGAACTTGGAACTATTTACATCCTGGAGACCCAGTCAAGGCACACTGGATTCCAGTCTGGGTCACTGTAAATTCGGTCTCATTCGGTGCACGAGGTCAGTCCGGCTCTTGGTCACGTCACTTGGCTTTGTCCAGCAGAAAGGTCTGGAACAAAGGGAGGGAAGAGAAAACATTTGGTTGGACTCATCCAACAGGCACACTGGCAGAGTCCAGTCAATGACTGCAGTCACTTGGCTCCAAGAGGACCTGCAAAGCCTTTTGGCTTTCAGCAGGTGCCGCTTTAGGGAGAGGGTTTTTACAGCCTCCCAGCCCTTCAGCCAGGCACATCGTGCTCATTTTCTTTTGCAAGCTTGCCAGCAGATCAAGGCAATGCATCCCTTTGCCCAGAGGGGCTCACAGAGCTTTGTGTTTTATGGAAAATGACACTGCAAAGGCCCCGTGGGATGGCAGGTTACAGCTTCTGAGTATTCCCCACTGCTTGCACCACAGGACAACACAACATTTGTAATGACTAAGATGTACAATAAAAAATGTGGCAGCAACTCGAGGAATTTCTGTTGGCCAATACTGGTCACAGGCCCAGCAAGGAGTCAAAAATTCAAGTGCTGCCCAGCTGTAGCCAAGCTACCTAGCAGGTGCTGCTCTCACAGGGCAGCTCTCCCCAATCTCTCTCCTTTCTCCTAAAGGAGGTGCTCATGAGGAAGCAGAAGCCAGGGTGGCTGCAGGGCCAGCCCTGCCTGGTGGCTGCAGAAACTCCAGGCAGGGCTGTAAAACAAACACTTACTGTTCAGACTTGAGGTCTTCTTGTCTTGTCTTCATTTGGCAGCAAAGTCACTGGGAAAGGATTCCTGTCATCCCCTGCAGATCCCTGAAAAACCACGGAGAACAAGCTGGTCAGAGAGAGATGCCTAAAGCCATTCCAAAGCCTGGCTCTCCTAAGTTTCCAGAGAAAATGTTCATTGGTCCCAGGCACAGTCTCTTCTCCAGGCTCTCCCCCTCTTGCCTTCTTCCCCAGCAATCCCTCCGACAATGGAAATGGAACCTTGGCTTCTCACCTGGCAGCTCACAATGCTTTGCACCATTACACTTTTCCCAAGCGCGGAGAAATCCAGCAGCAGGTTTCCTCGCTCAGTGGCTGAAAGAGCTGTGAGGGCTGCAAGCAGGAAAATTGTCAGGAAAAAGCAAGCAGTGAGAAGGCAGCTACTACAGTGTGCACAGGCTGGCCTAACACACACCCCCCAACGCCCTAGACCCCGCACCCCGAGCCATCAGCAAACAGCCAAGTAATCCAATTTTATTACCAGGGAATGCAAAGCTGCAAGGGTCATGAGCAAGTTTGTAAAAAAAGCTATAAAACCTTAGGCCCAGGTTGCAGCCAAACCCACAGCTTTGTTGTTTCTTCATTTTAAGCAAACCACCCTTTCTTATTATAAACGTACTCCTCCTCCCACCAGGCTTGTATCTGCAGTTGCCCACAACCAGAAGTGGTCACTTAGGTGAGAGGGCGTTTCTGAAGAGAACCACACAGCACGCGTGGGTTGCAGGAAACCTCCCGCCAGCTCTCCTGGATACCAGTGTTGATGCCCTGGGATAGTTCCTCGGGATCTTTCTCCACTTTCCTGAGCGTGGCAAACAAAGGATCCTGGTTCCTGGCAGGGTTATCCATGGCAGGCAGGTCCAGGTCGTCACTCTCGGTTCTGGGGCTCTTTTGAGCCGTCGTGGTCGAGTTTGGTGCCCGTTGTGCAGCAGTCATGGCCGGCAGTGGTGGCAGCACCACAGTTTTCCTCTCGGTTTGGAATGAAGCTTCTGATGGTCAGGACAAGAGAAGCAAATTCATGAATATGATGCACACACACCGTAGGGATTTCTGACAAACTTGGCTACATCCTGAACTGGCCAGTTCTTGCCAGTGCCTCAAGTAGGCAACACTTCCAAAGCTGAGAGGCTTCAAGCGAGAGAGACTTTTAATTGGCAGAGACTTTCACATTCACTAACAGAGTGGCCTAGCAGATTTCTGGTCATCTGAAATCAGGATGGCCAGAGAACTCTGGCAGCAAGAAGCAGCACCAAAGAGCTCTCAGCCTTGTTTCACCACTGCTCACTGACACCATTTTTAGTCAGCTTCTCAAAGTTTCCAAGAACACACCAACAGCGAATCCCAGCCCATGGGCTGCAGCATCAGAAGAGGCAATGAAGTTAAACCCAGTGGGAAGGCTCGGGTGTGAGGCTGCACCTCTTGCCTGACTCTGCTGTGCGTGGGACAGTCCTCTCCCCTCTTTCAGCACCCACTTTTCCAGTGCTTTGGTCCCTATTCACTGCCCACGTGCTCTCCAGCTGCTCTGCCTTGGCACAGCTGATGCTGCACAGAGCACGGTTTGACACGGAGCACAGCACTATCCCCCACCTGATCCAGAGCCCTCTCTCCCCAAAAACACCTCCTACCCTTCCCACCCCAGAAGCCAGCACATGACTAAGGCAGCTGCTCATTTTCCCTGAAAAAAGGCAGGAAGGAACTCCAGAATTAAAGCTCTTCCATTCCTACCGCAATGGGAACATCCCTTCCCCCAGCCAAACGTCAGCCCCAACACCTCTGTGCTTTAAGAGGATGTCAGAAGGGAAAGACTCCCTGCCCTTACCCACCCACACCTACAGAGCTGCTTTCTGCACCGGGTGCTTCCAGCCTGGTAAGGCCAGTCTGCAGCATCTGGAGTTGCAGAAGGCACACGATGTTCCAATCAAACTCTCGAGTGCCAGGACAGGAGATACGGTTCTGGGTCTCACCCTTCTGAACAAAAACTAAGATTTACACTTCTTTCTGACATCCTACCACTGCATACTCACTTCAGTTTATTGGGGCCTTTGTTTGCTGAAGGCTGAAATTATTTTGTTGGGTGTTTTCATTCCTTTTTCTTCCTGGGAGTATCCCCCTTGTCTTCCCTCTAACAGGAAGAAAGAAAAAAGGAGGAAAAAAAATCACTCATGTCTTGAAAGTTCACACAAAGTACAGACCAATACAGCTCAGTTTTACAGATTCTGGTTGAAAACAGAAAAAATAAGATACTGGAACTCACAAAGTGGAAACCCAAGCACAGCAGATAGAGCTTTCAGGCTCACTGACAAGTAAACCTAAAATGACATTTTACCTATCTTGCTTGCATACATTAATTGCTTTCCAGTGGCAGGGATGGAACTGCTAAACCTCTCGATGCAAACTGTAATCTAAAGTAAGGCCCTTCCATTGCTGAAAACAAGCATTCCATCTGTCCTGGATGGGCTTTTTGTCCTCCTACTCAGTCTGAATGGTACAGAAACTTATTCAGATGCCTTGGGGCACAGTCAAGAACTGTAAGCAATTGTGCTTTGTGACACCCCTTATCGAAGGGAAGGAAAAACTCCAGTCACAGGAGAGTGAGATCCCTGAGATCCCCCAGATGTGCAGGGGGTTCTGATTGTATTGACAAGAATCTGAGAGGGGTGAAATTTAAACAGTCAGTGAAAATTGCTGCCATCGTCTTCCAGAAGCACGGGAACCATTAAGGCAGAGAGCCAATCACTGAAAGATTTTTACAGATTTTATAACATCGATTGTGCAGCATCAAGTGTGCAAATCATCAGCTCAGCTGAAGGAGAAACTTCAGAACCGTTTGCTACAAGCCAAGAAAATGTAAAAGAAAGTGCCCTTATCTCTTGGCATTACCCACAGTGTGCCTGCTGGTTTCTGCCTCTCTCCCAGAGTGCAGAGAAACATGGAACCATGGAGCAGCTTCTCAGCAGTGCTGCTCTCAATGAGTTCTCCTTCCAGGCTGCACTCCCGTCTGGGATACAGGCTCTGACTTGGGATTTCCTGCAGTCAGGGAGTCCACAGGCAGTGCCCATTCACCATGAAGCCTGCAGACAACTCTTGCTGCAGCTGACCCAGGCCCCTTTGGGAGTCAGCTTCCCAAAAAACACTTGGGAGCATCGACCTGCTCAGTTAAATGAAGGGCTCTCTTGGAATTCAAGGGAAAGCCACTGCAATGGCTGAGGGACTCTGCAAAGGGCTCCCTGGAAAGCCCCTGAGTGCACCCAGCCACCTCTCAGGCATCACTGCTGGCATCACAGCAGCTCCAAGGAAACCCAAGCAAGCTTTTTGCCCATTTATCCATGTGCCAAGTGCCTCAGTACCACACTGCTTGTAATGGGGGGCACAGGAAGGGGGCACCGCCACCCTACAAAGCTCTGCTTGGGCTGAAACCCAGAGAAACCCAGCAGTGCTGGCGGGGGCTGGTCAGCCACAAGCTGCCACAGCCTGCTGCCAAAACCTCCTCTGACAGAGGAGGGCTGGGGATTTCTTCTTGCAGGAAACTAGGATTCCAAGAAAAGCCCCAAAACACCAGAGCATGTTAGACAGCTTACAGGGCTTTCCATTTGCTCAGGAGGGGATCTGTGACCAATTGGAAACAGCGGTGGGAACACACCCCTTAGAAGTTTGGTAACACCATTAGAGAAGGATCATGGCTCTACTGCCAACCTATGAAGTGGAAACTCCACATGGGTTTTCCAAACACCACCTTGGTCATTGTCCAAACCCACCTCCCCCTGCCCCTCTCACCTTCTTCTTTCCAGGGGGCTCCTCAGGACTCTTCATGGCTTTCCTCTTCCAGTCCGGCTTCCTTGCAGGCGAGAACAACTTCTTCTCCCCAGGAGGCAAGGGCACTTTCTCCTTGTGCAAATTGCCAGGCCTGTGCCTGCTGGGGATGAGAGCGTCACGTTCCTGGCCAGCTCCCAGGGGCCGGGGCTCCAGAAAGCCTTTGGCGTTGGCCTGCTGGGAGCCCTTGTCCTTTGGCTTCTCAGAGAGCTTGTGAGGTGCCGGCTTCAGGTCTTTCCTGTCTGTGGGTCTTTTTTGTCTTTCTGTCCTTTTGATGGCTTTTGGCTTCACTGTTTCTAGGACTTTGGGCTGGTCCTTGCAAGGCTTCTCTGTGACCTCCAAAGGACCAGGCTCACTCTCCACCTTCCGGACTCTCTTGGATTCATCAGGCACCAGGGGCTGGCCGGGCCTTTTGATACCCATGGTCTTCCTGGGCAAGGGCCCGTCAGTGTGCACAGGACGCTTCAGGAAGCTCTGTTTGCTTGTAACGTGACCTTCCAGAGAAGCCTTGGCCACTTGGCCACAGCTTCTGGGAGAAGTCTTGGCCACTTGGCCAAAACTCTTCTGAAACTCCTTGGCCACTTGGCCAAAACTCTTCTGAAACTCCCTGGCCACTTGCCCATCACGTTGGGATTCCTAGGATTAAAGGACAAAGTGCAAAGTAGCTCAGCGTGTAGCTTCACAATAAATACATCCACTGACACCTAAACGGTGTGTTGCTGGCACATTAGGGACATGTGCATTTTTGAATAAATACTTTTAAAACATCCTAAGAGCTGCCAAACAGCTGAGCTGAACTTCTGCTCAGCAGAAAGATCTCTTGGAATTTATCAGCAGCCCTGGCAAAAATGGGCTGGCTTACCTTTGCTGGCAATGGAAGATTGAAAGTCTCTTTTCTCAGAGGCGTCTGAAGAGGTGGCAGGAGAAGTGACAGTGAGTTCCTCATTTTCTGGAAAGAGAGGGAGAGAAGCAGCCCTCAGGAGTTTTGCTGATGGACACAGAGAACGTTTCACCCTGCAGAGAGTCAGAGGGATCCAGCTCCTCATGGATTTGTACAGGCTTCCACCTGGAGATCTGTTATTGAAGAGCACCTACCTCCAATATTCCTTCAATGGACTGCACATAAATGTGCACAATGGGCTGAGACAAGAAAGAGGGAAGCAGTGTGAGCTTGTCTGGGTATTTTACTCATTGATAGGAAACAAGCATGCACTCAGCAAACATCTGATTACCAGCAGCTCTCTAAGTGTCATGCACGTCCATTCAGGACATGAGCAGCAGGTGCAGAGCCTTTGGACAAGGGCCACTCGGGAAAAGCAACCCCCAGCTTGAGGGAGGAGCAGCTCAGGCTGCCTGGGATGAGTTGTCACTCTGGCTCTAGAACTGCATTTGAGAATGCTACACTCACAGACTGAGAGGAAGGCTGATCTTACAACTCCAGCTTTTACCTCTACTTCTCCTCAGCACACCCCAAAACACACTTTCAGTGAGGGAAACATCTGCTGAGTGAACAGGAGCTCAGCAAAGTATTTCTTCCCCACCCAATTCCTTTTTCAAGGAAATTCCCAATTTTCAGGAATTCCCAATTCCTTAATGGACGCAAAACATAGGCAAAACCAGAGATCTATTATTGAAGAGCACCAACCTTCCAAGTGTTTTCAGTTGATGGCACCTCAATGGGCTTCTTTTCCTGAAACAAGAACGAGGGAGGCAGAAGGAGTTTGTTTGCGTTTTTTTTACTAATTGACATGCACTCAGCCAGCATTTGCTTACCAACAGCTCTAGAAATGTCCTGCAAGCCCATTAATAATAAAGTGCTGCTAAGGATTAAAAGGCCCATCTGAGGGGGAGTTACTAATGGAGGCCAGGTAGAAAATGAACTGAAATCCCCACAGTCACCCCCTCTTCCTCTGAGAAAAATGCCAGTGTTCCCTTTGCAACCTGGCAGTCAGAGAACAATGTTTCCTTTCTTAAATTACTACTACTCCTGCTACTACTGCTACTATTCATCATTACTGTTGTTATTATTATTATATAAGTATGTTCCTGCAGTCTGCTTCCTTTATGGAATTTTGCTTTGAGGCAGCCAAGCTTTGCTTTCAAAGGCACAGGCTGCCTCTGCATTTAAAAGAGTTGAGCAAAAAGTTTCCTTAGTTAAAAAGAACAGTTAGAAATAATAGTTCCCAATTCTTCTAAGCCAGTCCTAGAGCAAGAGGAATATTTCTCATTCACCCAAATAAATGAGACTCCTAGTCCTTCTGAAGTCCACAGCAGTGTGGACAAGACACTGACATCTCACACATCGGGAAAGATGCAACACAGTTCATGCAAATCCTGGCTGACTTTATCCATCCTGTTCTTGCCCCTGCAGGCCTTGCAACTCCCCAGCTACCATTTCTCACTCTCCCATTGCCTGGCAAAGTGATGGATTTAGCAGCCAAATTTGGACAAATGCATGTTCTGCAGGGGTGCCCAGAGACACACTGTGGAGACAAGTTGCCTTTGGGCTACCCCAGGGAGCTGAGTCGCCCCCCAGCTGATGGCAGAAGCCGGCAGGGACTCCACCCCTCTCTCAGAAACGCAGCCCCTCCTTCCCCCCCCTCACCACCCACTCCAAGGCAGATGCAGCATCCCTGCTCCTTACTTCACACTGACACTCCTTAACTGGGCTTCCCAGCAGCAAGGACAAACACTGCCCACTTCTGCTGGCCTGAGGGCTGGTTGCAGCACTCTGCACTCCCAAGACTTTGAGAGCCAGGATCGTGCTTTATCTTTTTGGCAACTGATGCTGAAGAATGGCTCCTGCAGAAGGCAAGGCCCTGCACTGCTTTACTTCTCTCAGCTTCCTCTCATTTTCCACAAGGTATTGCCCACAGTCCCTTGCAGCTGATCACCAGCCTTTCCCAGGAAAAGCTGCCTGCAGCCTCTAGCTCTTCCTTCTCCTTCCAGAGGCCAAACACAGTTTGAAAACCTTCCCTGTGGCTCTCCTGGCCCAGCTGCCATGGCTCAGCACCATGGGCTCCTACATTCCATAGGGCACAGCAATATCCCAGGATGCTGAAGGATGAGCCTGCCAAAACCCCAACATGCACCTGGGAACCAAATGCCTTTGAGCTCTGGCGAGGCCAAGCCCCGAGAAAGGCAGGGCCCGTGTGCTGCTCCCTTGGCCTTGAGGGGCTGCCAACAACAGAGCCCCCAACAACTGCACTCACCCTGACAGGCAGGAGTTGCGATTGTTCCGCTTTGGCTTCTGCCTTCCAATTGGAGGGACCCTCATCGCTGTCACAGTTCTGCTCAGGGCGAGGTGAGAGGTCTGGTGATTCCGGTGAGGATTTTCCCCAGATGTCCTCATAGGGCTTTGTCTTACTGCAGGTCCGCCGATGCCTGCGGGTGTGTGACTGGGACTTGGACTTTCTTGGAATCCATATGGGATTCAGAGGGGACTTGTGGCTCAGAAGCGCCTTGAAGTCCCAATCGCCCAGCACCTTCTTAACGCGCCTCGACAGCTCATCTTCTTTATCAGTCTGCAGCAGAACAACAGAGAGGGGGAATGTCAAAAACACCCCAAGCAAGAGATGCAGCTCAGCAAGAGACACTCCTCAGGATCTTCATGGAATCCCCACGCATCGCCACAAGGGAAGTCAGGCAAGCTCAGTGGAGCACATGGGAAGCTGCTGTGTTTGCAGTTGTCAGGCTCAAGTTTGCTACAGCCCATGCAGAAGACACAGCTCCCTCTCCCACCCCAAGCCTCCTTCCTCCTCTCCTTCCAGCCCTGCACCCCACTCCCATTACTTTGTAGGGTTTGGCAAAGAGGGGAGTCTCCTCCGAGAATGGATCTTTCTCCTCTGGAGCCGCCTGCCTCCTGCGCCTGTCTCGCTCCAGAATGCGGAGCAAGTCTCTGTTGTTGTGCCAGCTTTCAGAAAGAGAAAGAGAAAGAGAAAGAGAAAGGAGAGTTAACACTTGAAGCCCTGTTTCTACTCCCTGCACACACTGGGGCGTTCACACAAGGGCACAGGTCCAGCAGCAAAGCAATGCTGAAATCCACAGGATGGTGACAGTGCCCAAATCAGTTCTGTCCAGCGTGTGCTGTGCCCCAGAGCAACGAGACACACAAGGAACAGCACGCATCCTTCTCAGGGATTGCTACTGCTCATCCCAGCCATCAAGAAGGGTGGGAAGGGAAAAACTGTCCCCCCATTTCCCTGTGAAACAAATGGGGAAGCAGTCACTGGGGGCGGTCAGCAGGTGAGCTGGCAAACCCACTTGCAGTGATCAATGGGAGAAACTGCCATTCTTGTTCTCCTTCTGACTTCCCACCCCACTCTCCCACTGAGCGTCAAAGAGAATCCTCTCTTTTGAAGGTCTTGCCACTTTCAACGCCTGAACTTTGTCCACTTTATAAACAGCCTTACAAATGCACTCTCTACTGTAAACGGATATGCGGAGAGCTGCGTACTGACAATCATGTAGCTGCATTTAAAGCCTTCCCACCAACGAGATTAGATAGGAGATCTCAGACATTCAGAAAACACCAGCTCAAATGCCCCTGTTCCTCCTCAGCCACATGTGCATGTACTCAATTCCACCAGCCCCACATCAAAACACTGATAAGGCTGTGTCCCATCATGGGAAACCAGATCCTTTAAACTGTCCCTGGTCTGTGAAAGGCTACTGCAAAATGAGGGAAACTCTGCCTCTGACATTTGTGGACATTGGGGAAGGAAAAGGCAGCAGGCATGGTAGATGCAGGAATCTAGTTCTACTCTACTGCACAGTCTACTCTATACCTACAATTCCTGGATTCTTCTTCACTCATCCAACTTCCCAAGTGCCCCAGGATGCAAGGGGAGAGCCTTGTGTGCCCCTGCAATGACACCTTCCCAAATACCACACCCATAATCAGCTCCTGAAAGTTTAATCACCCCTAGAGCAGAAGCACAGCTGCCTCATCTCATGCTGAGGGGCTGTTATTGGCAATAAATCAGGTTTTTGCACTGGATGGCATTCCTAATTCAGAGTAGAAGAGTCTGCTGTCTACTGAAATGCCCAGCTTCTTCAGATAAGCCCGTAGCTCTCCCAGCCTCCGCAGCCCTGGAGACACCATTGCTGCCCATCTCTGCCCTGGCCATTGAAGGTGTTTGGCAAGATGCTCTTCAAAACCTTTGCAAACCTGCGCTCTGCTGTTCCTCACAAGCCTGCACACTTCCCTTAAGGCCAGGGAACTTTGGAAGCTTTGGGAACTGGACCTCCAGCCTTAGCACCAACACGCCCAGCACCTGGGAACCTTGGAACAGGGGGACTCCACAGTCCTACCCCCTCCATCTCCAGGGGGAACACAGCTCAGTATTGGAGAGTTAAAAACAGTGCTGTACTTGCTGCAGCTGGTCTACACTTGATGTGTCACCAGGAAAACCCAAACATCCCGACTGTTCAAAGAGGCAGGTGAAACTGAATGTCTGCCCTGAAACATCAGCTCAGGCCTCCTCACCTTCAAACATGTTCCACAAGAAGTAAAAACTTGCACAAAGCGCCCCCACCCCAAAAAACACAGCTCCTGCTTTGCTGCACACTGAAACAGGAAAATACTCCTAGGCCCAAAGCTTCCCAAACTGCAGAAGGGAGTGCCCTGGCCCCAGGAACAAGAGATTGGCTTCAGAAAGTTCAGCCCAGAACCTGCCCAGACCCACGACATCATCCAGGCCTGAGCCTGTTACAGGAGCTCTGAAAATACCAAGGTGCTCTGAAGCCACTCCCACTGACAGGACAATCCTTACTTAACTGCATTAAGGGGGGATTATTTTTTAAACTGTCTCAACATTCATCAGAGCACCTGGGAAGCCAAGATTACATCAAATTAATTCCTACCTATTGTCTCTGTTCAGGTTGTCCGTAGGTTCCATTACGAAGCCTCAGTTCGATCAGCTTCTCTGGAAGAGAACAAACAGAATTCACCATCTGCATGAGTTCAGACCTAAAGCAGGGGTCCAGATCTCCGGGGACTTGCTGCACTCAGAGCCTTGAGTGCCCAACTGGGAGTCACTGCAGTGCTCCTAAACATCAACCATGCAAACATGGGGATTCCACGTAGCTGAGAAGGGGAGAACCAAGAGATCCATTTTCCCCTGCCCCCAGTGCTGGTGCTGCATTTCAGGTCAGCTCCTAGCTCCACACTGGGCCAAGAGCATGACAAACCAGGCCATGCTACACGCTCCAGGATATCTGGTTCCATTTTAAGTGTAAATGTGCCCTTAGAACCCTGCCTTTGGACAACCAAATGGGCCTCACGTGAATGGCAGCATCTGTGGAAAGGGGAGGGAAAGAAAAGGAGAAAAGAAAGCCCTAAAAAGACAGCTCTAGATTAAAAGGTAATGAGATCCCTCAGCAGAAGCAAAAAATCTCCAAGAGGCAGAAACAGGACTGAAAACATTTCCATTTCAATTTGTGACCTTCATTTGCAGCATCTCACAGTCCAGAGGGAGCAGAATGAATTCTCACTGGGGAGGAGGCTACAGGAGCATTGTGGGAAGTCTTGTGAACCACCCCACTGAGGGCAGCTGACATGAAACAGGAGCACAGACACTTGGGGGAAGAGGGGAAGCAGCAGCTGAGCTCCAGGCCACGGCTTTAACACCAGGCAAGGGACCAGCAGGGAACCATTCTGCAAGCCACAGAAACACACGGGCCACTGCGGATGGAATCCTGTCAGACCCCCACCTCCCCCTGCAGCTGGGAAGCCTCAGAATAGGCACTCACACTAAGCTGAGAGGACAGATCTGGAAGCAAACAAACACTGCAGCTTTGTTCCCTCCTCACAATCATGAAAACCGTTAACACTGGCTGGGAAATAAACTGCCTTGAAAGAACAAGGTGCCCACTTGGATTTAAAGAGAAACAAAGGTGGGAGAAGTTGGAAGCGCATACTGGGAGGAGTCATTCCAGGTTTCTTCCAACTTCTCTTGAATGGACCGGGCATTGGCACAACTTGGGCAGAGAGAGATGCACGCACCCATGTGAATAGACAGCATGGCAGGGAAACCTGCTCTGTCACCAGCTTGTCCTTAACATGGCCACAAAGCACGTGAGTGGCTAGCAGCAAAATCCAGACTTCACTAGACAGGCAAAAAGTTTTGCAAATGCCCTGGACAGGGCCAGGTTTTCAACCTCGCTGACGCCCCATGGATCTGAGGTTGCGCAGGCGTCCTTAACCTGACACGATTGCCACAGGGCACAAATGCTTTTGCAACCAAGCTGTGCTTCTGAACACGAGCTTTCCTCGCTGGGGAGATGAAGGCAGGTACCCAAGTGACCCTGATGGGAATTCTTACAAGGTTTTGACAGTGCTGTATTTGGCCAGACTCATTGCTGCATCCCTTAGCAGGACATCTTTGATTGCTCTTCTTGCTGCCTTTCTCCGTCCAGCCACAGGCAAAGAGCTGCTCTGAAGGAGCAAGGAAGCTTGGAGGCTGCTTGGAGACCTAAACCTTATGTACCCATCTCAAGAGCTTTTCCTTCAGATCTTGCTATCACTGACCTTCACATGCTCTTTTTATGGGCAAAGCATGGTGTTTTGCACACATTCAGGTATTTGAAGGGTCACCTTGACATACAGGCAGAGAACACACCGGATTCGTAGAAATACAGAACTACAGAACCACAGAACGTTTTAGCTTGGAAGGGGCCTTAAAGATTATCTACTTCCAACCCTCCTTCCACGGGCAGGGACACCTTTCGCTAGACCAGGCTGCTCAAAGGCCTGTCCAACCTGAACTCAAAGTATTAAAATATTCTGGTGGCCATTGGACTTATATACATATAATATACCAGTAGATGTACAAGACCATTGTGATTAAAATGGCCTTGATTCTTAAAAGTGGAAAGTAATAAATCCATAGCTTTGGCTTCACTTTGGGATGTGGGTTCTTCCACACCGGCTTTGCCACCTCTCTCTGGAGTCACTGCCTGTGACAGTTCAACGGGAAGAGCGGCCCCTCGCAGCCGCTCTCAATCCCGACAACAGGGCAATCCCAGGCCCCAGCTGCTGCAGGCACTGCCCAGGAAAAGCCCAGAGTTTCCCCTGCCACACATCTGCTGGCTCTCCGCTCAAGCCTCTCCTCCTCAGTGCTGGCACCTTTTGGCAGCACACGGGGCAGAACCCAGGGGCCTCTGTGCTGCCCTCCTTTCCCAGGGACTGCCTGGCTCTGCTGCGCCTCAAAGACACTGAGGATTAAAGCTGAATCAGCAGCAAGCCCTCCTGCAACCTTGCCCTCTCCACCCGACATTAATTTGTCCCACTGAGGGCTGGGTAATAATACTCTGAAATAATTGCACAAACAAGGCCTTAAAGGCAGTCGCTCTGGTCAGAGGCCTCTTTCCCAGCAAACTGCTGTCAGCTCGCAGAGGCAGCAGTAAGAACCCGCATTTGAAGCTGTTCCTGTTGCTGCACGGTGCAGGAAGGCAGCAGAGCCATCCGTGGCTGGCCCGTTTGCCCCCGCGCAGCCAAGGGGAGAATCACCTGGCACAAGTGGGCCTTGCGGGCGAGGAATGCCTCCTGGAACGGCAGTGCCGCTGCCAACAGGCCCTCTGACCAAGGAATGCCTCCGGGAACGGCAGTGCCGCTGCCAACAGGCCCTCTGACCAAGGAATGCCTCCGGGAACGGCAGTGCCGCTGCCAACAGGCTCTCTGGCCAAGGAATGCCTCCGGGAACGGCAGTGGCGCTGCCAACAGGCTCTCTGGCCAAGGAATGCCTCCCACAATGGCAGCCGCGCTCGCTCCGTGCTGCTGCAGCCCGCGGGGCGATTCCCGAAGACGCTTCTGCTGTTGCCATGGCCCCGGTGGCAACGGAGCGTCACAGGCACGGCCGGGGCGGTGTCCAGGTGCCCAGGGCGGGGCTCAGAGGGCACGGAACCCTGCTGGAGCCCCGCCCGCACCCCCTGCTGCACACGGGAGCCCAGCCCTGCCCGGCAGCCGCACACGGGCTGTGCCCGAGGCGGGGCCGCACGGCCCTGCGCCACCGAGCCGCAGGGCCCTGCCCGGCAGCTGAGAAGGAGCCACTGAGGGAGCCCTCAGGGCCCAGGGCCAGAGCTGCAGCTGCTTTGTCCAAAGGCTCAGGGGCATCCCATGAGTAAAGCTGGCAAGAAATTCACTGATGGGACTTGCACGTCTTGTGGCCCTTGAGCACTGATGGAAACTCAGGGAGGCTGTGTCCCGGTCCAGACAGGAGAGCCCCTGGACTGGGGCCTCTGCAACAAGAATTTCACATGTAAATTACTTGGTAATGGGATAAAAAACCAAGACACCAGAACAACCCAACTTATGTATATCATTCGCAAGTTCTTGATTCTTTCAAGCAGAGATAAGTCTTGAGAGACTTCATGTGAAAAAGCATTCTGCACACTGAGTGACTCCATCAGATGGGGAATGCAGTCTTAAATCCTCTCGGCCAAATAGACACAAATAATCTAAAAAAGTCAATTTCCCTGAGGCTCTCTCTTGGCACCGTGGTTTCTTCTCCGGCTGCAATCTGGGCCATACCTTTTTTTCCCCCTCTTGAGTATTTTATCCCAGCGGCATTACTGCCATTGCTGATGGGCTCCTTTATGGCCAGCGGTGGGCACGTCTTGGTCTTATTTTTAAGGGAACTATTTCATTTCTGGCCAGGAAAAGGAAAGTGAAAAATGCTAGAAACCAACCACATAAAGTCAAGTTTTAAAATGATGGAAGGCAGTATGTAAATAAGTTGAGAGTGTTCCATCCTAACCTGTTTTTTCATTTCATTGTATTAATTCAGGTTGGTTGATGCTCTGATAAGAAAAATGTCTTCCTTTCTTCTGCTGCTTCTGACATTTGAACATCGCTGTGAGAGGTTTTGGTTGTACTTCAGGGCCCTTGTGGAGCCCTTCCAGCACAGAATATTCTATGATTCTGTGACCTGGAGCAATGCTCCTGTGCTCGGCACTGCCGAGGGTGCATCTGGAATCCCGGGCCCGCTTTTGGGAGCGCACTACGAGGCTGGGGCGCGTCCAGGAGATGGGCATGGAGCTGGTGCAGGCTCCGGAGCACAGGTGTGATGAGGAGCAGCTGAGGGAGCTGGGGGTGCTCAGCCTGGAGCAGAGGAGGCTCGGGAGGCACCCGCGGGAGTTGGCAGGTGCTGGCAGAGGCCGCTGCTGTTCTCCCTCGCAGCCTGAGGGCAGCTGTGGCACCCGGCCTCAGGAGGGCTGAGCGGCTTTCCCAGGAGCTTCCTGCCGCATCCCACAGCACCGGGGAGGGGGCTGCTGCCGTTCTTTTGGGTAGAGAGGGCTTCAAAGGTGCCCGGGAAGAGGCCGGGGGTGCGGAGGGCTCAGGCAGGCAGCCCGGGGGCCGCTGGTGCCACGGAGGGAGAGGGAATTGTGCGTGGCCGAAGGGGAAAGCTGCCAGCGGCGTCCGGCTGTGGGCAAGGCCTGTGGCCCCCGTGGAGCCGGGAGGGCTGCCGGGAAACGGGACGGGGGCAGCTGCCCTGTGCCTGGAACCCTGCCAGCCCTGGGGCTGAGGCACCTGGGTGACACCAAATCCCGCCTGGCACACGGCGTGTCCCTGCAGCCCCGTGTGCCTTGGCAGCGCTCTGGAAGTGTGTGGGATACAGAACAGGCCCGTTTCCTGCCTTTGCCATAAATCCAGTGCATTTCCCGGCCTCCTTGGGATGTTCCCTATGGCACAGTGCCATGACACAGTTACAGGGCTGTGGGGAGAGAAGAAACCTGGAAGTCTTTCATGGAACAATACCCTGTTCCTTCCAGCCAGCTCAGTGGCTGCCCTTCATGAAGTGGGATCATTTGTGTTACCCCACATTATTTTGAAAATGGACTGACATAGTTGGATTCTAGCTAGGAAATCTCAAACTTATCTCGGTTTGACTCATGGAACAAAATAATTTCTATATAAACCAGCATTTTTTTGTTCTAATGTAATTGTGGAAAGCTGGGAAAGAAGAATCCAAATTCTTATGCTTGATCTTGACATCCTGCAAGTACAGCTATGGTATACTTCAAATAACTTCCTTACAGAGGGAAAATATCTTCTATTATTCAAATCCTTGCTATATGATTTCAATTTATGACTAAACATTTGTATTTATATGTTCTGTGTAGCTGAATCAGAAGGCCTGTGTGTATATTCAGCCTGGTGACGGTGGGAGTAACAGTGATAGAGTACTTAGGGAATGATCCAACCAGGAGCTGATGTCACCAATGAATTATAATTGATGTCAGTAGTTTGAATTCTTGTCATCTACCCACATGATCCTAATGCTGGCAGCCTGTGGAATGTGATGCATGGGCAACTAGTGCGAAGTGATTATTTATTTTTTAATGGAACAGGTGGAGATTTCCTTTTCCACCTTAAAAACCCTCTGGAGCAACTATTTCTGCATTCTCTGTTTGCTTGCTACCTTTTTTTTTTTTTTTTTAATTGACCCAGACATACAACTTGAGGAGCCAGCTGTGTCTGTTGTGCTGCACCCAGGTTTGGACTGTCTCCTAGCTATGAATTCCTTATGCTTTTATGTGAATATTGAGCAGAAACATTCTTGAGCCCCATTTGGAATCAGGAGTATTAATGAAAGACATGTACAGTGTGGAGGAAAAATGGAAAGCTTTCACCTTTTAGTTGTATTTCTGCTGCTGTAACACTGGACTAGCATGGTGATAAATGAAGATTCCAGAATCTCTCACTGATACCAAGCAGCCATGTTTTATTCACCATCTTATGACCATTACTGATAACTTGTTTTCATACTGAAATACAGTGGATTGTGGGGGAATACAGGGGAATATGACTGTAGTAAGGAAGCTGCTCAGCTGTGTTTGAGGCACAATGAAACTATTTGTGCCGATGAAACCTTTTGTTTAACAGTTCTTTCAACTTGACTCTAGATACCTTAATGTAGTGGGTGAACCTGAGTTGATGGACAGTCTTTTAGACTAATGACGCTTCTCGCAATTTACATATTTAAACCACGTGGAAAGGCGGGAATTGCCTTTTGTCCCAGTTCGCCTGCCAGAAGGTGGGGGAGCTTCGAGCCTCTGGGCCCTGTTGGGCCAGGCCGGGCCCCCTGCTACCTTCCCCTTTTCCCAATGCCGCAGCATGGACCCTGGGTCTCTGGGGGAGGAACTATCCCAGAGCCGCAGGCAGCTAAAACCAGCCATGGTCTGCCACACAGCTAAACCCATCCGGCGCGGCTTCTTGGGACTGGCGGGTCCCTCTCCTCTCCACGTGGAGCCGGTGGAGCCAGCAGGAGCCAGTGGAGCCTCCTTTCTGCAGTCAGCACACTTCGTGCTAAACTGAGGAAGACACCATGCAGCCAGCAGCACAGAGGGAGCGAGGCTTTCTTCTGCTGTAAAGCCAGAACAAGAACACTCTTCAACATGGCAGTTTCAGAGCCAGAGAGAAAGAGAAAGAGAGTCATGTGAGACAAAGCTGAAAATGGCAACCGGAGAAAAGAGGCTGGTGCCACGTTTTTCACGTGTAGCTTAAAAAAACTTTCTTGCCTGCCGTGGGAAGAAACTGTAATATCACAATCTGTTTGTCTCTTTAATCCATTTGAAGTACATGGGGGGATGGAGAATTCATGTGTGGCCCATGAAGACTGTGAAGAGTGCCTATGCCAGGCTATATAGAAGCAGTGAGAGGCTTTTAGAGGCTTGTGGGGAAGAACGCCTTTGTGTTCAGGTCAAAATAACTCGTCCTTAAAAAGATTAATAACCCCGTGTGATGGCCCATGTTTGGCAGTGTGAAGGAACTGAGATTTTTCACGGAAGAGATGTTTTACACCAGAGCAGATTGTTTCTTTCTGGGTGGGACTGCTGTTGATGGCAGTTTGGGAACCACGTGCAGCTGAAGAAAACCCTTTTTCCCTTAAGCGTAAGAGAGAGACTTACCAAGAACTGTAACACTGACTAACATCCCATGTTCTGTTACCCTTTGTGTGAGTTGGATAAAAGGAGGAAAGTGCTGGAGAGTGGGAGGGGGTTTGCTTTAATTTCTTGTTATTTCTCTTTACTTTTAATTCTATTAGTAATAAAACTCTTACTGCAGCTGTTTAAGGTTTGTGCCTGCTTTGCTTTTTCCTAGTTCTTATCTCACAGAAGGAAAATAAGTAAGTAATAGATATTTTGAACCAAACCACTGCACTTAATTAGTGTTTCTGCCCGGTTTCTGAACTAAACCCGCTACACTTATACAAATGGCATTGATCCAAAACCTGTCAAAGTCAGCTGAAAGGTGACTGCAGGACTTGGAGGGTTTGGGGTTTTTTTTCAGAGAAGTGTAACTTCCATCAAAATAAAGACAAAAACGGCCTAGATCCCAGCAGACTGGCATTTCCTGACCTGTTTTCTGTCTCTTGCTAAATAGTCTTTGAAGTTTTTTTGGTTTTGGGGGGATGAGGCCCCATTTTTTACTTTACCAAGCCTTAATTATTTAGCTAAAGTTACAAATTAATTTAGGTTTTATACTCTCTCTCATCTTCCTTTTGAACTTTTTCAGCATTTGCAACTGTTTCCCTTTCATATAGGTTTCTACTTTCTTTTTCAGACCTGGTGGGTTTTGGTGTTTTCTTCCTTTTGTGTTTCTCCAACTTTTCACTCCTTTAATCTCCTTCACTGTTTATTCCCCTGAACTGCTTTCTATCTTTCTGACCTCTTTCAGTAAATTTTAGCTATCCAGCAAATCAAAGCCAACAGCAAATATTCTTGCATTCACAGGACAGCTGTTGTAAATAAATATAATTTCACTTGAAGGAATTGATAGGAACAGTGCCAACCACCCAAAATAAACCAAAGTTTGAGATGCTGGTGGGATGGACTGTTCATCAGAGAGAAAAGAAATGACCTGTCATTTGGATTATTAATGTACTGTTCTTTACTAGTTTAGTACTGGTAAATATATATTCATACTGTCTCTAAGGGTTACAGAAAGAAAATCCATTTTTCGTAGTAGCAGGATCCATGTGCCAAGCACATGGCCAGCTTTTACCTGCTCACAGCAATCTAATCCTTTTCCTCAAGGTCTTGTAACACTTGGCATGACATCAACTCCTCCTTAGGAGTAATAAAACCAAGAAAGCAGTAAACTAGGGCAGTATTTTTAGGAAAACACTAAAAAGAGGCGTCTGTCTCTTATGAAATTCAAGGCTTTTATGAAATATATTTTGACAAGAGGAAAACATGGAGAGAGACTATTTAGAAGAGCATGGCAAAACAAGGGAGAATGACTTCAAACTGAAAAAGGTTTAGATTAGGTATTAGGAATAAATTCTTGTGAGGATGATGAGGCACTGGAAGAGGTTGCTCAGAGAAGTTGTGGATGCCCCACTCCTGGAAGTGTCCAAGGCCAGGCTGGATGGGGCTCTGAGCAACTTGGTCTAGTGGAAGATGCCCCTGCCCATGGCAGAGGGTTGGAACGAGATGATCTTTAAGGTCCCTCCCAACCCAAACCATTCTGTGATTCTATGGTCATAACTGCAGAACTGGCAACCTTCTAATTTCATATTGGCCGGTTTTAAAGATACCATTTGTTGTAATTTTCAGTGTTGTTTCTCTGAAAAATTCAAGTGTAAAGTACATAATGTGAATGCTTCATTTTCCTAGAAATTGCCCCTTCATATTCCTCCTACAAAGTACCGAATAGGAAGCTGAGTGATTTTTCAGCTTTATGGAATAAAGTTTTCCCATTTGTTATTTTTGGACTAAAAGTACTAAAGTCTCAACATAAAGAATGGATTCCTTAGAATGCACTTAGTATCTCTTAAAAACTCTGGAAAATGTTACTGTAAAAAGGGTAATATACCTGCTGTTCCAGCCTTTTCCCAGTTCTGAAATATGGAATTGGTGAAGAATTAGTGAGACATTAAACAGGTGTTGAAACTTACATTAGTATTGTGCATAGTAAAAGTTGCTCAGCAATCTTTGGTTTTATTAAATGGTCTCTTTCAGTAAGCAGAGGCTTCTGGAGTACTTTTTTTTTGCAAATTTTGGGAAAATCATCAGCTAAATGGAGAACAGAGTCAATTCTTGATGTGAGCCACTTTTATCTTGTTTATTTCTTGTCTAGACTTTGTCCATTACCTGTAAGCAGTGAAAATTTTCTGAAATTAGATGTTATAATCTTTTACAATAAAGCATACTTCTTGGAAAATAAGGCCTAATTTTGCTAGAAAAGAAAGATAATTAATGAGCTGGTAGCTTATGCCTTCAAGACCAGTTGTTAATTGGTTACCTTTGTTGTGTGAAAACAGATCACATAAGAATTGTACAGAATACGTCTAAAGATGTAATGCTTCTCTAAAGAGTTAATTTTCTAAAACAAGGAAACTGCTGTTTAAAATGCTTTAACTGCTGTTAAAGTTTGTTGTCTTTGTATATAGCGGTACTTTCGTCTTTTCTTTTTGGTAAGTTTTCCTTTGGGGAATACAAAATAGCTACTGTTCTAATAAATTATTTTCTTGAAAGCAAACTTCATTGCTTAGGTTATTCCTATCAGAAGTGCAGGAATCAAATACTTGTACACTGAGGCTCCTTGACTTGGTCATGCAGCTATTCTCAGTTGCAGACGGGATGCAGAATAACTCATCTAAAACAGAGAATCATTCTTGGTCTTGTTCTGAGTTCTGGCCCAGGGCATATGCTCACACCCACTGAACTCACTCACTGATGGGAACTGTTACCAGGTTCCAGTGAAACTTACAGTAATGGCAGTATTGGACCAGAAATAATTTTGGTTTTAATTGGTCCCTGATTTATTATTACCACAGGCCTGGGCCCTAGGGTATATCACCATGTCCTGCAGCCATAGGGAGCAGGAGGAGAGATGATCCAGCAGGCAGGAATTGTGCAGCAAGATTGATCTATTTAATTATTTTACAAACTCTTTTATAGACTTTTTCTTTATAGTCTAATTGGACAAAGGATCAGCCACCCCTTGGGGGTGGTTGGCTAAAATCCTAAAACATCCATTGCCAAAATATTTTTCTACTATACCATAAACAAGACTTTTCAAGGTTGCAGGTGGCTTGGTTGTTTACATTCCCTGCCACCTCTTCTGTGAGAGAGAAAAGTCTCTCACGGACTTAGAAAATAGCAAGAAAATCCTTGCTAGCAGCATTTTTGTATCTACAATTTATCAGTCTAAAACTCAGCTGTCCTTAAAGAACTTTATTTTGCTTGCTGTAATGTTATCAGGCTGGTAGTTGCTTATAAGGGGTTATGGGCTGCCCTCTAGTGAAGAGAAGGGAACTTCCTTAGAAAGAGCTGCACTGTAAGAGCCACCATTCAGGATGAATTGTAACAGAAGGTAAGACTAAAACCCATGATCAAACAGTAGCGGTGGTCATGGAACACACTGTCTTTACATACAAAAAGAAATATGCCTAAAGTTAGGTAATTCCTCTCCTGAGAATTTTTGAGAACAGCGTGGTAACAACCTGATTTAATAATTTTAGATTGACTGGTGTAATGTAAATGTGTTAATCCGCTTTACCAGGATCTGAAATCTATGGGTGAGTGATGGTGGATCCAGTTCAGAATCTCTGTGTCTCCTTCAGCTGCAACACTGAGGTGTTCCTTTGCCCTGGTGCAGTGCCCAAGTACAGCCAGACCATCAGGAACAGGGATGGATGTCTGGGATGGATGCCTGGCTGACTCACCCAGATTCAAGATCCTGGTATGTCAACAAAGCATGCATGGGATGGCAGGCATTTTTAGATCCGGAGGGCCTTTTTGCATAGGGAAAAACGTAAGAAATTAGACTTGATTTTCTTGCAACTTAAAAAAAAGTGATTGATGTATATATATATAACATATATATTTACATATATATATATATTTCTATGAAATAAAAGGAGAGAAAAGTCAGATTAATTAGAATTCCCCGTGCCTCTTTCTGGGTCTCCTGAAGTGGAGTTTTTGCGTGAATTAGACCTGTGTTTTGTTAGATAAATGCAATAGCCTTTCTGCATTGACACTAAGAAGAAACAAGCTCTTTTAGAACATACAGTATCTGCTCTACTCCAGCAGTCTGCCTTAAGAAAAGATGAATCCTTTCCCCAAGTGCCTCTTTCTGCCATTGACTTGAATTAAGATGTATTTCACAGCAGACCTGGGACCTCTGTCTGGATGAATCTGATACTTGGTGCTTTCCAAATGGAAAACTTGGTGCTTATAGTAAATGTGCACGAGGGGGGTTCTGGTTTGTTGGGGCTTTCTATGTGTTTGGGTGTATTTTTTAAGGTGGCAGAGAGTGTTGTCTCAAATCTTAATGAGGATCCCAGCCATAAGGACAGGAGGCTCTCACAGGTAAAGCTGTAATTGCAGTTGTCTGCAAGGAAAGCATGGCACACAGTCAGTGAGAATTAAAACTATTGTAAAGCCACACTAGAAAAATAGTATGTCGATGCTTTAAATGCTTTCAAACATTCTTAAATGGATTCTAGCACTTCAGAATAATTGACTGCTTTCCCATATTGTACAATAAGAGCCTATTTGTTTGCTTGATAATAACATCAAAATACGGGAAAATACATTTAAAAAGGGAGCTTATTTTTTCCAGATGCTGGGGGAAACACTTGAATAATCTACAAGCAAAGTATTTTGCTTGTTTTACTTACTTACTGAAAGAAAAGGGATTTTCTCTAACTTGCAGGACACCATTTGGGAGACTAAGGTTTAGTTCCTTTCACTTACTGCATGTGTACACTCAACCACTATTACAAATGAAGTGCTTGCTTAGCTACTTAATAAATCTTTCCCTTCTGCTTGCTCAAAAAGTTTTTATTTAGACTACTTTAAAACCAAATGCTCGTGGTTTGTTTTGGATTGGGATTCTTTGATGGCATTTTGGTGAAAATGGATACTTTTAAAGCTTCAGCATTAAAGCATTTTCCTTTAGGGTTCGCTAAGTTTAAGCAGTTTAACTGATTTCTTTGAGGGCTGCGAGGACAATTCAACGTGTGACATGCTGTGGCCTGGCTGTTAACACTGCTACACATATCACGTTGTTGGACTTTTTGAAGAGCCAAGTGTGGTTACTCAGCTTGTTCTCAGCAGGTGTTTGCAAATCAGTCACAGGCAAATAGGAACTCATGTCCTGTGCCAGTAGG
The DNA here is from genome assembly GCF_041296385.1 of Aphelocoma coerulescens. Classification (NCBI taxonomy): domain Eukaryota; kingdom Metazoa; phylum Chordata; class Aves; order Passeriformes; family Corvidae; genus Aphelocoma; species Aphelocoma coerulescens. The sequence goes on from NW_027183479.1 coordinate 570,052, forward strand.
AGCTGTGCTGCTGTACAGGAAATCTGCATCTGGGACTCCTCAGCAAAGCTGACTTTTCATCATTTCTGTTTACACAAAACTGCTGCCTTTGGATTGGTGTTCTTAACAGGCCAAAACTGAGCAGAGCTTATGAGCATTTGCTCTGTTTTTGTTTGTTTTCCTAGTAAATTCCAAAGTGAAGCTACATTAGATGATGGCATCTCAGTCAACAGATGCCAGATACTGCACCAGGAAGGGACAATTGTAGGGATCACTCGTGCATGGCACTGTATGACTGGCTCAGGGCAGAGTGAGGGCTGCTAATTACAGCTGTGCACAGCTGGAGTCAGCACCAGCTCCTTTCACTCCAGTCACAACTATCTCTGCATTTACCACAGCTGAGTGTGTGAGAAGGAGTTGTTTCCCAAACAGTCCCGTTTTCTGTTCTGACTTTGCGGTTGTTTGCCAACAGACCCAATTCTGCCACGCTTAGGCCATTCTAATGAAGTGCAGACCACAGCATAACTCACCAACCTTTCTTTGGGCTCAGATTTTAAGCAGAAAGTGCTAACAGTTTTGTTCCAATCATTATTTTTAAAGTAAATAACCAGCCTTTCCAAAAATTTCACGTGGTCTTTTTAAAGGCAGGTACCCCCCTCCATCTCTTCTTTTGCAAGGCAGAAAAGCATTACCCTCAAAAACCACAAAGTTTCCCAAAGGTAACCAAAATAACTTACAACTGTATTTCAAACAAAAATAATATGCAGATCTTTGCATTGAACAATAAAAACAAAACAGAACTGTTTGTAAGGCTTCAAAAGAACAGAGAACTTGGAACTATTTACATCCTGGAGACCCAGTCAAGGCACACTGGATTCCAGTCTGGGTCACTGTAAATTCGGTCTCATTCGGTGCACGAGGTCAGTCCGGCTCTTGGTCACGTCACTTGGCTTTGTCCAGCAGAAAGGTCTGGAACAAAGGGAGGGAAGAGAAAACATTTGGTTGGACTCATCCAACAGGCACACTGGCAGAGTCCAGTCAATGACTGCAGTCACTTGGCTCCAAGAGGACCTGCAAAGCCTTTTGGCTTTCAGCAGGTGCCGCTTTAGGGAGAGGGTTTTTACAGCCTCCCAGCCCTTCAGCCAGGCACATCGTGCTCATTTTCTTTTGCAAGCTTGCCAGCAGATCAAGGCAATGCATCCCTTTGCCCAGAGGGGCTCACAGAGTTTTGTGTTTTATGGAAAATGACACTGCAAAGGCCCCGTGGGATGGCAGGTTACAGCTTCTGAGTATTCCCCACTGCTTGCACCACAGGACAACACAACATTTGTAATGACTAAGATGTACAATAAAAAATGTGGCAGCAACTCGAGGAATTTCTGTTGGCCAATACTGGTCACAGGCCCAGCAAGGAGTCAAAAATTCAAGTGCTGCCCAGCTGTAGCCAAGCTACCTAGCAGGTGCTGCTCTCACAGGGCAGCTCTCCCCAATCTCTCTCCTTTCTCCTAAAGGAGGTGCTCATGAGGAAGCAGAAGCCAGGGTGGCTGCAGGGCCAGCCCTGCCTGGTGGCTGCAGAAACTCCAGGCAGGGCTGTAAAACAAACACTTACTGTTCAGACTTGAGGTCTTCTTGTCTTGTCTTCATTTGGCAGCAAAGTCACTGGGAAAGGATTCCTGTCATCCCCTGCAGATCCCTGAAAAACCACGGAGAACAAGCTGGTCAGAGAGAGATGCCTAAAGCCATTCCAAAGCCTGGCTCTCCTAAGTTTCCAGAGAAAATGTTCATTGGTCCCAGGCACAGTCTCTTCTCCAGGCTCTCCCCCTCTTGCCTTCTTCCCCAGCAATCCCTCCGACAATGGAAATGGAACCTTGGCTTCTCACCTGGCAGCTCACAATGCTTTGCACCATTACACTTTTCCCAAGCGCGGAGAAATCCAGCAGCAGGTTTCCTCGCTCAGTGGCTGAAAGAGCTGTGAGGGCTGCAAGCAGGAAAATTGTCAGGAAAAAGCAAGCAGTGAGAAGGCAGCTACTACAGTGTGCACAGGCTGGCCTAACACACACCCCCCAACGCCCTAGACCCCGCACCCCGAGCCATCAGCAAACAGCCAAGTAATCCAATTTTATTACCAGGGAATGCAAAGCTGCAAGGGTCATGAGCAAGTTTGTAAAAAAAGCTATAAAACCTTAGGCCCAGGTTGCAGCCAAACCCACAGCTTTGTTGTTTCTTCATTTTAAGCAAACCACCCTTTCTTATTATAAACGTACTCCTCCTCCCACCAGGCTTGTATCTGCAGTTGCCCACAACCAGAAGTGGTCACTTAGGTGAGAGGGCGTTTCTGAAGAGAACCACACAGCACGCGTGGGTTGCAGGAAACCTCCCGCCAGCTCTCCTGGATACCAGTGTTGATGCCCTGGGATAGTTCCTCAGGATCTTTCTCCACTTTCCTGAGCGTGGCAAACAAAGGATCCTGGTTCCTGGCAGGGTTATCCATGGCAGGCAGGTCCAGGTCGTCACTCTCAGTTCTGGGGCTCTTTTGAGCCGTCGTGGTCGAGTTTGGTGCCCGTTGTGCAGCAGTCATGGCCGGCAGTGGTGGCAGCACCACAGTTTTCCTCTCGGTTTGGAATGAAGCTTCTGATGGTCAGGACAAGAGAAGCAAATTCATGAATATGATGCACACACACCGTAGGGATTTCTGACAAACTTGGCTACATCCTGAACTGGCCAGTTCTTGCCAGTGCCTCAAGTAGGCAACACTTCCAAAGCTGAGAGGCTTCAAGCGAGAGAGACTTTTAATTGGCAGAGACTTTCACATTCACTAACAGAGTGGCCTAGCAGATTTCTGGTCATCTGAAATCAGGATGGCCAGGGAACTCTGGCAGCAAGAAGCAGCACCAAAGAGCTCTCAGCCTTGTTTCACCACTGCTCACTGACACCATTTTTAGTCAGCTTCTCAAAGTTTCCAAGAACACACCAACAGCGAATCCCAGCCCATGGGCTGCAGCATCAGAAGAGGCAATGAAGTTAAACCCAGTGGGAAGGCTCGGGTGTGAGGCTGCACCTCTTGCCTGACTCTGCTGTGCGTGGGACAGTCCTCTCCCCTCTTTCAGCACCCACTTTTCCAGTGCTTTGGTCCCTATTCACTGCCCACGTGCTCTCCAGCTGCTCTGCCTTGGCACAGCTGATGCTGCACAGAGCACGGTTTGACACGGAGCACAGCACTATCCCCCACCTGATCCAGAGCCCTCTCTCCCCAAAAACACCTCCTACCCTTCCCACCCCAGAAGCCAGCACATGACTAAGGCAGCTGCTTATTTTCCCTGAAAAAAGGCAGGAAGGAACTCCAGAATTAAAGCTCTTCCATTCCTACCGCAATGGGAACATCCCTTCCCCCAGCCAAACGTCAGCCCCAACACCTCTGTGCTTTAAGAGGATGTCAGAAGGGAAAGACTCCCTGCCCTTACCCACCCACACCTACAGAGCTGCTTTCTGCACCGGGTGCTTCCAGCCTGGTAAGGCCAGTCTGCAGCATCTGGAGTTGCAGAAGGCACACGATGTTCCAATCAAACTCTCGAGTGCCAGGACAGGAGATACGGTTCTGGGTCTCACCCTTCTGAACAAAAACTAAGATTTACACTTCTTTCTGACATCCTACCACTGCATACTCACTTCAGTTTATTGGGGCCTTTGTTTGCTGAAGGCTGAAATTATTTTGTTGGGTGTTTTCATTCCTTTTTCTTCCTGGGAGTATCCCCCTTGTCTTCCCTCTAACAGGAAGAAAGAAAAAAGGAGGAAAAAAAATCACTCATGTCTTGAAAGTTCACACAAAGTACAGACCAATACAGCTCAGTTTTACAGATTCTGGTTGAAAACAGAAAAAATAAGATACTGGAACTCACAAAGTGGAAACCCAAGCACAGCAGATAGAGCTTTCAGGCTCACTGACAAGTAAACCTAAAATGACATTTTACCTATCTTGCTTGCATACATTAATTGCTTTCCAGTGGCAGGGATGGAACTGCTAAACCTCTCGATGCAAACTGTAATCTAAAGTAAGGCCCTTCCATTGCTGAAAACAAGCATTCCATCTGTCCTGGATGGGCTTTTTGTCCTCCTACTCAGTCTGAATGGTACAGAAACTTATTCAGATGCCTTGGGGCACAGTCAAGAACGGTAAGCAATTGTGCTTTGTGACACCCCTTATCGAAGGGAAGGAAAAACTCCAGTCACAGGAGAGTGAGATCCCTGAGATCCCCCAGATGTGCAGGGGGTTCTGATTGTATTGACAAGAATCTGAGAGGGGTGAAATTTAAACAGTCAGTGAAAATTGCTGCCATTGTCTTCCAGAAGCACGGGAACCATTAAGGCAGAGAGCCAATCACTGAAAGATTTTTACAGATTTTATAACATCGATTGTGCAGCATCAAGTGTGCAAATCATCAGCTCAGCTGAAGGAGAAACTTCAGAACCGTTTGCTACAAGCCAAGAAAATGTAAAAGAAAGTGCCCTTATCTCTTGGCATTACCCACAGTGTGCCTGCTGGTTTCTGCCTCTCTCCCAGAGTGCAGAGAAACATGGAACCATGGAGCAGCTTCTCAGCAGTGCTGCTCTCAATGAGTTCTCCTTCCAGGCTGCACTCCCGTCTGGGATACAGGCTCTGACTTGGGATTTCCTGCAGTCAGGGAGTCCACAGGCAGTGCCCATTCACCATGAAGCCTGCAGACAACTCTTGCTGCAGCTGACCCAGGCCCCTTTGGGAGTCAGCTTCCCAAAAAACACTTGGGAGCATCGACCTGCTCAGTTAAATGAAGGGCTCTCTTGGAATTCAAGGGAAAGCCACTGCAATGGCTGAGGGACTCTGCAAAGGGCTCCCTGGAAAGCCCCTGAGTGCACCCAGCCACCTCTCAGGCATCACTGCTGGCATCACAGCAGCTCCAAGGAAACCCAAGCAAGCTTTTTGCCCATTTATCCATGTGCCAAGTGCCTCAGTACCACACTGCTTGTAATGGGGGGCACAGGAAGGGGGCACCGCCACCCTACAAAGCTCTGCTTGGGCTGAAACCCAGAGAAACCCAGCAGTGCTGGCGGGGGCTGGTCAGCCACAAGCTGCCACAGCCTGCTGCCAAAACCTCCTCTGACAGAGGAGGGCTGGGGATTTCTTCTTGCAGGAAACTAGGATTCCAAGAAAAGCCCCAAAACACCAGAGCATGTTAGACAGCTTACAGGGCTTTCCATTTGCTCAGGAGGGGATCTGTGACCAATTGGAAACAGCGGTGGGAACACACCCCTTAGAAGTTTGGTAACACCATTAGAGAAGGATCATGGCTCTACTGCCAACCTATGAAGTGGAAACTCCACATGGGTTTTCCAAACACCACCTTGGTCATTGTCCAAACCCACCTCCCCCTGCCCCTCTCACCTTCTTCTTTCCAGGGGGCTCCTCAGGACTCTTCATGGCTTTCCTCTTCCAGTCCGGCTTCCTTGCAGGCGAGAACAACTTCTTCTCCCCAGGAGGCAAGGGCACTTTCTCCTTGTGCAAATTGCCAGGCCTGTGCCTGCTGGGGATGAGAGCGTCACGTTCCTGGCCAGCTCCCAGGGGCCGGGGCTCCAGAAAGCCTTTGGCGTTGGCCTGCTGGGAGCCCTTGTCCTTTGGCTTCTCAGAGAGCTTGTGAGGTGCCGGCTTCAGGTCTTTCCTGTCTGTGGGTCTTTTTTGTCTTTCTGTCCTTTTGATGGCTTTTGGCTTCACTGTTTCTAGGACTTTGGGCTGGTCCTTGCAAGGCTTCTCTGTGACCTCCAAAGGACCAGGCTCACTCTCCACCTTCCGGACTCTCTTGGATTCATCAGGCACCAGGGGCTGGCCGGGCCTTTTGATACCCATGGTCTTCCTGGGCAAGGGCCCGTCAGTGTGCACAGGACGCTTCAGGAAGCTCTGTTTGCTTGTAACGTGACCTTCCAGAGAAGCCTTGGCCACTTGGCCACAGCTTCTGGGAGAAGTCTTGGCCACTTGGCCAAAACTCTTCTGAAACTCCTTGGCCACTTGGCCAAAACTCTTCTGAAACTCCCTGGCCACTTGCCCATCACGTTGGGATTCCTAGGATTAAAGGACAAAGTGCAAAGTAGCTCAGCGTGTAGCTTCACAATAAATACATCCACTGACACCTAAACGGTGTGTTGCTGGCACATTAGGGACATGTGCATTTTTGAATAAATACTTTTAAAACATCCTAAGAGCTGCCAAACAGCTGAGCTGAACTTCTGCTCAGCAGAAAGATCTCTTGGAATTTATCAGCAGCCCTGGCAAAAATGGGCTGGCTTACCTTTGCTGGCAATGGAAGATTGAAAGTCTCTTTTCTCAGAGGCGTCTGAAGAGGTGGCAGGAGAAGTGACAGTGAGTTCCTCATTTTCTGGAAAGAGAGGGAGAGAAGCAGCCCTCAGGAGTTTTGCTGATGGACACAGAGAACGTTTCACCCTGCAGAGAGTCAGAGGGATCCAGCTCCTCATGGATTTGTACAGGCTTCCACCTGGAGATCTGTTATTGAAGAGCACCTACCTCCAATATTCCTTCAATGGACTGCACATAAATGTGCACAATGGGCTGAGACAAGAAAGAGGGAAGCAGTGTGAGCTTGTCTGGGTATTTTACTCATTGATAGGAAACAAGCATGCACTCAGCAAACATCTGATTACCAGCAGCTCTCTAAGTGTCATGCACGTCCATTCAGGACATGAGCAGCAGGTGCAGAGCCTTTGGACAAGGGCCACTCGGGAAAAGCAACCCCCAGCTTGAGGGAGGAGCAGCTCAGGCTGCCTGGGATGAGTTGTCACTCTGGCTCTAGAACTGCATTTGAGAATGCTACACTCACAGACTGAGAGGAAGGCTGATCTTACAACTCCAGCTTTTACCTCTACTTCTCCTCAGCACACCCCAAAACACACTTTCAGTGAGGGAAACATCTGCTGAGTGAACAGGAGCTCAGCAAAGTATTTCTTCCCCACCCAATTCCTTTTTCAAGGAAATTCCCAATTTTCAGGAATTCCCAATTCCTTAATGGACGCAAAACATAGGCAAAACCAGAGATCTATTATTGAAGAGCACCAACCTTCCAAGTGTTTTCAGTTGATGGCACCTCAATGGGCTTCTTTTCCTGAAACAAGAACGAGGGAGGCAGAAGGAGTTTGTTTGCGTTTTTTTACTAATTGACATGCACTCAGCCAGCATTTGCTTACCAACAGCTCTAGAAATGTCCTGCAAGCCCATTAATAATAAAGTGCTGCTAAGGATTAAAAGGCCCATCTGAGGGGGAGTTACTAATGGAGGCCAGGTAGAAAATGAACTGAAATCCCCACAGTCACCCCCTCTTCCTCTGAGAAAAATGCCAGTGTTCCCTTTGCAACCTGGCAGTCAGAGAACAATGTTTCCTTTCTTAAATTACTACTACTCCTGCTACTACTGCTACTATTCATCATTACTGTTGTTATTATTATTATATAAGTATGTTCCTGCAGTCTGCTTCCTTTATGGAATTTTGCTTTGAGGCAGCCAAGCTTTGCTTTCAAAGGCACAGGCTGCCTCTGCATTTAAAAGAGTTGAGCAAAAAGTTTCCTTAGTTAAAAAGAACAGTTAGAAATAATAGTTCCCAATTCTTCTAAGCCAGTCCTAGAGCAAGAGGAATATTTCTCATTCACCCAAATAAATGAGACTCCTAGTCCTTCTGAAGTCCACAGCAGTGTGGACAAGACACTGACATCTCACACATCGGGAAAGATGCAACACAGTTCATGCAAATCCTGGCTGACTTTATCCATCCTGTTCTTGCCCCTGCAGGCCTTGCAACTCCCCAGCTACCATTTCTCACTCTCCCATTGCCTGGCAAAGTGATGGATTTAGCAGCCAAATTTGGACAAATGCATGTTCTGCAGGGGTGCCCAGAGACACACTGTGGAGACAAGTTGCCTTTGGGCTACCCCAGGGAGCTGAGTCGCCCCCCAGCTGATGGCAGAAGCCGGCAGGGACTCCACCCCTCTCTCAGAAACGCAGCCCCTCCTTCCCCCCCCTCACCACCCACTCCAAGGCAGATGCAGCATCCCTGCTCCTTACTTCACACTGACACTCCTTAACTGGGCTTCCCAGCAGCAAGGACAAACACTGCCCACTTCTGCTGGCCTGAGGGCTGGTTGCAGCACTCTGCACTCCCAAGACTTTGAGAGCCAGGATCGTGCTTTATCTTTTTGGCAACTGATGCTGAAGAATGGCTCCTGCAGAAGGCAAGGCCCTGCACTGCTTTACTTCTCTCAGCTTCCTCTCATTTTCCACAAGGTATTGCCCACAGTCCCTTGCAGCTGATCACCAGCCTTTCCCAGGAAAAGCTGACTGCAGCCTCTAGCTCTTCCTTCTCCTTCCAGAGGCCAAACACAGTTTGAAAACCTTCCCTGTGGCTCTCCTGGCCCAGCTGCCATGGCTCAGCACCATGGGCTCCTACATTCCATAGGGCACAGCAATATCCCAGGATGCTGAAGGATGAGCCTGCCAAAACCCCAACATGCACCTGGGAACCAAATGCCTTTGAGCTCTGGCGAGGCCAAGCCCCGAGAAAGGCAGAGCCCGTGTGCTGCTCCCTTGGCCTTGAGGGGCTGCCAACAACAGAGCCCCCAACAACTGCACTCACCCTGACAGGCAGGAGTTGCGATTGTTCCGCTTTGGCTTCTGCCTTCCAATTGGAGGGACCCTCATCGCTGTCACAGTTCTGCTCAGGGCGAGGTGAGAGGTCTGGTGATTCCAGTGAGGATTTTCCCCAGATGTCCTCATAGGGCTTTGTCTTACTGCAGGTCCGCCGATGCCTGCGGGTGTGTGACTGGGACTTGGACTTTCTTGGAATCCATATGGGATTCAGAGGGCACTTGTGGCTCAGAAGCGCCTTGAAGTCCCAATCGCCCAGCACCTTCTTAACGCGCCTCGACAGCTCATCTTCTTTATCAGTCTGCAGCAGAACAACAGAGAGGGGGAATGTCAAAAACACCCCAAGCAAGAGATGCAGCTCAGCAAGAGACACTCCTCAGGATCTTCATGGAATCCCCACGCATCGCCACAAGGGAAGTCAGGCAAGCTCAGTGGAGCACATGGGAAGCTGCTGTGTTTGCAGTTGTCAGGCTCAAGTTTGCTACAGCCCATGCAGAAGACACAGCTCCCTCTCCCACCCCAAGCCTCCTTCCTCCTCTCCTTCCAGCCCTGCACCCCACTCCCATTACTTTGTAGGGTTTGGCAAAGAGGGGAGTCTCCTCCGAGAATGGATCTTTCTCCTCTGGAGCCGCCTGCCTCCTGCGCCTGTCTCGCTCCAGAATGCGGAGCAAGTCTCTGTTGTTGTGCCAGCTTTCAGAAAGAGAAAGAGAAAGAGAAAGGAGAGTTAACACTTGAAGCCCTGTTTCTACTCCCTGCACACACTGGGGCGTTCACACAAGGGCACAGGTCCAGCAGCAAAGCAATGCTGAAATCCACAGGATGGTGACAGTGCCCAAATCAGTTCTGTCCAGCGTGTGCTGTGCCCCAGAGCAACGAGACACACAAGGAACAGCACGCATCCTTCTCAGGGATTGCTACTGCTCATCCCAGCCATCAAGAAGGGTGGGAAGGGAAAAACTGTCCCCCCATTTCCCTGTGAAACAAATGGGGAAGCAGTCACTGGGGGCGGTCAGCAGGTGAGCTGGCAAACCCACTTGCAGTGATCAATGGGAGAAACTGCCATTCTTGTTCTCCTTCTGACTTCCCACCCCACTCTCCCACTGAGCGTCAAAGAGAATCCTCTCTTTTGAAGGTCTTGCCACTTTCAACGCCTGAACTTTGTCCACTTTATAAACAGCCTTACAAATGCACTCTCTACTGTAAACGGATATGCGGAGAGCTGCGTACTGACAATCATGTAGCTGCATTTAAAGCCTTCCCACCAACGAGATTAGATAGGAGATCTCAGACATTCAGAAAACACCAGCTCAAATGCCCCTGTTCCTCCTCAGCCACATGTGCATGTACTCAATTCCACCAGCCCCACATCAAAACACTGATAAGGCTGTGTCCCATCATGGGAAACCAGATCCTTTAAACTGTCCCTGGTCTGTGAAAGGCTACTGCAAAATGAGGGAAACTCTGCCTCTGACATTTGTGGACATTGGGGAAGGAAAAGGCAGCAGGCATGGTAGATGCAGGAATCTAGTTCTACTCTACTGCACAGTCTACTCTATACCTACAATTCCTGGATTCTTCTTCACTCATCCAACTTCCCAAGTGCCCCAGGATGCAAGGGGAGAGCCTTGTGTGCCCCTGCAATGACACCTTCCCAAATACCACACCCATAATCAGCTCCTGAAAGTTTAATCACCCCTAGAGCAGAAGCACAGCTGCCTCATCTCATGCTGAGGGGCTGTTATTGGCAATAAATCAGGTTTTTGCACTGGATGGCATTCCTAATTCAGAGTAGAAGAGTCTGCTGTCTACTGAAATGCCCAGCTTCTTCAGATAAGCCCGTAGCTCTCCCAGCCTCCGCAGCCCTGGAGACACCATTGCTGCCCATCTCTGCCCTGGCCATTGAAGGTGTTTGGCAAGATGCTCTTCAAAACCTTTGCAAACCTGCGCTCTGCTGTTCCTCACAAGCCTGCACACTTCCCTTAAGGCCAGGGAACTTTGGAAGCTTTGGGAACTGGACCTCCAGCCTTAGCACCAACACGCCCAGCACCTGGGAACCTTGGAACAGGGGGACTCCACAGTCCTACCCCCTCCATCTCCAGGGGGAACACAGCTCAGTATTGGAGAGTTAAAAACAGTGCTGTACTTGCTGCAGCTGGTCTACACTTGATGTGTCACCAGGAAAACCCAAACATCCCGACTGTTCAAAGAGGCAGGTGAAACTGAATGTCTGCCCTGAAACATCAGCTCAGGCCTCCTCACCTTCAAACATGTTCCACAAGAAGTAAAAACTTGCACAAAGCGCCCCCACCCCAAAAAACACAGCTCCTGCTTTGCTGCACACTGAAACAGGAAAATACTCCTAGGCCCAAAGCTTCCCAAACTGCAGAAGGGAGTGCCCTGGCCCCAGGAACAAGAGATTGGCTTCAGAAAGTTCAGCCCAGAACCTGCCCAGACCCACGACATCATCCAGGCCTGAGCCTGTTACAGGAGCTCTGAAAATACCAAGGTGCTCTGAAGCCACTCCCACTGACAGGACAATCCTTACTTAACTGCATTAAGGGGGGATTATTTTTTAAACTGTCTCAACATTCATCAGAGCACCTGGGAAGCCAAGATTACATCAAATTAATTCCTACCTATTGTCTCTGTTCAGGTTGTCCGTAGGTTCCATTACGAAGCCTCAGTTCGATCAGCTTCTCTGGAAGAGAACAAACAGAATTCACCATCTGCATGAGTTCAGACCTAAAGCAGGGGTCCAGATCTCCGGGGACTTGCTGCACTCAGAGCCTTGAGTGCCCAACTGGGAGTCACTGCAGTGCTCCTAAACATCAACCATGCAAACATGGGGATTCCACGTAGCTGAGAAGGGGAGAACCAAGAGATCCATTTTCCCCTGCCCCCAGTGCTGGTGCTACATTTCAGGTCAGCTCCTAGCTCCACACTGGGCCAAGAGCATGACAAACCAGGCCATGCTACACGCTCCAGGATATCTGGTTCCATTTTAAGTGTAAATGTGCCCTTAGAACCCTGCCTTTGGACAACCAAATGGGCCTCACGTGAATGGCAGCATCTGTGGAAAGGGGAGGGAAAGAAAAGGAGAAAAGAAAGCCCTAAAAAGACAGCTCTAGATTAAAAGGTAATGAGATCCCTCAGCAGAAGCAAAAAATCTCCAAGAGGCAGAAACAGGACTGAAAACATTTCCATTTCAATTTGTGACCTTCATTTGCAGCATCTCACAGTCCAGAGGGAGCAGAATGAATTCTCACTGGGGAGGAGGCTACAGGAGCATTGTGGGAAGTCTTGTGAACCACCCCACTGAGGGCAGCTGACATGAAACAGGAGCACAGACACTTGGGGGAAGAGGGGAAGCAGCAGCTGAGCTCCAGGCCACGGCTTTAACACCAGGCAAGGGACCAGCAGGGAACCATTCTGCAAGCCACAGAAACACACGGGCCACTGCGGATGGAATCCTGTCAGACCCCCACCTCCCCCTGCAGCTGGGAAGCCTCAGAATAGGCACTCACACTAAGCTGAGAGGACAGATCTGGAAGCAAACAAACACTGCAGCTTTGTTCCCTCCTCACAATCATGAAAACCGTTAACACTGGCTGGGAAATAAACTGCCTTGAAAGAACAAGGTGCCCACTTGGATTTAAAGAGAAACAAAGGTGGGAGAAGTTGGAAGCGCATACTGGGAGGAGTCATTCCAGGTTTCTTCCAACTTCTCTTGAATGGACCGGGCATTGGCACAACTTGGGCAGAGAGAGATGCACGCACCCATGTGAATAGACAGCATGGCAGGGAAACCTGCTCTGTCACCAGCTTGTCCTTAACATGGCCACAAAGCACGTGAGTGGCCAGCAGCAAAATCCAGACTTCACTAGACAGGCAAAAAGTTTTGCAAATGCCCTGGACAGGGCCAGGTTTTCAACCTCGCTGACGCCCCATGGATCTGAGGTTGCGCAGGCGTCCTTAACCTGACACGATTGCCACAGGGCACAAATGCTTTTGCAACCAAGCTGTGCTTCTGAACACGAGCTTTCCTCGCTGGGGAGATGAAGGCAGGTACCCAAGTGACCCTGATGGGAATTCTTACAAGGTTTTGACAGTGCTGTATTTGGCCAGACTCATTGCTGCATCCCTTAGCAGGACATCTTTGATTGCTCTTCTTGCTGCCTTTCTCCGTCCAGCCACAGGCAAAGAGCTGCTCTGAAGGAGCAAGGAAGCTTGGAGGCTGCTTGGAGACCTAAACCTTATGTACCCATCTCAAGAGCTTTTCCTTCAGATCTTGCTATCACTGACCTTCACATGCTCTTTTTATGGGCAAAGCATGGTGTTTTGCACACATTCAGGTATTTGAAGGGTCACCTTGACATACAGGCAGAGAACACACCGGATTCGTAGAAATACAGAACTACAGAACCACAGAACGTTTTAGCTTGGAAGGGGCCTTAAAGATTATCTACTTCCAACCCTCCTTCCACGGGCAGGGACACCTTTCGCTAGACCAGGCTGCTCAAAGGCCTGTCCAACCTGAACTCAAAGTATTAAAATATTCTGGTGGCCATTGGACTTATATACATATAATATACCAGTAGATGTACAAGACCATTGTGATTAAAATGGCCTTGATTCTTAAAAGTGGAAAGTAATAAATCCATAGCTTTGGCTTCACTTTGGGATGTGGGTTCTTCCACACCGGCTTTGCCACCCTCTCTCTGGAGTCACTGCCTGTGACAGTTCAACGGGAAGAGCGGCCCCTCGCAGCCGCTCTCAATCCCGACAACAGGGCAATCCCAGGCCCCAGCTGCTGCAGGCACTGTCCAGGAAAAGCCCAGAGTTTCCCCTGCCACACATCTGCTGGCTCTCCGCTCAAGCCTCTCCTCCTCAGTGCTGGCACCTTTTGGCAGCACACGGGGCAGAACCCAGGGGCCTCTGTGCTGCCCTCCTTTCCCAGGGACTGCCTGGCTCTGCTGCGCCTCAAAGACACTGAGGATTAAAGCTGAATCAGCAGCAAGCCCTCCTGCAACCTTGCCCTCTCCACCCGACATTAATTTGTCCCACTGAGGGCTGGGTAATAATACTCTGAAATAATTGCACAAACAAGGCCTTAAAGGCAGTCGCTCTGGTCAGAGGCCTCTTTCCCAGCAAACTGCTGTCAGCTCGCAGAGGCAGCAGTAAGAACCCGCATTTGAAGCTGTTCCTGTTGCTGCACGGTGCAGGAAGGCAGCAGAGCCATCCGTGGCTGGCCCGTTTGCCCCCGCGCAGCCAAGGGGAGAATCACCTGGCACAAGTGGGCCTTGCGGGCGAGGAATGCCTCCTGGAACGGCAGTGCCGCTGCCAACAGGCCCTCTGACCAAGGAATGCCTCCGGGAACGGCAGTGCCGCTGCCAACAGGCTCTCTGGCCAAGGAATGCCTCCGGGAACGGCAGTGGCGCTGCCAACAGGCTCTCTGGCCAAGGAATGCCTCCCACAATGGCAGCCGCGCTCGCTCCGTGCTGCTGCAGCCCGCGGGGCGATTCCCGAAGACGCTTCTGCTGTTGCCATGGCCCCGGTGGCAACGGAGCGTCACAGGCACGGCCGGGGCGGTGTCCAGGTGCCCAGGGCGGGGCTCAGAGGGCACGGAACCCTGCTGGAGCCCCGCCCGCACCCCCTGCTGCACACGGGAGCCCAGCCCTGCCCGGCAGCCGCACACGGGCTGTGCCCGAGGCGGGGCCGCACGGCCCTGTGCCACCGAGCCGCAGGGCCCTGCCCGGCAGCTGAGAAGGAGCCACTGAGGGAGCCCTCAGGGCCCAGGGCCAGAGCTGCAGCTGCTTTGTCCAAAGGCTCAGGGGCATCCCATGAGTAAAGCTGGCAAGAAATTCACTGATGGGACTTGCACGTCTTGTGGCCCTTGAGCACTGATGGAAACTCAGGGAGGCTGTGTCCCGGTCCAGACAGGAGAGCCCCTGGACTGGGGCCTCTGCAACAAGAATTTCACATGTAAATTACTTGGTAATGGGATAAAAAACCAAGACACCAGAACAACCCAACTTATGTATATCATTCGCAAGTTCTTGATTCTTTCAAGCAGAGATAAGTCTTGAGAGACTTCATGTGAAAAAGCATTCTGCACACTGAGTGACTCCATCAGATGGGGAATGCAGTCTTAAATCCTCTCGGCCAAATAGACACAAATAATCTAAAAAAGTCAATTTCCCTGAGGCTCTCTCTTGGCACCGTGGTTTCTTCTCCGGCTGCAATCTGGGCCATACCTTTTTTTCCCCCTCTTGAGTATTTTATCCCAGCGGCATTACTGCCATTGCTGATGGGCTCCTTTATGGCCAGCGGTGGGCACGTCTTGGTCTTATTTTTAAGGGAACTATTTCATTTCTGGCCAGGAAAAGGAAAGTGAAAAATGCTAGAAACCAACCACATAAAGTCAAGTTTTAAAATGATGGAAGGCAGTATGTAAATAAGTTGAGAGTGTTCCATCCTAACCTGTTTTTTCATTTCATTGTATTAATTCAGGTTGGTTGATGCTCTGATAAGAAAAATGTCTTCCTTTCTTCTGCTGCTTCTGACATTTGAACATCGCTGTGAGAGGTTTTGGTTGTACTTCAGGGCCCTTGTGGAGCCCTTCCAGCACAGAATATTCTATGATTCTGTGACCTGGAGCAATGCTCCTGTGCTCGGCACTGCCGAGGGTGCATCTGGAATCCCGGGCCCGCTTTTGGGAGCGCACTACGAGGCTGGGGCGCGTCCAGGAGATGGGCATGGAGCTGGTGCAGGCTCCGGAGCACAGGTGTGATGAGGAGCAGCTGAGGGAGCTGGGGGTGCTCAGCCTGGAGCAGAGGAGGCTCGGGAGGCACCCGCGGGAGTTGGCAGGTGCTGGCAGAGGCCGCTGCTGTTCTCCCTCGCAGCCTGAGGGCAGCTGTGGCACCCGGCCTCAGGAGGGCTGAGCGGCTTTCCCAGGAGCTTCCTGCCGCATCCCACAGCACCGGGGAGGGGGCTGCTGCCGTTCTTTTGGGTAGAGAGGGCTTCAAAGGTGCCCGGGAAGAGGCCGGGGGTGCGGAGGGCTCAGGCAGGCAGCCCGGGGGCCGCTGGTGCCACGGAGGGAGAGGGAATTGTGCGTGGCCGAAGGGGAAAGCTGCCAGCGGCGTCCGGCTGTGGGCAAGGCCTGTGGCCCCCGTGGAGCCGGGAGGGCTGCCGGGAAACGGGACGGGGGCAGCTGCCCTGTGCCTGGAACCCTGCCAGCCCTGGGGCTGAGGCACCTGGGTGACACCAAATCCCGCCTGGCACACGGCGTGTCCCTGCAGCCCCGTGTGCCTTGGCAGCGCTCTGGAAGTGTGTGGGATACAGAACAGGCCCGTTTCCTGCCTTTGCCATAAATCCAGTGCATTTCCCGGCCTCCTTGGGATGTTCCCTATGGCACAGTGCCATGACACAGTTACAGGGCTGTGGGGAGAGAAGAAACCTGGAAGTCTTTCATGGAACAATACCCTGTTCCTTCCAGCCAGCTCAGTGGCTGCCCTTCATGAAGTGGGATCATTTGTGTTACCCCACATTATTTTGAAAATGGACTGACATAGTTGGATTCTAGCTAGGAAATCTCAAACTTATCTCGGTTTGACTCATGGAACAAAATAATTTCTATATAAACCAGCATTTTTTTGTTCTAATGTAATTGTGGAAAGCTGGGAAAGAAGAATCCAAATTCTTATGCTTGATCTTGACATCCTGCAAGTACAGCTATGGTATACTTCAAATAACTTCCTTACAGAGGGAAAATATCTTCTATTATTCAAATCCTTGCTATATGATTTCAATTTATGACTAAACATTTGTATTTATATGTTCTGTGTAGCTGAATCAGAAGGCCTGTGTGTATATTCAGCCTGGTGACGGTGGGAGTAACAGTGATAGAGTACTTAGGGAATGATCCAACCAGGAGCTGATGTCACCAATGAATTATAATTGATGTCAGTAGTTTGAATTCTTGTCATCTACCCACATGATCCTAATGCTGGCAGCCTGTGGAATGTGATGCATGGGCAACTAGTGCGAAGTGATTATTTATTTTTTAGTGGAACAGGTGGAGATTTCCTTTTCCACCTTAAAAACCCTCTGGAGCAACTATTTCTGCATTCTCTGTTTGCTTGCTACCTTTTTTTTTTTTTTTTTAATTGACCCAGACATACAACTTGAGGAGCCAGCTGTGTCTGTTGTGCTGCACCCAGGTTTGGACTGTCTCCTAGCTATGAATTCCTTATGCTTTTATGTGAATATTGAGCAGAAACATTCTTGAGCCCCATTTGGAATCAGGAGTATTAATGAAAGACATGTACAGTGTGGAAGAAAAATGGAAAGCTTTCACCTTTTAGTTGTATTTCTGCTGCTGTAACACTGGACTAGCATGGTGATAAATGAAGATTCCAGAATCTCTCACTGATACCAAGCAGCCATGTTTTATTCACCATCTTATGACCATTACTGATAACTTGTTTTCATACTGAAATACAGTGGATTGTGGGGGAATACAGGAGAATATGACTGTAGTAAGGAAGCTGCTCAGCTGTGTTTGAGGCACAATGAAACTATTTGTGCCGATGAAACCTTTTGTTTAACAGTTCTTTCGACTTGACTCTAGATACCTTAATGTAGTGGGTGAACCTGAGTTGATGGACAGTCTTTTAGACTAATGACGCTTCTCGCAATTTACATATTTAAACCACGTGGAAAGGCGGGAATTGCCTTTTGTCCCAGTTCGCCTGCCAGAAGGTGGGGGGGCTTCGAGCCTCTGGGCCCTGCTGGGCCAGGCCGGGCCCCCTGCTACCTTCCCCTTTTCCCAATGCCGCAGCATGGACCCTGGGTCTCTGGGGGAGGAACTATCCCAGAGCCGCAGGCAGCTAAAACCAGCCATGGTCTGCCACACAGCTAAACCCATCCGGCGCGGCTTCTTGGGACTGGCGGGTCCCTCTCCTCTCCACGTGGAGCCGGTGGAGCCAGCAGGAGCCAGTGGAGCCTCCTTTCTGCAGTCAGCACACTTCGTGCTAAACTGAGGAAGACACCATGCAGCCAGCAGCACAGAGGGAGTGAGGCTTTCTTCTGCTGTAAAGCCAGAACAAGAACACTCTTCAACATGGCAGTTTCAGAGCCAGAGAGAAAGAGAAAGTGAGTCATGTGAGACAAAGCTGAAAATGGCAACCGGAGAAAAGAGGGTGGTGCCACGTTTTTCACGTGTAGCTTAAAAAAACTTTCTTGCCTGCCGTGGGAAGAAACTGTAATATCACAATCTGTTTGTCTCTTTAATCCATTTGAAGTACATGGGGGGATGGAGAATTCATGTGTGGCCCATGAAGACTGTGAAGAGTGCCTATGCCAGGCTATATAGAAGCAGTGAGAGGCTTTTAGAGGCTTGTGGGGAAGAACGCCTTTGTGTTCAGGTCAAAATAACTCGTCCTTAAAAAGATTAATAACCCCGTGTGATGGCCCATGTTTGGCAGTGTGAAGGAACTGAGATTTTTCACGGAAGAGATGTTTTACACCAGAGCAGATTGTTTCTTTCTGGGTGGGTCTGCTGTTGATGGCAGTTTGGGAACCACGTGCAGCTGAAGAAAACCCTTTTTCCCTTAAGCGTAAGAGAGAGACTTACCAAGAACTGTAACACTGACTAACATCCCATGTTCTGTTACCCTTTGTGTGAGTTGGATAAAAGGAGGAAAGTGCTGGAGAGTGGGAGGGGGTTTGCTTTAATTTCTTGTTATTTCTCTTTACTTTTAATTCTATTAGTAATAAAACTCTTACTGCAGCTGTTTAAGGTTTGTGCCTGCTTTGCTTTTTCCTAGTTCTTATCTCACAGAAGGAAAATAAGTAAGTAATAGATATTTTGAACCAAACCACTGCACTTAATTAGTGTTTCTGCCCGGTTTCTGAACTAAACCCGCTACACTTATACAAATGGCATTGATCCAAAACCTGTCAAAGTCAGCTGAAAGGTGACTGCAGCACTTGGAGGGTTTGGGGTTTTTTTTCAGAGAAGTGTAACTTCCATCAAAATAAAGACAAAAACGGCCTAGATCCCAGCAGACTGGCATTTCCTGACCTGTTTTCTGTCTCTTGCTAAATAGTCTTTGAAGTTTTTTTGGTTTTGGGGGGATGAGGCCCCATTTTTTACTTTACCAAGCCTTAATTATTTAGCTAAAGTTACAAATTAATTTAGGTTTTATACTCTCTCTCATCTTCCTTTTGAACTTTTTCAGCATTTGCAACTGTTTCCCTTTCATATAGGTTTCTACTTTCTTTTTCAGACCTGGTGGGTTTTGGTGTTTTCTTCCTTTTGTGTTTCTCCAACTTTTCACTCCTTTTATCTCCTTCACTGTTTATTCCCCTGAACTGCTTTCTATCTTTCTGACCTCTTTCAGTAAATTTTAGCTATCCAGCAAATCAAAGCCAACAGCAAATATTCTTGCATTCACAGGACAGCTGTTGTAAATAAATATAATTTCACTTGAAGGAATTGATAGGAACAGTGCCAACCACCCAAAATAAACCAAAGTTTGAGATGCTGGTGGGATGGACTGTTCATCAGAGAGAAAAGAAATGACCTGTCATTTGGATTATTAATGTACTGTTCTTTACTAGTTTAGTACTGGTAAATATATATTCATACTGTCTCTAAGGGTTACAGAAAGAAAATCCATTTTTCGTAGTAGCAGGATCCATGTGCCAAGCACATGGCCAGCTTTTACCTGCTCACAGCAATCTAATCCTTTTCCTCAAGGTCTTGTAACACTTGGCATGACATCAACTCCTCCTTAGGAGTAATAAAACCAAGAAAGCAGTAAACTAGGGCAGTATTTTTAGGAAAACACTAAAAAGAGGCGTCTGTCTCTTATGAAATTCAAGGCTTTTATGAAATATATTTTGACAAGAGGAAAACATGGAGAGAGACTATTTAGAAGAGCATGGCAAAACAAGGGAGAATGACTTCAAACTGAAAAAGGTTTAGATTAGGTATTAGGAATAAATTCTTGTGAGGATGATGAGGCACTGGAAGAGGTTGCTCAGAGAAGTTGTGGATGCCCCACTCCTGGAAGTGTCCAAGGCCAGGCTGGATGGGGCTCTGAGCAACTTGGTCTAGTGGAAGATGCCCCTGCCCATGGCAGAGGGTTGGAACGAGATGATCTTTAAGGTCCCTCCCAACCCAAACCATTCTGTGATTCTATGGTCATAACTGCAGAACTGGCAACCTTCTAATTTCATATTGGCCGGTTTTAAAGATACCATTTGTTGTAATTTTCAGTGTTGTTTCTCTGAAAAATTCAAGTGTAAAGTACATAATGTGAATGCTTCTTTTTCCTAGAAATTGCCCCTTCATATTCCTCCTACAAAGTACCGAATAGGAAGCTGAGTGATTTTTCAGCTTTATGGAATCAAGTTTTCCCATTTGTTATTTTTGGACTAAAAGTACTAAAGTCTCAACATAAAGAATGGATTCCTTAGAATGCACTTAGTATCTCTTAAAAACTCTGGAAAATGTTACTGTAAAAAGGGTAATATACCTGCTGTTCCAGCCTTTTCCCAGTTCTGAAATATGGAATTGGTGAAGAATTAGTGAGACATTAAACAGGTGTTGAAACTTACATTAGTATTGTGCATAGTAAAAGTTGCTCAGCAATCTTTGGTTTTATTAAATGGTCTCTTTCAGTAAGCAGAGGCTTCTGGAGTACTTTTTTTTTGCAAATTTTGGGAAAATCATCAGCTAAATGGAGAACAGAGTCAATTCTTGATGTGAGCCACTTTTATCTTGTTTATTTCTTGTCTAGACTTTGTCCATTACCTGTAAGCAGTGAAAATTTTCTGAAATTAGATGTTATAATCTTTTACAATAAAGCATACTTCTTGGAAAATAAGGCCTAATTTTGCTAGAAAAGAAAGATAATTAATGAGCTGGTAGCTTATGCCTTCAAGACCAGTTGTTAATTGGTTACCTTTGTTGTGTGAAAACAGATCACATAAGAATTGTACAGAATACGTCTAAAGATGTAATGCTTCTCTAAAGAGTTAATTTTCTAAAACAAGGAAACTGCTGTTTAAAATGCTTTAACTGCTGTTAAAGTTTGTTGTCTTTGTATATAGCGGTACTTTCGTCTTTTCTTTTTGGTAAGTTTTCCTTTGGGGAATACAAAATAGCTACTGTTCTAATAAATTATTTTCTTGAAAGCAAACTTCATTGCTTAGGTTATTCCTATCAGAAGTGCAGGAATCAAATACTTGTACACTGAGGCTCCTTGACTTGGTCATGCAGCTATTCTCAGTTGCAGACGGGATGCAGAATAACTCATCTAAAACAGAGAATCATTCTTGGTCTTGTTCTGAGTTCTGGCCCAGGGCATATGCTCACACCCACTGAACTCACTCACTGATGGGAACTGTTACCAGGTTCCAGTGAAACTTACAGTAATGGCAGTATTGGACCAGAAATAATTTTGGTTTTAATTGGTCCCTGATTTATTATTACCACAGGCCTGGGCCTTAGGGTATATCACCATGTCCTGCAGCCATAGGGAGGAGGAGGAGAGATGATCCAGCAGGCAGGAATTGTGCAGCAAGATTGATCTATTTAATTATTTTACAAACTCTTTTATAGACTTTTTCTTTATAGTCTAATTGGACAAAGGATCAG
The DNA here is from genome assembly GCF_041296385.1 of Aphelocoma coerulescens. Taxonomy (NCBI): domain Eukaryota; kingdom Metazoa; phylum Chordata; class Aves; order Passeriformes; family Corvidae; genus Aphelocoma; species Aphelocoma coerulescens. Next base: position 591,372 of record NW_027183479.1, read on the forward strand.
CCACCCCTTGGGGGTGGTTGGCTAAAATCCTAAAACATCCATTGCCAAAATATTTTTCTACTATACCATAAACAAGACTTTCCAAGGTTGCAGGTGGCTTGGTTGTTTACATTCCCTGCCACCTCTTCTGTGAGAGAGAAAAGTCTCTCACGGACTTAGAAAATAGCAAGAAAATCCTTGCTAGCAGCATTTTTGTATCTACAATTTATCAGTCTAAAACTCAGCTGTCCTTAAAGAACTTTATTTTGCTTGCTGTAATGTTATCAGGCTGGTAGTTGCTTATAAGGGGTTATGGGCTGCCCTCTAGTGAAGAGAAGGGAACTTCCTTAGAAAGAGCTTCACTGTAAGAGCCACCATTCAGGATGAATTGTAACAGAAGGTAAGACTAAAACCCATGATCAAACAGTAGCGGTGGTCATGGAACACACTGTCTTTACATACAAAAAGAAATATGCCTAAAGTTAGGTAATTCCTCTCCTGAGAATTTTTGAGAACAGCGTGGTAACAACCTGATTTAATAATTTTAGATTGACTGGTGTAATGTAAATGTGTTAATCCGCTTTACCAGGATCTGAAATCTATGGGTGAGTGATGGTGGATCCAGTTCAGAATCTCTGTGTCTCCTTCAGCTGCAACACTGAGGTGTTCCTTTGCCCTGGTGCAGTGCCCAAGTACAGCCAGACCATCAGGAACAGGGATGGATGTCTGGGATGGATGCCTGGCTGACTCACCCAGATTCAAGATCCTGGTATGTCAACAAAGCATGCATGGGATGGCAGGCATTTTTAGATCCGGAGGGCCTTTTTGCATAGGGAAAAACGTAAGAAATTAGACTTGATTTTCTTGCAACTTAAAAAAAAGTGATTGATGTATATATATATAACATATATATTTACATATATATATATATCTATGAAATAAAAGGAGAGAAAAGTCAGATTAATTAGAATTCCCCGTGCCTCTTTCTGGGTCTCCTGAAGTGGAGTTTTTGCGTGAATTAGACCTGTGTTTTGTTAGATAAATGCAATAGCCTTTCTGCATTGACACTAAGAAGAAACAAGCTCTTTTAGAACATACAGTATCTGCTCTACTCCAGCAGTCTGCCTTAAGAAAAGATGAATCCTTTCCCCAAGTGCCTCTTTCTGCCATTGACTTGAATTAAGATGTATTTCACAGCAGACCTGGGACCTCTGTCTGGATGAATCTGATACTTGGTGCTTTCCAAATGGAAAACTTGGTGCTTATAGTAAATGTGCACGAGGGGGGTTCTGGTTTGTTGGGGCTTTCTATGTGTTTGGGTGTATTTTTTAAGGTGGCAGAGAGTGTTGTCTCAAATCTTAATGAGGATCCCAGCCATAAGAACAGGAGGCTCTCACAGGTAAAGCTGTAATTGCAGTTGTCTGCAAGGAAAGCATGGCACACAGTCAGTGAGAATTAAAACTATTGTAAAGCCACACTAGAAAAATAGTATGTCGATGCTTTAAATGCTTTCAAACATTCTTAAATGGATTCTAGCACTTCAGAATAATTGACTGCTTTCCCATATTGTACAATAAGAGCCTATTTGTTTGCTTGATAATAACATCAAAATACGGGAAAATACATTTAAAAAGGGAGCTTATTTTTTCCAGATGCTGGGGGAAACACTTGAATAATCTACAAGCAAAGTATTTTGCTTGTTTTACTTACTTACTGAAAGAAAAGGGATTTTCTCTAACTTGCAGGACACCATTTGGGAGACTAAGGTTTAGTTCCTTTCACTTACTGCATGTGTACACTCAACCACTATTACAAATGAAGTGCTTGCTTAGCTACTTAATAAATCTTTCCCTTCTGCTTGCTCAAAAAGTTTTTATTTAGACTACTTTAAAACCAAATGCTCGTGGTTTGTTTTGGATTGGGATTCTTTGATGGCATTTTGGTGAAAATGGATACTTTTAAAGCTTCAGCATTAAAGCATTTTCCTTTAGGGTTCGCTAAGTTTAAGCAGTTTAACTGATTTCTTCGAGGGCTGCGAGGACAATTCAACGTGTGACATGCTGTGGCCTGGCTGTTAACACTGCTACACATATCACGTTGTTGGACTTTTTGAAGAGCCAAGTGTGGTTACTCAGCTTGTTCTCAGCAGGTGTTTGCAAATCAGTCACAGGCAAATAGGAACTCATGTCCTGTGCCAGTAGGAGCTGTGCTGCTGTACAGGAAATCTGCATCTGGGACTCCTCAGCAAAGCTGACTTTTCATCATTTCTGTTTACACAAAACTGCTGCCTTTGGATTGGTGTTCTTAACAGGCCAAAACTGAGCAGAGCTTATGAGCATTTGCTCTGTTTTTGTTTGTTTTCCTAGTAAATTCCAAAGTGAAGCTACATTAGATGATGGCATCTCAGTCAACAGATGCCAGATACTGCACCAGGAAGGGACAATTGTAGGGATCACTCGTGCATGGCACTGTATGACTGGCTCAGGGCAGAGTGAGGGCTGCTAATTACAGCTGTGCACAGCTGGAGTCAGCACCAGCTCCTTTCACTCCAGTCACAACTATCTCTGCATTTACCACAGCTGAGTGTGTGAGAAGGAGTTGTTTCCCAAACAGTCCCGTTTTCTGTTCTGACTTTGCGGTTGTTTGCCAACAGACCCAATTCTGCCACGCTTAGGCCATTCTAATGAAGTGCAGACCACAGCATAACTCACCAACCTTTCTTTGGGCTCAGATTTTAAGCAGAAAGTGCTAACAGTTTTGTTCCAATCATTATTTTTAAAGTAAATAACCAGCCTTTCCAAAAATTTCACGTGGTCTTTTTAAAGGCAGGTACCCCCCTCCATCTCTTCTTTTGCAAGGCAGAAAAGCATTACCCTCAAAAACCACAAAGTTTCCCAAAGGTAACCAAAATAACTTACAACTGTATTTCAAACAAAAATAATATGCAGATCTTTGCATTGAACAATAAAAACAAAACAGAACTGTTTGTAAGGCTTCAAAAGAACAGAGAACTTGGAACTATTTACATCCTGGAGACCCAGTCAAGGCACACTGGATTCCAGTCTGGGTCACTGTAAATTCGGTCTCATTCGGTGCACGAGGTCAGTCCGGCTCTTGGTCACGTCACTTGGCTTTGTCCAGCAGAAAGGTCTGGGACAAAGGGAGGGAAGAGAAAACATTTGGTTGGACTCATCCAACAGGCACACTGGCAGAGTCCAGTCAATGACTGCAGTCACTTGGCTCCAAGAGGACCTGCAAAGCCTTTTGGCTTTCAGCAGGTGCCGCTTTAGGGAGAGGGTTTTTACAGCCTCCCAGCCCTTCAGCCAGGCACATCGTGCTCATTTTCTTTTGCAAGCTTGCCAGCAGATCAAGGCAATGCATCCCTTTGCCCAGAGGGGCTCACAGAGCTTTGTGTTTTATGGAAAATGACACTGCAAAGGCCCCGTGGGATGGCAGGTTACAGCTTCTGAGTATTCCCCACTGCTTGCACCACAGGACAACACAACATTTGTAATGACTAAGATGTACAATAAAAAATGTGGCAGCAACTCGAGGAATTTCTGTTGGCCAATACTGGTCACAGGCCCAGCAAGGAGTCAAAAATTCAAGTGCTGCCCAGCTGTAGCCAAGCTACCTAGCAGGTGCTGCCCTCACAGGGCAGCTCTCCCCAATCTCTCTCCTTTCTCCTAAAGGAGGTGCTCATGAGGAAGCAGAAGCCAGGGTGGCTGCAGGGCCAGCCCTGCCTGGTGGCTGCAGAAACTCCAGGCAGGGCTGTAAAACAAACACTTACTGTTCAGACTTGAGGTCTTCTTGTCTTGTCTTCATTTGGCAGCAAAGTCACTGGGAAAGGATTCCTGTCATCCCCTGCAGATCCCTGAAAAACCACAGAGAACAAGCTGGTCAGAGAGAGATGCCTAAAGCCATTCCAAAGCCTGGCTCTCCTAAGTTTCCAGAGAAAATGTTCATTGGTCCCAGGCACAGTCTCTTCTCCAGGCTCTCCCCCTCTTGCCTTCTTCCCCAGCAATCCCTCCGACAATGGAAATGGAACCTTGGCTTCTCACCTGGCAGCTCACAATGCTTTGCACCATTACACTTTTCCCAAGCGCGGAGAAATCCAGCAGCAGGTTTCCTCGCTCAGTGGCTGAAAGAGCTGTGAGGGCTGCAAGCAGGAAAATTGTCAGGAAAAAGCAAGCAGTGAGAAGGCAGCTACTACAGTGTGCACAGGCTGGCCTAACACACACCCCCCAACGCCCTAGACCCCGCACCCCGAGCCATCAGCAAACAGCCAAGTAATCCAATTTTATTACCAGGGAATGCAAAGCTGCAAGGGTCATGAGCAAGTTTGTAAAAAAAGCTATAAAACCTTAGGCCCAGGTTGCAGCCAAACCCACAGCTTTGTTGTTTCTTCATTTTAAGCAAACCACCCTTTCTTATTATAAACGTACTCCTCCTCCCACCAGGCTTGTATCTGCAGTTGCCCACAACCAGAAGTGGTCACTTAGGTGAGAGGGCGTTTCTGAAGAGAACCACACAGCACGCGTGGGTTGCAGGAAACCTCCCGCCAGCTCTCCTGGATACCAGTGTTGATGCCCTGGGATAGTTCCTCGGGATCTTTCTCCACTTTCCTGAGCGTGGCAAACAAAGGATCCTGGTTCCTGGCAGGGTTATCCATGGCAGGCAGGTCCAGGTCGTCACTCTCGGTTCTGGGGCTCTTTTGAGCCGTCGTGGTCGAGTTTGGTGCCCGTTGTGCAGCAGTCATGGCCGGCAGTGGTGGCAGCACCACAGTTTTCCTCTCGGTTTGGAATGAAGCTTCTGATGGTCAGGACAAGAGAAGCAAATTCATGAATATGATGCACACACACCGTAGGGATTTCTGACAAACTTGGCTACATCCTGAACTGGCCAGTTCTTGCCAGTGCCTCAAGTAGGCAACACTTCCAAAGCTGAGAGGCTTCAAGCGAGAGAGACTTTTAATTGGCAGAGACTTTCACATTCACTAACAGAGTGGCCTAGCAGATTTCTGGTCATCTGAAATCAGGATGGCCAGAGAACTCTGGCAGCAAGAAGCAGCACCAAAGAGCTCTCAGCCTTGTTTCACCACTGCTCACTGACACCATTTTTAGTCAGCTTCTCAAAGTTTCCAAGAACACACCAACAGCGAATCCCAGCCCATGGGCTGCAGCATCAGAAGAGGCAATGAAGTTAAACCCAGTGGGAAGGCTCGGGTGTGAGGCTGCACCTCTTGCCTGACTCTGCTGTGCGTGGGACAGTCCTCTCCCCTCTTTCAGCACCCACTTTTCCAGTGCTTTGGTCCCTATTCACTGCCCACGTGCTCTCCAGCTGCTCTGCCTTGGCACAGCTGATGCTGCACAGAGCACGGTTTGACACGGAGCACAGCACTATCCCCCACCTGATCCAGAGCCCTCTCTCCCCAAAAACACCTCCTACCCTTCCCACCCCAGAAGCCAGCACATGACTAAGGCAGCTGCTCATTTTCCCTGAAAAAAGGCAGGAAGGAACTCCAGAATTAAAGCTCTTCCATTCCTACCGCAATGGGAACATCCCTTCCCCCAGCCAAACGTCAGCCCCAACACCTCTGTGCTTTAAGAGGATGTCAGAAGGGAAAGACTCCCTGCCCTTACCCACCCACACCTACAGAGCTGCTTTCTGCACCGGGTGCTTCCAGCCTGGTAAGGCCAGTCTGCAGCATCTGGAGTTGCAGAAGGCACACGATGTTCCAAGCAAACTCTCGAGTGCCAGGACAGGAGATACGGTTCTGGGTCTCACCCTTCTGAACAAAAACTAAGATTTACACTTCTTTCTGACATCCTACCACTGCATACTCACTTCAGTTTATTGGGGCCTTTGTTTGCTGAAGGCTGAAATTATTTTGTTGGGTGTTTTCATTCCTTTTTCTTCCTGGGAGTATCCCCCTTGTCTTCCCTCTAACAGGAAGAAAGAAAAAAGGAGGAAAAAAAATCACTCATGTCTTGAAAGTTCACACAAAGTACAGACCAATACAGCTCAGTTTTACAGATTCTGGTTGAAAACAGAAAAAATAAGATATTGGAACTCACAAAGTGGAAACCCAAGCACAGCAGATAGAGCTTTCAGGCTCACTGACAAGTAAACCTAAAATGACATTTTACCTATCTTGCTTGCATACATTAATTGCTTTCCAGTGGCAGGGATGGAACTGCTAAACCTCTCGATGCAAACTGTAATCTAAAGTAAGGCCCTTCCATTGCTGAAAACAAGCATTCCATCTGTCCTGGATGGGCTTTTTGTCCTCCTACTCAGTCTGAATGGTACAGAAACTTATTCAGATGCCTTGGGGCACAGTCAAGAACGGTAAGCAATTGTGCTTTGTGACACCCCTTATCGAAGGGAAGGAAAAACTCCAGTCACAGGAGAGTGAGATCCCTGAGATCCCCCAGATGTGCAGGGGGTTCTGATTGTATTGACAAGAATCTGAGAGGGGTGAAATTTAAACAGTCAGTGAAAATTGCTGCCATCGTCTTCCAGAAGCACGGGAACCATTAAGGCAGAGAGCCAATCACTGAAAGATTTTTACAGATTTTATAACATCGATTGTGCAGCATCAAGTGTGCAAATCATCAGCTCAGCTGAAGGAGAAACTTCAGAACCGTTTGCTACAAGCCAAGAAAATGTAAAAGAAAGTGCCCTTATCTCTTGGCATTACCCACAGTGTGCCTGCTGGTTTCTGCCTCTCTCCCAGAGTGCAGAGAAACATGGAACCATGGAGCAGCTTCTCAGCAGTGCTGCTCTCAATGAGTTCTCCTTCCAGGCTGCACTCCCGTCTGGGATACAGGCTCTGACTTGGGATTTCCTGCAGTCAGGGAGTCCACAGGCAGTGCCCATTCACCATGAAGCCTGCAGACAACTCTTGCTGCAGCTGACCCAGGCCCCTTTGGGAGTCAGCTTCCCAAAAAACACTTGGGAGCATCGACCTGCTCAGTTAAATGAAGGGCTCTCTTGGAATTCAAGGGAAAGCCACTGCAATGGCTGAGGGACTCTGCAAAGGGCTCCCTGGAAAGCCCCTGAGTGCACCCAGCCACCTCTCAGGCATCACTGCTGGCATCACAGCAGCTCCAAGGAAACCCAAGCAAGCTTTTTGCCCATTTATCCATGTGCCAAGTGCCTCAGTACCACACTGCTTGTAATGGGGGGCACAGGAAGGGGGCACCGCCACCCTACAAAGCTCTGCTTGGGCTGAAACCCAGAGAAACCCAGCAGTGCTGGCGGGGGCTGGTCAGCCACAAGCTGCCACAGCCTGCTGCCAAAACCTCCTCTGACAGAGGAGGGCTGGGGATTTCTTCTTGCAGGAAACTAGGATTCCAAGAAAAGCCCCAAAACACCAGAGCATGTTAGACAGCTTACAGGGCTTTCCATTTGCTCAGGAGGGGATCTGTGACCAATTGGAAACAGCGGTGGGAACACACCCCTTAGAAGTTTGGTAACACCATTAGAGAAGGATCATGGCTCTACTGCCAACCTATGAAGTGGAAACTCCACATGGGTTTTCCAAACACCACCTTGGTCATTGTCCAAACCCACCTCCCCCTGCCCCTCTCACCTTCTTCTTTCCAGGGGGCTCCTCAGGACTCTTCATGGCTTTCCTCTTCCAGTCCGGCTTCCTTGCAGGCGAGAACAACTTCTTCTCCCCAGGAGGCAAGGGCACTTTCTCCTTGTGCAAATTGCCAGGCCTGTGCCTGCTGGGGATGAGAGCGTCACGTTCCTGGCCAGCTCCCAGGGGCCAGGGCTCCAGAAAGCCTTTGGCGTTGGCCTGCTGGGAGCCCTTGTCCTTTGGCTTCTCAGAGAGCTTGTGAGGTGCCGGCTTCAGGTCTTTCCTGTCTGTGGGTCTTTTTTGTCTTTCTGTCCTTTTGATGGCTTTTGGCTTCACTGTTTCTAGGACTTTGGGCTGGTCCTTGCAAGGCTTCTCTGTGACCTCCAAAGGACCAGGCTCACTCTCCACCTTCCGGACTCTCTTGGATTCATCAGGCACCAGGGGCTGGCCGGGCCTTTTGATACCCATGGTCTTCCTGGGCAAGGGCCCGTCAGTGTGCACAGGACGCTTCAGGAAGCTCTGTTTGCTTGTAACGTGACCTTCCAGAGAAGCCTTGGCCACTTGGCCACAGCTTCTGGGAGAAGTCTTGGCCACTTGGCCAAAACTCTTCTGAAACTCCTTGGCCACTTGGCCAAAACTCTTCTGAAACTCCCTGGCCACTTGCCCATCACGTTGGGATTCCTAGGATTAAAGGACAAAGTGCAAAGTAGCTCAGCGTGTAGCTTCACAATAAATACATCCACTGACACCTAAACGGTGTGTTGCTGGCACATTAGGGACATGTGCATTTTTGAATAAATACTTTTAAAACATCCTAAGAGCTGCCAAACAGCTGAGCTGAACTTCTGCTCAGCAGAAAGATCTCTTGGAATTTATCAGCAGCCCTGGCAAAAATGGGCTGGCTTACCTTTGCTGGCAATGGAAGATTGAAAGTCTCTTTTCTCAGAGGCGTCTGAAGAGGTGGCAGGAGAAGTGACAGTGAGTTCCTCATTTTCTGGAAAGAGAGGGAGAGAAGCAGCCCTCAGGAGTTTTGCTGATGGACACAGAGAACGTTTCACCCTG